>NC_072414.2:12500000-13125000 GCF_028858775.2 Pan troglodytes
AACTGATTCTAATATAAACAGGTAAAACACCGTAACATAAATCTGCTGCAGTAATGATATAATGTACTTACCAGTCAATTAGAAATGACAAAAAAAGAAGTAGGCCGGGCATGGCGGCTCACGCCTGTAATCCCAGCACTTTGGGAGGCCGAGGTGGGCGGATCACGAGGTTGGGAGATGGAGACCATCCTGGGCTAACATGGTGAAACCCCGTCTCTACTAAAAACATAAAAAAACAATTAGCCGGCCGTGGTGTTGGGCACCTGTAGTCCCAGTTACTCAGGAGAGGCTGAGTCAGGAGAATGGTGTGAACCTGGGAGGCGGAACTTGCAGTGAGCGGAGATCGCGCCACTGCACTCCAGCCTGGGCGACAGAGTAAGACTCTGTCTCAAAAAAAAAAAAAAAAAAAAAAAAAAAAAAGAAAGCCTAGGTTTTAAAGACCAATAAAATAGTAAACATGAACGAGGAAAAAAAGAAATGAGGAAACAGTTACAAACATAGATACTGAAGGTAATTATATGATAATATAGAAATAAAATACAACCTTTAATTGTACAAGTAAAATATATAAATATTATATACAACTCTGCACTGATAAAATTGAAAAACATGTTTTCTAGGAAAGAACAAACCATCAAAAGTGACTTTAAAAATAACAGAAATTCTTCAAAAAATTAAAAATAGAATAACCATATGATCCAGCAATTCCGCTTCTGGATATATATTTGGAAGAACGAAAGCAGGGCCTTGAAGTTATTTGCACACCCATGTTCACAGTAGCATTATTTATAATAGTCAAAAGGTGGAAACAACCGGAAAATCCATTGGCAGATACATTTAGATCAATAAAATGTTGGTATATACATACAATGGAATATCATTCAGCTTTCAAGAGGAAGGAAATCCTGACACGCTACAAGATGAATACTATTTCAGCCATAAAGAATGAAATCCTGCCTTTCAAGGCAACATGAATGGAACTGGAGGACATTATGCTAAGTAAAATAAGCCCATGTCAAAAAGACAAATGCTGTATGATTCCACTTATGTGACATAGTGAAATTCAGACAGAAAGTAGAAGGATGGTTGCAGGAGTTGCAGGTAGGGAAGAATGGAGAGCAGTTGAATAGATACAGAATTTGTTTTGCACGATGAAAAGGTTTTGGAGATTGGTTGCACAACACTGTGAAAGATGGCGCTACTAAACTGTGTACTTAAAAATGGCTAAGATGGTAAATTTTATGTTATGTGTATTCTACCGCATAAAAAATTTTAAAGAGAGACAGAAAAACTACATAGATCCATAAGGCAGCTCAAATAAAAGGTGATTAAAGAGTTATTTTAAATAGACAATAGGCTAGTTCTAGAAACAGCATAAGAAACCAGTAGCAGTACTTGACTTAGAAAGAAAAGTATAAACTGAAGGTCAAGAGGGAGTAGGAAGCTTACTTTTCCAATGAATTCCCTTCCTGATGTATAGTGAAAATTTCCATTATGTCAATTTATTTTTTCTTTAAAACTAATAAGTAAAAGTCAAAGGAAATCTTAAGAGCTTCTAAATTGATGATTTTACAATGAATTTCTATCTAATCAGATAATTTCTATTACTTAAATTATTCCAGACCATAGAAAAGAGTAATAGTTCCCAAATTCATATTCTAATTTAGCACAAATAAGTGTTAGAATAACTACTTTCAAAAGTGATAATGCATATTATGTTAAATATACACATGTTCTAAGAATCAGAAAGCTGAAACACTGGAAGGAAATGTTTTACTAAGTAGCTACCCAGTACATTTGCCAATAGCCAACCAAGTTTACCTCACACACACACAAATCAACATACTAAAAGTAAGGATTTCCAAACATATTTCCGCTCCAAATTTAAAGTGAAAGTTTAAATAACATATAAACCATCTGACTGGATACAATTCAGCCCTAAAGCTAGAGTTCAGGGCCCCTTATCTTTTGTTCATTATTAATTTTAAAATTTTTGATGTATTTATTAGTATTTATGAAGAACATAGTAACATTCCCATAGATATGCAGAGATCAAATCGAGGTAATTAGCATATCCATAATCTCATTTATCATTTCTTTGTGCTGGGAATATTCAACATCCTCCTCCTAACTCTTTGAAACTGTGTAACATATTGTTGTTAATTACAGTCATCTTACAGTGCTATACAACACTAGAACTTGCTCTTCCTATCTAGCTGTAATTTTGAAAACTTTAACAAATTGCTTTCTACCGTCCCTGCACCCTATGCTTCCCAGCCTGTAGTATTCTGTTCTACTTTTTACCTCTATGAGATCAACGTTTTTTTAGCTTCCACAAATGAATGAGAACACACAGTACTTAATGTTCTGTCCCTGGCTTACTTCACTAAATATAATGTTCTCCAGTTCAATCCATGTGCCTCAAACTACAGGATTTCATTCTTGCTTATGGCTGAATAGTATTCCATTGTGTATGTACACCATATTTTCTTTATGCATGCATCTGTTGTTAGATACTTAGGATGATTCCATATCTTGGCTATTGTGAATAGTGCTGCAATAAACACGGGGGTGCAGATGTCTCGTCAATATACTGATTTCCTTTTCTTTGGATAAATGTCCAATAATATATTGTTGGACCATATAATAGTTCTATTTGCAGTTTTTTGAGGAACCTCCACACTCTTCTCCATAGTGGCTCTACTAGTTTTCATTTCCACTAGCCACATTTAAGTGTTCACTTTTCTCCACATCTTTGCCAGCATTTGCTATTTTTTGTCTTTTTGATAGTAGCCATTCTAAGTGGGGTGAGATGACACCTCATTGTGGTTTTGATTTGCATTTCCCTGATGACTAGTGAGGTTGAGCTTTTTTGGAAAACATATTTGTTGGTCATGTGTCTGTCGTCTTTTAAGAAATATCTATTCAGGTCATTTGCCCATTTTTCAGTTGGATTCTTTTTTTTTTTTTTTTTGCTATTGAGATGTCAAGAGTTCCTTGTATATTCTGGATATTAATCCTCTGCTGGATACATACTTTGCAAATATTTTCTCCCATTCTGTAGGTTGTCTTTTCACTCTGCCAATTTCTTCCTTTGAATTAATATTAATTTTTTAAAGAAAAGTAACTTAAATGCTTGACAATATGGAATTAAAAATACAGTATCTTCAAGCTGGGTGCAGTGGTGCATGCTTATAGCTGCAGCTATCTGAAGGCTGAGGCAAAAGAGGATCGCGTAAGTCCAGAAGTTTTAGACCAGCCTGGGCAACATAACAGCAAGACTCGGTCTCTTTTTAAAAAATGGTATATTCAATTTGGGGAACATGCTACAAATCCTCAAAAAACGGGTACAGAAGAAACATACTGCAACACAATAGAAACCACATGAGAGACACCCACAGCTAGAATCATATGGAATGGGGAAAAATGGAAAGCTTTTCCTCTAAGATCTGGAGCATGATAAGGATGCCCACTGTCACCACTGTTATTTAACATAGTACTGGAAACCCTAGCTAAAACAATCAGTGCAGCCCCTGATACGGCCCCCAACCCACCCTGCCCCCTGCCACCAGCAGTGTAGCCCCCCGCAATAGCGCACCCAACACACCCAAACCGCCCCGCCTCCCCGAACCACGGGCATTGCAGCACCCCATAGCACCCTCAACCCGAAACCGCCACCCCTCCCAACAGCCGTGCAGTGCAGCCCTGGATAGGACACTTAGCCCACCTCACTGTTGCCAGCAGTACAGTCTGGGATAGTTTCCCCAACCGGCTCCCCGCCGAGGGCAGTGCAGCCCTGGTTAGGGCCCCCAAACCACCCCCCGGTGCAGGCAGCACAGCCCAGATAGCACACCTAACCAGCCACCCAAGGCGGGCAGTGACGCCTGAGATAGGGCCCCCAACCCGTCCCAGGCCACGGGCTGTGCGGCCCTGGATAGCGCACTTACCCCGACGCCTTTCTACACTCTGGCCGGTTGCAGTGACCATCGCTGCCACCAACCGCAGCGGGCGAGGCAAGCCGGCGAGGTAAGCCAGCCAGGCAAGGCGAGGCAAGCCGGCGAGGTGGTGAGCCAGGGAGGCCAGCCACAGCCTGGTAGGCTGCAGCCTCCAGCGTGCAGTGGGTGGCACCTCCTACTCCAAGCTGGGAACGCAGCAGCTATGAAGTCGGACGCCGACGAGGCTGGAATAGTGCAACTCTCCCTCTTAACATGCTTTATATAGCGAGATTATAAACTACATGTTCTGATTGGATGAGAGGAAAACACTAGGCCTACTCTGATTGGACTTTATTGTCACGTTCTGATTGGTTAGCCTAAGACTTGTTCTCATCCAATCAGAACATGAAAATAACGTCCAATCAGAGTAGGCATAGATGTTTCTCTCATCCAATCAGAACGTGAAGTCCGAGAACCAGGCCTGCACAACCCCCCAGTATATAAGGTATGCTAAGGGGGCGTCGCGCTATTGCAGGTTGTCGTGTGTTATCCTGTAGTTTTCCTGCAGAGTTTGGCGAAGGCGGCAGCAGAGTCTGCTGCTGCAGGCTGGAGCATGTGGCGCCAGGGCTTGCGTTGAATGGTGTGTGGTGGCAATGGAGAGAGGCAGCTGGCAGTGACAGCTGCTCCGTGCCTGGCTACAAGAAGGAAAGAAGGAGAAAACACCTACCATAGGCTGGAGGCTAGAACTTGCAGGACTGTGGCTGGCCTCGCTGGCTCGCCTCCCTGGCTGGCCTCGCTGTGGTTGGTGGCAGCGACGGACACTGCAGCTGGCCAGTGCGTAGAAAAGCAATGGGGTAAGTACGCTATTCAGGGCTGCCCGTGGCGGGGGCTGGTTGGGGTATTATTCTGGGTGTCACTACTTTGGGTGTACTAGAGTGTTATTCTGGGTGTCACTGCTTTTAGGTGTGCTATGGGGGCTGCACTGCCCTCAGCAGCAGGGGGGTGATGGGGGCGGGTTGGGGGCACTATCCTGGGCTGTATTGCTGGCAGCAGTAGGGCTGGTTGGGGGCGCTATTGGGTGCTGCACTGCCCGCGACAGGGGCCGGGTTGGGGCTGCTATTGTGGTTGCACTGCCGGCGGCGTGGTGGTGGGAGGACTGTGGTTAGGGCGCGGACTGGTGGGGGCGTTTACTGGTCGGGCTTCATTGCCGACAGCAGGGTGGGGATGCTATCTGGGGCTGCACTGCCCATGGTGGGGGCTTGTTGGGGGCGCTATGTGGGGCCGCAATGTCCATGGCAGGGGATAGGTTAGAGGCAGTATCAGGTGCTACACTGCTGGTGGTGGGGCGGAGCAGCGGGGGGTGCCGGTAGGTGCTTGGAGGGTGTGGTTTTGGGCGCTATCGGGCCAGACTGCCCATGATAGAGGGCAGGTTTGGGTGCGCTATTGGGGGATACATTCCTCACAGCAAGGGGCAGTTTGGGGGTGATACCCGGCCGGTGGCAGGCGGGGTGGTGGGGTGGGTTGTGGGCACCGTTCGGGGGCTGCACTGCGGTCAGTGGCGGGGGGGCAAGTTAGGTGCTCTATCAGCTGCTGCACTGTTTGTGGTGGGGGCTGGTTTTGGTGCGCTATCCGGGACCATATTTCTGGCAACGGCATACAGGTTAGGGGTGCTGTTGGAGGCTGCACTGCCCATGGGGGGTGCGGGTGGGGTGCACTATCCAGGACATTATTCCCCCTGGGTGGGGGATAGTTGGGGGTGCTATCTGCTATGTAGGGCTGCACTGCTCGTCGTGGGGAGGGGGTTGGGGACCTTAAGGATCCATGGCTGCACTATTGACGGCAGGGAGCAGGTGGCCGTGCTCTCCGGGGCATCACTGCCCGCAGTCGGGGGTTGGTTGGAGGTCCTATCCGTGGCTGCATGGCCCACGGCAGGCAGTAGGATGGGGGAGTTATCTGGTGCTGTGACGTCCGAGGCAGGGACGGGTTGGAGGCGCTATGGGGTTTTACACTGCAGCGGCGAGGGGCAGTGTTGGGGGCGCTATCCCAGAGCCAACATCAGGCAGCGGATTAGGGGCGCCATCAGGGGCTTCCTTGCTGGTGGCGGCAGAGCTTGCAGCAACAGGGTCTCCAAGGAAGGAGCCTTCTTCCTCTTCCTGGATTTCAGACTCTAGAAGGCGATCTCCTCCTGCTCCTGCTAGAGCGCAGCGAGCGCACGGTGTTTCCGCAGGAATCCTGAGCACGGCAAGGACCCCTTACCCGCCGTGGTTCCCGGGGCCACGCCCTTTTCGCTCTGTGTTGCGGAGACCACCTGGCACCCCTAGGCACGCTGGATACGGAGTGGCGGGGACACCACGGGGAGACAGGGCTCTGTGGGTGGAGGCATCAGGATGGGGAACCGGCATTTGGGTGGGAGGGCTGGCTGGGTCTGAGTTCCTGCTGATTTTGTTCCCCAAGGAGCGCAGTCCTGGTGGGCCCAGCGGTTCCTGTGGATTGGAGCCGGGCAGTGTGATGTTACCAGTCACCACTCCAGGTCCCAGTTCCTGGCCCGCTTGAGCCAAAAGGAGAGGCTGGACTTTGGAGGGTGGATATGAGTGCCTTCACTGAGACCGGCCCCTGCCACCCAGTGGCCAGGATGAGAAGGTGAGGCTCTAACGCTATCACTCTCTGCATTCTCCTCTAGGCTTTTTTGGCTTTGTCTGCCCAGCTGTTCCATGCCAGGAGGAGGAGGAGTTACATGCTGGAAGCTTGCAGATGGCCTGGGGCTGCTGCTCGCCTTGCTGCGGTTGGTGGCAGCTACCGAGACTGCTTCGCGCCAGAGCGGTAGGAGGACGGCCAGCTGCGGCCATAGCAGCGGCAGGGCTGCGGCGGTGGCCAGGTAGTAGGAGCTTTGTAGGGTGGGCCAGTGCATTGAGGGCAACAGCAGCGATGGTTATAGTGACATCTGCGCTAGTTGTGGCAGCAGCCGCAAGTCCGGAGGCCAGGAAGAGGGAGTAGGAGCGCTGCGGGGCCTGCCCTGCCAGGCCTAGGGTGGGTAGGAAGCTTCAGGTGTTGTACCACAGGCCTCGGTGGAAGTGGTGGAGGAACAGCCACGGCAAGGAGGAGTTCTCCCCCTTCTCCTGCAGTCTCTGGAGGGCGACCTCCTCCTACTGGCGCATGAGGCCGGTGTGAGTGTCAGCATATTATCTCACTCTTTCTTCCAATGGGATACAGTCATGCACTGCATAACAACGTTTCGCCAGTGATGGCCTGCATGTATCAGGGTAGTTCTACAAAATTATAATGAAACTGAAAAATCCTCATTGCCTACTGACAGCGTAGCCGTCTTAACCTTGTAATACAACGCAATACTCACGTGTTTGTAGTGATGATGGCGTAAACAAACCTACTGAGCTCCTGGTTCTATGAAAGTATAGCGCATATAGGCCAGGCGTGGTGATTCACACCTGGAATCCCAGCACTTTGTGGGGCCAAGGCGGGCAGATCACGAGGTCAGGAGATCGACACCATCCTGGCTAACATGGTGAAACCCCATCTCTACTAAAAATAGAAAAAATTAGCTAGGGGTGGTGGCAGGCCGCTGTACTCCCAGCTACTTGGGAGGCTGAGCCAGGAGAATGGGGTGAACCCAGAAGGTGGAGCTCGCAGTGAGCCGAGATCACGCCACTGCACTCCAGACTTGGCGACAGAGCAAGACTCCGTCTCAAAAAAAAAAAAAGTATAGCACATATAAGTATATATAGTACATAAAAGTTGATAATGAACAACTATGTTACTGGTTTGTGTGTTTAGTATGCTGTGATTTTTGACATTATTTTAGAATGCATTCCTTCTACTTACAAACAAAAAGTTAACTGTAAAATAGCCTGAGGCAGGTCCTTCAGGAGCTATTTCAGAAGAAGGCATTGTTACCATGGGAGATGACAGCTCCATGTGTGGTATTGCTTCAGAAGACCTTCCAGTGGGACGAGATGTGGAGATGGAAGACTGATGTTGATGATCCTGACCCAGTGTAGGCCTAGGCTAGTGTGTGTGTATTTGTGTGTTAGCTTTTACCAAAACGAAGTTTAAGAAATTTGTATGCTTATTTTTTGTTCTGAATACTTACCAAGATACAACTTAGAGGAAGCATCGAGGCACCTCAGTGTGTCTTTTTAACGCTGACATTATCATTGAGAAAAAAATTAAAACACAGAAAAAGCTATTTTTCTTAAGAAAAAGTTTGAGTGTTTTTAACAAATCTATGAATTGATCTGCAATTTCATGGTATCTTTATTGGTAATGTACCTTCAACAATGCAATCGTGCACATACTTTATACTGAGGAGGCACTTAACACAGGCTGAATCACCTATAGATATATTCAACTGATTACCTGTGCCTGTGAGAATACACGAGGTAAACTCTAATGATGTATCAATAAGTAGAAAGCTATGAAGCAAATTGAGACAATTATCTAAATCATCCTGTCAGAAATTCCCTTTTTTTTTATCTGGACTACTAGGCCAATAAAATATCATTAATTTCTGGAACCTGTGAAGTTTGCCTCTGTTCAGTTAATCAGGGAAATGAGTCTCTAAACAAATAAATAATGTAAACCAGCAGATTGTGGTCTCCACAAGAGTCAAAGGCAAATAACTGCTCTCAACTATTTGTAAATCCAGTCAAGGAAAAATAGTTTTGTCATAATGAAGAATATTTTATTATAAAATTCGTTATATGATATTGATTATATAAAATATATTAACATCACATTAAATTAATATGTTAAGGGAAATTACATTTTGAAATATTTTATTCTCATTGCTTCTAGTAGCATGTAGAATCTAATAAAATATCAACTATATAGGGACCTGAAAATACATTGTAGCTATTACTTTGCGTTTTCAATGTCAGAAAGTTCATTGTCATAGGTAATCTAGTAAGCAAAAGTTAATAATTTTTCTGAATTTAATTAATTTAAATAGTTGTATCATGTGCATTAACCAGTTCATGTAATCCAAGTTAAATTTTACATGCCTATGGCAAGAAGTTCTAAATCCCTAATGTACATCTCTAAAAGACCTGATTTCTTTCCCCAGACTTATCTCATCTTTTTATCTATCCATCTCTTTCTTCCACTAACAAAAAATTCTATCTCAATTGTTGTAAATCAGTTGTATTACTAGTCCCATTCCATCTATGAGAAAACTCCAGTTCAGGGATGTTAAGTGACCTCATTAATGCCACACAGCTAATCAGTAGGAAATAACCAGGAGTGGAGGCTACAAACAACTCCAGATCTATAGTCTTAACATTGCGCTATGTTTGCTGTGTACTCTCTGACATACAAGTCATAAAAGTATTTCTCAATTCTGTGGGAAATTTCTACACTCCACTCTTGCTCAGCCTGTTCATATACCCAGAGCCCATCACTTAAGTCAGCCTTTTGAATTTTACAAATTTTGTTAAAATAGGATACCATTCCTGGTGCTTTTTCCAATTCTAAATACGGAGTGATTTTTATGTTTGTGCAATTCTTAACCGTTGGACCTATTCCCTTATTATGCCATTTGTCATTATTTACCAGCATTGTTTTTACATTTTTATAGGTATTCTCTTCTCTACTAATTTAGGGGCTCTTTGAAGATAATAATTACCTTGCTGTACTTTAAATACACCAAAATTTGTTATGATTGCTGAAGACGTAAAAACAGAAAGTGAAAGCTACCAATTTTATTCAGTTCAAATAGTGGTGTACCTCAGATATTGTGGATTCAGTTCCAGGCCACTGCAATAAAGCAAGTCAGATGGAAGTGTTTGGTTTCCCAGGGCATCTAAAGTTTATGTTTATACTACACTGTAGTCTAGTAGGGGTGCAATAGTATTATGTCCATCTTACCATTTCTGTCTATTCAATATATTGGCTATGGGTTTGTCATAAATAGCTCTTATTATTTTGAGGTGTTTCACCAATACCTAGTTTGAGAGTTTTTAACATAAAGGGACGTTGAATTTTATCAAAGGCCTTTTCTGCATCTATTGAGATAATCATGTGGTTTTTGTCTTTGGTTTTGGTTATGTGATGTATTGTGTTTATTGATTTGCAAATGTTGAACCAGCCTTGCGTCCTAGGGATGAAGCTGACTTGGTGGTGGTGGGTAAGCTTTTTGATGTACTGCTGGAATCAGTTTGCCAGTATTTTATTGAGGATTTTTGCACTGATGTTCCTCAGGGATGTTGGTCTGGAGTTTCCTTTTTTTGTTGTGTCTCTTCCCAGTTTTTGGTATCAGGATGATGCTGGCTTCATAAAATGACTTAGGGAGGAATTTCTCCTTTTCATGTGTTTGGAATAGTTTAAGAAGGAATGTTACCAGCTCCTCTTTGTACATCTGGTAGAATTCAGCTGTGAATCCACCTGGTCTTGGGCTTTTTTTGATCAGTAGGCTATTAATTACTGCCTTAATTTCAGAACTTGTTATTTGTCTATTC
Organism: Pan troglodytes; assembly: GCF_028858775.2. Classification (NCBI taxonomy): domain Eukaryota; kingdom Metazoa; phylum Chordata; class Mammalia; order Primates; family Hominidae; genus Pan; species Pan troglodytes. The sequence goes on from NC_072414.2 coordinate 12,510,403, forward strand.
TGGAATTCAACTTCTTCCTGGGTTAGTCTTGGGAAGGTGTGTGTGTCCAGGAATTTGTTCTTTTCTTCTAGATTTTCTAGTTTATGTGCATAGAGGTGTTTATAGTATTCTCTGATGGTAGTTTGTATTTCGGTGGAGTTTATCATTTTTTTGTGTGTCTATTTGATTCTTCCCTCATTTCTTCCTTATTAGTCTAGCTAGTGGTCTATTGTGTATTTTTTTCAAAACACGAGCTCCTGGATTCATTGATTTTTTGGAGAGTTTTTATTTCTGCATCTCTTTCAGTTCTGCTCTGATCTTAGTTCTTTTTTTCTGCTAGCTTTTGAATTTGTTTGCTCTTGCCTTTCCAGCTCTTTTAATTGTGATGTTAGGATGTCAATTTTAGATCTTTCCCACTTTCTGATGTGGGCATTTAGTGCTATAAATTTCGCTCTTAACACTGCTGTAGTTGTGTCCCAGAGATTCTGGTACATTGTCTCTTTGTTCTCATTGGTTTCAAAGAATTTCTTGACTTCTGCCTTAATTTCGTTATTTTTCCAGGAGTCATTCAGGAGCAGGTTGTTCAATTTCCATTTGATGGTGTGGCTTTGAGCGAATTTGTCAATCTTGAGTTCTAATTTGGTTGTGCTGCCGTCTAAGAGACTGTTTGTTATGATTTTAGTTCTTTTGCATTTGCTGAGGAGTGTTTTACTTCTGATTATATGATCAATTTTAAGGTGCCACGTGGTGATGAAAAGAATGTATACTCTGTTGTTTTGAGCTGGAGAGCTCTGTAGGTATCTATCAGGTCTGCTTGATCCAGAGCTGAGTTCAGGTCCTGAATATCTTTGTTAGTATTCTGTCTCAATGATCTGTCTAATATTGTCAGTGAGGTATTAAAGTCTTCCACTATTATTGTGTGGGAGTCTAAGTCTCTTTGTGACTCTTTGCTTTATGAATCTGGGTGCTCCTATATTGGGTGCATATATATATTAATAGAGTTAGCTCTTTTTGCTTAATTGAACCCTTCGCCATTGTGTAATGCCCTTGTCTTTTCTGATCTTTTGGGTTTAAAGTCTGTTTTGTCAGAAACTAGGATTGCAACCCCTTCTTTGATTTCTATTTGCTTGGTAAATTTTCCTCCTTCCCTTTATTTTGAGCCTATGTGTGTATTTGCACGTCAGATGGCTCTTTTCAAGACAGCATAGTGTGATGGGTCTTGGCCCTTTATCCAGCTTGCCTTTCTGTGTCTTTTAATTGAGGCATTAAGCCCATTTACATTTAAAGTTAGTATTGTTATGTGTGAATTTGATCCTGTCATCATGATGCTAGCTGGTCATTTTGCAGAATTGTGCATGTGGTTGCTTCATAGTGTCCCTGGTCTGTGTATTTCAGTGTGTTTTTGTAGTGGCTGGTAACAATTTTTTCTTTCAATTTTCAGTGCTTCTTTCAGGAGCTCTTACAAGGCAGGCCTGAGGGTGACAAATTCCCTCAGGATTTGCTTGTTTGTAAAGGATCTTATTTCTCTTTCGCTTATGAAGCTTAGTTTGACCAGATATGAAGCTCTAGGCTGGAAATTATTTTCTTCAAGAACGTTGAATATTGGCCCCCAATCTCTTCTGGCTTGGAGGGTTTCCACTGAGAAGTCCACTGTTACTCTTATGGCTTTCCCTTTGTAGGTGACCTGGACTTTCTCTCTGGCTGCCCTTCACATTCTTTCTTTCATTTCAACCTTGGAGAATCTGATCATTATGTGTCCTGGGATTGATCTTCTCGTGGAGTGTCCTACTGGAGTTCTCTGAATTTCTTGAATGTAAACGTTGGCCTGTCTTGCTAGGTTGGGGAAGTTCTCCTGGATGGTATCCTAAAGTATGTTTTCCAACTTGATTCCATTCTCCCCATCTCTTTGAGGTACTCCAGTCAGTCGTAGGTTCTGTCTCTTTACATAATCCCATATTTCTTGGAGATTTTGTTTAGTCTTTTTTATTCTTTTATCTCTATTGTTTCCTGCCTGTTTTATTTCAGAAAGATAGTCTTCAAGCTCTGAGATTCTCTCCCCTACTTGTCTCCATTTTTCTCGGGAGGTATTTTAACAAAATTTAAAGAAATTACCACACCGTTTACAATTACTGTGTATGTTTGTGTTTATGTGTGCACGTGTGTGTATGATGAACCCAAGGAAAGAATATTGTAAAATGAGGACCAGTAATGTTATTTTCTATAGTTTTTTCTTAGTACTGAACCCAAAAAAGGAATATCGAGAATGTTTCAGACAGTAGAGTAAGATAGAGATAAATCCTACGATTGCCACTTATAATCTGGGTAACTTTGGGAAAATTACCTTTCTTTTGAACTTATTTTATTAACTCTTAGAATGAGAATAATAAAAATACCCTCCTCATAGGACTGTGGTGAAGATTAAGAGAACTAATTAATATAAAACACAGCATGGGGCCAAGCATATGGTAAGACCTTAAGGAATTTTATTTCGTTAATTATAAAACACACATTTCTCCCTACATTTTAACATCTCAGTAGAGAAAATGTCTTAGAATTTATGTTCTTACAGTTGATGAAGCAAGGATTCTTACCTAAATACATGATTTATAATTGAAACATAGTTTTTTGTTTAAAAATGTTAGAAATCAACACTATGAAATCAGATACCAATTCTGTCAGTGGGGAGAGTTTGCAGTGAGGGAAATAAAATGGAGAATTTTGCAAATTAGGACAAAATTAATATATGTTCTCTTTATTTTGAGTTTATTCATATTTATTCCACAAACATTTGAATGGATAACCATGTGCCAAATTCTGTGTAGGACAAATTTCATAAGATGAATAACATATATTTGTCTTCAAAGATCTAACACATGTTCATGGAAGACAACAGAACCATATAAGTACAGCATCAGTTATAAATATCTAAGCTAATTGTTTACATAGAAGCAAGACTTAATTCATAGGAGAGGAGAGGGTGGGGAAACACAAAATGAAAGATGTGATTTCTGAACTAAGTCTCAACAGACTGGTAACATGAGTCAGGTGAAAGGTGAGAGGAAGTACGCTCTAAAAGGAGGAAATGAAAAAGGACTTGGGAGAAGAAGAGAGAAGAATCTCTCTTTCTCCGGAAACGACATGATATTTAATTTGGATGAAATATTTGCAGAAGGAGTAAAAATTCTAAGCTAGAAGTTAAGAAGGGTCAGCTTATGGAGGACCTTGCCTGGTTATGCTGATGGGCTTAAACTGTGGCAGGAGTTAAATGAAAATACTCTGAAACAGTTTAAAATGGAGGGGTGATACACTCACAATTTTATTTCCAAACTGTTGTTCAGAATGAATTAAAGTGGATAGGATTGAAGACAAAGAGGATGGTTAGGAGCTTATTGTGATCATCAACAGTGGTATTGCACATGTAGTAAAATGGGCAGATTTGAAAGATTATGAAGGTGATAGAATCTGTAGTACTTGATGATTAATGGAATGTGAAATAGAGATAGAAGTTAAGTTGTAATAACCACATCTCAGTTCAAATGATAAGCAAATGCCATGCAGATCTAGAGCAGGGGCCATGTTCCCAAACCATTTGCCTGAGCCATTGTGCCTAACACAGTGCTGAGTCCACAATAAACCAATGCCAAACAGTTGTGCATTGATATATCATCCATTCTTCTGGAAATTCTTTGAGGATTTCACATACAGATGTCCATATTGAGTTAATACATAATTATCAAGAGAAAAATATCCCTGAGTCAACATTCTAGAAATGTTCAATCGTCTAGAGTGGATTTTCTCATTGTCCTTTTACATAACAACATAGTGACTTGGAATATAACGTCGCACTAAAAAATAGAAGAATAAAAAGGGTCTTTGAAGCAATTCCTTTTTATCTTGCTTTATTCTTAACAGCAGTTCTCTGGTCTTAATTCTTTTATGGTTCCAGGAGAATTACATTTCAAATTCCATAATTGCACAGGAGAATTGGAGTCTTGTAAAAATTTACAATACTTCGTTCAAAGGCAACTTTTATTATCAACTGAACCTATGCTGTGATGCAGCCAAAGAAATCGTTGAGAGCATCATTAAAATAACCTTTTTAATAAGACCACTTTCTCTTGAAAAAGTGTAGTACCCTCTTATTTAATATTACCATATTACAATTGACTGTATGTTTGCTGAAAGTCTTATAGTTTGGTATTTAGTTTATTGAACTAGCACAAAATATAGATGAACTTTATCAGTTTTCATTTTCCCTTTACAAACCAAGAACAATATTAAATGACATTTTATGACATTTGATAGGTATTTAAAATTTGTTATTGCGGCTCTTCAGTGAACCATAAAATAACAAGTGTCACAATATGGCTGTGCTTTCATTATGAGAAATGCAAGCAGGAAACATTTAAATCAATGTCATTTTCCATCAGTGTTTTGCTCCTGATTCTCTGCCAAGTTCATTATCTCCTCTGTGCCTAAATTTGTCCATATGAAAAATTAGGAGAAAAAAGAATAAATTAATACTTGCCTCTAAAATGATCTGAAACCCAGGCATGGAAAATCTTACACAAGTTTAAAAGACTGGTTTATTCACTACTGTCCTCATTCGTTTGAACAGACTGCAATGTTCTGTGGGAGAGTAGCTGAGAGACTGATGCAATAATAGTCCTTTTCACACCTTCCATCCAGAAAGACAATTTTTTTGTTTGCAGCTGAAGCTATTATATCCAGAGCCTATGGCTGTTTGCCTCTTTTAACGATGGAAATTTTGAAAGAGAAACAGCAAGTAAAATGTGAAAATGTCCTCTGGGATATTATTTTATTACTACATGTCCCTTATTTAGCAAACTAGATGCAATATAAAAAATTAAGTCTGGTGCCTGGTTGGCAAAAAATCAAATAACAGGTACTAAAGAAATAATGATGAGCTAACCTAAGCTCTGTGTGTGTGTGTGTGTGTGTGTGTGTGTGTGAGTGAGTGCACGCACGCCATAAAGCCAAGGTGGAGAGGTGAATGAAAAAGTCATTAGAGGAGAGGGAAAAGCCATATCGCTTGAAAAAAGCACCATGGTATCATGGTGGAAGAGTGGGCTTTAGACGCTGGCAAGCTTGGGTTTCAATTATGGCATTTTGTAGTGCGCTATTTATTTCTGAGCATTAATTTCTACAATGAAAAAATACATAATACCATAGGGTTTGAAGGATCAAGTGAGATGATTGAAATAAAGTATGAATCAAGATGTCTGTCATTAATTCTCTCTTTTAATCATGGGAGCTATTGACAATGCAAAAGTGTACCCAGTATAGCAGTAGAATGATAGTGTATCTCTTGAGATAATGTGTCAGGTTGTTCGCTAATGCCTTTTTCATAGAAATATTGTTGAGCTGCCTTCACATAGATAGAACATCTGGGTTACAACCACTTTGCAGAAAAGCTACCAGGTACAGCTTTTTGAAATTGCCTGCCTGGGTTTAAATTACAGTCTTGTAGTAACTCTTTGGTGCATTTTAGTAACTGCTGAACCGTGTGATGTTGAGTCAATCACATGATTGGAAAGGAAATTTAACGCATCAGACAAGGGAAAGTTACTAAGGTTAGTTGATATAGAATGCTCTTAAGTTAGTAAGTTCATGGTAAGTTATGCAAGTAGAGGAGATCATAGATAACTAAATAGCAGGCACACTGCAAAAAGACTAGCAGAAGTTGGCCAGGCATAGTGGCTCATGCCTGTAATCCCAGCACTTTGGGAGGCCAAGGCAGGTGGATCATGAGGTCAGGAGTTCAAGACCAGCCTGTCCAACTTGATGAAACCCTGTCTCTACAAAAATATAAATTAACCAGGCATGGTGGCTGGCACCTGTAATCCCAGCTACTCAGGAGGCTGAGGCAGGAGAATTGCTTGAACCCAGGAGGCAGAGGTTGCAGTGAGCTGAGATCGTGCCACTGCACTCCAGCCTAGGCAACAGAGTGAGACTGTCTCAAAAAAAAAAAAAAAAAAAGACTAGCAGAAGCACATCAGTTGTTACTATTCTGTAGCAAGTTCAACCAGAATGTATCTCTTTGCTGTTCTCACAGCAAAAATTATAAATGTTTGAGGTGATGGATATGCTAATTACCTTCATTTGATCATTACACAATGTATACATGTATTGAAGCATCATATTTTATCCCATAAATATGTATAATTAGTATGTCAATTAAAATTAAAAAATAATGATAGCAACAACTATTACTCCCTTATATTACACTACTACAAGCGCTTTGTTTATAGCTTATATCCTTGGGAACCTTTTTTCTATTGCATATAGAATGTATGATACAGTCTGTGCTAAATGTCATAGAGCTTTTACAAGCCAGATAAAATTTGAGTGTACAGTTAAGAGGTCAAAAAGCCATCTGCCACAATGTAGAGCCCATCTCAGGAAATTAGGATATAAAAATTTTCCAGCAAATGATTTGTAAGAAATCATGAGTTTTATGGGGAATAACTGGTTAGCCTGGTAACGGATCTAGTGACTTCTGAAGAATCATATATCCATCTATGCCCATATTGAAATAGTGGCAGTGCTAGGTTTGTTCTATAATGAATTGTGGGTAGCTGTTGCAGCCTTCTCCTACTCCATTTCTTTATTTCATGTGGTCACTGACCTTATATTATTAAGTGTGTACAATATAGATTTAAAGGGTAGACATTGGGTCACCTTTGATGAAAGAGTCTTACTTCAAGAATATGTACCGTATTCTCTCAACTGACAGTAATTAATGTCACTGATATGGACAGTATTCATATCACTATAACGAAGCCATAAAACATTGTGGCTAAAATAATTTGTGAAGCTCATTTTGAAGAACTTGTGAAAAGCTAGGCCTTGGTGCCAAGGATAGAGAGAAAAGCAACAGTAATGAGGAAAGCACTGACACCTCTTTGGAGGAAAATGTGGCCATATTGACCAAAATTTAAAGTGTGCACACTTAGGCCAGGTGTGGTGGCTCACGCCTATAATTCCTGCACTTTGGGAGGCCGAGGTGGGTGGATCACTTCAGGTCAGGAGTTTGAGGCCCGCCTGGCCAACATGGTGAAATCCCATCTCTACTAAAAATGCAAAAATGAGCCGGGTGTGATGGCAGGTGCCTGTAGTCCCAGCTATTCAGGAGGCTGAGGCAGGAGAATCGCTTGAACCCGGGAGGTGGAGGTTGCAGTGAGCTGAAATCGTGCCACTGTATTCCAGCCTGGGCGGCAGAGAGAGACTCCGTCTCAAAAAAAAAAAAAGTGCACAGTTTATGACTCAGCATTTTCACTTTCAGAATATTTCTTTCAGATATTGTGTATTTTGCAAATTTCTACATAAATTAATAAGCTTTCAGCATTATTTGTCATAGCTGAATTTTGGAAACAAATACGTCTATTAATAGGTGACTGAATCAATAAATCATGTTACATTTAGAGAATGAAAAACTACACAGCCATTAAGAATTAAGATAGATGTATACATTTTGATAAGAAGCAATATGTCCAAGAAGTAGTTCTAAGTGAAATAAAGTACAGAAATGTGTGATTAGTACGCTATAATTTATTTAAAAATGTGCTTACAAAGTAATGATAAATGATTGAGGTGACAGATATCCCAATTACCTTGATTTGGTCACTACATACTATATAGCTGTATCAAAATAACACGTGTGCCTTGTAAATATGTAAAACTATTACGTGTTAACATTATGCATTATGTAAACTAAAAATTAAATGCCCAAAGCCATGTGTTTATACACATGTTTGTAAATGCACTGATTATCTATATGTGACTTAGGAATAGCAGTTTTCTTTTAGAAGAACTGAGGGTCTTGGGTGGGAGAGCTATCTTATTGTCTAAAAATACTATTCAATATTTATTTATTTATTTTTTCTATGTGGCTGGATTACTCAAGTAAAAGAAAGCTTTGAAGGCAAAGCTAGTGTACTGTGTGTTTCACTTAGGACATCACTTAAGACAAACCAATAGTTTGACACAAGAAGATTGTTATTGATGATTGGAACATACTAAAGTAAAAAAATCTGTCCTCACATTCTTTTCATTTCTTCCTATAAACAATAAAAGAGATCCTTACCCTTTTGTCAAATTGAAATCTCCCCCTTCACATTCTGTATTCCATCCTCTACCACAGTTACAGGGAGCGAGTACCTTTGCTTACCACCTTTCTCTCCTTTCCGTGCTCAACCTTACCTTACAAAAACAAAAACATAATTCTTCCTTGATCTAACATCCCCCTTCAGTTTTCATCTCTCTCCTCTCCTTTAGCCAAGCCCCATGTCTATACCGGTTCTCTGTATCTCTCATTGTCACTTCACTCCTCAGCCTACAGCAATCTGGTTTCCTTCTCCACAATGTCTCTGAAATTTTGCCAAAGTCACCAGTGATTTCTATGTACCTAAATCAAATGGTTGCTTGTAAGTTCGTGAATTGTTTGACTTTTTAGCAGTGTTTGACCAGACTGACAACTCTCTAAATGAAAATTCAAAGAAAATCCCATTTTCTTTGCTTATTTTCTTCTGTTTTTTTTTCCCCTCTCTATTTACTTTTCCTGTTTCTTTTTTGGTATTTTGCTTCTCCACTTATCCACTATATATTTATTTGTGCTTATTATGGCATTGCTGGTGGCTTGACGTTAGACTCTCTGCTCTTTTCTCATACATATTTCTTAGGCAGTATTTCTTAGGAAGTATATACCCACTTCAGGTCCAAATGCCCTTTCTGTGCTAACAGCTTCTAATATCTAATATATCTATTACCCTCTCCTGAGCTTGAGACTTTTCTGTCCAATCGCTGACTGGTTGTCTTTACTTGGATATCTCAGTGACACATAGTTGACCATGTGTACAAGTGAACTCATTGTGTTATCTCAAATTTTCCCTTCTGGGGTTTGCTATGTCACAAATTAATTACTTTTTGGAGGCAGATTTCCTTACTGTGATATCAAGAGTGAGTGAAAAAAGTGTCTGGTGAATAGTAGTTATTTCACAAATATTTATTGACTCAAGGATTGAATCAATTAATGATACCATGTATGATAAATATCATCAAATGTATAGTACAGAACATTTTGAAACATTTAAGATATTGAAAGACAAGATACCGAAAGTGCAGATTATCCTAATGTGGTAAAATTATGCTACCTCTCTAAGGATGACTATGAATAACAAGGAAAAAGAGTTAATCAAGCATTAATTCCCTGTTAAATTTCTTTCTGCTTAAAATATTTGGAGTTGTTTTTCTATCTTGTACTGAACTCTGATATGTATAGCAATGTATGTGTGAAATGCTGTGATTCAAGGGTAGAAACTAAATTTAAAAAAGGGAAGAATCAAAATTTAACAAAGTAGCTAATCTTTCTGAGGGCAAGTTGTCAAAATTTTGGCAATGGTGTTGAGTGTATGCAGTGTATGCATGACCAATATCCAGAAAGGGGTATCCTGGAAGAGGTTGTATATAGTACTCATCTTCACTCAGTGAATTTTTGACTGAAGGAAAATTTTTAAAAAATTTATTAGATACAAAGTAAGAACCCATGGTCCTGAGGGCTTTCTAAGGTAAAAAGACAAAAGGCAAGAAAAGATCTTTGTATCAAAGAGTTTTAAAGTATTATAGTTAATTTAAACATATAGTTGTTTTACATTCTTTTAATAAAGGTTTAATCATATGCTTACATGAAGAACAAAGGAAGCTTAAATGTTGTATTTGTTACTCTGTTCACCAGTATTTTGTTTTTGCTCCTGAGTGCATGATAGAATTGTACCTCCCTGACACTTGGAAATTAGGTGTGACCAAAAGACTACCCTGATTTGCCTATCGATTTCTGAATAGATGTAATGGCATGCAATTTTCAGATGGAAGTTTTAAGAGCTAGTGTGTGATTTGCCTAAGAAGGATGGTGACATTTTATTGCAGAGATAGAAAGTGAGGGCATATGGGCAGAAAGACCAGTATTAGCAAACCCATGGAAGACAGGGATTGAATTTATAGACATAGAGATACCTGAAACAGGGCAGCAAAATAATATTTTCAAGAACATGTTTTCTGTCAATATTTCTAATTTAATTTTATAGCATCTAAGAAAGTGATATACCACTCACATAAAGTCTTAAACGCTCTACATTTTAATTAAACTTTAATTATATCTTTTAATTTCCATGGCTGGCTTTAAATTAAATTTAATTCTACTTACCAGGATTTTAAGAGCTTCTGAATTTGTCCTATCCTCAACTTTCTGCAACTGGGTTTACAGCTGTATTTTCTCACTACTGTTAATTGAATGCTGATGGTAGGGATAGTTCTTACTATTTTTTTCCCCCTGTAACTATGTTCACTTAATTCAAGGTCCTCAGGTCTCTGTAAACCTTTGCATTCAAAAAACAAAAAACTCCACACTGCTTCCTACTGCTTGTTTTTCTTATTTCTGCACCACAGGTTTTGGCTCAAGCTAAAGGAAGGATTGTGCTTGCCGTGAATGTAGATAGGCACAAGATCATATATTTCAAAGGAAATCATATTCAAATTCAAATACAACCTAATGGTGATCTTGTGGTAAATGTATCCACTAACACTCACTTTCTTTTCCTTCCTAGTAATTGTTCAGTCTCCAGAAATTATTTCCGTAATTTATTCCTGTTATTTCAGAATTGAATCTTTGAAGGGAATAAGCCACTGAATTATAAGTTGATACAGCCATTCACAAATTGCTTTTTTAATACATTCTTCAAAATGTAAAAATATTGGTTTCAATTGGTCACTTTCTTCTCCAATTTTTTTAAAGTGGATCAAACATGAAATAAGTTTATTTCTTTCTTTATTTTTTTGAGACGGAGTCTCACTGTCACCCAGGTTGGAGTGCAGTGGCACAATCTTGGCTCATTGCAACCTCTGCCTCCTGGGTTTGAGCAAGTCTCCTGCCTCAGCCTCCCGAGTAGCTGGGATTACAGGTGTGTGCCACCACACCCAGCTAATTTTTGTATTTTTCAGTAGAGACAGGGTTTTGCTGTGTTGGCCAGGCTGGTCTCGAACTCCTGACCTTAAATGATCCACACACCTCGGCCTCCCAGAGTGCTGGGATTACAGGCATGAGCCACCATGCCAGGCCGAAAGAAGTTTATTGCTCACTTAAAATCTGAATGGGTGCTCCTGATTGGCAGGTTCTTCAAGTGCTGATTCTGGAATTCAGGACTTCTCTTTGACTTCATCATCTTCATAAATGCCTTTCAATGTCATTGTGCTCAATGGTATCAAAAATCATCAAGGCCCTTGTATGGGTAGGGCCTGAAGTGTTGCACAGCAGTTTTAATTGTTTTCTCTGAACTAGAACTCAGTCACATGACCACACCTAACTCCAAAGGGGACCTAGAAATGTGATCTACACTTGAAAAAGAGGAAATGGATTTGTCTTTTTCATACAATTGATGTCTTAACTTCTGGGTTGACTAACATCTATCTTGTTTGATCTAAATGTGGAGAAAAAGTTTATAAGAAATAAAGATGGGTAGCTCTGTGGATTTCTGGGAATAAGATCCTTCTGGATTTAGTGGGCAAGATCTTCAAACTGCCAATTGGGCAACATGGATGAAAAATTGTGGGTCTTGTGAATAATTTAAAAAGCAAAGAAAAAAAAAGAAACGACATTTTGGAGACAAACCTGTGTGAGCATTTTATTGGTACAAACGTATTTAACACTTGGGGTTTTGTACAATTTTTTGCCTTTTCTACTAGAAAACAATGTAAAGTGATTTCACAATGTGAAGAGAAAAAAAAATTGCCGCTATGGCCAAACGCACAGTCTGTTCTGCAGCAACAATGGGCTTCGATCAACTCAGTCGTGATTCAGCCGTAGAAATGCTTTTCCTTCACCTTGTTTGAGCTTTTCCTTTCTTTCCTGTTTTGATTTGCAAAAGAAAATGTCTTTTTTGTGTGAACTTGTGTTGTACTCTGTAGAAAATTACGGGTTTTACTTTAATGGTTTAAGAAAAAAGGCAAGAAGAGCCCTCGTCGCTTTTCTTACCTCATCACAGAGTTCGTGTAGTGAGTTTAAAAAGAGAAAAAAAATTGTTACAAATTTGGAGCAAGGGAGTATGTTTTTCAAAAGAACCTGCTTCCTTTTTTTGTGTGTTTTTCCTTTTGTCCCAACAGGGAATCTAAATCTGTTTTAATTGCACAGACACATGGACAAAAAGTCATTTTTTATCTGCCAAGTGTGGTACCTTTCTTTATTTGTTATTAAACTGTTTAGACCCAGAATGTTTTTTTTCTTCTCAGTTTCTGAGATTAACAAAATTTGAAGGTAATGGTGCCTCTCATGGCAGAAAAAGTTTTTTAGCACAAAGATAATTTATTAAGATTAGGAGAGGAAACTCTGGAAGGAATACTGCTATGTTAACAGCCTGATCTGTGTGTGTGTGTGTGTGTGTGTGTGTGTGACTGCACATGAGCGTGTATGCATATTATGTAGTTTTTGTCTCCAATATGATTATCTCTGAAGATGAAACATACTCAAGCCTGCATAATGCACGTTAATTGCCCCCACTGGTCCCAGGATTGAGATCTCCAGAGACAGAGCCTCAGAGTCTGGAAGGGGTAAGTAATGAGGAATGGGGAGATTTGTGGCATGTTCTACATCTGAGTAAAGCCTGAAAGGGGCCTTTGTAAAGAAAAGAATCAAAAGGTGCCTTACTTAGAGGCTATTTGACTCCTGGGCTTACATTTAGGATACGGAATTATGGGCAGGTGGAGCAGTAACTTTTCTGTATCTGGAAGTCCACTTTGTTTCAGATGTTGGTATAAAAAGGAGCATAAATTTTCATGACTATTTTCCTTCAGAAACAGCTTTCTGATTATTAGGCTTACTAGACACGGAATTAAGAATTTTTTTGTCAAATTGTAATTTTGTCTTTGCAGATTATCTTCAAAAGGATTATATTCTTAGAAGACAGGAAAATGGGAGTCATCGCTGCCTGTCTAACTAGTTCAGGCTTAATTTGCTAGTCAATGAAAAACAAGATGTACTAGAAGAATGAAATGTTCAAAGCTTTATGGAAACAGCATTTTGCAAGACCATTTGGTGCAGGTTTGGGCAATAATTTGGACTGTCTTGTTTATTGTTCTCTTTCACACAGATACAGCGTAGCACATATTCACTCATTGTGTGTGACTTGGAGAGAAAACTTTGTAGGTGGTAGCTAATTTATTTCATGAAATTTAACATTCTGATTCAAAAGAGTCAAAAGAAAAAAGGACTGGGGAATCTAAGAGATATCCAACATGACCCTTCAGTAGGCTAATCTTTTGGTACAGAAAGGTCCTCAATGCACAATTACTGTGCTGGAAGTGGGTCTCGCCTGTGAGATACCCCATGCAGAGGACTATCTGTGGCAAATGGAAAGTGAAACCTTGCTTTTTTTTTTTTTTTTTCCTTGTTCTCGTCCTCTGCCTCTTGGGCAGAATTTAATTACCTCTGTCCCTTCCCTGGTATTTGTTTGTATGTAATTGCCCCAGGTCAAGCTTTTTACACTTTTTCCTTGGGCTATTGAAATAATTTCCAAATTTTTTTGCTAATTTTATTAACCTGCACCAAACGGTCTTGAAAAATGCTGTTTTTATAAAGCTTCAATTATTTCATTCTTCTACTAATACATCTTGTTTTTCCTTGACTAGCAAATTAAGCTTGAACTAGTTAGACTGGCAGCAAGTCCTCTGCCATGTGATTACCATATATTTATACCTTATGTCTCACAACTTTTTTGCAAGTACACTTGTACCATTTTAGACTCTTGTCTGGATATAATTTGTTGTATCCAAATCTTTCTACATTTTTATTATATGCAAATAATATTTTCCCACCATTGTTATGGAAAATTCTATATTTTGTCAACGTTCATTTCCTTCTCAAAAGCGTTTTGTTATTATTTCCAAATGAATATTATCTGTGTGTCTCAGACAACCACAGAAAGTTTTGTTTTTGTCACATTCTACTGCTACTGTGTCAATGGCAGCATTTTGATATAGGTGGAGGGACGCTCACATCAACCCCATAATTTGTGTCAGCTTCTCCTGAAGTTATCAGAAGCATACAATTTAAGTAAAAACAGTATCTTCGCTATGCAAATGATGTTCCAAGGTAAATCTCCTCAGATCCCTTCCAGTACATCTATGCTCCAAGGCCTACTCTATGTAGAACTTTTGGAGCCATCAATGTACTGCTTGAGGTTGCTTTGAACAAAAGGTATTTGACATAAGCTCTATAAGATTAGGGATTCTTTTTTATTTTATTCATTGTTCTTTATCTTCTAGAACAATAATTTGCAAAATGACTATTTATTGAATAAACTAGGACGGAGGTGAAAAGGAAAGAACAGCTCATCCTTCCAAGGGGAAGAGAGCAGTATCCCAAACCCAAATTGAAGAAAATAAACATATATCTATTCACCAGAAGAAGAGATAGAAGGGAGACAGGGCAGAATTTCTGTGGTTCTTACTATCTCTGTCACCTCTACAGGCCAAACCAGTGAGGACCTTGGAGACTACTAATATCACTGGATTTGTGAATGAGTTCATCCTCTTGGGCTTCCCCTGCTGCAGGGAGATCCAGATCCTCCTTTTTGTGGTCTTCTCTCTCATCTACCTTCTGACCCTCCTGGGTAACACATCCATCATCTGTGCTGTGTGTTCAAGCCAGAAACTCCACACACCTATGTACATCCTACTGGCCAATTTCTCCTTCCTGGAGATCTGCTGTGTCAGTTCTGACGTGCCCATAATGGCGGCCAATCTCATCTCCCAGACACGGAGCATCTCCTGTGCTGGCTGCCTGCTCCGGTTCTACTTCTTCTCCATGTGTGCTGCAGAGTGCTTATTTCTGTCAGTGATGTCTTTTGATAGGTTTCTTGCCGTTTGTAGACCTTTGCACTATCCCACCTTAATGACCCATCACGTTTGTGCTCATTTTGTGATCTTCTGCTGGGTGGGTGGCTGTCTCTGGTTATTGACCCCTTTGACACTAATATCTCAGGTGCTCTTTTGTGGTCCAAACACTATCGACCATTTTTTCTGTGATCTGGCACCTTTGCTGGCACTGTCTTGTGCTCCATTACCTGGAATTACTCTGACTTGTGGTATCATTAGCTCTCTCATCATCTTTCTTACCTTCTTGTATATCCTTGGGACTTATTTCTGTGTTCTAAGCACAGTGCTACAGGTGCCTTCAGGCTTAGGAAGGCATAAGGCTTTCTCAACTTGTGGCTCTCTCATCTTGCTGTAGTGTCTCTCTTCTATGGTTCTCTTATGGTGATGTATGTTAGCCCAGGTTCTGGGGACTATCATGGGATAAAGAAATTTGTGACCTTGTTCTATACTTTGTCAACTCCATTCTTTAATCCTCTGATCTAGTTTCCGGAACAAGGATATGAAAGAGGCACTAAAGAAATTTCTGAGGAATCGCCACACTGTCGATTGAACCAGTGTGGCGATTCCTCAGGGATCTAGAACTAGAAATACCATTTGACCCAGCCATCCCATTACTGGGTATATACCCAAAAAATTATAAATCATGTTGCTATAAAGACATATGCACATGCATGTTAATTGAGGCACTATTCACAATAGCAAAGACCTGGAACCAACCCAAATGTCCAACAATGATAGACTGGATTAAGAAAATGTGGCACATATACACCATGGAATACTATGCAGCCATAAAAAATGATGAGTTCATATCCTTTGTAGGGACATGGATGAAGCTGGAAACCATCATTCTCAGCAAACTATCGCAAGGACAAAAACCAAACATCGCATGTTCTCACTCATAGGTGGGAATTGAATAATGAGAACACTTGGACACAGGAAGGGGGACTTCACACACTGGGGCTTGTTGTGGGGTGGGGGGGGAGGGATAGCAAAAAAAAATTTATGTATGTGTTATAGTAGGAAATTTCTAAAGGATCCAAGAGGCAAATTTAATATAATTCATCGTTAATGTTTAGAAGGATGAAAGATCATGAGACCAATGAGATCATGCTTTTTTCCATTTTATTCTACTTCTATATATTGGGAAGATAATTTGAAAGAATTAATTGGACCCATGGTTTCAGTCTTAGGAAGTTATTACTATTATGGTCCAGATATGTTTGTACCTTAAATAGATTTTTTTATTTTTGCAATTCTACTTAATATTTTCATCTATTTCTCTGAAACTGAGCTTCTGCTTACTCTTTTGGTTTTCAATACATACTGCTTGGTATGTTTCAACATCCTCAGATTCTGCCTTCATTGAAGCAAGTTGTTTTATTTTTTTGAGAGCATAGCAATGGTTGAATGTATTGCAACTATACAAATAGTTTTCCACTGATCCTTCAAATTACCAGATTAAAACACACACACACACCCCCACCCACCCACCCACCCAAAACTCTCAACAATTCAGGGACAATTTTAAGCTCTGCCTTTTTATTCTTTATAATTTGAAGTATAACTTCTGGGGCTAACAATGGCTTTAATAATAATATGTTGACTTGATCGACACCTCACATTTTGCCAATGCTAACACTTTAGCATATGTAGACACAAGAAGGTCAGGTGATGCCCAGTGCAAACCAAAGAGCCATAGAATCTGTGAGATTGCTGATAATCTAGGCCTACTAAGCACTTTTTTTGTGTGTAGTTCTTCATAAAACTCTGGAAAAGTGTTCCTCAGGGGTAATTTCTACCCTCTAATTTATTTTTTTGAGTAGCAATTTATTAATAATTTGCAGTACCGCACTCCATGAGGAAATCTTGTGCTAAATCTTGATTCTGGGGTAACTCCAGCACTGACTTTACTACCAAAGTGTAGTTAAATATTTGCAGCATTCTGCTGGATATTTTTACATGAAGATCTATTTCAAATTCAAATGTCTAATCCTAAATTTGTTAATCTCCTTTTAAATTAGTTCTAGCCATCCTTATTTTCTCATGGGTCTATTGATTTATAGCATGAACTTGAAATCTTGACAGCAGAATTCCTTACCATCTCATTCCCACTTCTAACCTGTCATTAAAACAGATTAGGCAGCTTCCCTGGGATCATTTGTCATCTTTACGCTCGTCTTTTTTGTGCAGGTTCCTAGCACTCCATATCTGTGATGGCATAATCACTTCATAAATGGTCTGTCTCTGTTATCTCCCATGTCAAATTCCAGAATTATGTTCTTGAACCTCCATCACTTATTTTCTCTCTACCTAAACACAGGAAAAAATCCCAAATTCTTTAGCTTGTAAATGTTTTTAGTTTCTTCTCAATTTCTTCTTAAACTTTATTTTTACCTTAATATATGTCTCATCACTCCCATTTGACTCACTCTCTCGAATTCACAGAGTATAATCGTAGTTTTACAACCTGAGCTTAAAATTGTTCTATTCATACCTTGCCCATGTTTAGATACCTCTTACAAAACTTTCCTTGCCCACTACAGTATATCATAATGTTATTTTCTAAGTTCATTGACTTTTGAGTTTTGCCAAATATTTACTCAAAATTGGTCTGCCTTTTGGGTATCTATTACAGCATTGTTTGTGCTATTTTTAACTTTCCTACCAGTTAGAATATAAGTTTCTTTAGGGCAGGAAATATGAGTTATACTCTCTTTTTACTGCTCCTGAATGGCTTCTGCAATAGTAATAGCTCAATTATTGAATTAACAAGGTTATTCGACAAACATTTATTGAGCTCCTATTATGTATTAGGCATTATCTGAGCACTGAAGCTATAGCAGTGATACCTATTCCCATGCAGTTTATATTACAGTATGGGAAGACAGGGATCAAGAAATAAAGAAATAAATATGTAGGATACAATATTTCCTGTGGTGATACAGTCTTTGAAGAAGGGCAAAGCAGATGATGGGAATAGATACTAGTGAGAGTGGGGATGCTCTTTTAAACAGAATAGTCTGGGAAGGCTTCATTTAAGCTAAATTTTGAGGAGACCTATAGGAAGCGAGGGAGTTCTGTCCTTCCTATTTCAAGTTTAAGGTGAGCAAGAAAGCAAGGCAATCATCAAAATGAGTGTGGAAATGCTCTAACAAGTACACTTAGAGATCCAAATCCAGATGGTGGCTATTAAGAAAGGCAAGAAGTTTGGTTTAAAAATGTGCCTGAAGATGCATCATTGAAAAATGCAGCAGTGTGCAGGAGGGACAATGCCACCTAACCCGTGTTCAGAGAGAAGCCACCTGGTCGGCCACCGGCAGCTTGGGGAAGAAGGGCGCGTGGGGCACCCACTCCACCTTGCTGAAGAGCAGCCGTGAAATTTTTAATAATATTTTTATTTAACCCAACTCACCCAAAATAGTATTTCAACATGTAATTAGTATAAACACTCTTAATGAGATGTTTACATTCTTTCATCCCACCAAGTGTTCAAAACTGGTATTTGATTTTATACTTGGAGCACATCTTAATTAGGACTAGTCACTTTGCAGGTGCTCAGTAACCACATGTGGGTCGTGGCTATTGTATTGGACAGTACAGGTTAAAGAGAGGTCTAAGGACTAAATACAGACCTCAAATAATATTGAGGTTGAACAAATACTGAATTGACTTTATTTTTCAGAATGAAGTTTCTTTGCCTGGAGAGAACAAGCATGCTCTTATTTCACGTATTTTCCTAATTGAAATCCTGATTTTGGCAGGGGAAAGAACCCACTGAGTGTGCTACATGGTGGAACTAGTGACCTTACACATCCATGCTCCATCTCCTGGGAAAGTCTTCCCTGAAGAATTGTATCTTCAGTCTGTTTGTCCTGATTTGTCCCAAACTGACAGAAGTACCTGCAGAGCTGGCTAAAATTTCCCTTTCAGACATTGCTGTTTAGGTGAGAGTACAGAGTGGTTGGGAGGGTCAATCAGTTGTAGAACAATACTTAGGTATAATCCAATTTATATACCCATTCAAGACCCAGAGATTTTGCTTTTATATGTACAGAAAGAGGAGTTAGAAATCCATCCACCAAACTAAACACATTGCTGAGGGAGGTAAGTGTGTGTGTAGAGGTGTGGAGATGTGAAAATTTTCATTATTTTGTAGTTTTTTTATGACTGTTCACTATAAAACATATGATTTGTATAATTAAAAAGTAGACAAAATGGAATACAATTCATTTCAGTGTAGCTAAGCAAGCCCCAGTTAGTAAAACTTTTATGCTTTTATGTACACATTTAGACTAAAAACATACTTTAAAATATTTCAATTTTATATATGAACATCTTTTTCAAGCACAATGAGAGCTTAGATACAAGTGAGGATTTTAGTTACTCAGTTAATTATGGTTCGTTGGCCCCCTCCCCCAAGTCTAAGAATTTTTGGCTTAAAGAGAAAGAGTAAGTGAAGAATCCTCTATATCCATTCTTCACTAGTTCTAAGAAGGATGAAAGGCAAGTGCACAACACTAAATCTCACTGCAGCTAACAGAGATTTTCCAGATGATAATTTATTTACCTGTAGTTTAACTTTTTCTCTCAGAACTCCAGATAATGCAGTAGTAACTTATAAGCAGCACAGTATCTTCTAACAGCATTCATCATGAGATATACAAGTCCTCAACTACCCGAGACAGTGTTTTACCCCTTACTCATCCTGCTCCCCTTTCACTGCTGTTGCATAGGTGGATAATTTAATTTCCACCCTGTGTAATCTCTAGAGGAAACATAGCTCAGAGATATGGGATAGTCAAAATGAATGGGTTGTTTGAGTTATTTCTCTCTCTCTCTCTCTCTCTCTGTGTGTGTGTGTGTTTGCTGTCCAGTATCTCCATCCCTTTTTATGTTTGAGGTAATCCCAATATTATCAGGCTTGGAGCTTCTATTTATGTAATTGTTGTTTATATTGCCAGATATTAGCTCTCCTAGCTTCCCTTGCACTTAAAGTTGTAGGAATGTACTCTTGCCTTTACCAGATACAGCTATACCAGGCTTTGAATCAAGAAGCAGAAGTAGGAAGAGCAACAATGTTGAAATATTGGCATAAGAAATGACAATGAAGAGGCTGGGCGCAGTGGCTCGCGCCTGTAATCCCAGCACTTTGGTAGGTCAAGGCGGGCGGATCACGAAGTCAAGAGATCAAGACCATCCTGGCTAACATGGCGAAACGCCGTCTCTAGTAAAAATACAAAAAAATTAGCCGGGCGTGGTGGCTGGCGCCTGTAGTCCCAGCTACTCAGGAGGCTGAGGCAGGAGAAAGGTGTGAACTGGGAGGCGGAGCTTGCAGTGAGCCGAGATCGCACCGCTGCACTCCAGCCTGAGATGGAGCAAGACTCCGTCTCAATTAAAAAAAAAAAAAAAAGACAATGAAGAAGGTAGCACACTTATTGCAGAAAAGACAAGTTCGTAGAACAGAATGACAGTGGTGCTCACGTAGCATCTTGGTGGCCTATAGCACAGCCATGACTGCAGTCATGATTTTTCATCATCAGTTCTGCATGGTGGTTTGCATATGTATCTTTGAATTTGAGCCTCAACTCTGGCTCTTCAGCTTTCATTGGTTCTGTGAGATTCCTGCTACTCCATCAATAAATCCTTTTTCGTTTACAATAATCAGCTAGAGTCAGCTTTTATTGGATGTAAGTGAGAACACTGGCAGAATTATACTCTAATAGAGTTATCTCAGGTGGGTATAGTCTCTACAATCTGCAGAGGGCAAGAAGAACTAACGCTTTGGCATTGCAGGTTGCTCTGAATTCTCCCTTAGCTCCGCAGTGGTCTATGAAGCTTTATCCCTTAACATATTTTATTGAAGAAAATATTCCAAAAGTCAAAATAACTTGGAAGAGGATTTTAAGATGCCTATGTGTCTGGATTTTTTTCACTTAGCATAATGTTCTACAGGTTCATCCACATCGTCACTAATGGCAGAATTTCTCTATTTTTTAAGGGCCAAATAGTATTCCACTGTGTGTATATATCACATTTTGTGTATCTACTCATCTGATGACAAATACCTAGGTTGCTTCCATGTCTTGGTTATTGTGAATAATGCTGCAATGAATTTGGGAGTACAGATATCTCTTTGACATACTGATTTCAATTTCTTTGGATATATGCCCAGAAGGGAAATTGCTCAATCATATGGTAATTCTATTTTAAGTGTTTTGTGGAACTTCTATACTGTTTTCCACGGTTATATTAATTTACATTTCCACCAACAGTGCACAAATGTTTACTTTTCTCTGCACCGTCAGCAATACTTATCTTTCATCTTTTTGGTGATAGCCATTCTAACCGATATGAGGTGATACTTCATTCAGTTGAACTCTTAAAAGTAGAGAGTAGAATGGTGGTTAACTAAGGCTGGAGGGAAGAGGCGGCTGAGGGGAGGAGCATGTTGATCAAAGGATACAACAATTCAGTTAGATGGAAGGAATAAGATTCAGTGATCTGTTTCATAGAATGGTGACTATAATAAATAATAATGCACCATATATTTAGAAACTACTAAAAGAGTGGATTTCAAATGTTTTAACCACAAAAAATAAGTATAGGAGATGATGAATTTATTAATTATCTTGATTTAATCATTTCACAATGTAAACGATTATCAAAACATCACATTGTATCCCATAAATATATAATTATCATGTGTTCATTAGAAATAAAATTTAACAAATAATAAAAGAGGTATATGTTCATAGAAAAAACTTGAATATGAAGTCTAATGTAGACTGGATGTTTTTAGTCAAATCATTAACTTTCTCTTCAACATATTGGAGACAACATCACAAACACCTCTCTTTCCTTTCCCCCTAATTTTTGTGCCTTAGTTAAAAATATGAAAATTTCAGAGTGTTGGCAGGTGATCAGGTTAAGTAAAGAAGTTTATGTTAAGTGGTGACTGCTTTTTTTATTTTTTATTTATTTTTTATTTATATGTATTTTTTATTATACTTTAAGTTCTAGGGTACATGTGCACAATGTGCAGGTTTGTTACATATGTATGCATGTGCCATGTTGGTGTGTTGCACCCATTAACTCATCATTTACATTAGGTATATCTCCTAATGCTATCCCTCCCTCCTCTCCCCACCCCACAACAGGCCCCGGTGTGTGATGTTCCCCTTCCTGTGTCCAAGTGTTCTCATTGTTCACTTCCCAGCTATGAGTGAGAACATGTGGTGTTTGTTTTTTTGTCCTTGAGATAGTTTGCTGAGAATGATGGTTTCCAGCTTCATCCATGTCCCTACAAAGGACGTGAACTCAATCATTTTTTATGGCTGCATAGTATTCCACGGTGTATATGCGCCACATTTTCTTAATCCAGGTGGTGACTGCTTTAAGGTAGCTTATATTTTGGTTGATAGAGTTGATTCCCTGGTATCCCATGTTTATTTTCTGTAACAGTAGATGTTTCTTCACTATAAGCTCAGAAAGTATAGAAGCCCAGGTTTGAGTAAGAAATATTTAATTATTTGGCATATTTGAATGTATGTATGCCCTTCTATGCATTCTCTTCAGAGCTGGACCAGAAATTTCCCTTAAGAATCTATACCATTTCTAGTTTTTATTTGCTGCACACCATGAACACCTTACCAAGACTTAGTAATAAGGAAAATACAAATTAAAAAACATTCTTGTTTCAGTGACGGATTCTTGTTCTTTAATATTATAGATAAAGCAATTTAATTTTTGTGAGTACAGTGAGTAGATGCTGTTTTTCATTATAGAAAAACCTATAGTTGGCAAGGAAAAAACAGTTGATAAATTTGAAACACATTTAAGATACATAAAGTTGCATTAGGATAAAGCCAAAATACAAATTAGAAACATGGGTCTTAGCTTTGTAGATACCAACTGAATTACATATAGTTTTAGGACTTAAAAAAATCTCCAAAATGGAAAAATGATCTTACCTACGATGAACCTTAGGACTGTGTATACTTTTTGCTTTGAGATAGGATCAGGGCTCTTTGTGTGTAATGAGTCACGCTTTTATGAGAGTAAGAAGCCAAGTGCTCAGACATCACCAGAAAAGTTTTTTTTTTAACGAGAGAAATTTTGCATTTCTTATGGAATAATTGTAGAAGAATGTATATCATTTCTGTGTGTTTCAAGATATTTCTTTTGATGGCACTCCCAGCACTTTTTTAAGGGCATCTTTCATATCTTTGTTCCAGAGACTGTAGATCAGGGGATTAAAGAATGGGGTTGCTGTGCAGTAAAACAATGTCACAAATTTCTGTGTCCCAGGGTGGCTCCTGGAGCCTGGACTCACATACATCACCATGACTGAGCCATAGAACAAAGAAACAACCAAGAAATGGGAAGCACATGTAGAGAAGGCTTTGTTCCTGCCTGAGCCAGCTGGGACCCACAGAACAGCTCGCAAAACTAAGATATAGGACCCAAGAATGTAGAGGAAGGTGATGAAGATGATGAGAGAGCTTACTGTAGCACAAGTCAGAGTAGTTTTGGGAACTGGGGCACAGGACAGTGCCAGCAATGGTCCCAGGTTACAGAAAAAATGGTCAGTGATGTTAGGGCCACAGAAAGGCACTCGGGACATAAGCACTGCAGGCATCAGTATGGATAGAAAACCACCTGCCCTGCAGAAGGCCACTAATCAGACACACAGGTGGTGAGTCATGACCGTGGGATAATGCAAAGGTCGACAGATGGTAAGGAACCGATCAAGGGACATCACAGACAGAAAGTAGCCCTCTGCAGCACACATGGAGAAGAAGTAGAACTGGAGCAGGCAGCCAACATAGGAGATGCTCTTGATATGGGAGATGAGATTGGCCAACATTTTGGGCACATCAGAACTAATGCAGCAGATCTCCAGGAAAGAGAAATTAGCCAAGAGGATGTACATAGTGTGTGTGGAGTTTTTGGCTTGACCACACAGCGCAGATGATGGATGTGTTACCCGTGAGGGTCAGAAGGTAGATGAGGGAGAAGACCACAGAAAGGAGGATCTGGATCTCCCTGCGGCAGGGGAAGCCCAGGAGGATAAATTCACTCACAGGCCCAGAAATGTTATTGGCTTCTACGACACTCATTCTTCTAATCTATGAAGGAAATGAACGATAGGGACCACTACAATAGCCATTTTCTCTCTCTCAAAGTATTATATTTATTTCTTTTGACTCCAAGACAATCTTTTAATGCACTTTTGTGAAAAGTTCCATATAGTTATCAATTCAATAACTCACCTTCCATCTTTGTCTTAGTTCAATGAAATCAGGCTTATGGGAGAATGTGGCTCAACATGTTACTATGGGATCCCACAGCCTCCACTATATCATATCTCTGTTTTTCAGAGTGTAAGTTTCATTGACATCACATAACATAGGGTCCAAATGGCTTTCTCTATTTGCATTTAAATTAATTCTGCTTTGATGTAATGTTTTGTAATACACATATTCAAATATTTATACATATAATTTCTCCCTATTAGAAAATTTTGTTTTTTATTTTGAAAAATTCTAAGAAAAATCAGTTTAAACATAATCTAAAATTGAATTAGGTCAGTACAAAAAGAGAATCTCATTATGTTGTCAATAAATTATGTTTTTAGGAGATCTGTCCTGGATAGTTCTGTTGACTGAAGTAGGGTACTGAGGATGCTGCCACATATTTCATGCTAGCACGTGTTTGTTTGCTCCGTATAGTGGCATTTAACTTCTATTTGCTGAGCAACAGCTAATTTGACACAGAAAAGTTGCCTTCAATCCTTTACTAGGAAGATCTTGCTCTATGATAGAAAAATAGCAAGAGGCAGATGGAAAAACATCTGTTTCCTTAGCTCAGATGCCTTCTCATCTTGTTACTATACTGGTGATGAATTATCTTATATTAAAAAATAAACCATAAATTTAACTTAAAAAATGTGAGAGGAATACACCAGTGTAGAATGTTAGTGTCAGAAAGGGCCTCTAGTCTTATTAAGCTCAATTTCCTCGTATCACAGAAACTGAGACCAGAGAGTTTAGAATGATCCAAAGTTATGTTGGCTGTTAGAAGAAAGAGGCCTAAAACTTAGGTGTTCATATATTCAGTTCAGACTTTTTCTCATAAGCCTCTGCTATTGTGGGACCCTGCTTTTTTTGTCAGCTCAGATGGTTGCAAAAGTATATCGTGTGTGTATTATACTGTTCCTTCCTTTGAATTAGATCCCTATTTATAATAAAGAAGTAACCAGGTTACTAACCAAAGCTGACAATTGCTACATCATATCCTCTATTCCCCTTTGACCTGCCCTTTGCCCTAATTCTTGGCACCATTTATGGCATAAATCTACTTTTGGACACTTTCTTTAAAGAACATTTGACTTCTAAGATAGTAAGCATAACAACAACCACTGTCATGTATTAAATGTTTATTGTGACGTTACATAATGTTCCTTATCTCGTTAAATCCTTCTCCCCTCTCCTCTCCAGTTTGAGTAGAAAAACATTCTCACATGTTTAAATGTACCATTTGAATTCTATTGTGCTTCTAAATACATTGAATCTAAAATTCAAGTTTTTATTCTGTCCAACTTTCAGCTATGTATATAATATGCTAGCTGTTTTCTCTCTTTTCATCTGATTCCATTTGTTCGCATGTAACTTGCTTGTGTCTAATTTTTGCTTGTGAATTTGAAAGATTTGCCTCTGGACATCTGTGTTAGGAACTGAGGTTATATATCATAGGAAAATATTATTTACATATTTCTTATAGATTATGTAGTTTACATTAGATACATCACCTGAGGCCAGGTTTGTGTCCTTCCCTTCCATGCAGCGAGTCCTCCAGGCCCCAGGTAGGTCTAGAGGTGTTGTCTGGTACCCAGGAACTGGAGTCAAAAAACTTAGAAGTCTACCTGGTGTTCTATTCTACTGCAGCTGAGCTGGCCCTCAAGCCACAAGACACAGCTCTTCCCATTCTTCCCTCTTCTTTCCACAGGCAGAGGAGAATGACCCTGTGGCCACCACCATCACAGGCCCATGGTGAGTAACTGCCACACTCCCACCTGTGTGTACTTAAGGCCCAGAAGCTGTTCAGTCAGCTTGTGGTGAATGCTGCTATGCCTGGGAATCACCTTTCATGGACATGGGCTCCCCTCTGGCCCAGAGAAGCTCCAGAAATGCCATAAAAGAGCCATGGGCTAGAATAGGGAACCTCAAGAGCCCCCTTGATACACTATGCCCATTTGACTGTGCTGGTACTTAAGGTACAAGACAAAGTCCCCTTGACCTTTCTTTTTGCTTTTCTCAAGAAGAAGGAGTCTCTCACTGTAGTCACCACAGCTGGGAATGTGCTAGGTCTCACCTGAAGCTAGTATGTCTCGAGTCTCACCCAAGGCATATGGCATACTATTTGGGTGTTGCTTCTCATTGTTCAGGGCCCAAGGGCTCTTTAGTCAATAGGTGATGGGTCTTGCCAGGACTGGTTCTTTCCTTCAAGGCAGCAGGTTCCCTTCTAGCCCAGGGTGTGTCTAGAAATGTCATCTGGGAGCTAGGACCTGGAATGGTGCCTCATGACTGACCAATATTCTTTCTTACTGTAATGAGCTGGTATCTAAGATGCAAGACAAACATCATCTTTACTCTTCCCTTTCTTTTCTTCAAGCAGAAGTAAAGGATCTCTTTTGGAGCCACGAGCTGTGCTGCTGGGGTTAGGGGAGGTGTGGGCAAGCACTCTCTTAGCTGCCCCAGCTGTTGTTTCAGTAAGTCATGTGCTCCCAAGTCCATTGGCTCCAAGCCCAGCTCAGCACCAGGACTTGCTGTCCTTGTGGCCTAGACTGCCTGTCAAATTTATTTAGGACCCTAGAGTACTCCAGCTCATGGTGGCAAGGCTTGCCAGAACTCAAGCTCCATCTGCTGGAGTGGGCAAATTGCCTTCTGGCTGGACCTTGTCTAAAAGCTCCCTCTGTGGGTCGGTGTCAGCTGAGTTCAGCACAGTTTTGCTTTCCACTGTGATAGAGCAGCACTGAGTTCAATGCAAAGTCTCACGATTGCTGCACTTTCCCTCTCCCAAACACACATTTCTCTGTGCCATGTGGCTGCTGTAGTGGGGATGAGGGAGAGTTGGCATCAACAATTCACGGCGCTCTTTCTGACTCTCTTCAGTGCCTCTTTCAATGATATGGAGATAAAACCAGGTATTGTGAGTGCTCATATTATTTTTGGTTCTTATGAAGGTGCTGTGTTTGTGTAGACAGTTGGTACATTTGGTGTTCCTGTGGGAGGACAATTGATGGAGCCTTCTATTCCACCATTTTGCTCCACCCACTTCCAAATGCTTTTTCTTTTTCTTATTTATTTATTTTTGAGATGGAGTCTCACTCTGTCACGAGGCTGGAGTGCAGTGGTGCAATCTCCGCTCACTGCAACTTCCACCTCCCAGGTTCAAGCAATTCTCCTGCCTTAGCCTCCTGAGTAGCTGGGGTTACAGGTGCACACCACCACACCCAGCCAATTTTTGTATTTTTATTAGACATGGCATTTCACCATGTTGGCCAGGATGGTCTCAATCTCTTGACATCGTGATCTGCCCACTTTGGCCTCCCAAAGTGCTGAGATTACAGGCGTGAACCACTGCACCCGGCCCCAAATGCTTTTTCTGCATCTATGGAGATTATATGTTTTTTGTATTTTTGTTAATGTGGTGTACTACATTTATTGATTTGCATATGTTGAATCATCCCTGCATCTCAAGGATAAATCCCTCTTCATCATGAGGTATGATACTTTTAATGTGCTGTTGAATTCTGTTTGTGAGTATTTAAGTTTGTTGAGAATTTTTGCATCTTTATTCATCAAGAATATTGACCTGTAATTTTCTTATCTTATAAAGTCTTTGGCTTTGATATCACAGAAATACTAGCCTCATTTAATGAGTTTGGAAATGTGGTTTTTCTTCAATAATTTGGAAGAGTATATAAAGAACTGGTATTTTAAAAAAATGTTTGGTGGCATTTATTAACAAAGCCATCTCTTCCTGAGCTTCTTTGCTGGGAGGTTTTTAATCAGTTTTTTATTGCTGATTCAATCTTCTTATTCATTACTGGTCTGTTTAAATTTTCTGTTTCTTCATGATTCAGTCATAGTAGGGTGTACATTTCCAGAAATTTATCATTTCTTCTTGGCCTTCCAATTTATTGTCAAATAATTGTTTATAGTAATCCCTTATGATCTTTTGTATTTTTATGGCATGAGTTGTATTGTTTCTTCTTTCATTTCTGATTTTATTTATTTGAGTCTTCTCTATTTTTTCTTGGTTAGTCTAGCTAAGATTTGCCAATATTATTTTATATTTCATCGATTATTTCTATTATTTTCCTATTCTGTATTTGATTTATTTAATTTCTGTTCTAATCTCTGTTATTTAATTCCTCTGGT
Organism: Pan troglodytes; assembly: GCF_028858775.2. Classification (NCBI taxonomy): domain Eukaryota; kingdom Metazoa; phylum Chordata; class Mammalia; order Primates; family Hominidae; genus Pan; species Pan troglodytes. Next base: position 12,538,770 of record NC_072414.2, read on the forward strand.
AAATTTGGGCTTAATTTGTTCCTTTTTACTTCCTTGAAGTTTAAGGTAAGGTGGGTTTGTTTTTGGACATTTTTCTTATGTTTAGAGTAGATGTTTATTGCTGTACTGCCTCAATACCACTTTAGCTGCATCCATAAGTTTTGTTATTTTGCGTTTTTGGTCTTTTTTTATATGTAGATACATTCTAATTTCCCTCGATATCTTTTTGACATAATGGGTTTTCAAGAGTGTATTGATTTCCACATATTTGTGAATTTTCTAGTTTTGCTTGTTATTGATTTTAGTTTTATATCATTATAGATAGAAAAGATACTTTTCCTACTTACATAATTTCTATATTCTTAAATTTACTTGTGCTTGTTATGTGGCCTAACAGATGACCTATCCTGAAAAATGTTATATAGTCACTTGAGAAGAATGTGTATTCTGCTGTCACTGGATAGTTCTGTACATGTCTATGAGGTCCTTTTGTTTTATAGGATGTTTAAGATTGCTATTTCCCTACTGATTTTCTGCTAGAGATTCATTCCCATTATTGAAAGTGGCGTAATGTTGTGTCTCACTGTTATTTTATTGCTGTCTATTTCTCCCTTCAAATCTGTCAATGTTTGCATTATATATAGTTAGGTACTCTGATCTTGGGTGCCTATACATTTATAGTTGTTCTAACATCCTGATAATTGACCTTTTTATCATTATATAATGACCTTTTTTATTTCATGTGATAGTTTTTAACCTAAAGTCTATTTGGCCTGGTATAAATTTAGCGACTCCTGCTGTCTTTTCGTTATGATTTGCATGGAATATTTTTTTCCCTCCCTTCACTTTCAGCCTTTGGGCATCCTTGAATCTATAGTCTCTTGTTGACAGCCTATAGTTTGATTTTATTTTTTAATGCATTTGGACGTTCTTTGTCTTTTGGCTGGGGAATTGAATCCATTTACAGTCAGCTGGATGTAGGTTCCACATCCACAGAGTCAACCAACCATGCATAAAAAAAAATCACACACCCCCATAAACATAACAATGATAAAAATGGAATAATAAAAGTAATGCAAACTAGATGGTGTAACAGGTATTTATATACTGTTTACATTCTATTAGATATGATAAGTAATCTAGAGATGGTTTAAAGTATAGGGGATGGTGTGCATGGGTTATATGCAAATACTATATCACTTCTATATCACTTAATATAAGGGACTTTAGCATCCATAAATTTTGGTATCCACAGGTGATCTTGAAACCTATCTTTCATGGATACTGTGGGACAACTGTATTTACAAAGTTGTATTAATAAGTAAGGACTTGCTATGGCACTTCATTTTATTTTTTCTGTGTTATAATTCTTCTGTCTTTCTTTTTTCTCTTGCTGTTTTCTTTTGTGTTCATTGATATTTTTGTATTGATATGTATTTATTTCCTTTTCTTTTTCTTTTGTATATTTTCTGTAGTATTTTATTTTTTTTGGTTACCTTGGGGCTTATGTAAAACATCATATATATGGAGGCAAAGTTTATTCTAAGCTAATAACAACTCAACTTTAATCACATAAAAAATTCTACACTTCTCCCACTTTGTTATTGATGTCACAATTACATCTTTCATATGTGTATATCTACTATTATACTTCTGTAGTTATAGTAATTTCTACTTTGTTGTCTTTTGACTTTTCATATTAGAAAAAGGTGCACCACCATTACAATGTTGCACAATTTTGTATTTGTTTAAATAATTAGCTTTTCCAGTAAGTTTTATATTTTAATATGCTTAGTTTTGCTATTTAGTATTATTTTGTTTGAGTTAAAGAGCTCACCTGTCATTTATTTTATGACAAATCTAGTGGTGATGAAGTTGTCTCTCTCAGCTTTTGCTTGGGAAAGTCTTTATCTATTCTTCATTTTTGAAGAAAATTTTTTTCCAGAAATTGCATTCTTGGTTGAGAATTTTTCTCTTTCAGCATTGTCTTGCTTCTTCAAAATTCACTCTTTTTGACTTTTGACATATAATTATAACATGTCTTTGTGTGGACTTCCCTTGAATTTGTTTTATTTCAGTTCCATTTGGCCTCATGTATCTGTATGTCCTTTTTCTTCTACAGATTTGGCAAGCTTTTAGCCAGCACTGTACTTTCCTTCTTATTTTTCTCTTCTCCATCTGGAACTTTTGTGATCAGTATATTATTTCACTTTATGATGTCCCTTAAGTCCGTAGGTTCATTTGCTCTTTTTTATTCTTTTTTCTTTTGCTCCTTTGTCTATATAATTTGAAATGACTGGTGTCTGGATTAGCTGATTCCTTCTTCTGTTTGATCAAGTCTACTTTTGAACACCCCCTAGTGATTTTTTTATTTCAGTCATAGAATTCTTAGCTCCAGAATTTCTAATTGTTTCTTCTTGTAAAATTTCTATATCTTTACTTCAATATTTTTATCTTGCTCATCTATCATTGTTGTGATTTCATTTAATTGTGTCTCAGTGTTCTCTTATGGCATGCTGAATTACCATGGAGCCCCAGAGCTCTCCTTTCCTCATGTGTGCTTCTTCTTTCATATGTGATAACTATAATGAACTTTAACAAATCTCAAATTCGAATACATTCCCAATCACCTTCTAAAAGTAACCTCCTAACCTCCACTTATTCCTCAGATGTGGTAGTTTGAAAGTTGTTCCGATAGATTACAACTGCAGGCCAACCAGAGGGGACCCATGGTCACTAGAATGGTCCAGTGACCTTTATACTTCCGTGTGTTTAAGAATCACCTGGGATCCTATTTAACATTCAAGTTTCCGAGCCTTCCCCTAGCCAGGCTCTGTGCCAGTAGATTTTATACACGAAATGTGAGGGAACCATTACCCTTTTCAAGTGATTAAAAAAAAATCAGAGGTGAAGCAATTAGATTTGACTACATTTAATTTGATGTTTTATCTTTCAAGAGATTGGGATGGTCCTAGTGAAAATTATAGCTAATCTGAATACGGCTTCTAACTGTTACTGGGTGTTTATGTCTTTTCTTTACTCTAGTCAACAATATTGGGCAGGTGTAGTGGCTCACGCCCATAATCTCAGCACTTTGAGAAGCCAAGGCGGGAGGTTCACTTGAGCCCAGGAGTTTGAGACCAGCCTGGACAACCTAGGGAGACCTCCATCTCTGCAAAATAAAACAAACAAACAGACAGACATAAAAACACCTAGCTGGGCATGTTGGTATACACCTTTGGTCCCAGCTACTTGGGAAGCTGAGGTAGGAGGATTGCTTGAGCCACAAGGTCAATCCTCCAGTGAGCCGTGATTGTGTCACTGCACTCTAGCCTGGATAACAGAGCAAGACCCTGTCTCAAAAAACAAACAGCATACGTCTTATTGTTTTGTTCGCTTATTTCTGAAATAATCTCATTAGTAAAGCACTATACTTGATAAACAGTCTGATTTAATGAATAAGGATTTAAACTTTAGATTTTGGAGAGACAAGATTAACTAACCGTTGATCACAAGCAGCACACTGTGCAACAAGCTACTCTGATAGGACAAAAGTCCTAGGAGGGCTATATAAGCAAAATCTCACTCAAGGACTGAACTTTAAGCCCTATTCACTTTTAGCTAATCAAATGATGGGCACGTTGACTTCTATAGGGAAGAGAGAAGAGGATGTGTTTCTGAGCTTTCCTTCTTCAGTCAGGCAACTCTGTGATTCATTAATTTCCTCCCTTCCTTCTCCACACCCTGGCATGTTGGCCCGTAGCCACAAGGTGGCAGGATAACCAGTAACATTTTATTCAAGCCAACTGAAGCCCTGCAGGGGCTTTGAGGTTCACACACACTGTCCACCTTCCACATACTGATGCTGGGAGCAATTTAGAGCAAACATCATCCAGAGTCATATTACTAGATGACTGGATTGCTTTTTTTGTCCCTCAATCCTGCTCTCCTTTCAGTGCTAACTCAAGGAAACGCTAAGTTTACACTTTGCAGGAGCCCCTGGAATAAAGCTTTAAACCATTTCACATCCAACTCAATGATCTGTTACAAAAAATACCTGTTGATTCTCTGTCATTTTAATGGATACCTAGCTTCCTTTTATAAATTGGCATTACAATAGTCTGGTATTAGTATTGATCTGGAATCTATGTGCTTCCAGATCAGTCCCATTCCTTTTACTTTTAGAATAAGACAAAATGTAGCTCAGACACCATTCTTCCATGAAACCACATCTCTCTAAGAAGATGCTGGAAAGTCGGTCTTTCTCAAAAAGTAGTTTTCCCCTCAAGTTTCAACACATTAGTCCACTGTAAGTTTAGACAGTATAAATATGTATAAAGTATATATATATTATATATATATATTAGTATAATATTATGCTTCAGATTTTCCTGCATGTTTTTCTTTCTTTTCTCTTACACCCTTCTCTGTGATCTCATCTGACAATCACTACCATGGCAACCAAGCCTCTGTGACATTCCAGCAAGCTCATTGTCTTCTGTTCACTAAACTTTAGTTAGTAGCTCGTCCCAGTCAGTAACACTCTGGGAGGGCTCAGGCCACATCACCAAATGTGACAGGATAGCCTTGAACTCATCAATTGCTGGGTAAGAAAGAATTTTAATGCAATGGCAAAAAGCCAATCAAACAAGCAAACAAAAACAACAAACCCTTCCTTGAGGACCAAGAAGCCATTAGTTAGCTAACCTAAGAGCTCCAGGTGGAGACCTAGTTCCTGATTGGATTTCTGAATTTGACCACTAGGCAGAAAACTAGCACCCAAAACCAGTTGGAATAAAATTGCCCACCTACAGTGGAGCCAAGGCCCCCAGATTCTTTTTGTCAGGTAAGAATAGGTTGAAATAGCCTGGCTGGTTGTGGGACAGGCCCCCTCTGTGAGTGGTACAGTTAAGGACACCCAGACTGCCCTTTCACTCTGCTTTCCCTGGGGTAATGTGTATGGCTCCTAGTCTTTCACGTTCTCTTCTGTGATTTGGGAGGAGGAAGAGAAGATACTCACTGTACATATTGTGTCAGTTAATACTAATCTGAGAGCAATAATTTACGATCTTTTGAGGTGAGGTTTGATTTTTACCACTGTGCTGTTCCTGTCTCCTAATATGTTGTATCAGATTGTAACTAACTTGAGGTGAGAATTAATTGAGGACTATATATTTGAGCCTCCTTAGAACCTCACCCACCTTTGAGATAACTTCATATTTTAGGTTTTCTCAAGTCAGAGTGTTGATTCCTTAAATCAGTATATGCTGGGCAGTGAAAAAACACTGGTACACTTTGATTGCCTAAGCTTAGTGAACAGCAGGGGCGGTGGGAGGCAGGCCTTTTTAACAACTGTCTTTGCTGAGTTTCATGCTGAAAAAGCCTTGAGGCTCAGACTCAGCCCACAGGTCTCTGCACTCCCTCCACCTCCCTTCTGCCCTTTCCATGCATAGCCTTCACAGCAATTATTTGTGAATTATTTATTTTTTTGAGCTCTTAAGGTTAATTTTTCTTAAGAAATATTTACTCTCAATATTATAAAGGTGTAGAAGTTTATTGTAGAGAAATGTGGGAAAACATATCGGCAAAAAGAATATAAGGATAAAACCATTTAAGGTTTCCCCTTCCATCTATACTTACATTTATAGTTGGGCTGTAATGGCATTTAAATGCAAAATGTAATATACATGTTTATATTATTTATATTTTTAAAATATTAATAATTGATTAGTTAATTCAACAATAATAATTAACATTCCAGACACTACTCTAAATACTCATGAATACAGCAGTGAACAAAATGGATAAAAATTCCTGACTTGTGGAAGTTATATTGTAATGGGGGAAGACAGGGGGTAAATAAACTATGTGGCATGCTGGGGGGGCGATGAGTAAAGATGGAGAAAAATTAGAAGGTTCAGGTCAATAGGAAGTGTGTGTTGGAGGTGACAGGTGGCAGGTGTACATTTTTCCCTCAGCTTAATTAAGGTTTAATTTGAAAACGTTGTATATATTTATGATATACAAGGTGATATTTTGATATATGTGTACATTGCAAAATGATTAAATCAAACTAATTAACATATCTGTCACCTCACATGCTTGCCATTTTATTGTTGTGAGAACATTTAAGATCAACTCTCTTAGCAATTTTCAAGTATTCTTTTGGCCCTTAGTATCTGTGGTTCTGCATCTGCAGATTCAATCAATCACAGATGGAAAATATTTAGAAAAAAATAAAAATAACAATATGACAAAAAAATTCAAATATAGTATAACAACTATTTACGTAGCATTTACATTGTCTTAGCTACTGTAAGAAATGTAGAGATTATTTAAAGTACATGGAAGGATGTGTGCAAGTTATATGCAAATACTGTGCCATTTTATATGAGGCGGTTGAGCATCTGCTGATTTTGTTGTCTCCAGGGTGAGCTGGAACTAGTCTCCCCTAGATATAAAGAGACAACTGAACAATATGTTATTATTAATTACAGTCACCATGCTATACAGTACATCTTCAGATCTTATTGATCTTGTTTAGCTGAGACTTTGAACTCTTTAACCAATATCTCCCCATCCCCACTGGGTGTAATTTTCAATAGCTAGTCAGGGAAGGCCTCACTGAAAAGGTGATATTTGAGAAAAGACTTGAAGGAAGTGTTGGGGCAAGAAATATAAATATCTACCAAAAGAGCATTACAGGCAGAGGAGATGGTATGTATAGGTGCCACAAGGCAGGGGGATGGCTGGCATGCTTAACACACAGCAAGAAAGCCTCATCTCTTCCTCATGCCTGCCTCACATTCAATATATTTAAATATGGTTCCCTCCCCATCATAACCCTGCAATGGCCATTGCAGAAATCACCAATAACATTCATGTCTCTAAGTCTTATGGACATTTTTTTTTCAAGATATATCTCTTCTCAGCAGAATTCAGCACTGCTGTTCCAACACATTTTTTCCTTTGGCTTCAGTGTCAACTCTATTCTACTTTGCCTCCTGATTGCCCAGAAAACTCCCACATTTCTGGCTACAACTCCTCTATTTAATTTGTGGGCTTCTTTTCCTTTATTTGGCCATTAAATTCTGAAGCTCTGTGAGGCCGAGTTCCAGGCCTTCACATCTTTCAATGCTATACTATTGTCTAGGTCATTTTCTTCTCCAAAGCTTTGGTTATTACTTATTTGCCAATGAGTATATCAAATTGTTAATACAAATTGCATCCTCAGAGTTCCAGATGACAACTGCTACATGGTATTAATATTTGACTGCTGGATGATAGTTTTACTTGAATGTTTCAGGGGCACCTCAAACTCAACTCCAAAATTGATCTAATGAACTTTCCCAAACCACATTCCCTTCTTGCATTTCTGAGAGAATGGATTCCCATTCATCTGACTACAGTGCTATCCTGAAAGCAGATCCAGAGACTTAGATTTCACCTGCAGATGATTCATTTGGTAGGTATCAGAATCTCTGGTAGGAGAACTGGGAAGTGGGGCAAAGACCCTTATAAAGAGTGAACTATGAAGCAGTTACCAGAATGGATAACTGTGGATTAAACTTGGAATAACTCTGAGATCCAGTGTAGAAAACTTATCTCAGAAACATGCTGAGAGATAAAGGGTATTCGTACAACAGTTTCTGATAGTCATTAGTTATGGACTGTCTCCTAGCGGCATTGATTCCTCAGCATGCCCAACCTGCAGCAGGGACAGCAAAAGCGGCTTCTGTGATCAGAGAAAGCCCTCAGGTAAGGAAATGCAGGGGTGAATGCTGGAAGTCAGGCTGGCATGCACTGAAGTATTAGGGTGAGGCGCCATGGCAAGGTATCTGACCATCTTTCTAACCTTTCACCTCCATTTCCAATCTTTAAATACATTTTACTTCCCAAATATGTAATAATATGCATTTCCTTCCATTTCTACCACCACCTCTACCTGCAGAGGTTGACTGCCTCCATCTTTTTCAAATATACTTGCCTCATTCAGCACATTCACATTGTGCAACCACCACCTCTTTTGAGCTCCAAAACACTGTCATCACCCCATAGAAAACCCCAGTCCTCTTCCCCTCCACCCATGGCCGCCACCTGGAGTGTGTTTGGCCCATGGAGGACACTGCACATTGTTGGTGGGCATGATTAAATAGTTGCTGCTTTTCTGCAGTTATCACTGTATTTTGAGCAAAAGTTTCATAATTTTCAGTGTTTTATCTGGGTTGATAGGATCCAATTTTAGTTTTTGAGTTTCTTTTTTGAGCAACTATAACAATTTTAAGGATTAATATGTCATGACATTTATTCTTTACTAGAGGTCTTCCAAAGAACTAAGATAAATTTACTTATTTTAAAAATAGAATAAAATTCATCCTGTCTTGCAAAAATACACAAAAAACAAAAACAAATATACTTGCCTCATAATTAGTTTCACATTTACCCTTGTCCTTCTCTAAACTCTTCACTACCGTGGCCAGAGTTACTGTTTCAAAAAGGGAGATGAAATCATGTCATATTCTATTCTCTGTGCCTGAAATCCACTTTTCACCCTCATCTCCCTTTATTTAAAGTGTGTTATTCATTTTTCTAGGGTCTCAACTCAAGCATTCCTTTCTCAAGAAGCCTTTTATGGTATGAAGAGTGAGACAGAGTTCCCTGTGCCACCTCCATTGAATCATGTTAGGCCTTAATGTACCTTTCCTTTATAACACTTACTGAATGATTAATTTGGCATTTATTTACCTGGCTATTTTATTCAGGGTTTAGGATTTATACTAGATTGTAAGCTCCCCAAGAGTGTTCCAGGTCTAGTTTAGGTCACCATGTATCCCTGATTAGTACCACACATCCCAGTGCACCATGGTTCTCAACAAATAACATGTTATATAAATCAATAAATGACAGGAATAAAGATGTTTTTCAATTTGTATTACAATGTTTTCTACTATCTGGCAGAATCTTAGTAGGATTTAATAGAAATCAGGCAGTGTCTACTCCTTAACCTGACTTTGAGAGAGAGACACTGATTTTTAAGAATCACTCCCAATTCTGACTTTTTCTCATCATTATGTGGGTGAGGTAGAGATATTTCTGAGGCTTTTTTGTTCAGGAACTTGTCTCCTTGGACATTTTAACTAGGTCATCACTAGATCATTGCTACATGAAGTATGGTCTATTGACCAGCAACATCAGTGTCAGCTGGAGACTTTTAGAAATGCAGAATCTCCATTCTAACTGGTGTGAGATGATATCTCATTGTGGTTTTGATTTGCATTTCTCTAATGACCAGTGACGATGAGCTTTTTTTTCATGTTTGTTGGCTGCATAAATGTCTTCTTTGAGAAGTGTCCGTTCGCATCCTTTGCCCACTTTTTGATGGGGTTGTTTGTTTTTTTCTTGTAAATCTGTTTAAGTTCTTTGTAGATTCTGGATATTAGCCCTTTGTCAGATGGATAGATTGCAAAAATTTTCTCCCATTCTGTAGGTTGCCTGTTCACTCTGATGATAGTTTCTTTTGCTGTGCAGAAGCTCTTTAGTTTAATAAGATCCCATTTGTCTATTTTGACTTCTGTTGCCATTGCTTTTGGTGTTTTAGTCATGAAGTCTTTGCCCATGCCAATGTCCTGAATGGCATCGCCGAGGTTTTCTTCTAGGGTTTGTATGGGCTTAGGTCTTACACTTAAGTCTTTAATCTATCTTGAGTTAATTTTTGTGTAAGATGTAAGGAAGGGATCCAGTTTCAGCTTTCTGCATATGTGATCACTAAAAAGTCAGAAAACAACAGATGCTGGAGAGGATGTGGAGAAATAGGAATGCTTTTACACTGTTGGTGGGAGTGTAAATTAGTTCCACCATTGTGGAAGACAGTGTGGTGATTCCTTAAGGATCTAGAACTAGAAATACCATTTGACCCAGTGATCCCATTACTGGGTATACACCCAAAGGATTATACATCGTTCTACTATAAAGACACATGCACAAGTATGTTTATTGTAGCACTGTTCAAAATAGCAAAGACTTGGAACTAAACCAAATGCCCATCAATGATAGACTGAATAAAGAAAATGTGGCACATATACACCATGGAATACTATGCAGCCATAAAAAAGGATGAGTTCATGTCCTTTTCAGGGACATAGATGAGGCTGGAAACCATCATTCTCAGCAAACTAACACAAGAACAGAAAACCAAACACCGCATGTTGGCTCACTCATCAGTGGGAGTTGAACAATGAGAAAACATGGACACAGGGAGGGCAACATTGCACACTGGGGGCTTTTCAGGGGTGGGGGGCTAGGGGGAGGGATAGCATTGGGAGAAATACCTAATGTAGATGATGGGTTGATGGGTGCAGCAAATCACCATGGCATGTGTATACCTATGTAACAAACCTGCACGTTCTGCACATGTATCCCAGAACTTAAAGTATATATATCTTATAAAAAGAAATGCAGAATCTCATGCCCCTCTGACTCAATAAGCATTTTAAAAAGTCTGTCAGTATTTTGCATCACTTTGTTTTTCCAAGCCTTGGCCCAACACCTAGCACATAAGATGAAATTTTGGGTGATGAATGAATATGCTAAAAAATAAGAGTGAAGGAATATATGAAAGGAGGGAAAGAACACCATGGGAAAGTGAAAACATATCATACTATGATATTTGAGTATTAGATCCTGACAATTTAGTTTCAGCACTTTTGGTTTTGTATGATATGAGGAAATAGTGTTCACTTTGTCAGTATTAAGCTCATAGGTGTTAAAGCAAACTAAATATGGCCTGAGAAGGACTTGTACTTCCATATTTGAATCCTCGTGGATGAACTGTAACTTAGCTTAATAGGCAGACAAAATTGAAAACCTAACTTGCGAGTATGCACCTGCAACAAATAGCTAAGTCTTAGCCAATCTTAGCGGCCATACTTCAATCATTAATACACTGATGAGGCAAATGCCAATCTGTAACCAATGCAGCTGTTCCTGTAACTCACTGCTGATTTCTGTATGTCATTTCCCTTTTTTTTGTCTATAAATTTACCACCACATGGCTGTGCTGGAGCCTCTGTGAATCTGCTGTGATTCTGGGGGCTGCCTGATTTGTGAATCATTCATTGCTCAATTCAACTCCTTTAAATTTAATTCAGCTGAAGTTTTTTCTTTTATCATATGTCTGGAAAAATCCTATAAGAATAATGTAAACAGCATTTGGTTTCCAGGGTGGGATGCAGTTCCAGGAGAAAGGATACCATTCATTTCTTCTGAACGTCTTCAAGAGACATGTGAATGATAAATGTGCCTGATAACATCTCAGGCACGTTTGTGTTATCAGAGGAAACTAAGGAAAATCTGAAAGTTTCTTGGGTGTATAAATAGAGATGGCTGGAAGAAGATGGGGGAAAGTGAAAGCCATAACTGTTGAGAAAATTAAGCTTGTTGAAATATGCAAATTGGGTCTCAGCTCCATACATGGTGCTGATAGTTAGGACACTGAGACTGTCTCAAGAAGACAACCTTAAAGGCCTGAGAATCCAGTCTGTTTCCCTCTTCTCGGGCACCTCCTTCCCAGAAATGACACCATTAACACTTTTTAGCACTTATGTAAAGGTCTGAATCATTTGAAGTTACATGCCACTGTAGGACATTTTCTCTCTGAGTTGTTGGTAGACATTTATACTGTAGAGAAAATTTTGCACAATTTAAGTAACTATTTAGAAAATGAAACAAAAAATGGACAAATATGAAAAATATAGAAAAATTATTAATGGCACAGTTCATTTACATCAAACTGTTACTAATACTTTGCTGCATTACTCCTATTTTTTCTACTTCGAATCATATTATGACTAATTTTGAATTCTACTTTTTATTCTATTTTTATTCACTTTAATAGCCTATCTTAAGTCTTCACCCATATTTTGGGATAATCTTTAAAAATATTTACTTTAATACGGGGAAGCATTCTATCATGTACACATACTACAGTTCTTAACAATAATCTACTGGTGGATGTTTCATTTATTTACATATTCCATTCATTCCCCAGGGCTTATTTTTCAATGAGGAAGCTTGAAGAATTGAGATAGATAAGAGGAAATGTAAACGTACAAAGTAGAGTATGGCTGAGGGAGGAGTACGAAACCAAGAAGCTGAAACTCTTGTCACACTTTATTTATGTGATGATTTTAGAGCATTGGTCCTATTGGAAGGACACTGGCAGGGTCCTTAAAACAGCACATGCTGCACTGAAGAGAACCTTGTTTCTTAAATGAGCTCTAGGCAACAAGTACATTTTCTTAGAACATTTATAGAAAATATGAAATACAACAAATGTCTTCGTGTACCTATGTATTGTTTTTATCTTTAAGGATTAGGTATGCCTATCGCGCAATGTTTTTTTACAGATTTTGCTGTCAAAGGCTCCTCAGTGGCTGCTTCAGCCAGCAGCTAGAACTTCAGGTCAAAGTCCTGTTATGCAGATGCAGCTTCATTTCCTGAAGCAAGATCCCTCCCACTTCACTCTGATGGGAGAGTCTTCTTTCTTCACAACTATTAAGCTAAGATTTTTGAGTTAACATTTTAAAAATATATTTTTCCTTTTATTTTTAGTTGACATGTAATAATTATATTTATGAGATATAGAGTACTAGTCCAATACACATAGACAATATGGGATGATCAAATCAAGGTAATTAGCACATCACCTCATGCATTTAGCACTTCTTTGTCTTGTGAACATTCAAAATCCTCTCTTCTAGCTTTGTAAAAATACACAATAAATTATAGTTAACTATATTCACCTTACAGTACTACAGAAACATTTAAAACGTTATTTCTTGAGATCTTGGTTCTTTAGGTGACTGTTGTGGTGGTGATTAATCAGTATCATGAAAATACTTACGTTGTCTATCATGGTATTTCAGAAGACTACACTTATAGAGCTGGGTGCATACAATTACCAACCACAATGATATGCATTTACATATTTCACCTTTTGACCTATGTCTTCATGAATATAGTTCATCTGTTTATAACTCTTATACTTGTGTGACTGTTGATAGAAGGCCTGAATGTTTATGCTTGCAAAAATGTATGTTATCGCTTATTTTATTGTGTAAGGTGATCTTTGAAGTGTTCTGTTGTGTTTTTATTTTTGTGTTTTTATATGTTACTCAAATAAATACCTTTTAAAAATGTAAATAAATATATCTTAAAGAATTTTTAAAATTATTTTTTCCAGAATTAAATTTTCAGGATTTCAGTTTTTGGGATGGTGATTTTTGGAATTTTAGACTTTAAGGATTTTGTTCTTTTGATTTTCAGCATTCGATTATGGTGTTTGGAACTGTGTCTTTCAAGATTGTGATTGATTCCAAATGCAACACAGGGTTAAAGGAAAGTGGAAAAGACATGAAAAAAATCTAAGCTGTGCCTTACCTGAAGCTGTTGTGTGAGAATTATAGAAACATGTAGAGAGTAGACATCTAAAGTTAGGTTTCTGTCTGCTGGAATACATGAGTCAACCTCATCCTCCTTGGTCTCCCATTTGAGAAAGTGTTCAGCAAAGAGGAACACAGTGGCGCTCACATCCAAAATTTCTTAGAAGGCCTTTAAAAGGGTCAGTGTTGGAAGGTAACATTATCAAGTATAGCAGTTATTTGGAGCCCACCCAATAACCATATTGTGGTTACAAGCAGATGTAAAGGGCACTGCAGTCTTTCCTGATTTAGGAAGCACCGATTACACCTGACTCTTAAGGAGAGTATGTAGCAGACACATTTTGAGCCATGGCTATCGTACCCTGGACAGCTCCTTTTGGAGGAGTGGTGACTAAGAGCACGCCGTGTGTACACTTGGTCTTCACTGCTGACCTCCAGTCTCCACCTGCTTCATTTTTAAATAAATGTGCCAAGGTTTATTTTTGACCGTTCTGGATCATCCAACATTTCCAAGTGGACTCATCTAGGGATAACAGTGAGAAAGTTTTGGGAAGATCTCAAAAAGTGTTTCTTTAACTGAGATCTTAATTGGTTCAGCCTTTAGGGAAAAAGGGAAAGATGATGAGGCCTGGGTCTAATCTGAATAATCAGTTGACCTTAAGCCTGAATCAGAATATCAAATATAATTGGAAGCCTTGATATATGTTTTTATACTAACATAGCTATGTTTTCCCACAAAATAGATGATACTGGATTTAGGACTGAAAATGTAAGAGCAAGGGGTTCTATGAAGTCCAAGGATATAAAGACAGAAGTCAGTTATGGCAAAGAATTTACAAAACGCTTCAAAGGCTTATCCGTCTCTTCCCTTCTTTCTACAATTCTGCACATGTGCCAGCCCCAAGGGTTCTGTACTTATGTTGAGATTTTTGGATCAATATCTGTTTTAGTGGTACTTAACTTTATTTGCCCACTTGTTTCATGAATTTGTCATTTTAGTTTCACTTAAGAAGTACATTGTCAAACTATAGTGAATTTGGTGAAGAACAACTAGAGGGGACTTAGAAGTACGGAAAATGAGTAACAGTAGAAGGAATTGGGATATTTAAATTGGAGAACAAAAAGGTTTATTGAAACAAATGAAGGGTAATTATTTAATAAAGCAATTGAATTTGTCCCATTTAATCTCTAAAGTACAGAATTACTATAATTCTATAGGGTGACACATTTTAATTCATCATGGAGACTTACTTTTTAACAGAGAAATATATGCAATGATGGAACGAGCTGAAGAACAATACTTTCTATCAATTGCTTTTGTCAGATCTAGGTTGGGAGAGTGGGAGAGGGTATCTAAGCATCAGATGCAAATTTCTTTCAATCTTGAAATTCCATGATACGATCTAAGATATTTCAAGAAAAAAACCATTCAGGTTGATTTCAACAACATAAAAAACTGTAATGGAAAATATTAAGGCTAATTAGAACGTGAAGTTTTATTAACATTGATAACAATAATAATATTTTCTAAGGAACACTAGTTGACAGCAGACAAAGGGAGGGGGATGAAATACTGGACTTGTGGTCAGCAAAGTCCCAGGGTTATGCCACAGGACTACAAGTACTCCAACTCTATTAATAAAGGAAGAAATTGCTAATTATTTTTTCCCTGAAGCAATGTGTGTGGAAGTCTTTCACTTTCTGAGCCAAAACTTGAGGAGCTGACCCTGAGGTGGCAGTTTCCCTGGGGGAGCTGCTTAGATAGCTTTTCATGCAGGGATAGTCCCTCAGTACATTACCTTTCAGAGGCTATGGCATCAGGCCTCTATCCAGAAAGGGAGGAGGACTAGAGAGCGCTCAGGGGAGAGGGTGATAAGAGAGAGGTTTGCTTGTCTAGGTGATGTTGCTGAGTAGCCCAGTGTGGACTCTGTGTCAGGGAGCTCCAAAGTACAGCAGCAACTTGGGGTCTTTACAGCCCCAGAATTTATCTTATCTATGGCATTTGAGTTAATAGGATTCAGCTTACTGTAAAGAAGTAAACACCCTAGGGGGCTATATAAAGAAGCCCTCTTTGGCCCATTTGTCTAACAGATGGTCTCTGAACTTGTTTGCAGTGACTTTTTACGTTTTTTTTTTTTTTTTTTGCTGTGTTTTTCCAGATTTAGACATTTATACTTTCTCTCAAGCTCATGTCATGCCAACAAAAAGTAGAGAATTAAACTAATTAGCCTACACTAAGGTTTCCATTTACAAAAGAGAATTTACTTTAATATTATGAAAACAACACGTGCTTATTTTAGAAAAAAATAATAACACAGGAAAGTATAGGAAGTTTAAATCGTCCACAATCCCATTTCTAAGACCAATTCTAGCCTCCTCTGTTTCTCTATATTTTGTATATTAGATATCTATGTAATTATTTTCAAAATTGGAATCGTAGTGCATGCAGTTTTGTTAATACTTTTGTGTAATATATCATGTGTCTTTCCCCATAGCACTACGTGTTCTTTGAAACATGATTCTTAATGAGAACATTATAGTCCATTTTTATCAATGTACTTTATCCTTCTGTTTGGGGGCACTTATAATTTTATGCAAAATCTCTGTAAATTTGTGAAAATTTTCTCAGAAATAGATAACGTGTGGGTATTTTTAAGATGTTTACCTCGTTTTTTCCCATTTATCTCCGTAGCAAGGTAAGCTGTCATCAGTTGGAGGTAAGCGGAAGACAGTAGAGAGTACAGAGCCCTGGACTGTGACTCAGAGGATGAGCACCAGATCCAGTTTGCTGTGCCACAGTGGTAAGTCACCTAACCTTTATGTGCTTGGATTCCTCATATGTAATACAGGATCACAACTATTGTTCTCACTCATGCAATACTACTATTGTGAGAACCTCATGAATTAGAGAAACTCTGAATTTGCCATTTAGCTTTAGAACACTGACAAGTAGCTCATTGATTCTTGCCTCATTCCTCTGGAATAAAGTAGCTTTTTATCAAACAAGTGAACACATTGCTTTCAGTGGAGGCAGAAGGAATTCATTTTGAAAAATGCACGTAGCATTCTCCAACCCATTTTTGCATATTCTTTTTTAAGGGAATGCCTTGTGTGAGAGGACTAGCAGGGTATCAGAACTGTTTTTTGAAAGAACTTTGTTTCCAGGTGCTTTCAAATATGTTGTCTTCAACTATCATTTTCAGTGTAAAAAGTGGGCTTGGAGTAAGCACTGCCTGCAGACCACTTTTGTGAGCCCTCCCTTCAGTGATGTGATGGCAATCCAGGCCCCTGCTGGGAGAGATTTCTGCCTGATTAAACCTCTCACAGCCTCTAATCCTCTCTTTCTCATCTGGCTTTCCTTAGCCTTCTCCAAAGTCACTCACAGAAGGCATCCCACTCAACCTCACCTTGGGGCAAATCAAAATAGTCCTCCTTCTGAAGCTACCGGGTAAAGCGGTGGTAGTTGTGCAGCTGCTGCTGATCAACAGGCTCCAGAAACAGCAGCAGGAGGTGAGCAGTCCCTGCGTTGGCCACCAAGTGGTAGGTGGCCAGCCCTACCTCCAAGTTGCACTGTTTACTTATTCATCTTTCATGGTAAAGCCTCCAGTTGCCTATTATGAAGTCAGCAATAATCATATGTCCCCTATCTGGGTCCCTGAAAAGATGGAAAGAGGCAGATCAGGCTGGTGCTCTGAGAATGACAGACATCAAACAAGAATGAAAAGTGTCACCCTCCTTGGACTTATTCAGTAACTCATGCCCTTGAGCAAAGGAGGATTTTCTATCAAAGGACATGGATTTCTGTGTCTTTCTCTTGAGATAACATTCCTGGGTGACCACAGAAAGCTGGCTCTGGAAGCACAGAAGCTGCCTTTCCTTGAGTAATAATGTCTCTTCAAAGGGAGCTGGAGCATGAGTAGTGTACCTGCCTCAGATTTCAGTGAAAAGTTCAGAGGAGGCCTGAGAAGAAGGTCCTGGGAATGAATCATCTAGATGACTCAACCTTGCAAAGCCATCCACCTCATTGTGGATATCATTCAATACAATTGGTGCTCCATCATCCTATTTCCATGGCTATTTCCTCACATTTTTCAAAGTCTGTTTCTTGAGCTCTGACTGTGTCAAATAGCATGCCCTGTTATTCCTGGGCTTCCCTCTCTATTCTAGTATTCAGGGAGATTTCAGAGGCTGGGGTAAATCTCAGACCAAGGAGATGCAATGGTTTTGAGGTAGAGATCCTAGGAATATAGAATTCTGAGCTATGCAGTGGTCCTTTGCTTTCAGGAAATCAAGTTTGATAGTATCACCTGAAGCATACTTACATTATCCACAAATGACAGCTCCTTACTTGAGCAGTTAAATTGTGGCAAGTCTTAACACACAGATTCCTCTTAAATGCCACCTAATCCCTGCCTGGCTTCAAGCCTCTGGCTTCCCTTGGAGAGGGGTAGAGTCTCTCTGTGTGAGAGATTCTTCATTTCTGCTTTCTGCCCTGTCAGTTTCTACTTACTTGCTCTTCCACCTTGTCCACAAGGCTTATCTAGCAGCTGTTTACCTCTGAGCAGAGAAAATGGAAGTCAGCGGAGACAAGGTTGAAATTTCTCAGGAAGGATTTTTTTTTCCCACCTTATCGTGCAGCAAGAGTAAAGCCTTTTTTTCGGTGGTTCTTTCCTCCACAATGGCCATTGGCAGCCCTCTGTCACACACAGGTGTGACTCCCTTGTTATTAACTGTCAGGTGGGAATTTCTAGGGAAGAAGGAGAGTGCTTTGTTAACCTCTTAACATCTCCCCAAATTGCATCATATTCTCTCCCTTCCCCTCCCAGCTACCTTTTCTATTTTTGATTTCCCCTTTTTCAGTCTGATTTGGGGATTTCAGTTCCCACTAACTTTGTATAATATTCTCCTATCTCTGAAAGAACAAGTTCCATCTCCATTTTCCAGGAGAGTTTTTTCCTTGCAGTAAGAGCACCCCATCATCTCTCCATTTCTACCTCCCCATCCCAGTGCTCCCTTTATGGCAGTACAATTGAAGAGGGACCCGCAGTCTTGCTGAAGGAACATGACCTTCCCACTGAAGTTGGGATTACGGAATAGAGGGAGAAGAGGAAAGATGGATGTTTATCTGAATGGTCGGATCTTGTTTTCCAGAGGACACAGGCCAATGGGAAACTTTTGGGAAGGAAGTAAAAAAATCAAAGCCAGAACTGGGTTTTGGTAATTTAATCTCCCAAAGACAGAAAAGTCCCCATACTCTAACTCGTATTTTGCTTGACTTGACTGAAGCCCTTCTGAATATTTTTTCTGCTTCTGTTCTGTTCTTGCAATAACAATGACATAAGTTTGCCTTTGGAGACACTAAAATAGTTTTCTCATGTCTTGTTCCAAGCATTTATTTTATTTTATTTTATTTTTTTGGCGTATTTATTTATTATTACTGTACTTTAAGTTTTAGGGTACATGTGCACAATGTGCAGGTTAGTTACATATGTATACATGTGCCATGCTGGTGCGCTGCACCCACTAACTCGTCATCTAGCATTAGGTATATCTCCCAATGCTATCCCTCCCCCCTCCCCCAACCCACAACAGTCCCCAGAGTGTGATGTTCCCCTTCTGTGTCCATGTGTTCTCATTGTTCAAGTCCCACCTATGAGTGAGAATATGCGGTGTTTGGTATTTTGTTCTTGCGATAGTTTACTGAGAATGATGATTTCCAATTTCATCCATGTCCCTACAAAGGACAGGAACTCATCCTTTTTTATGGCTGCATAGTATTCCATGGTGTATATGTGCCACATTTTCTTAATCCAGTCTATCATTGTTGGACATTTGGGTTGGTTCCAAGTCTTTGCTATTGTGAATAATGCCGCAAGAAACATACGTGTGCGTGTGTCTTTATAGCAGCATGATTTATAGTCCTTTGGGTATATACCCAGTAATGGGATGGCTGGGTCAAATGGTATTTCTGGTTCTAGATCCCTGAGGAATCGCCACACTGACTTCCACAATGGTTGAAATAGTTTACAGTCCCACCAACAGTGTAAAAGTGTTCCTATTTCTCCATATCCTCTCCAGCACCTGTTGTTTCCTGACTTTTGAATGATCGCCATTCTAACTGGTGTGAGATGGTATCTCATTGTGGTTTTGATTTGCATTTCTCTGATGGCCAGTGATGGTGAGCATTTTTTCATTTGTTTTTTGGCTGCATAAATGTCTTCTTTTGAGAAGTGTCTGTTCATGTCCTTCGCCCACTTTTTGATGGGGTGGTTTGTTTTTTTCTTGTAAATTTGTTTGAGTTCATTGTAGATTCTGGATATTAGCCCTTTGTCAGATGAGTAGGTTGCGAAAATTTTCTCCCATTTTGTAGGTTGCCTGTTCACTCTGATGGTAGTTTCTTTTGCTGTGCAGAAGCTCTTGAGTTTAATTAGATCCCATTTGTCAATTTTGTCTTTTGTTGCCATCGCTTTTGGTGTTTTAGACATGAAGTCCTTGCCCATGCCTGTGTCCTGAATGGTAACGCCTAGGTTTTCTTCTAGGGTTTTTATGGTTTTAGGTCTAACGTTTAAGTCTTTAATCCATCTTGAATTGATTTTTGTATAAGGTGTAAGGAAGGGATCCAGTTTCAGCTTTCTTCATATGGCTAGCCAGTTTTCCCAGCACCATTCCAAGCATTTGTTTTTCAAGCACCATATGTGGGCCTTTTGTTCTGTGGAGAATAGGGGAAATAAATTTAAATTTATTTTTTTCCATACACATTTGCAAGAGTTTTTGTAGTGTCTTTTTTTTTTTTTTTGGCTTATCAACATTTTTGTTTTTTGAAAACTTTTCTACCAACTTTTCCACCAACTCTGTCTCTTTTGCAGTTCATTTGGGTATAAAGTTTTGCTTAAGAGGTGTATCAACCTCCTAGAGTGAGGCTTTTGAGAAGAGGGGCTACTTCTAAACTTCCATCACTTACGTCCATTTTCTTAATTTTATACCCAATACATGTGTGGCAGAGTTTGTTAGCTACATATTTAACACCCAATTTTATTATCTTCCTAACTAATACAACCTCAATTTTATTCAATTTGAGAATGTGCCCAGTTTAATAAATTAGATGTTGCAGTCTCTTCTGTTTATGGTGATTATAATTTGACATGCTTATGTTCCGATATATAAACGGAATATAGTTTTGCCTCTTTCTTGCTGTCTGACATTTCAGCAGCCATCTTCAGGTAATAAGGTGAACTTAAGGACAGAAACACGTACTACAAAAGTTTTGTCAAAAAGGCAGGGAAGCCTAGGTCCCTGATGATATCTTGGCACTGTCCACCTCTGGACTGCAGTGGACTGATTATCTTTAGAAGCACTCATGAGAGAAGAAAACTAAACCTTTATGTTGCATAAATTACTGTAGCTTGAGTTTCTATTATATGCAGCTGAATCTAAGTCTACTATGTGCAGCAAATTTGAGTCCCTGGATAGATCTTGAGTTTCCAACACTTAAGTAAAATGTGGAGTAATTGAATTACTTAATAAAAAGTAATAATCATTTATTCCAACCATAGATACTTTGCTTCTTTGGCCATAGTTGAATTATTATCTTTTAAAAATGGTTCTGTTTTTATTAGGATGACTAGTAGTATATACTCTTGATAGATAAATGGCTTATGTTCTTTAAAAGAGATGAGTGCCCAGTTTGACTACTCATAAAAAAAACTCGGAAGAGATAAACGTTTAAAATATGTTCTTATAATAAACACAGATAAATAAAAGGTAGGTATCCATGGTGTACATGTGCCACATTTTCTTAATCCAGTCTATCATTATTGGCCATTTGGGTTGGTTCCAAGTCTTTGCTATTGTGAATAGTGCTGCAGTAAACATACATGTACATGTGTCTTTATAGCAGCATGATTTATAATCCTTTGAGTATACACCCAGTAATGCGATGGCTGGGTCAAATGGTAATTCTAGTTTTAGATCTCTGAGGAATCGCCACACTGACTTCCACAATGATTCAACTAGTTTACAGTCCCACCAACAGTGTAAAAGTGTTCCCATTTCTCCACATCCTCTCCAGCACCTGTTGTTTCCTGACTTTTGAATGATCGCCATTCTAACTGGTGTGAGATGGTATCTCATCGTGGTTTTGATTTGCATTTCTCTGACGGCCAGTGATGATGAGCATTTTTTCATGTGTGTTTTGGCTGCATAAATGTCTTCTTTTGAGAAGTGTCTGCTCATATCCTTTGCCCACTTTTTGATGGGGTTGTTTGTTTTTTTCTTGTAAATTTGTTTGAGTTCATGTGGCACATATACACCATGGAATACTATGCAGCCATAAAAAATGATGAGTTCATGTCCTTTGTAGGGACATGGATGAAGCTGGAAACCATCATTCTCAGCAAACTATCGCAAGGACAAAAAACCAAACACCACATGTTCTCACTCATAGGTGGGAATTGAACAATGAGAACACATGGACACAGGAAGGGGAACATCACACACCGGGGCCTGTTGTGGGGTGGGGGGAGGGGGGAGGGATAGCATTAGGAGATATACCTAATGCTAAATGACAAGTTAATGGGTGCAGCACACCAACATGGCACATGTATACATATGTAACACACTTGCAGGTTGTGCACATGTACCCGAAAACAAAGTATAATTAAAAAAAGGTAGATATCAAAAACATAACAATTCAAACCCTCTTTTAATTAAAGTTGGTTCTTGTATTAGTAGTAAGCAGGGAGCTTGGGGGGAGAGATGTGTACAAATGTAGATGGGAGGTTCCAGGGTAAAGTTCTTGATTGGGAAGGTTCATTTGATTGTATGACATGTTCCTCCATTCTCTCTCTCTCTCTGTCTTTTGTTGTTGTTGTTGTTCTAAGCATCTAGAATGAAAACCACAAGGCCAGGGTTTACTATCAAGGACCACTCTTTCCTTTGCAGAAAAAGCTGGTTCTGAGTGAAATAGAAGGACTAGGGTGCCAAATTAACTCCTCTCCACAAAGTGACCCCACGTGGAAAAGTACTTGAGAAGCTCTGTAAAGACATGGTAAAAGCTTACCAAAGACAGTAGCATTATCCTTTCCTTACACACAAAGTGGAGGGGAAGTGTGGGTAAGTGGTGAGTCTAAAAGCATTGCTTTAAATTATGCATCCATTTGTAAACACTAATTTTTTCTTAACTCCATGTTGTTTGTAAATTGAACAAAAAATACATATTTGTCATGGAAAAATTAGGAAATAAAGATACTAGCATAAAAGAGGAAACAATGAATCTTAATTACCCATAATCCCATGACTTCATGTTTGTGTAAGATTATATAATACTATTGTTTCATGATCTGCCATTTTCACTCAGTGACATATTTTGCACGTGAAATACGTTTTACATAAATATTTGTATAATTTGAGTAGTTATTACCTTAAAACTACTGGAAAGAAATCCCTTAGTTCTTCTACTTCACTCATTTCTTCTCTACAGTATTCATTTCTGGGGTAAATCCAGCTCTTTGGCTTGCATGGCCATGTAGTTCTGAAGTTAGCTACACAGGACTTAGCCACATTTCCCAGAATAGGATGTATGGTACAGCAGAATTCTTACTGAACTTGAAGTCAGAAGAACTGGTTCCTTCACTTACTATGGGTGACCTTGGACAGTATACTTGATTTCTTTGAATCTCATCAGTGAAATGAGTATGGGAATGTCTACCTTAACTGTGTGATGACAGAATTTGTGAGGATGAACTGAACAACTATATAAACGTGTTTGGGAAATGCCGAAGAGCCCTACAAATGAAAGACATTAATAATATTAACTGAAATAGATTCCATAAATACTATGTGTAAGATCCTACCTTGATTTACCTCATTTAATCATCAAATCCACTGTCTGACAAAAGTATTATCATTAGTTCTATTTTATAGTCTAAACAAATCTAGGCAGAAATGTCAGATAATTTGCATAAGCTCACACAATCAGTGACTTAGATTTGATCCAATCTATTTCATTCGATAATGTTGGTCTTTTCCCCTAATAGTAGTAAAAACTGTGGGCTCCATTGTTAGCCTGCCTGAGATCAGATGCCATCTCCAACTAGGCAAGTTACCTTTTCTGCCCGTTTCACTCTTCAAAAATTAGAGATACAATAATACCAACCCAATTTCTTTGGGTTTCATAAGTGGGAAATAAAATAATACATAGAAAAGACTTGGAACATTGCCTGACACAAAATAGGTGTCTTAAAACGTTAATTATTATTATTTTCAATGTTGCCAAGACAGCGAACCCTGTGGTGGTGAATTTGCATATGAAAACCTGTTAAACTGATACACACTCTTTCTTTTCTCCTAATATTTTCGCACTTCCACCTTATGTCCTAAGTTTTCTAGTAATCTTGAATGTACATAATGTTTGGTTGTACAAATAAATTTTGCTTTGTGAGGGAATTAATTGTAATTGAGGGTACAATCAAAGTTTGTTCAGCGAATTCCATCTATTCAGTTGTAAAGGCAGCGAATAAACACCATGACTTGTATTTGAAAGTAGAAAATACTGACTTTCAATTGTCATTTCCCCCGAGGAAACCATTAACCAGCACAATTATTTTTAAATATCAACCTGAAATAACACTGCATTTTTACTGCTATTCTTTCTCTCTCCTTCTGTCTCTTTGGGATACAGTTTGGCTTTGAAAAAATATGGTATATATGCGGTGTTTGGTCTAATTTAGCACTATGGAAGAGGTTGTGAACCAGTCATAGTATTTGAGGTGGTAAGAAGAAACCTTTGAAAAGGTAGTGGCTGCACAAATGTATTAACTTAGTACCACAAAGTAGGGAGTTCTGAAACTGTGGTGGAAATATTGCCTGCCTTGACTACCTGTTCTTCTTGAGTCCATTTGCTGATCAGAACTCAGGTAACTTAAAAGTCATATACCCTGGAAAGGAGTAAAGAAACAGGAAAGATCCTCAGCGGCTATACAAGTGAGAGATATGGCAGAGTTCTAATAAGATTGACTAAAAGCTTGATACTGTCTTACATCAAAGGAGCAAATAATTGTTCTACCTGGAATGTCCAGACCCCAATTCACAAATGCATTCCTACCTTTTGAACTGAATAATGATCTCTTTCCCAATAAACTGTTACAAGACAGAAAATCTGAAAGGAAAATTGTTGCACATACATCATATTCTTATATTCTGTATTTTCTGGGACAGTCTGTTTCAGATTAGATGATGAGTCCTAATTCAGGTTTGCAAAATATTATCAAGGCAAATCTTTATGGAGATTTTATTGAGATATTATTTTATAACAAAAAATGGGATAACTGCAATGTTCATCAAAAAAATTGGTTGTAGAAGGAAGGAAGGTGTTGGAGTGTTCAGTAACCTTACCCCAGAATGCCACAGTACAAATTCTGTGAGAAGTCATTCTTGTGTAGTAGAGGCATTCATTTTTCTCCTAATATCCCTTCTGAAAATTCCCTTTTACTAGTCAGCTCTTAGCTTCTTGGAAGGAAGGCCCTTCGTCTAGGACAATGTTCATCTCCCCACATAAAAATTCACAATTCATGGCATGTTAGTTCAATAAAATATTATGCTTTCCAAGAATGATAATTATGAAAACTTGCTATAAATGGGAGCAAGTTCAACATTAAATCACATGAAACAGACATATTAACAAAAATAGATACATTAGAGCAATTGAACTATAAATGCTTTTTTCCTTTAAAAATTTTCCTTCATGTTATTTTCACATTTTTTTTAGCAACAAATGACAATGAACTGCCATTGATTTTATTTTTTGAACTTAAGCAGTGTATCCACAAGTACACCATTGACCTGTCCAATTTTTAGGGGGAGATATTCTGTTATCTAAAACTCAATAAATTGACCCATCATGTTTTTGGTGATACCTTATTTAGGTAAAAATATTAGGCATTTAGAAGAATGCATTTGTGAATATTTTGACTGATATTACTACAGATGGAATTAGAATCTGCCCTTTAGGGGCTCAGAAGAAAGTAATGTTTGGATGTCATTAGGCTAGAATATTTTATTGTCCCACAAAAATGTTGATAAATTGCTTATAAGGGCTTATTTATTAGAAATGACCATGTCACCAAATAATAAAGCCAAATATGATAGGAATCACAATCAGAAAATATGTTTCTTCTTCTTTTATTTACAACCAACCAAACAAAATAACATAGCTGTAATTTTGTCAATGTCAGAACAATAAATTTAAGTCAAATAGAACTTAAAGAATTTTTATCACAGATGAATCAGATGGAAACTATCCAGAAAACACCCAAATATGTACATTTCTCAGTTAATACTCAGTCTAGGTGCCAAAGGGAAACCACACGCTTCCATTTATCTATATAATGTGGCAACTTTAATTTGTAAGGGGCCCAACAGGTGTTTAATTTCATAGGCTGATATAGTCAATATCACTAGATCCATATTTTTTAGATTTAAATAACTATATAATTCTGATTTCTCTTTGTTAGACTGTACTGATCTGATCATGGAGGAATAATCTAATATGGCTTAGATTATGTTGGAACTCCCCAGAACTTTCCTCAGGGCTGCCTTTGTCTCCTTATTCTGGAGGCTATAGATAAGGGGATTGAAGAGTGGGGTCACCATAGCATAGAACAGAGTTTCAATTTTCTGCATCCCCGTAGAATGTCCGAGTCCTGGACTCACACACATGACCGTAAGAGAGCCATAGAACAGTGATACCACAGCCAAATGAGACCCACAGGTAGAGAGAGAAGGCTTTATGTTTCCCAGTGCTCGAAGGCATACCCAACACAGCTTTCAGGACAAGAGTATAGGATCCGATAATAAAGAGGAAGTTACCAAAAATAACTAATGAGCTTAGAGTGTAGCAAAACAGTTGGATTCCTGGGGCAGAGACACAAGCCAATGCAAATAGTGGCCCTGGGTCACACACAACATGGTCGTTAATGTTTGGACCACAGAAGGGCATCTGAGAGATGAGAACAGTGGGGATCAGGAAACACAGAAATCCACAAACCCAGCACAGTATGACCAGTTTGGCACAGAGATGCCCAGTCATGATATTAGGATAGTGCAAGGGATGGCAGATAACAAGGTACTGATCAAAGGCCATCACAGTCAAAATCAAGCATTCAGATGTACCCAAAGAGAAGAAGAAATAAAATTGGAGAAAACATCCAGCAAAGGAGATGGTTTTTTTCTCTGAAAGGAAGTTGACCAACATCTTGGGAACTGTAAAGAGACATACCATATCTCTAAAAAGGAGAAATTTCCCAGGAACATGTACATGGGAGTGTGAAGTCACCGGCCACACCACAGGGCGCAAGCAATGGCTCCATTTCCTGTTATGGTCAGTGCATATGTTGTAGTGAAGAGTGAGAAGAGGAAGATCTGAATTGTCCACTCACAAGATAAATCTTGGAGTATAAATTCATTTACAAAAGCAAAGCTGGAATTTGGCTCAGAGACATTCATTGGGCCAGTGACCTGCAAGGTCAAGAGACACATTATCAGTCAGGAATCTTTTACAAAATGAGTTCCTTTTTTAAGAATGAAGAGAAGACAATGAACATGAAGTCATTTTTCAAAAGAATAATTAGGAAGAGAATGTAGTTTACTTTTTCTTGGCTATACAGTATATGAGTTTTGGGCTAGTAGGTAGCTGATTGAACAAAAACTTCTGCCAGCTTCTAAATCTCTCCTTAATATGCAATCGTGATAGAACTAGGTAAAGTTAAATTCCTTTTGTAAGGTCATTATTTCGGGACAGAAATGATTTAATATAGTTTCTGGATAGCATACAACCCAAAGTTAGTACTTTGAGAGGGCACAAATGTGTTAGTTTCTTACTGCAAACCCAACTTACAGGGCAATAGACTCAGCAAGGAAAGTTTTGACCATTTACATTTCAGCTAAACATATTACTTAACATTATTTACATATGCAAAAGAAATGCACATATTTTAAAATAAATTGGTAGCTATCACGTTAAAGCCATTATCTCTGAATTTCTATTGCTGCTGCTGTTAGCTTAAGTGATTATCTAATGTTGCTTACCAATATTGACTTTTAATATTAATATTGTAAAGCTGCAATGTTTTCTGTAGAAAGGGAAGGCTTTAAGTTCCTGATTAATCTTTTACCTTAATTTCATAAACTGATATAGTGATTATTATATTGATAAAATCAATATAATATTGATTTAGTCATTATGTACAAAAGTTTGCAAAGATCTAGACATTAAACTTTATTTTTGAAGGTATTTCATAAAATTTGGAGATTGATTTTCCTTATATGCTTTTTGTAAAATTGAAAAATTTTACTAAATGACAGAAATCAAACACTTTCTTTGTTATAGGTAAACTTCTTTCTACATTCTTATAAAAATATATTAGGGATTAGAGTTACCTGAAAAAACTTTTTTTCCCTCAGAAATATGGAGGGATGTGAGTTCTAGATGTCAAGAGGGCTTGCATTTTGAGAAGAAACACAAATTTTCAGAAGTTT
This sequence comes from Pan troglodytes, assembly GCF_028858775.2. Lineage (NCBI taxonomy): Eukaryota > Metazoa > Chordata > Mammalia > Primates > Hominidae > Pan > Pan troglodytes. Next base: position 12,566,720 of record NC_072414.2, read on the forward strand.
TTCTTCCAATTTGATCTCTACACCAGTGCTCTGGGAAGTCTTTTGGTATGACTAGTTAGAAGTTATGTTTGTGCCTCTTTTAGTAATAGATGCCTCTTTAATAGGCTTCCAACCAGAAACATTAATAAACCAACATTAGGAAATTATGGAAACGGATTGACATGGGAGTGTCATGATTCTCAGCAGTGCTCAAAAGGTGAAGCCATCATCGTTTTGACATGAACCAAATCTCTAAATGATGTATTTTATAAACCATATTCTGCCTCCAGCTAGACAGTTTTATTGTGGCCCCAAAATTAAAAATGCGCTTTATAAAACTCACTTTCTCCTGGGATGTGTAGCCTCTGTAGCATTAGGAAAGTTATCTTCCAAGCCAATGAATCTTTAAAAAGTTAATGATTACATATTCTCTGAAGAATCAGTAAAGAGTAATGACAACTATTCTAAGACATCATTATTTACAAAGAGCTTGCCCACCAGACGGATTCCAAAAAATCTTCTGGAAGACACAATCTGAGGAGAAATAAGATACAAAATGTTACCAAAAGTTCTAACATAATGTTTAGGAACATTTCAAGTGTTACTGTGCATATGTTGGAGGATATACAGCCCAGTGAGGAAAGTACTGATGTTCCAACATTGTCACACATTGAACAAAAACTTACAGAATTTAGAAATGACTTTTAGAAGGTTGGCACTTTTTTGGCAGAATCCTTTAGATATGAGAAAAAAGTATAAGAAGTAGCAACGTTTAAGTTAATTGACAAATACTTGAGAGGAACATGTGACTTCCCAATTAACATGAGAGAAGTATTGACTTTTATTTGTGTCCCTTCTATTTTTACTTTATGGCATTTAGGGGCCAATATAGTGTAACTAAACACTCATGTGTGAGTGAATGCTCCTACCAAGTGCTGTGAAGTAGTTGAGGACATCAGGGATGTATGCCCTAGGACCACAGACATCTGTCTAAAAGCAAACTTCCACTTTGAAAGACTATGGAGGAAAATGTTTATTCAGACCTTTATTATCACTTAGTCATAATACTTAGAAACTCCTAAAACATAGCTTTGATCTTCTTGTCTGCTCCAAAAGCCATCAATGATTTCAAGGTCCCAAGTTCTCCACAAATTGACTTCAAATGACTTTCCTGGTGTTATCTTTCCCTACTCTCTTTTACAGATAAATTAGACAGTAGACAGCATTTCATTCTCTGAATAGCTTCAGTTTCCTATGTTCTCTTTTTTGTGGTCATTTTCTGTGTTTGGAATTCTATTTATCTCCACCTACACCTGTAAAAACCCTCCTTCAAGGTCCAGTTCAAAAGACATTTTTTTCCCCCCAGAATGTTTTCCCCTCTTCCCCTAAGCAAGGCACCTTTTCCATCATTGCATTTTTTTTTTTTTTTTGAGACATAGTCTCGTTCTGTCCCCAGGTTGGAATGCAGTGGTGTGATCTCAGCTCACTGCAACCTCCGCCTCCTGGGTTCAAACAATTCTCCTGCTTCAGCCTCCTGAGTAGCTGGGACTACAGGTGCGCGCCACCACGCCCAGCTAATTTTTGTATTTTTAGTAGAGACAGGGTTTCACAATGTTGGCCAGGATGGTCTCTATCTCTTGACCTTGTGATCCACTTGCCTCGGCCTCCCAAAGTGCTGGGATTACAGGTGTGAGCCACCATGCCTGGCCCCATCCTTGAATTTTTATTTTACCATCTTTGTGTCTTTGTCATGATACTAATCATAAGCTGCCCTATATCAATGTTCATCCATGATATTGGCTTGAAGTTTTTTGTTGTTGTTGTGTCTCTACCAGGTTTTGGTATCAGGATGATGCTGGCCTCATAGAATGAGTTGGACAGGGGTCCCTCCTCAGTTTTTTGGAATCATTTCAGCAAAAACGGTACTGGCTCTTCTTTGCATATCTGGTAGAATTTGGCTGTGAATCCATCTAGTCCTGAGCTTTTTAAAATATATATATATTTTGGCTGGTAGGCTGTTTATTACTGATGCAATTTTGGAGCAGGTTATTGGTGTGTCCAGGAATTTACCCATCTCTTACAGGTTTTCTAGTTTGTGTGCATAGAGGTGTTTGTAGTAGTTTCTGATGTTTATTTTTTATTTCTGTGGGGTCAGTGGTAACATGACCTTTTTCATTTCTAGTTGTGATGTTTCTTTCAAAAGATTAGAATGACTAGTAAAAATTATATCTATTCTGATTAGGGCTTCTAGGCATTATTAAATGTTTACACCTTTAATTTACTCTGGTCAACAATATATCTCTGGGGATTTTTTCTTAAATAATCTTGTCACTAAACCACTATACTTTATAAACAGCCTGATTAAATGAACATACATTCGAACATTAGACTCTGGATAGACAAGATTAATTAACCTTTGACACAAGAAGCTCACAGTACAACAGGCCACTCTGATAGGACAAAAGTCCTAGGAAGTCTGTGTCGGCAAAATCCCACCTAAGGGCTAAACTTTAAGCTCTATTCACTTTTAGCTAATTAAGTAAATATACTGCCATCTCATGCTGATAGTGATGAGCAGTCTCGGGGGAGTTTGACTTCTATAGGGAAGAGGGAGGGGATGTGTTTGTGCACTGTGCTTCTTCAGTCAGGCACTCTGTGACTTCTTCATTTCCTTCCTCTCCTCTTCAAGCCCTGGCATGTTGGCTCAGAAGCACAAGAGGGCAGGATAATCCTCACTGTCTCATTCACACTGACTGAAACCCTGGGCTTTGAAATACAGACTCACTCCTCCCAAGCTCTACTCTGATGCTGGGAGCAATTTAGAGCAAATGTTATCCCAAGTGACATTACCTAGATCACTAGGTTCTTACTTTCACCCACCTCCAATCCTGCTCTTCTTTCACTTCTAAGTCAAGGAAACTCCAAGTTTACACTTTGCAGGAGCCCCTGGAATATTTGGGGTTTCATATTGCACATCAAAACTATTTCTCACTGACCCAATCATCTATTAAAAATCTTGTTGAATTTCTGCCATTTTAATGGCCATCTATCTGCCTTCATATGAAGTTCTTGGTATTATAATAGTCAGTGTGCTTCCAAATTAATCCCAATTCATTTACTTTTACTTTAAGATGAAATGTAGGCAGAGCACAGTGGCTCACACCTGTAATCCCAGCACTTTGGGAGGCCAAGGCGGGTGGATCATGAGGTCAGGAGTTCAAGACCAGCCTGGCCAAAATAGTGAAACCCTGTCTCTATGAAAAATAGAAAACAAAATAGCCAGGCATCATGGCAGGCACCTGTAATCCCAGCTATTTGGGATTCTGAGGCAAGGAGAATCGTTTGAACCTGGGAGGTGGAGGTTGCAATGAGCCGAAGTCGCGCCACTGCACTCCAGCCTGGGTGACAGTGCAAGACTCCGTCTCAAAAAAAAAAAAAAAAAAAAAAAAAAAAAAAAGAAGAAGAAGAAGAAGAAATGTAGCTTAGAAACCATTCTTCCATAAAACCAAAAACATATCTCCTTAAGAGGATGCTGGAAAATCAGCCTTTCTCATAAAGTAGTTTTCCCCACAAGTTTAAACACATTACTCCACTATAAGTTTAGAGACTATTTTAAAAAACTATTATGCTTCAGCTTTTCCTGCAGTTCTCTCTTTCTTGTCTCTTACATACTTCTCTGTGATCTGGTCCAACAATTATTGCCATGGCAACAAAGGCTCTGTGACATCTCTAGCAAGCTCATTGTCTTCTGCTGTATTAAACTTTAATGGGTAACTAGTAGACAGTAACACTCTGGGAGGGCTCAAACCACATAACCAACTGTGCCAAGATAATCCTGAGCTCACTATTGTCAGGTAAGACAAAGTATTTTAGTGCAATAGCAAACAATTAATTAAACAAACAAAAACAAGAAACCTTTCTTGGGACAGGAAGCCATTAATTAGCTAAGCTCAGAGCCACTCATTGAAACTAGGTCCTGATTGGGTTTCTGGATTTGACCACTGGGCAGAAACTAGGACCCAAAACCAATTGGAATGAAATGGTCCCCAGATATTGTTTTCATGTAAGGATAGGTTTGGAAGTATTCAGACTTAGTGGTGGGCCAGGCCTCCCCTGCGAGCAGTACAGCTCAGGACACCTGGACTGCCCTTTCCCTCTGCCTTCCCTGGGGTAATGTGAATGGCTTAGTCTTTCGTGTTCTCATCTGTAACATGGAGGAGGAAGAGAAGAGCCTCACTGCACATATTGGGTCATTAAGAATGATCTTAGAGCCATAATTTACAATATTTTGAAGTTAGGTTTGATTTTTACCATTTCACTACTCCTCTCTCCCAATATGTTGTGCCAAATTGTAAGTAATTTGCAATTAGAACACATTGAAGACATATATTTGAGCTCCTTAGAGAGTCTCACCCACCTTTGTGGTAACTTTTTGTACTTTAGGTTTTCTCAAGTCAGAGTGTTGAGTCCTTAAATCAGTGTTGGGTAGTGATAAAATTTTGATACATTGGGTAGTGATAAAATTTTAATTGCCTAAGCTTAGTAAATGGGGGACAGGCTTGCTTATCAACAGTCTTTGTGGCATTTTATGCTGAAAAAGCCTTGAGGCCCACAGTTCTCTGCACTCCCTCCACTTCCCTTCTGCGCCTTTCATGTGTATCCTTTACAGCAATTTTTTTTGTGAGTTCTTTTCCTTTTTGAGATCTCTCTTAAGGTTAATGGTGTACAGTAGATATCCAGAACTTACTCATCCCTTTTAGCTGAAACATTGTACCCTTTGACAAATGTCTCCCCATATCCCCTGGCGCAATTCTCAATAGGTAGTTAGGGAAAGCCTCAATGAAAAGGTTGGGATTTTGGGATGCTGATAACATTCAGTTTCTTGAACTAGGTACCTTTGCACAGGAGTATCAGTTGATAACAATTCATTGAGCAATATACTTAGGATTTGTGCACTGTACTTTTTGTATGTTATAGATGAATAAAAAATTCAGAAATCTCATAAAGGTGATATTTGGATAAAGACTTGAAGGAAGTGTGGAGGCAACAAATATAAACATCTGGGGAAAGAGGGTTCCAGGCAGAGGAGACGGCATGTGTAGGTGCCACGAAGCAGGAGCACGCCTGGCATGATTGAGACGGCAGGGAGTCCTCTTTTTCACCTCCACTACACCTCTGAAATGGCCATTTCAGAAAGCATGAAATTTATTTTAACAAATGCTCACTTTTGATATTTTACAAGTGTAACTACAAGTTTATTATAGAAAAATTTGAGAAAACATATATATGCACAAGAATACAACATGACCATTTAACACTTAAAATTTTTCGTTTCATCACACTTATATTCATAATGTTTGTATTTAAGTGTAAAATTTACTATACATGTTTATATTATTTATATTTATATTTTAATATTAAGAACTGATTAGTTAATTCAACAATAATAGTTGATTGTGAATGTTCCAGGGACTACTCTAAATGCTCATGCACATAGCAGTGAACAAAATGTACAAAAATTCCTATGTGGAACTTATATTCCAAAGGGAGAAAACAGGTGTTAAATAAATAAGTAAACTATATAGTATATTAGGGAGTGATGAGGAAACGTGGAGAAAAATTAGAAATGTCAGGTCAATAGGGAGTGTGTGTGGGAGCTGGCAGAGGTGCATTTTACCGCCAGCCTTACTAAGATGTAATTGACAAAAACAGTATATAGATTCACATGAGAGGAAAAAACAATTCACAGAACTAGCATTGTTCTACTTCTTTCTTTACAGAGATGTATTTGACTGTCTGGTGAGACATTCTGGAGTTTAAGCTGTCATTTAAACCAGTTACGATTTTCCATAGGGAGCTACTCTGTCTCTTGGGTCTTTTCCCAGTTAAGCAAGGCTACTTTCCATGGAATCATTATCCAGTATATGAGGCTCACTTGGCACTTGTTCAATATGCGCTTGCCTTATAATAGGTGATGGGATATTTTTTATTTTATATTAAAAAACTATGCATTTGTGGCATACAAGATGATTTTTTGATATGTATACATGGTGAAATGATTAATTCAAACTAATTAACATATTTATCATTTCCACATACTTTCATTTTATTGTGTGAGAACATTTAAAATCTCTTCTAAAAATTTCAAGTATACTTTTGGCCCTATGTTTCCATGAGTTCCACATTCAGGCATTCAACCAACTGGATAGAAAGTATTAGTACAAAAAACCCACAAAAAATACAGTAAAAGCAATAAAAATAAAAAAATGCAGTATAACAACTATTTATAAAACATTTATATTTATTAGTATTATAAGTAATCTATAGATGATTTAAAGTGTATGGAAAAATATGCGTAGGTTACATGCAAATATAAAATGATATCATTTATATAAGGGACTTGAACATCCCAGGATTTTGGTGTCCTTGGGAAGTCCTGAAACGAATCGCCCCCCAGATATTGCAGATATTTAGGGACAATGGTATAACACATGACTGTTAACTACAGTCACTATGCTGTACAGTAGATCTCCAAAACTTATTCATTCTGTTTAACTGAAACATTGTACCTTTTGACCAATATCTCTTATTTCCCGAGTGGAATTTTCAATAGCTAGTCAGGAAAGGCCTCACTGAAAAGGTGATATTTGGTCAAAGATTTGAAGGGAGTGTTGGGGAAAGAAATATAAATATCTGGGAAAAGAGCATTCCAGGCAAAGGAGATGACATGTATAGGGACCACAAGGCAGGAGCATGCCTGCCATACTTGAGAGACAGTAAGGAATCTTCATCTTTTCCTCATGTCTTTCTCACCTCCAGTATATTTAAATATGGCTTCCCCCCACCACACCCTTAAAATGGCCATTGCATAAATCACCAGTAACATTTGTGTTAGTCCATTTTACTTTGCTATAAAGGAATACCTGAGACCGAGTGATTTATAAAGAAAAGAGGTTTATTTGGCTTGTGGTCCTGCAGTCAGTACAAGCATGGCATCAGCATCTGCTTAGCTTCTGAAGCCTAAGGAAACTTCTACTCATTGAAGAAAGCAAAGAGGGAGCAGTTGCGTCACATGGCAAGAAAGGGAGCTAGGTGGGGAGGGGGTTGTCCCATACTCTTTTTAACCATCAGATCTGATGGTAACTCTACTATGGGTAAAATGCAAACCCATTCCTGAGGGTTGGGTTGGATACCATCACCATCCCATGAGGGATTCACCTCCATAACACAGACACCTCCCACCAGGCACCCCCTCTGACATTGGGGATCACAATTCAGCCTGAGATTTGGAGGGTGCGTTGAATATAATGTGAGCTGTAGGCTTGTAATACATGGTCTTTATTATGTTGAAGTATATTTCTTCTAAACCAACTCTGTTGAGAATCTTTTCATGAAACAATGTTGAATTTTTCAAATGCTATTTCTGCATCTAATTAGATGATTATATAATTTTGGGCTTCATTTTGTTAATGTATATCACATTTATAGATGTATGTATGTTGATCCACCTTGTATCCTTGGGGTAAATCCACTTGAGCACGGTAAGTTATCTTTTTAACGTGCTGTTGAATTCAGTGTGCTAGTATTTGATTGAGGATTCTTTCATCTATGTTCATCAGGGATATTGGCCTGTAATTTTTCTTTTCTTTTTCTTGTTCTTGTCTGGCTTTGGTGTCAGAGTAATGTTGGCCACGTAAAAAAAGTTTGGAAGTGAAGTATTCCTTCCTCTTAGATTTTTTTTGGATTGCTAATTATTTCAGTGTTTGGTAGAATACAACAGTAAAGCTATTCTGGGCTTCTCTTTGATGGGAGACTTTATTACAATTCAATCTTCTTACTCATTTTTGGTCTGTTCGTACTTACTTTTTCTTCATGATTCAGTCTTGGTATCTTGCATGTATCTTGGAATTTATTTATTTCTTCTACTTTATTCAATTTGTTACTGTACAATTTTTCATAGTACTCTCTTATGAGCTTTTTTTTTCTTATGAGCTTTTATATTTCTATGGTTCAGTTGTAATGTCTCCCTTTTCACTTTTGATTGTATTAATATTTGAGTCCTTTCTCTTTTTTCCTTGGTCTGGCTAAAGGTTTGTTGATTTGTTTATCCTTCTGAAAAAACACTCTTTATTACATTGAGTTCTTTTCTATTGTAGTTTTAGTCTCTATTTTGTTTATTTCTATTCAGATCCTTGTTATTTCTTTCCTTCTGCTGACTTTGGGTTTAGTTTGTTCTTTTTTTATTAGTTACTAGAGTTGTAATATCAGGTTGTTTATTTTATATTTTCCTTTTTAAATTTTTATGGGTACACAGTGACTGTATATGTTTATGGGTACATGAGATATTTTTCTACAGGCATACAGTGTATAATAATTACATCGCGGTAAATGGGATATCCATCACTTCAAACATTTACCCTTTCTTTGTGTTACAAACAATGCAATTATGCTCTTTTAGTTATTTTTAAATGTACTATAAATTGTTTGGCTATAGTCACCTTGTTGTTCTATCAAATACTAGATCTTACTTATTCTATCTAACTGTATTTTTATGCCAATTATCCATTCCTCCCCTTAACCCCACTATTCTTCCTAGTCTCTGGTAACCATTACTGTATTCTCTATCTCCATAAATCCAGTTATTTTAAGTTTTAGCTCCCACAAATAAGTGAGAACATGGAAAATTTGTCTTTCTGTCCCTGGCTTATTTTATTTAACATAATAACCTCCAGTTCTATCCATGTTGTTGCAAATAACAGGATCTCATTCTTTTTCATGGCTGTATATTACTCGATTGTGTACATTAACCACATTTTCTTTATTTACTCATCTGTTCATGGACAAACAGGTTGCTTCGAAATCATGACTATTGTGAATAGTGCTGCAATATGCATGGGAGTGCAGGTATCTCTCAGGTATCCTGATTTCCTTTGTTTTGTGTATATACCTACCAATGGCATTGCTGGGTCATATGGTAGCTCTATTTTTGTTTTTTTTGAGAAACCTCCAAACTGTTCTCCATAGTGATTGTACTAATTTACATTCCCACCAATAGTGGGTTCCCTTTTCTCCATATCCTAGCCAGTATTTCTTACTGCCTGTCTTTTGGATATAAGCCATTTTAACTAGGGTTAGATGATTCGTCTTGTAGTTTTGGTTTGCATTTCCCTGATGAGCAATGATGCTGAGCACTTTTTCACATGCCTATTTGCCATTTATGTGTCTTCTTCTGAGCAAGATCTTTTGCCCATTTTTAAATTGGATGATCAGAATTTTCCTATAGAGTTGTTTGAGCTCCTTATATATTCTGGTTATTAATCCCTTGCCAGATGGATAGTTTACAAATATTTTCTCCTATTTTATGATTGTCTTTTCAACATCAATTGAAATGATCCTATGGTTTTTGTTTTTAACTTTATGTGATGAATCACATTTATTGATTTGCATATGTTGAATCATCCTAGCATTTCTAGAATAAAACTCAATTGATCATGGTGAATTAAATTTTTAATGTGCTGTTGGATTTAGTTTGTTAGTATTTTGTTGAGGATTTTTGCATCAGTGTTCATCAGGGATATTGGTCTGTAGTTTTCTTTTGTTGATATGTCTCTTTCTGGTTTTGTATCAGAGTAATACTGGCCTAATAGAATGAATTTGGATGTATTCTGTGTTCCTATATTTTTTGGAATAGTTTGAGTAGTGTTGGTATTAATTCCTCTATAATATTTGGTAAAATTCAGCAGAGAAGCCACCATGTCCTGGGATTTTCTTTGCTGGGAGACTTTTTATTAGGGCTTTGATCTCATTACTTGTTATTGGTTTGTTCAGGTTTTGGATTTCTTCATGGCTCAAACCTCGTAGGTTGTATGTATCTAAGAATTTATCTATTTTATCTGGATTTTCCGGTTTATTGGCATATGGTTGCTAGTGATCCTTTTAATTTCTGCAGTATTGGTTTTATGTCTTAATTTTATTTATTTGGGTCTTTTCCCTTTTTCTCTTAGGTAAAGTTTTGTTGATTTTGTTCATCTTTTCAAAAAACAAACTTTTCACTTTGTTGATCTTCTGTATTGTATGCTTTGTTTCCATTTCATTTATTACTACTCTGATCTTTATTATTTATTTTCTTCTAATAATTTGGGTTTGTTTGCTTTTGCTTTTTTAGTTTTTAAAGATACATCACTAGGTTATTTGAAATTTTTCTACTTTTTTGGTGTAGGCACTTGCAGCTATAAACTTTCACTTGCCAGGTTTTGGTATCAAAAGAGATTCTGGCTTCATAGAATGAGTTAGGGGGGAGTCCATTCTCCTCATTTTTGGGAATAGTTTCAGTAGAGTTGATACTAGCTCTTCTTTGTATGCATGGTAGAATTTGGCTGTGAAATCATCTGGTCTAGGACTTTTTTGGTTGGTAGATTTTTATTGCTGCTTCTATTTTGGACCTTAATATTGGTCTTTTAGGGTTTTAATTTCTCCCAGATTCAATCTTGGGAGGTTGTTTCCAGAAATTTATCAATTTCCTCTAGATTTAGTGGTTTGTGTTCATAGAGGTGTTCCTAATAGTCTTGGAGGATATTCTGTATTTATCGGATCATCTGTAATGTCACCTTTGTCATTTCTTAATGTGATTATTTGAATCTTCTCTCTCTCTCCTTCTTGCTCTCGCTCTCTCTCTGTTACTGTAGCTGGCAGCCCATCAATCTTGTTTATCCTTTTAAGGAATCAACTTTTGGTTTCATTGATTCTTGGTATTAATTTTCTGGTGTATTTCAGTCAGGTCTGCTCTGGTTTTAGTTATTTTTTTTCTGCTAGCTTTGTTTTAGTTGTTCTAGCTATTCTGTTGGATGCTAGGTCATTAATTTGAGATATATCTAACTTTCTGCGGTAATTGTTTAGTGCAATAAACTTTTCTCTTAACACTGCTTTTGCTGCATCCCAGAGATCTTGGCATATTGTGTCTCTGTTTTCAGTTGTTTCAAAGACTTTTTTGATTTCTGCCTTAATTTCATTGTTCACCCAGAAGTCATTCAGGAGCAAGTCACTTAATTTCCATGTAGTTGTGTAGTGTTGGGTGATGTTTTTAGTCTTTATTTTTATATGATATACTATTCTAAGCTGACAACAATCACAACTGTACGCTTTATTTGCCAACAACAACCGTACACTTTATTTCTCCTCTCCCACATTTTACGATTTGGATGTCAAAATTTACATCATTTTCTTATGTGTATCCATTGACTATTTTTGCTCTGAGTGTTTTAATAGATTTGTCTTTTAACCATTGTACTATAGGAAAAAATTGCTTTACACATCATCATTACAGTCTTAGAATATTCTGGATATGACTTTGTATTTCTTATCCCATTGCATTTGTGTTCTCATATGTTTTATGTTTTTAATTAGCAGCCTTTTAATTCAGCTCAAAGAACTTCCTTTAGTAATTCTCTTAAGACATATTTAGTGGTGATGAACTCTCATAGCTTTTGTTTGTCTGGAAAAGTTTTTGCTTTTCTCTCATTTGCCAAGGACAACTTTCCTGGGTTAAGTAGACTTGTTGGCCTTGTTTTTTCCCTTCAGCACTTTGAATACATTATCCTACTCTCTCCTGGTCTCCTGAGATTTTGTTGAGAAATCCAGTGACAGCTATTTTGATATTCCCTTCTATGTGATATGCTTCTAATTACTTGCTGTTTTCAAAATGTTTTCTTTTTCTTTAATTTTTGGTATTTGAATTACTGTACATCTTGGATAACTCCTATTTGGCTTAAACTTGTTTGGATAACTCTGCATTTGCTGTGTTTAGATGTTAGCAACTTTCTCCAGATTTGGTAGTTTTTTAGAATTTCTTCTTCAGATATGCTTTCTGGTCTGTTTTCTATTTCTTTTCTTTCTGAAAAGTCCTATTAGATGAATATTAGGTCTTAACAGTTTCCCTTCATATCCAGAGTCTTTCTTTATTCTTTTTCAATCTTCTTAATTTTTTCTCTTCTGACTGAATTATTTTAAATGTTTTGTCTCTAGCTTACTGATTGTTTCCCTTCTGCTTGATTGAGCCTGTTGTTAGAGCTTTCTATTGCATTTTCATTTCAGTCACTTTATTCTTTAAGATTTCTATATTTTTATTATTCCTATTTGTCAAACATCTTATATTGTTTATTATTTTTCAATTTTTATTTAATTATCTATCCTTATATTATCGTAGTTCACTAATTTTTTTTTATTATACTTTAAGTTTTAGGGTACATGTGCAAAATGTGCAGGTTAGTTACATATGTATACATGTGCCATGCTGGTGCACTGCACCCACTAACTCGTCATCTAGCATTAGGTATATCTCCCAATGCTATCCCTCCCCCCTCCCCCCACCCCACAACAGTCCCTATAGTGTGATGATCCTCTTCCTGTGTCCATATGTTCTCATTGTTCAATTCCCACCTGTGAGTGAGAATATGCGGTGTTTGGTTTTTTGTTCTTGCGATAGTTTACTGAGAATGATGATTTCCAATTTCATCCATGTCCCTACAAAGGACATGAACTCATCATTTTTTATGGCTGCATAGTATTCCATGGTGTATATGTGCCACATTTTCTTAATCCAGTCTATCATTGTTGGACATTTGGATTGGTTCCAAGTCTTTGCTATTGTGAATAGTGCCACAATAAACATACTTGTGCATGTGTCTTTATAGTAACATGATTTATAGTCCTTTGGGTATGTACCCAGTAATGGGATGGCTGGGTCAAATGGTATTTCTAGTTCTAGATCCCTGAGGAATCGCCACACTGACTTCCACAATGGTTGAACTAGTTACAGTCCCACCAACAGTGTAAAAGTGTTAGTTTCTCCACATCCTCTCCAGCACCTGTTGTTTCCTGACTTTTTAATGATCGCCATTCTAACTGGTGTGAGATGATATCTCATTGTGGTTTTGATTTGCATTTCTCTGATGGCCAGTGATGGTGAGCATTTTTTCATGTGTGTTTTGGCTGCATAAATGTCTTCTTTCGAGAAGTGTCTGTTCATATCCTTTGCCCACTTTTTGATGGGGTTGTTTGTTTTTTTCTTGTAAATTTGTTTGAGTTCATTGTAGATTCTGGATATTAGCCCTTTGTCAGATGAGTAGGTTGCGAAAATTTTCTCCTGTTTTGTGGGTAGCCTGTTCACTCTGATGGTAGTTTCTTTTGCTGTGCAGAAGCTCTTGAGTTTAATTAGATCCCATTTGTCAATTTTGTCTTTTGTTGCCATCACTTTTGGTGTTTTAGACATGAAGTCCTTGCCCATGCCTATGTCCTGAATGGTAATGCCTAGGTTTTCTTCTAGGGTTTTTATGGTTTTAGGTCTAACATGTAAGTCTTTAATCCATCTTGAATTGATTTTTGTATAAGATGTAAGGAAGGGATCCAGTTTCAGCTTTTTACATATGGCTAGCCAGTTTTCCCAGCACCATTTATTAAATAGGGAATCCTTTCCCCATTGCTTGTTTTTCTCAGGTTTGTCAAAGATCAGATAGTTGTAGACATGCGGCATTATTTCTGAGGGCTCTGTTCTGTTCCATTGATCTATATCTCTGTTTTGGTACCAGTACCATGCTGTTTTGGTTACTGTAGCCTTATAGTGTAGTTTGAAGTCAGGTAGTGTGATGCCTCCAGCTTTGTTCTTTTGGCTTAGGATTGACTTGGTGATGCGGGCTCTTTCTTGGTTACATATGAACTTTAAAGTAGTTTTTTCCAATTCTGTGAAGAAAGTCATTGGTAGCTTGATGGGGATGGCATTGAATCTATAAATTACCTTGGGCAGTATGGCCATTTTCATGATATTGATTCTTCCTACCCATGAGCATGGAATGTTCTTCCATTTGTTTGTATCCTCTTTTGTTTCATTGAGCAGTGATTTGTAGTTCTCCTTGAAGAGGTCCTTCACGTCCCTTGTAAGTGGATTCCTAGGTATTTTATTCTCTTTGAAGCAGTTGTGAATGGGAGTTCACTCATGATTTGGCTCTCTGTTTGTCTGTTATTGGTGTATAAGAATGCTTGTGATTTTTGTACATTGATTTTGTATCCTGAGACTTTTCTGAAGTTGCTTATCAGCTTAAGGAGATTTTGGGCTGAGACAATGGGGTTTTCCAGATATACAATCATGTCGTCTGCAAGCAGGGACAATTTGACTTCCTCTTTTCCTAATTGAATACCCTTTATTTCCTTCTCCTGCCTAATTGCCCTGGCCAGAACTTCCAACACTATGTTGAATAGGAGTGGTGAGAGAAGGCATCCCTGTCTTGTGCCAGTTTTCAAAGGGAATGCTTCCAGTTTTTGCCCATTCAGTATGATATATATTGGCTGTGGGTTTGTCATAGATAGCTCTTATTATTTTGAGATACGTCCCATTAATACCTAATTTATTGAGAGTTTTTAGCATGAAGGGTTGTTGAATTTTGTCAAAGGCCTTTTCTGCATCTATTGAGATGATCATGTGGTTTTTGTCTTTGGTTTTGTTTATATGCTGGATTACATTTATTGATTTGCGTATACTGAACCAGCCTTGCATCCCAGGGATGAAGCCCACTTGATGATGGTGGATAGGCTTGTTGATGTGCTTCTGGATTCGGTTTGCCAGTATTTTATTGAGGATTTTTGCATCAATGTTCATCAAGGATATTGGTCTAAAATTCTCTTTTTTGGTTGTGTCTCTGCCCGGCTTTGGTATCAGGATGATGCTGGCCTCATAAAATGAGTTAGGGAGGATTCCCTCTTTTTCTATTGATTGGAATAGTTTCAGTAGGAATGGTACCAGTTCCTCCTTGTACCTCTGGTAGAATTTGGCTGTGAATCCATCTGGTCCTGGACTCTTTTTGGTTGGTAAGCTATTGATTATTGCCACAATTTCAGCTCCTGTTATTGGTCTATTCAGAGATTCAACTTCTTCCTGTTTTAGTCTTGCGAGAGTGTATGTGTCGAGGAATTTATCCATTTCTTCTAGATTTTCTAGTTTATTTGCATAGAGGTGTTTGTAGTAATCTCTGATGGTAGTTTGTATTTCTGTGGGATCGGTGGTGATATCCCCTTCATCATTTGCATCTATTTGATTCTTCTCTCTTTTTTTCTTTATTAGTCTTGCCTAGCGGTCTATCAATTTTGTCGATCCTTTCAAAAAACCAGCTCCTGGACTTTTTGGAATTCTTTGTCATTTTGCAAATCTCCATTCCTTTAGGGTCCATTGTTAAGAGTTTTATTAGTTTTTATTGGAGGTGTCATCATTCCTCGATTCTTCACAATCCTTTTGTTCTTGCACTGCTGTCTGTTCATTTGAGGAGGTAGCTACCTCTTTTTATAGGTATTAGTTGGCAGGGATAGACTTTCATTATTTAGTCTAGCCTTTGATTCTAGATTGGCCAACTGGTACCAACCCTGGGAAAGTAGAGCTTGCTTTCTGCTTTCAGATTCTCCGGATGGCTCAGCTTTTGTCTTTGCTCTGAGTTCAGTTGGGACTACTGGTTGGGTTCTGATTTTTGGTATGACCACTAAATGAGCTATGCAATCAGACAAAATTGCTTGCTTGGATGGTGATTGTCTCTGACTGGGCCAGGCCACAGGATGTATTTCCTGGCTGGATGGTACCACTATTTGAGTTCTGGAGTTGTATGGGGTTGCAGGCTTACTCACAAAGTTAAGTGGGGACACTGCTCAGGATGGAGAGAACAGCTACTACACTTGGTGGGAATGCACATTTGATGTGTGCCTTCCTGACTGGGTAGGACCTCGGGGTGGGCTTTGAGATTTGAGCCAAACCACTGTTTGGATTCCTTGTTGGGGTGCATATAGCCCTTTCACTTTGCCAGAATGCACTGCGGCAAATATCTCCATCTCTGAGTGGGCTTTGGGGATGTTTTTGAGGCTGAGTTGAACCACTGTTAGAGTCCCCAGGTAAGGCAGTTCTAGACCCTACACTGTGCTAATAATGGGCTGTGGTATGCATCTCCCTGCCTGGCTGGGTCCCTGTTGTGGGTTTTGAGACTAAGCCAAACCACTGTTTGGGCTTCTGAGTGTGGCAGGTCTAGCCCTTGTACTTTACCAAAATGTGCTGTGGTCATCTCCCCCTCTGGACAAGGCTTTGTGGTAGGATCTGGGGCTCACATGGAGGCTGATTGTCTAGGGATTCAAGCCAGGTAGAACTTCCTATTTCCCGGGGCAACCAGCTTGACTTTGTTGGTTTGTTATACTGTTCACTAATGCCCCTAATCACATACCACTGCTGGTGGTTACATAGACCTACCACCAAGATCTGCGTGTTTGTCACTATGAGCTTTGCCTTCCTGCTCTGTTTCTACCTGACCACAGGTAGTCTAGCCATGCTATTACCCCTATGCTCCTTGCAAGGTGAGACCAGAGTAGGCTTCCTGGGAAGTATCTTGAAACACAGGGAACGTGAATGTCCACCTCTAGTTCTCTTTTCCTACTGTAGAAACTGTGGGCCTAGAAAAATTCTAAGTGGTGTTGTGCTGACTTGGGAGAAAGGGAGAGGTGATGTGGTCAGAGTGAAGCTATTTTTTTAATACTTCTCATGTGGCGTTTTGTTTGGTTCTCTAGTTCACACAGGTTTCTCAGGCTTAATCCGGAGTTTTGAAGTGTTCACATAGGAGTTTTTGTCTGTGTACAGTTGTTAATTGAACATTCTATGAAGGGTAGGGAAAACTGGGACCTCCTATTCTTCAGTCTTCCTGATGTCACAGACAATCTGCATTTTGAAAAGATCCATAAGTGATGGTGATTGATATGGATATTAAAGTTGAGAACTACTAGGTTAAACATCTATTTCATGTGAAACATGAAAAATAAGCTAGATTTTGAGTTGCAATTATAGGGTAATACACATTTTTCAACTTTTTCATCTTTAATCTTGTTCATAAGAGGCTGCAACTGATCCAAAAACAACTTATTCCCAGGCTATAGCAAAGGTTTTCAAACTCAAACAATGTAGAATGACAAAATGTAGAGTTCACATCTTCTCTGGCTAAGATAATGTTGACTAATGAAAATAATGGTAGATTGGAAAATCTATTTGAGTTACTATACTTTCTTGTACCTAAGATAAAATACCCATATGATGATTATTGTTAATCCTCTACAGAAACATGATGAAAAGAAGTTTTAGTCGAGCAGAGGAGATAGAAAGCAAGATCACAGGGGGTTGGGGAGTGAATATGAAATGAAGAAGTAGAGGTTGCCTATACTCTTTCATGTCACTTGGCACCCTCCAAAGTAAAAGGAATTTGATGTAATCAATTTGCCACCCATTGCTGGCTGGTTTTCTCAAAGATTGGTGCCATATTGAGGGCTTAACATTGGTTTCTCATCGAGGCTGCATCTTCAGTGGCTCAGTGATTTGTCACCAACCTTGGTAAGATAATGCCTGTATTTTTTGGCACGTGCATATTTTCCATTTATACAACTTTCTTTATATTCCCTTTTATAAGCTCTGAGGTGAATGAAATCAGAGCTGGCTGACATTTTTAGATGACTCATTCTTTTCACTTAGCTATTGAGTGCCTCCACTCTGGAGGATACTCTCTAATGGGCACAGAGTTGAGAAACAAAGATCTGCATACTTTGTGCTTATTCTCATAGGCCCATACATAGGCCTCCACCTCAAATTTCATTAAATCTGATTTTTCTGTATTTTGGGGGGGTTTGCTTAGTGAAACTTTTTTACAACAATTGTTATTCTACACATATCCTTATCTTGCATAGCAAGCTATTTCTCCCAACATTCAAAGTGGACAACTAAGTATATTGCTACCAAATCATTGGCTTACGAGGATTTCCTCCACCACTACATTCTATGGCTACCCTGGAGAGGCGTTAAGCTGCAGCATTAGTTAGTTTTTATCTTGTCTAAGTGTAGATTCAGACAATCCATTTGTGATCCAAGCCTGAGGCTCTTTCTTCCTTTATTAGCTGGTTGTGTGAAATACCATGAAGCCATAGGTATGAACTGAGGAAGAGATATTGTCACAGTGAAGGCATGTTTGTATCTTACGGAAATGCTTTTTACTGTATCTAATAGTTTTTAATTCTTTCTATCAAGTGCCAGCAAGCTCAATATGAGATAGAATTTAATATTGGTAAGATAAGATTGGTTAATGATCAACTTGAAGATAATTACAAATATGGGCACTGTGCACATTTATAACAGTTGAGATGATATTTTATTAAGAATTTCTATCATTTTTTCTCATATAATTAAGAAATATAAACAAAACTGGCATGGACAGGTGAAACTCAGTGTTAAATTTATCAGCACTTTAAAGAGATTCCACCGTTGAAGTCAGTTTGAATGAAGTTCTAAATTGTTTGTATTTTCTTCCTATATAAAAGAGTGTTTCAGGCAAGTATTTAGCTATTTAATTTACATTTCACATGTTAGGTATAATAAAACAACCACTCTTTTCCCGAGAACTCACATAAATCCTGCCTTTCAAACCCAGAAAATATTCTCAACTCAGCTTCCTTGTGACACAAAAACTAATTGCAGTTGCACCTAATTTTGTGGAGCAAATAGCTATGAAGGCTTACAAATTAAAATTCTGTAAACCACATTTCATATTGTGATTCCTTTTCATCAAGTTTTTGAGAGTTGTATTTGAAAAAATGGCATAGAACAAAACAAAAGTCAAAATTAAAGCAAGATATTAGTCAAATATTTTATAAAATGGATTTTAAGAGTTTTATTTTAGTACTGTCCAGCAGTACTCAAATAAGTCACACAGTATTAATACTAAATTAGTTATGATATCAAATCCTGTGTTTAAACTGGGTTTACAACAAAGAAAGCTATATCCTGAGTAATGCTCACATTTTTGTTTAGGTCTTTGCTGCACTATATTCCAGGTAACGAATCCGCTTTAAATTCCTAATTCTTGGTTGTGTACTCTCTGAAAAAACACTGAATATCAAACTAAGGCTATTAGTCTATTTACATAATGTAAAGACCACTTGCTACATTTTGACAAGCTGGACTTCTTAAAACTTGGCTCTTTTTCAGCCATTATCTCTTAGTGGATAATGATTGGATTATAGTGTTAATTGTGAGAGCAGTCTATGATATCTGTCACATGTGTTATCAATTGCTTTAGCTCAGTAATACAAAAAGGACGTCTGTATTCTTTTTAAAAAGTTGAGTTACATATACACGTTCTGATTAGCATAGACATAGAATTTTACATACTTATTATTCACTTCAACAGAAAATCTAATTCACTGTTGAAACATTCTTAAATAAGACCACAGTAATGCAGATTGTGGTGAGTGGTGTTTAAGATGTTAATGGCTCATTATTATAGCAGTTCTTAAATAAAACAATAAATTTGTAGACAAATATTCATGTATAATAAAGTTACATTTGATAAATGAAAATTCTCTTATTTATATTTTATTAACATCTTTTCCAGTCCTGAAGATTTTCCTCACAGAATCTTTCATCTCTTTGTTCCTGAGACTATATATTAGAGGATTACAGAGTGGTGTTATCACAGAATAGAACAAGGTAATGATTTTTCTCATTTTTACTGGGTGTGCTGATCCAGGACTAACATACATCACCATGATAGAGCCATAAAATAAGGTGACAGCTGCCAAATGAGAGGCACAAGTGGAGAAAGCTTTTCATTTGCCAGCCTCTGAAGGCATCCGTATTACAGCCAGAATCACCAGAGCATAGGAACAAAGGCCAAAGAGAAAGGTGCCAATCATGAAGATAGAATTGAATGTGGAGTAAATGAGCTGGGTGATGATGATGTCTTCAGAACAGGACAGCATCTTCAATGGGACGGGATCACAAATAAAATGGTTGATAATATTTGGGTCACAGTAGGATAGCTGTGAAATGAGAATCACCAGAGTTAGGAAGATTACAAAGACACATGACCACGCAAAGATGATAAGGCCAGTGCATACTTGTTTAGTCATGATGCATAGATAACGTAGAGGGAGGCAGATGGCAAGATACCTGTCAAAGGCCATGATGCAAAGGAAGAAGCCCTCATCATACCCCAAAGAGAAGAAGAAGTAGAACTGTGCAAAACAACTCATGAATGAGATGGACTTGCTTGTGGAGAGGAAGTTGGCCAGCAGTTTAGTTGTAGTAACATAACATATTTCCAGGAGAGAGAAATTTCCCAAGAGGGTGTACATGGGAGTGTGAAGGTGCTGGTCCTACCACACAGCACAGACAATGGCTGCATTTCCTATCAGGGTGAGAGTATAGGCTACTGAGAAGAGACCGAAGTAGAGGAGCTACATTTCTGGGCTTGAGGGAAAGCCCATGAGGATAAGGCAGCTAACAAAATTGATAGTTTCCCTGCTGGACACATTCATTAGTCTGGAAGACATGGAGATGGCAGAGGTAACTGAAACATGAAAGGGAGCGTGCTGTTTCTTCTTGGAAACAACCAAAATTCTTTACCATGTATATTATAAAGTAGTAAACAATTAGACTTTTGTTTAAACAACAAAACTGTGACTTTCATGACTCAATTCCTACACATATTTATTTTAATAAATCACAACAATAGAAAGAAGGGAAAATATGAATTTTGGAGAGTTTTTTTTCTCGCTAAGAACACTAGACTTGAAACCAGGAATGCAAATTTTGTGATTCCAATAAATTACCTATATACAATGAGTCTACCCTTTCTTCTGTTTACCTGCATTATTGATACTGTATTTATCTGGGCGTGTAGTTCTTTCAGCAGTACTATGAATACCTGATTCATTATTATTAGTGATATAAAAATAAAATACAAAACCAAGATATTTAAAAATACTCTTTCTCAATATAGTGCCATGCCAGGGCAGAAATTAATATTTACTTTCAATTTCAGCTACTCCAGGTTACTTGTAGTGTTTTAAAGTGGTAATAAGAAAGAACTCTGTCATTAGAGAATATATGGTCTTTTATGCTGTTTCATGTATCTGTACCAATGTTTAGCATAAAAAATACATTCTTTAATTTTTAGGCAGCTGGATACGCTATATGCTGTGAGGAAGTGTGCCGTACTTTGGCTCTTAAATTGCTCTGACTAAATATTTTTATATGCTTCCAGGTGAATGTATGAACTTCATATGCCCATTGTGACATTGACCTTAGGGAGAAAAGCTGGTCTGCGTGACTGTGGCGAAGTTCAATGTGCTTGTTTTTTGTTAACCATGGTCAAGTCAGCTGCAGGAAAATAAGAAAGGCATGTAAAGTTTATATTACAAAAGTTTCCATGTTTTTTATCCATTGCTTTCTTCCACATGTTCCTTTTCTTCCTTTGACCTTTGGTGTTATTTTGCATCTCACTGTGGTTGTTATCTGAGGCCTTTCCTATCTAGGCAAATCCGAAACATGAAACTTTTCCCCTGATTACTCTCCGGTTAACTTCTAGCCCAAATAACAACAAAAACAAGAAAAAGTCATATGAGCTGAAGATTTTTGTTTCTTAAATAATAACTAATTTGTATAATACCAAGTCTTATGAATGTAATGGAACTGAAAATCAGTATTTGGGCTTAAGAAAGAAAATATTGCTGGAAAGAGAAATATGCCATATTTCTTCTGCTCACCAAATAACAAAAATTACCAAAATATACCCTTCTCCAGCAATTCATCAGTTAATATACATCTTCACTTGAAATACTATTCTTTTTGTATATATGGCTATTCATATTTTAAAGGGATATGAACCATAATTGAAAAATATTTTCCAGAGTTCAGGGAAACAAGAAAAACTTATATTTTTCAGCTTCATTCTTTGCCAGCATTTCATTCTGAGATACATTTTTAGTTTTCTCAAAGACAAGAAGAAAACATTTTCTATGATTTTTGCAAAAAAAGTGGGTGACTCACATGTTATATACTTCCCACTCGCTCTTTGAGTGAATGCTGAGAAGGTCAGGGACAGGAGACAAAATATTATTCCCCAGAGCCAAAGACATGTGAAGAACTTCCAAGAAATTGCATGATCCTGTTTGTTATCTCTCATGGGTTGCAAAAAGTAAACCCTAAAAGATTTTCCCCACCTTCAAAGCATATATTAATGGTCAAAATGCAAGCTCAAGTGAGTGTATTATATATATCTATTTACTTGCACCATAGCCTTTTGGGACTTGGAGCTCTGTCTCTCTTGGGATATTTTGATAGTGTTTGTTTAAAAGAGGATAACATTTTGAATTTTCACAATCAAAAGCCAGTTCTTACTATCCCCTAAAGAATAGTTAAAATGTAGAAGCAGATCTTATCTTTTCTTTTTTCTTTCGTGTTCATGTATTGTCAAAACTTCCTGAGGAATAATTAAGTAGTAAAAGGGATTGTCAATTTAGCTACAGTGGTAAGCTTTACCATAATACTCTCTAGCTCTATTTTGAAGAAAAAGAAATCATTCTCTGGTCATCAAATATTTGTACCTGCAGAGTTATTAGAGATATTTGAGTTGAATTTTATGTAGAGCACAAGAAATTTGATTGGCATTTGGTTATTCCACAGATATTTACTGAATGCCTACTGGATACTTAAACATATACTGTATATATTTTTAATTTTTTGAGGAACCTCCATATTGTTTTTCATAATGTCTGTACAAATTTACATTACCACCAACAGTGTAAAAACGTTCCCTTTTCTCTGCATTCTCACTATTACCATCTTTTGTCTGATCATGAACATTCTGACTGGGCTGAGGTGCTATCTCATTGTGGTTTTGATTTGCATTTACCTGATGATCAGTGATGCTGAGGATTTTTTCATATGCTTTTTGGTCATTTGCACGTCATATTTTAAAAAATATCTAGTCAGGTTTTTTGCCCACTTTTAAATTGAATTATTTGATGGTAGTGTTGCTTTTTGCTATTGAGTTGCTTGAGTTCCTTATATATTTTGAATGTTAACCCCTTATCAGACGTATAATTTGCAAAAATTTTCTCCTATTCTGTAGGTCATTTTTTGGTTCTGTTGTTTCTTTTGAGTGGAAGCTTTTTATTTTGATGTAACCTCATTTGTCTATTTTTGTTTTTCTTGCCTTAGCTTTTGCCTACATCAATGTTGTGTAGTTTTTCTCTTATGTTTTCCCTTCTAGTAGTTTTACAGCTTTAGGTCTCATGTTTCAGTGTTTAAACTATTTTTAGTTGATTTTTTGTATATGGTATGACATAAGGGTATAAGTTCGTTCTTCTGCATATAGATACCCGGTTTTCCCAATACCATTTATTGAAAAGACTGTCCTTACCCCATTGTGTGTTCTTGGCAGCTTCCTCAAAATATTAGGTGACTGTGTATCACCTGTGGATTTATTTCTGGGCTCTGCATTCTATTCCATTGGTTTATGCATCTGATTTTATGCCAGTATCATGCTGTTTTGGTTACTATAGCTTTACAGTATACTTTGAGGTCAGGTAGTATGATGCCTCCAACTTTGTTCTTTTGGGTCAAGACTGCTTTGGCTATTCCAGGTCTTTTGTAGGTTCCATACGTATTTTAGGATTGTTGTTTCTATTTCTGTGAAGGATGTCATTGTTATTTTGATAAATCCATAGATTGTTTTGGGTAGTGTGAACATTTTAACAATATTAATTATTTGAATCCATGAATGCAGGATTATCTTTCCATTTATTTCTGTCTTCAAATTTTTTTCATAAGTGTTTTATGGCTTCATTATAGGTATCTTTCACATCCTTGGTAAAATTAATTCCTAAGAATTATATTTTTTTATTTTGGAGCTATTGTAAATAAGATTGTTATCTTGAATTCTTTTCAGACAGTTGATTATTACCACATAAAAGTGCTGCTGATTTTTGTATGCTGATTTTGTATTCTGCAACGTTACTGAATTCACTTATCACTTCTAAGAGTTGTCTTGATAACGTTTTTATGTTTTTCTCTGTATAAGATCATGTCATGTGCAATGAGAAGCAATTTGACTTCTTCTTTTCCAATTTGAATGCCTTTTATTTCTTTCTCTTGCTGATTCTCTGGCCAAAACTTCCAGTACTATATTAAATAGGTGTTGTGAAAGTGAGAATCCTTGTCGTTTTTCAGTTCTTAGAAGAAGGATTTTCTGTTTTTCCTACGTCAGTATGATTTTCACTGTGAGTTTATGATATATGGCCTTTATTATGTTGAGGTGTGCTCCTTGTATGCCTAAATTTGTTTAATTTTTATCATGAAGCAATGATAAATTTTATCAGATGCTTTTTTTGCATCTATTGAAATGATCATATACTTTTTGTCTTTTATTCTATCAGTGTAATGTATCAGATTTTTGATTCATTTATACTGAATAACCCTTGAATTCCTGGAATAAAACCCACTTGGGTGTGGTGAACTGTCTTTTTAATGTGTTGTTGGATTCAGTTTGCTAGTATTTTGTTGAGAATTTTTGCATCTAAGATCATGTTATTGCCTTGTAATTTATTTTCTTTCTTTCTTTTCTTTTCTTTCTTTCTTTTTTTCTTTCCTTCCTTCTGTCCTTTCTTTCTTTTTACTTACTTTCTCTCTCTTTTCCTTCCCTTCTCTTCTTTTCTTTCTTTTTCTGTCTTTCTTTTTTTCTTTCTCTCTCTCTCTCTCTCTCTTCTTTCTTTCTGACAGAGTTTCGCTCTTGTTGCTCAAGCTGGAGTGCAATGGTGCCATCTCAGCTCATTGCAACCTCCACCTCCTGGGTTCAAGTGATTCTTCTGCCTCAGCCTCCCGAGTAGCTGGGATTACAGGTGCCCACCACCATGCCCAGCTATTTTTTTTTTTTGTATTTTTAGTAGAGACGGGGTTTCATCATGTTGGCCAGGCTGGTTTTGAACTCCTGACCTCAGTTGATCCACCTGCCTTGGCCTCCCAAAGTGCTGGGATTACAGGTGTGAGCCACCGTGCCTGGCCTTTTCTTTTTTTAAATTTACTGTAAACCTTGGTATGTATGTGGTAGGTGCATATATTTATTGAGTACATGAGACACTTAGATACAGGCATGCAATGCATAATAATCACATAATGGTAAATGGGGTATCCATTCCCCTCAAGCATTTTTATCCTTTGGGTTACAAACAATTCAATTACACTCTTTTAGTTACTTTAAAATGTACAATTAAATTATAATACACAATAGTCATCCTCTTGTACTATTAAATACTAGATGTTATTCATTCTTTCTAACTACTTTTTGTGCCCATTAACCATCCCTACCTGCCCTCCCATCCCCCTAACCACCATCTTTCTCAGTTTCTGATAACTTTCCTTCTACTCTATATCTCCATGAGTTCAATTGTTTTAATTTTTAGCTCCCACAAATAAATGACAACATACAAAGTAGGATTTATCCCAGGGATGCAAGAATGGTTCAATATGTGCAAATCAATCAATATGATAAACAATAAACAGTATGAAGGAGAATAACCATATGATCATTTCAACTGATGCTGAAAAATTTGATAAAGTTCAACATCCATTCATCATAAAAATTCTAAAAAACTGGGTATAGAAGGAACAAACTGCAACATAATAAAAGCCATATATGACAGACCCACAGATAGAATTTTGCTGAATGGAAAGAAACTGAAATCCTTTAATATCTGGAGCACAACAAGAATGCCACCTTTTACCACTTCATTGACTATAGTACTAGAAGTCCTAGCTAAAGCAGTCAGACAAGAGAAAGAAATAAAAGGCATCCAAATTGGAAAGGAAGAAGTCGAATTATCCTTGTTTGCAGATGATGTAATCTTGTATTAGGAAAGACCTAAAAACTCCACCAAAACACTATTAGAACTGAAACAAATTTAGTAAAGTTGCAGGATACAAAATCAACATATAAAAGTCAGTAGCATCTCCATATGTCAACAGTGAACTGTCTGAAAACCAAATCAAGAAAGTAATCCCATTTACAATAGCTACAAATAAAATTAAATACCTAGGAATTAACCAAAAAAGTGAAAATCACTACAGTGAAAACTATAAAACGTTGACGAAAGAAACTAAAGAAGACACAAAGAAATGGAAAGATATTCCATGTTCATGAGCTGAAACAGTCATTGTTAAAATGTTATACTACCAAAAGCAATCTACAGATTCAATCTCTATCAAAATACCAATGCCATTCTTCACAGAAATAGAAAAAACAATCCTAAAATTGATATAACCAAATGACCCAGAATACCCAGAGCTATCCTGAACAAATAAACCAAAACTGGATAAATCACATTACCTGACTTTAAACTACACTATAAAGCTATGGTAACCAAAACAACATGGTACTGGCATAAAAAACAGACCCATAAAAAACAGGTCAATGGAACAGAATAGAGAACCCAGAAGCAAATCCGTACATCAACAGTGAGCTCATTTTCTACAAAAGTGCCAAGAACATACATTGGGGAAAGAACAGTATCTTCAATAAATGGTGCTGGGAAAACTGGATATCCATATGCAGAAGAATGAAACAAGACCCCTATCTCTTGGCATATACAAAAATCAAATTAAAATGTATTAAAGGCTTAAATCTAAGACTTCAAAAAAATTAAACTACTAAAAGGAAACATTGGGGGAAACTCTCTTAGATATTGGTCTGGGCAAAGATTTCTTGAGCAACACTCCATGAACACAGGTCACCAAAGCAAAAACGGACAAGTGGGATCACATCCAGTTAAAAAGCTGCTGCACATCCAAGGAAAAACAGTCAACAATGTGAAGATCCAACTCACAGAATGGGAGAAAATATTTGCAAACTGCCCATCTGACAAGGGATTAATAACCAGGAAACAACTCTATAGGAAAAAACCCTAATAATCTAATTTAAAAATGGGCAAAGGATCGGAATAGAGATTTCTCAAAAGACAATACAAATAGCAAACAGATATATAAAAAGGTGCTCAAACACCATTGATCATCAGAGAAATGTACCTCAAAGCTACAATGAGATATCATCTCACCCCATTTAAAATGGCTTTTATCCAAACATAGGGAATAACAAATGCTGGTGAGGAAGAGGAGAAAAGGGAACTCTCATACTCTGTCAGTGGGAATGTGAATTAGTACAACCACTATGGAAAACAGTTTGGAGATTCCCCCAAAAACTAAATGTAGAGCTACTTTACGATCTTGCAACCTCATTGCTAGATGTAGACCCGAAAGAGAAAATAGCAGTATAGCAAAGAGTTATCTGCATTCTCATGTTTGTTTTAGCTTTGTTCACAATAGCGAAGATTTGGAAACGACCTAAGTTTCCATCAATAGATGAATGAATAATGAAAATGTGGCACATACATATACAATAGAGTACTATTCAGCCATAAAAAGAATGAGATCATTTGCAACAACATGGACGGAAGTGGGGATTATTGTGTTAAGTGAAATAAGCCAGGCACAGATAGACAAACTTCCCATATTCTCACTTACTTGTGGGAACTGAAAATTAAAACGATCAAATCATGCAGATAAAGAGTAGAATGATGGTTACCAAAAACTGAGAAGGATGGTGGAGGTGTGGGATGGGGAAAAATGGGGATAGTTATGGGTACAAAAAATATAAAGAATAAATAATATTTAGTATTTGATAGCACAACAGGGTGAATATAGTCAATAATGATTTAATTGTCATTTAAAAATAACCAAAAGAATATAATTGGATTGTTTGTAACAAAAAGGATAAATGCTTAAGGGAATGAATACCCCATTTACCATGATGCGATTATTATGTATTATATGCCAGTACCCAAATATCTCATACTCTATAAATATATACATCTACTCTGTACCCACAGAAATAAAAAATAACAAAACAAAACAAAAAACATTGTTTAGCAAGCCCAGCTAAGGGTCATCTGACTCTCTAGCAAATGTGATTTTGTTTAACTCACTATATATGAATTATGGAATCTCAGACATTGTATAATTACATATAGCTAGATGTTATAGAAAACGGCTAAATTGTATCTTTTTAGTGTGGTAGAAAAGATAATCCCAAAGATTAAGGTCTTATTGCCCCTTTTTAGAGTTGTATGAAAGAATATGAATATTTTTGTTATGTTGATATTTTTAACTTTTAAGTTCAGAGGTACACATGCAGGTTTGTTATATAGGTAAATCTGTGTCATGAGACATTAACTGGATTACATCAAATTTAACAATTTTATTTTAGTGTTCATTTTTTTGCTGTGATTATGTAAAATCACACTTTTCATATTCTTTTTGGAACGGACTTTGTTATCCTGCTATCCCTCATTAATTAGTTAAATACAGTTTTTGATGTGTTCATTATGTATTTGAGAATTATGTTTTATGATATTTCAAAATTAGACTTTGACAGTCTATAAAAAATTAAATTACTAATGACAACAGCTGTGTTTTCTGGGTACGATCCATGAATAAATGCCAGTAGGTAAGCTGCTTGAGGTTTCAAGAAATCAGGTGTTGTATCAAGACACTCTATATTACCTTAAAGGATAAATATCAAGCTATCCCTGGAATTATCTCAGAGATAAATACCTTAGCTTGGTATTTATCCTTCAGCTTCTGCTACTTCAAGGAGCATGATTGAGATAAAAACCAGTGAGGAGACTCTTCAGATACAGACTGAGGCATTGAAAATGGATGGCATATACAAACAAATCAATGACAAATTACAAATTAATCAATCCAAAGTAAGTAAAATAAGTGGGTTCTGTTATGCAACAGGTCTAATTGCTTCAGAGCCTGCAGGTCCCAAGGTCAACTTCCTAGCAAGAACTAAATTTAACACAACTCAAACAGCAGCAGCCTAGGGAATCCCAGGGCTCATTAAGCTAAGTAGTGTTGTAAGAACCATAGCAACCTCAGATACAGATAGAGTCCTAGGGATAGGAGATATTTCCAGTTCATACAGCCAGCCGTCAATTAGGGCTTGGCTTATAAGGAAGCAATTAAGACATGTGCTGGGCAGCTGTGATGGTCATCTGAGGATTGTCCATTTTTCTGGTCTGAGGCTGAAGAGAGGGTTGGTAGGATGAATGGCAGGATAACATCTTCCTTCCTTGAAACCACATAGCTTCTGACAAGCAAAGATGTAGGTTTCTCAGATATATTTACTCAAAGCTCCCCTCCCCTTCCTGCTCCTCTGTCTGACTCTGATGCCATTTTTATGTTTACTGTTGTCCTCACTCTTTTTCTCTATATATTCTGGCATTGATCATTTTTAAATTTAAGAGATCATTTGAGTTTTGTTGTTTTAAATTTACACTTAGAAACATTCACAGAACAGTGAAATTCCTATAGCATCAAGGAATTCTAGGGCTAGTGGCATCTTAGAAGATAGTTGCAATATTTGGATACGATAGGACCAAATTTACATAACTGAAGGCACAGCTTTCATGGCAATATTGTCTTAAGACTACCTAATTCTGTTATAGTCCCTTCTAGATTCTGTTTTCCATTTCTTTAATTATTAAAGTTTCTTTTTACTAAAATCTTTACATTCCACAGGTACAATATAGAATGCAGTGTTTCAAACAAGGCCAAAGAAGTTTAGAACAGAAAGATTGTTTCTTTCTCAAGAGAGAATACCACTATAGGTACCATCTTCAACTAATGGTGTCCACTTCTTGGTTTTCAGGAGAAATTTAAAAATGCATCAAATGCATCTAAAAGGAATTCATATGGAATTGAAACTTCAGCTAGCCAATCATTTTCTATTGTTGAGATAGTCAAATTTCCTCCTCTAATAATGCATTTAGCTCCACACAGACCAAAATAAATACAAGACAGACATAATAGCAAATTATGGTGTACTGTTATGCTTAAAACACACACATGCACAAGTACCAGGAGAAAAATTTTACTCCTTTTCTTCATATTTTCCTCATAAACATCTCTGGTTCCTTGTTTAGAAAGACAAGAGACCAGCTGCTCAGCTGTACACAAGTAGCCTTTGATTATTTAAGGTGCTTTAGTTTGTCCTCTTCTCTCTAAGCAGGACCCTTCCATAAAGACTTTCATTTTGCATTAAGCATTCTCAATTTTTTTGGCTCATTTTGTGTACTTAAAAATGTTTTTATTGACTTTTTCACATTCTTAGGTTATTTTTAGGATATGAAACATGAAATGCTTGATAGGGTCTGATCTTACTGCTAATGGGATAATGGAGCTGGTATTTTCGAATGTGGCTTTCCAAGCCCTGCAGGGCTTTGGCAAGGGAAATTATATTGTGACTGGGGTTAGTTTTCGGGTGTAGACATTCCTTCATGTTGTTGGGTGTATTGTTCTTTTTATTCTTCACAGAACAGTGACAGGCTTAATTTCTTACTGTGATGAGACTTCAGAAGCTGGGAGATGACGCTACCAAATGTGGAAATGTTATTTAACCTAAAAGGGAGCTTTCTATATTGTTTAGTATTATGTTTTATATTGTCTGAAGATTGCAAATTTACTGTCATTAAAAAAAAATCCAAGAATAACCAGAATCCAGCCCTTACCTTGATTAAAACTCAAATAACTAACATACAGGGCTGCCTATTTTTAACTTCTGTAATTGTAAAGATTTTTATATCATTATTAATCAAAATCTTATCACAGTAATCACCTAGGAACTGTCCAGAATATTTATAGTGCTGAAATTTCCTAATATTAAATCTTACTTTAAACAAGTAGGCCATAAAATCAGGCTTATAAATGGTTTGTAGTAATTTGGGTTATAACATATTTTACATATTCTTCTCATTTAATCTATCCTTCTGATTTATTTTAATATTGTCTGTTTTAATGTAATCTTTTCTTTCTCAACATATGTTTGGTGGAAATAACAAGTGTACCATACACCCTTGGTATATTATGCCCTTCACATTAGGAAATAATCACATTGTTTCTCAGCCATATTCTGAGACTAAATTATAACAGTGTGTAGGATTATGTGTTCCCATTGTTTTCTGGCTTCTAGAAACCTTTTTTAATTAAAAAAATAACTTTGGTTTCTCTCAGACTTTTCCAGTTTTCCCAAGATTATTTTAAAAATTAATGCATAATTTTAATGAGACTTGACCCCTGTTAATTATACATTTTAGATAACTGAAAAGAACATCAAAATGATGTTTTCTTATGGCAATTTACAATCCTTGGTGCATCCAAAAAAGATTAGAGAATTTCCAATATAGCAGAGCTCAAGTAGGGCTGTTACACATAACAGCAAATCGTTCCCTAACTTGTATTTCTTGCTTTGGTTTATTTTCCAATTGACTCTAGAAAGTGAGGGTGATTCCTTCTATCAGTTATGAGATTATAGATTTAGATGCACCTGTGCACTTGGCTATACAGGCAGATGAAGACGATGGTCACAATCATGGTGTGACAGAGGCGTCCAAATGTGACTTGAGCCCCAAATCTCTCACTGGCTTATCTTGGAATAATACCCTAGAGAAAGTTTTCTTGTCATTAGAGGTTTTCATTTTTAGAATTTAAGTACTTTTCTGCATTGTCTATGTAAATACCTGATATCTAGTATGAAGGATTTTATTGGATAACATTCTCTGAATGACTTGATAGAACCAAGTGCAACATGGATTACAAAGCTTGGGACACAAAATAAAATCTTGTCTTATTTCATATTTTGTCTATAGCTGGTTCTAGATAAAAAAAATTCTAGACAGGGAGGCATCTACTAATTTTTAACTACTGCAATGGAAGAAATGTATCAACATTCTCTGATTTTCTGTTTGTAATCCAAGGTACTGTCACCAAACATTGGGGATGAATATGAGTGTAGAGCAGGGGAAAATGGATCTAACAATATCTTAGCAAATCTTTTATTTTCTTATGTATCTATGGTTGTTGAAAAGTCCAGAAGCAACACAACTCTGGTTTCTCTTATTACTTTGTCCTGTGAAAGGGTCATGGTGTATCTATATACAACACTTTAAAACATCGAATCAACTGTTAAAGGGAACATAGGTCAATTTTATTTTATTTTTTCTTGTGAATAGCACTACCAAGAACATACCCATGTCTGTGTCATTTTGAAAGAAGGGTTTATGATTTAGTTTCCTCTGTCTAGATACCCAGTTATGCGATTGCTCAGTTGGATGGTAGTTGTTAAGTTTTTTGAGGAACCTCCAAACCGCTTCTCATAGTGTGAGAACTAGTTTTTATTCTCTCCAAGAGTGTAGCAGTGTTTGCTTTCTTCTGCTGCCTTGCCAGCATGTAAATGTTGGACTTTGGACAAATGGCCATTCTGACCGACGGGAGATGGTATCTCAGTGTGTGTGTGAGTTGCATTTCTCTGATGATGAGTGATGTTGAGGGTTTTTTTGTCTATTGGTCACTTGTACATCTTATTTTTACAAGAACGTCTTCATGTCTTTTACCCATTGTTTGATTGGGTTATTTGTTTTTCTGCCTTTTGATTTTTTTAAGGTCATGTTAGAGTCTGGCTATTAGGTCTTGGTCAGAAGCATAGTTTGGGAACATTTTCTCCCATCCTGTAGGCTATGTTTTTACTGTGCTGGTGATTTATTTTGCTGTCTGGCAGTGTTTTAGTTTCTTAGGCCCAACTTGTCCATTTTGGTTTTTCTTGCCGTTGCTCTTAGGGACTAAGTTATTTAAATTCTTTACCAAAGCCCGTGTTGAGAAAGGTATTTCCTAGTTTTTCTTGTTGGACTTGTATAGTTTGCGGTCTTCTGCTGAAATCTTTCATTCACCTTGAGTTAGTTTTTGCATCTTGTGAGAGGTAAGGCTGTAGTGTTGTTCGCTTCTGCAAGTGGCTAGACACTATCCCAGTGCCATTCATTGCACAGTGAGCCCTTTCCACATCTGAATTTTGGTGTTTCAAAGGTCAGATGGTTGCGGGTATGTGGGGTTGCTTCTGGGTTTCCTATTCTGTCTAGGTGGAGGTGGGTCTGTAGCTTTTCTGTGAAATTTGAAATTGGAGAGTGTGGTCCATCTGACATCGTCTGGATCTCCCAGCCTGGCTTTGGAGTTTCAGAGCATTTTGTGGTCCCATGGGAATTTTAGCATTCATTGTTTCTTCACATTGCTTTCAAAAAACAAAATCGACCCCATCCTAAAGGTGTACAGGTAGGGGGTAGAGTGGAATATTTGGATCCATGCATGCATCACATAGTGATGAAATCAGGGTATATAGTGTCGTTTTTTGCCTTGTAGAGTGTTCCTGTCTTTGAGTTGAGGAGAGCCAAAACCCTTCTTTCTGGCTGTCTTGAAAACTATCCTCTGGTAAAGTTTTCTCTAGTCACCCCGCTGAGGAATAGAACAGCAGGTTTCATTTCTCTTATGCAATGTGTCACTTTGTACCTGTTTCCTGTCCCCACCCATGCCCAGCCTTCTGTTCCAACCCTGGCAAGCACTATGGTGCTTTGTAGGTCTATGTGAGATTAAAGGGTCTTAGATTCCCCATGACTGAGGTAATGTGAGGTTTGTCTTTCTCTGCCTAGTGTGTTTCATTTACCATAGTGTCCTCCAGGTTCCACAGTGTTGCCGCAGATGACGTGATTTCAGTACCTGTGTATGGCTGAAAAGTGTTTGTTTGTGAATGGATATTGCGGTTTCTGGATCTCATCCTCTGCGGGTGGACAGGTAGGTTGATTCCTTATCTTGGCTATTGCGACTGGTTCCAGAGTCAGCATGGGAAGGCAGATGTGTCTTCTGTGTACTGATGACATGATTCCAGTGCACACCCTGCGGTAGCGTGGCTCAGTGAAATGGTCCTATTTTTAGTTTTCAGAGGAACCTCCAGGTGGCCTCTGTAGTGTGCGTACTAATTTACCTTGTCAACAGTTGTGGATAAGAGAGCTCCCCTCTCTGGAAATTCACAGCAGCATTTGTGGTTTCCCTTCTTTTAAGATATATGAAGTTCTTTGTAATACTGTTTCCTTTGAGAGGGACACGATTATCTGAGTCTTGTTCTGATTTTCATTTTTCTTATGATTAGTGATACTAACTACGTGTTAACAAGTACATTTGTTTTCAGTGTTGTGTGTTCTTTGCAGAAAAGACTCTTTGGTTTGTTTGCCCAATTTTGGTTTGCTAATTACCTTCTCTTTTCTGCTGTTTTCTGCTAGTTAGTAGTGTTAGTTACTTACACCTTTTCCAAAAGTCTCCTTAGCTGCGTTTTCCCCGATATCTTTCTTATCATCCTTTGGATGTTTGTTTCTTTTCATTCATTGTTTTCATTCTTTCTTGCCCCCAAGCCATATAGTCTGATGAGTCTGATGCGTATTCAGGGGTGTGCAGTGTTGTGGTTTTCCACTACGTTGGTTACTGATGAAATAAAGGAAATTCACTAGCGTACGAATCTGTTGTGAGTTTTGCTTGTTTGTTGTTTGTATTCTTTTATTTCCCCCATATTTTTTCATTTTCCTTTTTGCAAACTGTAAGCATAGATCCAGGTTGACCCAGGTATCTGCACACCATATACTTTCTTCTCAGAGAGTGATAGTTTCAAGTTTTGGGTATAGGTCTTTCATTCATGTTGAATAGATGGTTGTGAATTTCACACAATAAGGACCCTATGTTGTTATTTTGCCTAGGGATATCCAGTTCTCAGAACGCTGTATTGGACAGAGTCTCCGTTCCTGTGGTGACTTTTGCGGTTCTTTCTAAACATGTGCTTACGCTATATCAATTTGAATTTACTCCTGGGCATCCTCATTGTGTCCGTTGGCCTGTGTTTCTCTGCTAATGCCTATCACAAATCATCTGGGTAACTAAAGTTTTGGGAAGTAGTTTAAAGTGGAAGAGTGTAATGGTCCACTGACTTTGTGTGTGTAGGAATCTGGGTAACTAAAGCTTTGGGAAGTAGTTTAAAGTGGAAGAGTGTGATGGTCCACTGACTTTGTATGTGTAGGAATCTGGGTAACTAAAGCTTTGGGAAGTAGTTTAAAGTGGAAGAGTGTGATGGTCCACTGACTTTGTATGTGTAGGAATCTGGGTAACTAAAGCTTTGGGAAGTAGTTTAAAGTGGAAGAGTGTGATGGTCCACTGACTTTGTGTGTGTAGGAATCTGGGTAACTAAAGCTTTGGGAAGTAGTTTAAAGTGGAAGAGTGTGATGGTCCACTGACTTTGTATGTGTAGGAATCTGGGTAACTAAAGCTTTGGGAAGTAGTTTAAAGTGGAAGAGTGTGATGGCTCCACTGACTTTGTGTGTGTAGGAATCTGGGTAACTAAAGCTTTGGGAAGTAGTTTAAAGTGGAAGAGTGTGATGGCTCCACTGACTTTGTGTGTGTAGGAATCTGGGTAACTAAAGCTTTGGGAAGTAGTTTAAAGTGGAAGAGTGTGATGGCGCTCCACCGACTTTATGTGTGTAGGAACTGCTTTGGGAGTGCGGGGCACTTCATTGTCCCACAGGACTTTCAGAAATGTGATGTGATCCTATTTGAAAACAAAAATTTCATATGGTCTATGCTTTTACTTTAAGGGTGCAAGGGACCGTTTGACATATGGATCAGTGCTGTTGTGATCAGATTACAGGAACTCGTGTCTCTGTTTCAGGCTACAGTGAGGATTTCTTGGTGGAGAGAATACCCCGATCACCCCTTCATGCTATATCGAATATCATGCTAGGATATTGTTAAGCCTAGTCACCCTGCTAAGCCGTAGAACACCAGAATTCTTGCCATTCATCTGAGCGTCACTTTGTAGCTGTTTCCAAGCCTCCCCTCAGCCTCTGGTACGCACTATTGACGTTGCTCCTCTATGAGATTCACTTCATTAGATTCCACGTGCGTGAGATTGTGCTGTGTTTGTGTTTGTCCTCCTGTGCCTGGCTCATTTCCTTTAACTTAATGTCCTTCAGGTTTCTCCACCTTGCTGGAAGTGACCTGATGTCCAGAAGTTTGATGGCTGAGGAGTATACCATTGCGCTTGCGTCCTTCATTTCCTGCATTTCTTCCTCCATGGATGGACAGGTAGATTACCTCTATACCCTGGTTATTGTCCAGAGTACTTCATCAAACATGGGAAGGCAAATATCTCCTTAAGTTTCAAGTTTCCTTGGCTTTGCCGGTATACCCAATGTTGGGATGGCTAGAGGAACTGGTAGTTGTATTGTTGTTTCAGAAACCTCCTGCTGTCTCTCCCAGTGGATATACAAATTTGCATTCCTACCAATAGTGTGTGAGAGTTTCTCTGTCTGCAAATCTACACTGCCCTTATCTTCAAAAAGTTTTATTGCTGTTCCTGGTCATACTCGTTCTCTGGGGAGTTTGGCAGTATCTGAGTGTGGTTGGGATTTACATTTAGGGGATGATTACTGATGTGGAGAAACTTCTGTTACCTGCAAGTCTGTTTCAGGTCTTTTCAGAAATGCCTATGCCAGTCCTTTGGGCATTTTTAGCGTATGTATTGGTTTTTATGATTTTTTCCACTTAGGACCATTAGTTTCTTGA
Organism: Pan troglodytes; assembly: GCF_028858775.2. Classification (NCBI taxonomy): domain Eukaryota; kingdom Metazoa; phylum Chordata; class Mammalia; order Primates; family Hominidae; genus Pan; species Pan troglodytes. The sequence goes on from NC_072414.2 coordinate 12,603,075, forward strand.
ATATGTTAGATAAGAAGCCCTTCCAGATCCACAGTTTTCCATAATTTTCTCCCAGTCTGTGGGATGTCTTCTGTTGGGTTCACTGTTTTCTCTCCAGTGTTGAAGCTGTGTGAAGCTCTGAAGTTGTCCTTAGTCTCACGTGGTCACATTAGCTTTTGTTAGCGGTGATTTCTGTGTCCCTTTGAGAAGTAAAGCGAGATGGCAAAGCCATTGTATGGTCTACGGGTAGTTGATTCCTATGTGTTTTCTGTTTGTAGCTTAGGTTCACAGGTTCAAGTTTCCCCACAGTAGACACACACCCTATGCGTTTTCCTTGGAGGTTTTGGTTTCACAATAGCTCTTTGGTGTTCAGTGGATTTTGTGTCATTTTTTGTGTCTTGTGTAAGAGAAGGGTTTATTTCAGTCCTTTGCACATGAACCCCCCAGTTTGTTCAACCATTGTACCTTTGGTGTGCTTTTGGGGGAAAAGCAAGAATCCCATGGGTTCAGTGTTTATAATTGTGGGTTGATTATTTGGCTCCTTTGTTGTGTCCATTTGGTTATCTTTCTGTGTTCATGCCACTAATGGATGGATTGGGCCACTGTAGGCTTTTTCTTTTGTTTTGTGTGTTTTCTTGTATTTTCTTCCTTTTTTTCCATTTCCATTTCCAAAGCTGGGTTTTCTAAAATGATAGCTACTTTTATTGTGATGGAGGGGTGTACGCCTGCAGGTTCATTTCACTACATGGCTATACAGCAGACTTTTGATGCTTGAGGTCTCAACTTACCCGTCACCCAGGCAGTGAACACAGCACCAGTTGGATCATTCTTCCTCCAAGCCTTCCTGTCTCCCTCCTTTTTCTGTCTGGTAGTACCCAGCGTCTGTTGATTTCATCTTTATGTTCGTGTGTGTTCAGTGTTGAGTTTCTGCCTGTAAGTGAAAACCTGTGGTGTTTGGTCTTCTGTTCTTGCCTGAGTTCGCTTAGCAGAGTGGCCTGCAGTTATATCTATGTTGCTGCTGAGGGCATGATTTTGTTTCTGTGTTTGATTTTCCTTGGTGGCTTCTTAGTATTCTGTGGTGTATAGGTATCACATTTAAAAACATCTGATTTTCTGTTGGTGGGCATCTAGGTCAGGTCCACATCTTTATTCCTGTGAGTAGCACTCCCATGAACTTGCAAATGTGTGTGTCTTTTTGATAGACACATGTATTTTTCCCCGGGGTAGATACACAGGGTTGGATTGCTGGGTAGAAGGGTAGCTCTGCTTTCTTTCCCTCTTTGTTGTTGTTGAGAAATCTTGAAACTGCTCTCCGCAGTGTGAGACCTAGTTTGCATTACCCCAAGAGTGTAGCCGTTTTCGCTTTTATGTACTGCTACACAAATATGTTTTGTGTTTGGACAAATGGCCATTCTGACTGGTGTGTCATGGCACTGGTACCTCATCTCTGATGATTAGTGATGTTGAGCATTTTCTCGTGTCTGTTGGTCTTTTTTAGGTCGTGTTTTGACTAGTGTGTTTGTGTCATTTGCCCATTTTTTACTTGTGTTATTTTTCTGCTTCTTGATTTAGGTAAGGTCCTCTAGATTCTGGCTGTTAGAACTTGGTCAGATGCTTGGTTTGGGAACATTTTCTCCCATCATGTAGGCTATGCGTTTACTGTTGGCAATTGCTTTGTTGTGCAGCAGGTCCGTAGTTTCTTGGGCCAGACTTGTACTTTTTGTTTTTTCTTGCATTTGTTTTGGGTACTAAATTGTCTTAAGTGGTTTGCAAAAGCCTATGTTGAGAAAGGTGTTTAATAGGTTGTCTGTTAGGACTTTTATATTTGAAGTCTTCTATTTCAATCTTTGGTTCATCTTGAGTTAATTTTCCATATGATGACAAGCAGGGCTGCAGTGTTAATTGTCCTGCACATGGCTAGTCATGTATCCCAGCGCCATTCATTGCATAGTGAGCCTTTTCTTTATTTCTTATTTCTGTGGTTTTGTCAAAGGTCAGATGGTTGTTGTTCTGCCAGGCTACTTCTGCATTTTCTAACTTGTCTAGGTGAAAGCTAGGTCATTTTTTTTCTGTTACGATCTATTCTGATTTCTTGGGTTCAAGAACAGATAAATAAATTTTAGAAACTGAAGAACCCACTTACATTCTCAAGGTTAGAAACCATCACCATCATCCTATTCTGTGATGCTATGGACTTTGAGTTACATCTTTGCCCTTTTCCCTCAAGTCTCTCCTCTGGATTTATTTTGTGAAATTAGATTCTGAGTCACATTTTGTTGCATAAACTGTGCTTGAGCAAAAAAAATTTTTTTTTTTTCTAAAAACATCCTTAGTATACACGGGGTGAAGAACAACAAACGTGTCTCCTCTTTCCACTAGTCACACCATTACACTCCTTTCCAGCCTCTTTGCTGCTGCATATGGCCATTCAAATGAGCCCTGGCTAAGTACATGTCGATAGAAGTCAATGTTTGCTTCTTGCAAGCCTGGCCCGTGATTCTATGTTCTGATTTAGAACATTCTGATTTAGAACATAAAAAGGAAGTGAGACTTGCTGAATGAGACAGAGAAAGCACTCTTGAACACTTCCTCTGACAAGCTCCAAGGCACACTAGTTGTCTTGCAGTGCTTTGGACAGCTACTCGTTTGTTGGACAATAATTTCCCAACATGGGGACAACCCAGAACATTTTCCACGTTCATATTCTGCTTCAGTTGCTCATGGTTTTGATCAAAGCTAGACAGTGACTAATCCAGGAGACTCAGACCCCAGGCCAGCGTGGAGTCCTGTGGTTGAAGACAGGCTGGACCATCAGAGGAAGAAAACAGCCATTTTTTCTGGATTTTCACTTTCTCTGTTTTCAGGAAACCTGAAGCCGGTTATGTTATTCAGGCATGACTGAAAAGAGATTATTTTGAGTTGTTTTGGTGGCACCAAGAAATGTGCCAATGTGACAGCCAAAAAAGCAGAAAGACCAAGGCATTGAGAGTGGGAGAGCCACTGATGATGCTGGGTTTGGTAGGCTTTTCGAGATCTCCCAGCCCCAAAACAGCCAAGCAACTTTGTCCTGGGTTGTGAGTGGGCTCAGCCCCTGTGTACACCCATGCTTGGATTCTGGCATACATGGCACCCACAGGAGGCAACGCCCCCTCCAGGAGACCGGTTGGCAGGACCCTGTCTCCACACGTGAAGACAGCAGGCAGAACCCACACGTCCTCTACTTCTCCCAGTGCCAGTCACCCGTGGGGGTTCACGATGAGACCCACAGGTCCAACCTGCAGGCAGAGTTGCCACCCCAGCCTGAGTCAAAGTGGACCTTTTTCTGCCAGAGAGGTCTGCTTTCCCATTGGCCAAAATGGCCTCAAATGACAGGGACAGAGCAAGGCACAAGTGCCCATTAGAGTGTCTGAGCCCACCTGGTGTCTGCTCCCACACATCTCCTGGGAGGTCCCAGCAGGCACCCAGGCCTGGGCCACAGCTTACCCCACATTCAGAAGTGGATAGCACAGCTGCCCTGTGCAGGCCTCAGGGAGGAAAGGGAGAAAGAGAGATGACAAAAGCAAGACAGAAGAAATGCAGCAAAAGCACACACACCCACACACACACACAGACACACATCTGGGGCAGGCCATCCTGTCACCATGACGAGCAGTGCAGGCAGCCGAGAGCCGGGCAGGAGGCGGTGCCGCTGTCCCCTGAGTTAGGGTCTGGATCCAGGGAAGAACATAGAGTCCATAGAGTCAAGGGCCACTGACCTCAGGACCTGCAGCTTGCAGGGAGGGGATGCTGTGAGAAGAACTGTTCCACGTCACAGCTAAATATGTCTGACTTCAAGAAAATATTTCAAACCAAAGTACATTTATGGAAGATTCTCGATGATATAAAAAAGCACAGTTTAGAAAATGTGAAAGCAATCACTGGACAGATTCATATATTTTCATCTAAATTTAGTTACAGAGTTTTTCTAAAACTGGGATCAGGCCAGGTATGGTGGCTCAGGCCTGTAATCCTAGCACTTTGGGTGCCTGAGGCAGGAGGATCACTTGAGGCTGGGAGTGGGAGACCAGCCTGGGCAACATGGTGAGACCCCTTATCTCTACCAAAAATACAGAACTTGGCCAGTCATGGAAGCACACCCCTGTAGTCCCAGCTACTCGGAAGGCTGAGGTGGGAGGATTGCTTGAGCCTGGGAGGTTGAGGCTGCAGTTAGACAAGATTGCACCACTGCATTCCAGCCTGGGTGACAGCCCGTCTCAAAAAATAATAACAATAATTCCTGATTTTAATAACGATTCTGGAGTTGTGGTTCTCACTCACGTGGGAGCTAAAGAAACTTGATCCCATGGACAAAGAGAATACAATGGCAGTACCAGAGGCCGGGAAGACTGGGTATGTGGAAGGGAGAATGAAGAGAAGTTGGCTATTGGGTACAAACCTACATTTAGAAGAAATAGGCTGTAATGTTTGACAGCAGGCTGTGGTGGCTAAGTAATATTATTATGTGTAAATATTCAAAGTAACCAGAATACACATTTTATGCATGTAACAAGTATTTGTATGTACCCTACAAAGAAGTAAAATATTATGTGTCTGTAAGATGGAGAGGTTATGCCCAAGCCTCCAGAGAGGGGCTCCTTGGATCCACACAGCACATCTTGCCCACCTGCATCCATTGCTGCACTATGCTCGTCATATCTGGGCCTTCATGTTCTGGTCCCCAAGGCAGGTGATGCTGACTCAGGTGGCCACACTGTGGACCTGGGTGTTGGTGGCCCAGAGGGTGGGTGCTAGAGGCTTCCTGCCCTTCTTGTTCCACTGGGACCAGATGGAGCCAGGCAGTGACAGGCTACCACCTTCTTGACCAGATCCTGGAACACAGGAGTGTCACCTGGCCCCTCGTCATCCCAACTTAGCACCCAAAGTACCTTCGGGCCTGGACCATGGCTGGGCCGGAACTCAGGATGGTTAGGATGCAGCTCAAGCCTTGTGGCATCTCTGGGTTCTCTGTCCACTGAGGGTGCCCTGGGACACAAAGCTGGTGGGAAGAGGTTGGCATTTCCCCAGCCTATCCTTACTCATGCCAAGCACCCCAGACTGTCCTTCCTGGTGCATTGCCCTGGTCACATTCCCCAGGGCAGCTCAGGGCTTTGTTTAGGGATTTCCCATAGTCAGGTGCCTGATAAGTGTTGAGACGTGCAAGGCCACGTGGGCAGATGGGTAGGTACTCTTTGGTGAGCACCCCCAGCAGGGCAGTCCCCCACCCAGGTGTCTACCTGCTTCTGCTTGTGTTTGACTGTTACAGCATCTCATGCCAGGGCCACCAGCTCCCATCCCTCCTGTCAGGAAGGACACAGACAGCAAGTGTCTGGGGGTAAGGCATTTGCCAGGTGATACAGGTGGCGAGTGCCAGAGCTGGGATTTGAACCCAGATCATGGCACTCTGTATGGGGCAATGGAAGGTTTGAGGATGGCCATGTAGGAAGGAAGGGCAACGTGGCCCCACTGAGCCCAGCTGCTCCCTGTGAGCCTGGAGGAAATTGCTCAGCCCCCTAGCTGGGGAGAGAGTCCAGGAGGCCAGGCTTCCTCTTGCTTCCTGGCTCAGGGGATCACAGAGGAACAAGGAAATTTAGTGTGTGTGTCTTCTTTTTGTTTCATTCAAAATTTAATTTAGTATCAAGCAAGAGGAGCTTTAGCTTAACCTTGCATATCACGCAAGATTTCAGTTACAAAATAGTACCTTTTTTTTTTTTTGCACTTGTGATTGGCTTTTCCTCTACTTCTTTTGGTAAGAGCAGGTTGGTGTCCAGGCTCAGAATCCATTTTTCCTCCCACACCAAAGCACCTGTGGTTTGGGTGAAGCAGACTGGAGCCTGGCTGCATAAAGCTTCACAGCAGGAGAGTCCTTGCAGGAGCGTTGAGGTGCCACTGCCCTGGTCCAGCTCAGAGGCCAGCACCAGGGAGGCTCAGTGTCCTGTTCTCAGGATCTGCACATGGGGTTGCCTTTCTGCATCTCCCCATCAGTGGTAGGTGCTCCTCCAAGCCCCCTCTTGCTGGCCTGGACACAGCGGCCTGCACCTTGACCCTATTGCATGCCAGTGGAGCAGAGCCCCCCAGGCCAGAAGCCCCACAGATGTTGGCCCTGGCTTGGACAGGCAGGGGGCACTGGGGCAGGAGCTGGCTGCGATCCTGTGGCCCCAAATGCCCCCTCGCTGATGGCCTCGTGTTCTGGGTGTGGAGCAAAAAGGAGCAGGTATCGAAGGCACCTCAGGCAGGTGCTGGGCTCGGTGGGCGTCTTGTGCTCCATGATTTTTTTTCAAATTTTATTATTATTATACTTTAAGTTTTAGGGTACATGTGCACAACATGCAGGTTTGTTACATATGTATACATGTGCCATGTTGGTGTGCTGCACCTATTAACTCGTCATTTAGCATTAGGTATATCTCCTAATGCTATCCCTCTCCCCTCCCCCCACCCCACAACAGTCCCTGGTGTGTGATGTTCCCCTTCCTGTGTCTGTGTGTTCTCGTTCTATTCCCACCTGTGAGTGAGAACATGCTCCGTGATTTTGAGGCCATTTGCAGCCCGCTCCGCCAGCCGGTGCTCCGAGCTGCAGCAGCTGCCATGCACAACAGCACCACCAGGAGTGTCCTGGGGGCTTTCTTCAGAGGAGGCTGTCAGCATCCTCAAGTTCCAGCCACTTAGCCCCAGTCCTGCTTCAAGAAGCTTTTTCTTTCACCAGAGGCTTCTCAATGGCCTGAAAGCTCGGCTGACTCCCAGGAAGTTTGCCGGGAACACCAGGCTGTCAGTGACATTCGTGGTGCCAAGACTTATGCAGGTTGCACGTATCGGCTACTGTCTGTGCCACGTGCACTGACACCACCTGAGATTCAAACGCCGCACGCGCACGCCGCGCGCGGCAGTGGCTTGGCTGGCTTGTAACGGCTTGCACGTGCATGCCGCGCGCGCACGCCGCACGCGCGGCAGTGGCTTGGCTGGCTTGTAAGGGGTTGCACGTGCATGCGTGCGCGCACGCCGGATGCGTATAACGGTTTGGCTGGCCTGTAACTGCTTGCACGCGCATGCCGCACGTGCGTAATGGCTTGGGTGGCCTGTAATGGCTTGCACGCGCATGCTGCACGCGCGTTAACGGCTTGGCTGGTCTGTAACAGCTGGCATGCGCACACTGCATGTGTGTAACGGCTTGGCTGGCCTGTAGCGCTTGGCTTGGCTTTGCGTTCTTTGCTTGGCTTGGCGTTTGTCGCTTGGATTGACATTTCTTCCTTGGACTGACGTTTCTTCTGTCACGTTGCTTTGCTGGACTTGACCTTTTCTCTCCTGGGTTTGGCATTCCCTTGGGTGGGCGGGGTGTTTTCTTGGGGGGTGGGGTTGGCCCTTCCTGGGGTGGGCGTGGGGTCGCCCCGGGTGGGTGTGGGCTTTCCCCAGGTGGGTGTGGGTTTTCCCTGGGTGGGGTGGGCTGGGCTCCCCTGCTGGGGTTGGCAGGTTTTCTCTTCAAACAGATTAGAAACCGGGAGTTATCTGCTAGTTGGTGAAACTGGTTGGTAGACGCGATCTGCTGGCTACTACCGGCCTCCCCTGGCTGTTAAAAGTAGATGGTGGCTGAGGCTAGTTCAATGCCGGCTTCCTCCTCTGTGAAGAAGCCATTTGGTCTCAGAAGCAAGATGGGCAAGTGGTGCCGCCACTGCTTCCCCTGGTGCAGGGGGAGCGGCAAGAGCAACGTGGGCACTTCTGGAGACCACGACGACTCTGCTATGAAGACACTCAGGAGCAAGATGGGCAAGTGGTGCCGCCACTGCTTCCCCTGGTGCAGGGGGAGCGGCAAGAGCAACGTGGGCACTTCTGGAGACCACGACGACTCTGCTATGAAGACACTCAGGAGCAAGATGGGCAAGTGGTGCCACCACTGCTTCCCCTGGTGCAGAGGGAGCGGCAAGAGCAACGTGGGCACTTCTGGAGACCACGACGACTCTGCTATGAAGACACTCAGGAGCAAGATGGGCAAGTGGTGCTGCCACTGCTTCCCCTGCTGCAGGGGGAGCGGCAAGAGCAAAGTGGGCCCTTGGGGAGACTACGACGACAGCGCTTTCATGGAGCCGAGGTACCACATCCATCGAGAAGATCTGGACAAGCTCCACAGAGCTGCCTGGTGGGGTAAAGTCCCCAGAAAGGATCTCATCGTCATGCTCAAGGACACTGACATGAACAAGAAGGACAAGCAAAAGAGGTAACCAGGCCTGGGCTGGGAGGAGGTGGGATGTGGGGGGATGATGGGGACATACCCTCCTGGCGGGGGAGGAGGGGAGCCTGGTTTTCTTGCCTCCGCAGGCCTCACACCACCCTGGATGTGGAAACCTCAGAGAGGTCAGGGCACAGGCCCCTTTATGAGCAGCAACACAAAAACAAAACTTTAGCTGATTTCCAATCAAAGTATAATTTCCCTCCTAGAACACTAATAGACTGTTTTGAAGTGATTTAACTTGCAACATTGTCGATGCAGCAGATTATTTTTAATGTACAGATTTTAAAACAATGTTCTATACATTAAAAAAGTGTATATTGAGAACTAAGAATGAAGCCCCATAACACATCAACTTCAGGACTAAATATTCTTCAAATAAAATCCAGTATGGATTTTATATCAATGTACACTATGTAAATATGTTCTTTACTGAGTAATCTTAGAAGGAAACTGAAATGGGAAGACGGTTCTTGTGCTTGAATAGGAAGATTGAATTTTCTTCAGATGTGAGCTTTTTGGCTGGGCGTGGTGGCTCACACCTGTAATCCCAGCACTTTGGGAGGCTGAGGAGGGCAGATCATGGGGTCAGGAGATCGAGACCATCCTGGCTAACACGGTGAAACCCCATCTCTACTAAAAAATATTAAAAAAATTAGCTGGGCGCGGTGGCAGGCACCTGTAGTCCCAGCTACTCAGGAGGCTGAGGCAGGAGAATGGCGTGAACCCGGGAGGCGGAGCTTGCAGTGAGCCACTGCACTGTACTCCACGCCACTGTACTCCAGCCTGGGAGACAGAGCAAGACTCCGTCTCAAAAAAAAAAAAAAAGTGAGCTTTTTCTATTTATCACTTTTACTTAAGCCAAATAAAAATAGCAGTTTTAGAGTTTTTAAATTACACATGCTGTCTTTTATTATTGTGATAAGTTAATTTTTTTGTAGCAGAATGGACAAAGGCTTGCTTTTCCAGATGTCAAAATGTGCATGTTATTTATTTCCACAAATTGTTTACTAACAGCTGAAAAGACATCAATGAATAAAACAGAATAGGAAATTTAGAAATACCCAAATATATGTAGGAATTTAGCGCTTGATAATGGTGATGTTTTGTATTATTTAAAAAAGATGGATTGTTCATAATTCATTTTTGGAGAAAACTAGCTAGATGTTTATATCACAAAAATCAGAGTATAGATTAAAAATTTTAAATATACAAAAAGAGAAACATACCAGAAGAAAACACAAGTGCCTATTTATATATGCAGAGAGAGAGATATATATATATATATATATATTTTTTTTTTTTTTTTGATGGAGTCCCACTCTGTTGCCCAGGCTGGAGTGCAGTGGTGCAATCTCGGCTCACTGCAACCTCTGCCTCATAGGTTCAAGCAATTCTCTGCTTCAGCCTACTGAGTAGCTGGGATTACAGGCGCCTGCCACCACGCCTGGCTAATTGTTTTGTATTTTTAGTAGAGATGGGGTTTCACCATCTTGGCCAGGCTGGTCTTGAACTCCTGTCCTCGTGATCCACCCACCTTGGCCTCCCAAAGTGCTGGGGTTACAGGCGTGAGCCACCATGCCTGGCCTATATATGCAATAAAATAAGCACATTTTAAAATTGGGCAAAGTACTTTTTTGCATATCTACCAGTGACCTATGTGCATAGGAAAAGATAGCATTCCTGGTAGAAGAAGAAATTTAAGTTAGAAGAGGAATGAAATACTGTTTTCTATTTAAGTTAGAGGAGGAATGAGAGGCTAGGTGCAGTGGCTTACGCCTGTTACCCCAGCACTTTAGGAGGCTGAGGCAGGTGGATCATGAAGTCAGGAGTTTGAGACCAGCCTGGCCAGTGTGGTGAAATCCTGTCTCTACTGAAAATACAAAGAATTAGCTGGGCATGGTAGCATGCACCTGTAATCCCAGCTACTCAGGAGGCTGAAGCAAGAGAATTGCTTGAACCAGGGAGGTGGAGGTTGCAGTGAGCCGAGATCGTGCCACTACATTCCGGCATGGGTGACAGAGTGAGACCCCATCTAAAAAAAAAAAAAAAAGGAATGAAATACTGTTTTCTATCCACAAAGTTTGTGAGGATGAATAACAGTGGTACTTATATAGTTGTTTAAAGTTTAAGTTGCTGCAGCTTTTCAAACAGGCACTTTAGTGGTAAGAACCACATTTTAAAAATGTTATGCTTTTTACTCATCAGTTCCATTATACTGAAATATCTTTACCAAATAGATGTCTGTTTTTCTTAGTATTGCTTAAAATAGCAGTGTATTTAGAAAAGCCCATATAAAGATTTCATGAAAAAATTTCAGTGCATCCATAGGACGGAATAATATGTAGCTATTGAGGGTGTCAGTACATAGAGATATGTCGACATGCAAAGATGTACTTTGCTATAGCAAGTGAGAAAAAAATCAGTTTGTTACACATATACATGAACAGAATCTGCTCTTGTGTTAGCTGAAAATATGTAGAAAATATAATCAAACTTGTTTCTGGGGATTTGTAAATGAAGTTTTTCCTTTTATCTGTGATTTCTGCAATGAACATCTGAACTTTTAGTTTAAGTTCATTAGTAATGAAATAATCCTTGGGAAGAGAAGGAATATGCTTCTTGCATAGATGCAAATAATTTCTCACATTCTATTATTTATTTTTATTTCTGTGGTTGGCTATCTTCTGTGAACTTTTACCCTCTTCAGAAGTAGAGGGATTGTGTTTACCTGTTCCTGTAGATTTTATTGTATATAGATTTTATTATATAATTACCTTTTCATTATATATAGATTAACATGTAAAAAGTATGAATTAATCATTTTAGTTGAGTTATATATTTATGAAAATTAAAATAGCAAATATAAATGATTATTACTATTGCAAATGTATTGCCCTACTCTACAGGAGTTTTCTTTAAAAATATTGAACTCCCAAGCTGTGTTCATCCATTTTTTTCAATCCGTTTAGTCATCAGACATAAGCCAGACACCTATTATGGGGCAGGCATATTCTACTATCTCTCAGGATCCTTCCATCTTTGAAAACATTTATGTTTGCCTGCTGGGCTTGAGCAAGCTGAGAGATTTAAAATTGGGGCATTAGGACTTAATCTCAGTTGAAGCTTTTCCTCCCTCCTTTCAAACAGAAGCATTTCTGAAGGTAGAAAATAGTAAAAGACAACCCTTAACTGCCCTTTTGAAAATGTATAAGTCTTGGATAAAGACTGTTTTAGTTGTTTTAAGAACTAAAATGTGGTACATAAACAGCATGGAATACTATGCAGCCATAAAAGAAGGAACGAGAGCCTGTCCTTTGCAGGAACATGGATGGTGTTGAAAGCCATTATCCTTAGCAAACTAACATAGGAAGAGAAAACCAAATACTGCATGTTCTCACTTATAGGTGGGAGCTAAATGATGAGAACACACAGATACCTAGAGGGAAGCAACACACACTGGGGCCTATCAGAGGGTGGAGGGTGGGAGGAGGGAAAGAAGCAGGAAATAGAATGAACGGGTACTGGGCTTAACACCTGGGTAATGAAATAATCTGTACAACCAACCCCATTGGTGCACGTTTACCTATGTAACAAACCTGCACATCCCGCACATGTACCCCTGAATGTAAAAGTTGAAAAAAGCTCCACAAATAGTTTCATAAATCCGTTTTAAAAAGAGAAAATTTATAACAGTCTTAAATCCTAATATGAATGATTGGAAATATCTGATGTACATACATTGTATAAATCTAAGTATTGACAAAAATGAGCCCATGCTATTCATTTGAATTCCAAGTTTTCTTTGGCTTAAAGTTTATTGAAAACCAAAGTAAGAATTGGTTTATCTTAGAAATTTGTTTTTGTTTTCACTTCAGCTCTCTTATTCCATAGTACTTTTAAGAACTAAAATTTAAATGCTGGTCATCTGACTGGAACCGCCCCAGACCTGTTATATTATAACATATTCTACTTAATGTAAGGCACCAGAGATTGTATGATGCCCCATTATTTTATGCCTCAATAAGAGAATTATTTAAATGCCGCCAATTATAGTAAATCATGAATTGTAAGTGGTATTTCAGTGGAGACAACATGGAGACAATGATCATCTTAGAATCACTAAAATACAATGTTACCTGTAATATTTAAAACACACCTGAAAGTGTGGGTATAATTGTATCATCTCACTTAATTCAAATGTTGTCTTTAGTGGTATTAGTAAAAATTATAATATCTAACAATTATTGAGCTGTTATTTGTGTCAGGAACTATTCTGTATCTTTTGTGCAGAGTCTCATTTAAGCATTACAGTGGTTTCCTGTGAGAAAGCTACTATTTTCATTCCTATTTTATTGATGAGGAAACTGAGACCCCAAAAGGCTAAGCAACAGCCAGAAAGTGACAGAGCTTCAAGTAGGATTCCAGCCCAAGTTGAATGTCATCCAAGGGCTATGCTCTTTGTATTCATATAGGCTGCTCTTTCATTAATACAGCGAGTAATGAGAGATAATAAATCGTGTGCTTTTTTCATGGGAAAGTTAAATGTTTGTTTTGAAGGCAGAGTAATAGCAGGCTATTCAGTGTTTGCAATTATGTGTATCATTGATATGGCTGTAGCTAGTGCACTACAATTTCCTAAAAAGTCTTCTCACTCTCATAGGACTGCTCTACATCTGGCCTCTGCCAATGGAAATTCAGAAGTAGTAAAACTCCTGCTGGACAGACGATGTCAACTTAATAACCTTGACAACAAAAAGAGGACAGCTCTGACAAAGGTATGCAGTAGCCAACTATGTCAGCGTGAGGTGGGTTTGATTTCAATACATAGCATAAAAATGAGTTTTCTCCTTTAAATATAACTAGTTGGTGAAAGCTGTGGAATGTTATTTTGAAATCCTAGGATTTGTAATTTGTTTATGGTGTAATACTGACAGGCCGTACAATGCCAGGAAGATCAATGTGCGTTAATGTTGCTGGAACATGGCACTGATCCAAATATTCCAGATGAGTATGGAAATACTGCTCTACACTATGCTATCTACAATGAAGATAAATTAATGGCCAAAGCACTGCTCTTATATGGTGCTGATATCGAATCAAAAAACAAGGTATAGATCTACCAATTTTATCTTCAAAATACTGAAATGCATTCGTGTTAACATTGACCTGTGTAAGGGCCAGTTTTCCGTATTTGGAAGCTCAAGCATAACCTGAATGAAAATATTTTGAAATGACCTAATTATCTAAGATTTTATTTTAAATATTGTTACTTTCAAAGAAGCATTAGAGGGTAGAGTTTTTTTTTAATGCACTTGCGGTAAATACTTTTTTTTGAAAACACTGAATTTGTAAAAGGTAATACTCACTATTTTTCAATTTTTCCCTCCTAGGATTCTTTTCCCCTAATGAATGTAAAATGGCAAAATTTGCCCTGAAATAGGTTTTACATGAAAACTCCAAGAAAACTTAAACATGTCTCAGTGAATAGAGATCCTGCTTCTTTGGCAAGTTCCTAAAAAACAGTAATAGATACGAGGTGATGCACCTCTCAGTGGCAAGGCTTAAGATATTTCTGATTGCTCATGAGGCAGAAGTGGAAAGGGAAAAAGAGAGCAATCAGAAATATCAGGGCCGGGTCAAATGGTATTTCTAGTTCTAGATCCCTGAGGAATCGCCACACTGACTTCCACAATGGTTGAACTAGTTTACAGTCCCACCAACAGTGTAAAAGTGTTCCTATTTCTCCACATCCTTTCCAGCACCTGTTGTTTCCTGACTTTTTAATGATCGCCATTCTAACTGGTGTGAGATGATATCTCATAGTGGTCTTGATTTGCATTTCTCTGATGGCCAGTGATGATGAGCATTTTTTCATGTGTTTTTTGGCTGCATAAATGTCTTCTTTTGAGAAGTGTCTGTTCATGTCCTTCGCCCACTTTTTGATGGGGTTGTTTGTTTTTTTCTTGTAAATTTGTTTGAGTTCATTGTAGATTCTGGATATTAGCCCTTTGTCAGATGAGTAGGTTGCGAAAATTTTCTCCCATGTTGTAGGTTGCCTATTCACTCTGATGGTAGTTTCTTTTGCTGTGCAGAAGCTCTTTAGTTTAATTAGATCCCATTTGTCAATTTTGGCTTTTGTTGCCATTGCTTTTGGTGTTTTGGACATGAAGTCCTTGCCCACGCCAAATGACTATAAATCATGCTGCTATAAAGACACATGCACACGTATGTTTATTGCGGCATTATTCACAATAGCAAAGACTTGAAACCAACCCAAATGTCCAACAATGATAGACTGGATTAAGAAAATGTGGCACATATACACCATGGAATACTATGCAGCCATAAAAAATGATGAGTTCATATCCTTTGTAGGGACATGGATGAAATTGGAAACCATCATTCTCAGTAAACTATCGCAAGAACAAAAAACCAAACACCGCATATTCTCACTCATAGGTGGGAATTGAACAATGAGATCACATGGACACAGGAAGGGGAATATCACACTCTGGGGACTGTGGTGGGGAGGGGGGAGCGGGGAGGGATAGCATTGGGAGATATACCTAATGCTAGATGACGAGTTAGTGGGTGCAGCGCACCAGCATTGCACATGTATACATATGTAACTAACCTGCACAATGTGCACATGTACCCTAAAACTTAAAGTATAATTAAAAAAAAATAAAGTGGAATTAGTACAGCGAAAAAAAAAAAAAAGAAATATCAGGGCCAATTTGGAAATTAGGCAATAGAGGGAAAAGACCATGAAGAGGTTGTGTGTGTGTGGTGGTGTTGTTGTTGTTCATTTATTTGTTTCCTTTGTATGGTGAGACAAAGTTCTCTTTGATTTTAGAGAATGACAGTTTTCAGTTTGGGAGAGGGAGTTAGTGGGTTGTAAACTGCCTAGAGATTAATTTTAGGCGGCCTCTGAGGAACCAGATTGGCAGTGAATAGGTGGGTAATGTAAGGGGAAACCCTTGAGCAGGGGGAATATCAGTAATTATAACTGACTTAGTATCCTATTCTGGTAGAAATGGCCAATTAGAGCCTCAGCTCTGCTTTCAAATCTAGAGTGTCTGGATGGGAAGGTGGAAGATAAATGAGTAACAAGATCAAGTTGGATTTTGAGTTGACTAGACCCTGTTGTGTTACCGGGAAAAATTATATGGTGTTTTCAGCAAATGGGTCTCTCTCCTACTCTTTACTCTTTTTGGCCAAATCTTCAAATGAGAAAGGGAATTGGTTATGTGGGTGGTGAGAAATGAGACTGAAGTAATTGTCTATTGCACTAGCTTTCAGCTAGAATTGTGCATCCCAGTAACCTGAGGAAAATTTTTAAATAATCAACAAATCTGGGCTTTTTCCTGAAGATTTTGATACAGTAAGTCTAATAAAGCTTGGATATGTATATTTAAAAATGTTTCCTTGAAGCCAGGCATGTTGGTGCATGGCTGTAGTCCCAACTGTTAGGGAGGCTGAGGTGGGAGGATTGCTTGAGTTCAGGAGTTCGAGTCTAGCCTTGTCAACATAATGAGACCCTGTCTCTAACAACGACAGCAACAATAACAACAGCAACAATTTTCTCAAAATCTGGATGCACTCCTGCTTAAGAACCACTGAATACATAAATGTAATATATAAATTCTTATATCTCAGAAACTTAAGGTATCTCTAGAAGAGTTGGAGTTGGATATGTGCTGATTTCTTTAAATCTTTCCTTTCCAATAACATTAATCTGACTTTTTTTTTTTTTTTTTTTTTTAGATTGGGTCTCACTCTGTTTCCCAGGCTGGAGTGCAGTGGTGTGATCACAGCTCACTGCAACGTCGACCTCCCGAAGCTCAGATGGTCCTCCAACCTCAGTTTTTTTTTCTTTCTTTCTTTTTTCTTTTTTTTCTTTTTTTTTTTTTTTTTAGTAGAGATGAGGTTTTTGCCATGTTTCTCAGGCTGGTCTTGAACTCCTGGGCTCAAGCAATTCATCCCTCTCAGCCTCCCAAAGTGCTAGGATTACAGGTGTGAGCCACTATTCCTGGCCTAGTCTGACTTTTATCTCTGTGGTTGAGACATTAAAATGAATATTATTGGTAGTATCTATCAGGTTACAGAATAATATATTTTCCTTTCTACCATCAGTTATTCACTGCCATTCAGAAGGTCTTTAGTAGTTTGCTGTGAGCAGTCTTTCAATAAGTAGAGGATGGCCCTCTCAGGATTTTGTGTCTCTTTGTTCAATCATTCAAGTGCTTAGGTCAGTAAGTCATTAAGAGCAGAGTTTTCTCAGTTGGAATTAAGCAAATTCTAAACTGTTTTTTATCAATTGAAGCTGTATTATGGACTGTCCAGTGTGTCTCTTTAAGTATGTAGAGCTTTGGCATAATCAGCATGGCAGTTTTAAACACTTAAAACCATGGAGTTATTAAGAATACAGATAGGAATTCTGTTAATTTAGTTTCAGTAGTCCTATGAACTGATTAGTAACAATCTGGGAAAATTAAATATAAATAGATTTTAAATAAATAAATGTTGGAAAATTTTTTCAGATGAGCAGTGTGAGTTTTAATAGCAATTTTTGTTGCATGTTGGAGGTTGAACTTTCAATAAAACATGAAACTAAAGAAATATTTTACATGCATATTCTTGCTTTATACGCAATTTGTCTTAGGGTTGAGGATATAGAAACAAAAGATACAGCCCCTGCCCTCAAGAAGCTCTTTGTTTAGATGGGAAAAAATATTATCATCCAATAATACCATGTCAAATGCTGGGTTAGAAGCAAAGAGCCTTGGAAGCAGTAAATGTTTAAAGTGAGTTTTTGAGATGAGTAGAGTTACTGTGGTGAGGCAGAGAAGGGGTGTTTCCAAGGAAAGGAGCAGCGTGTGGGAAAGCACAGAAGAGTGAGAAGGAAGTGACTACATTTTATTTACTTTCCATGCGTGTAAGTCCATAAGATCTTATATAAAGTTTCCACTTCGGTTGAGGAATATGTACTTTTTTGAATTACATACGTTTTTGCTTTATATTGTTTTGCAGCATGGCCTCACACCACTGTTACTTGGTGTACATGAGCAAAAAGAGCAAGTGGTGAAATTTTTAATCAAAAAAGCTAATTTAAATGCACTGGATAGATATGGAAGGTATAGTTCTTTCTTTTAATCTGTGTGTTCTAGATGGATAGCAGTCACTCAAGTCATAAATATTAAATTAATAAGATTAATGTATACTTATTGGGATATAGTGATCAGTATGAACACATATCAGTTAGGTAGAAAAACAATTATTTGGACTGGGCAACATAAAAGTTTGAGTAGGATTCATCTTTTATTATATTGACTGATGTTATTTGCTATGTGATGTTTTTGGTTACATGATCTTATGTTAGCTAAAGGGATTTCATATTTTATGAAGTTTGAACTTTAACTTTTAGTTTACTTTATGACTCGGTATTGAACTTCTTAACCCTTTCTAATAGTTTTTAACCTGTGTCTTACATGCTTTTCCACTAAATACGCTGTATGAAACATGAATAGGGGTTGAAAATCCTTTTGTCTTTTCAATGATTCTGCCTTAAGTTGCTTTCTTTGAAGAATATTAATGTTAGCTTATCCCTGCATGACAATTAACTGCTGTTCCCACATACTGTGGGTTCAATAGCTTTTTTCCTTTTTTATTTCCAGTGTATTTTGATGTTTTTATTTTTAATTGGTATGGAGAGAGGGAGTGAAGATAGTTTTAAGTGGATACACTTTTCCTTTAATGAAGACAAGCCGTAGGTGGGTGATAAAGAGAAAAGAGCTAGGCTTTAGATTCACACAATACTGGGTTTAATTCCTAACTTTCTTACTTGCTACGTGTGTGACCTTGGGAACGTTATTTACCACCAAATATGTTGTCATATATGAAAAGTAGGAGAATATATCCTTCAAAGTTGGCTGTGCATAAGAAAGATATATGTGGCATTTAATTCAGTGCCTAGCACATGCTTATTGGCATCATTAACTGAAACTCCTGTGACTACTATTCTTACCATTATTATTAATCTTACTTGCTTTCAGCATGCAGAGAGCTCTTATTTATTTTACCCCCTAGCTGATTTTCTATTACAGCATATCAGTCTAGGGAAGCTGTGATGAAATCTTCACTTAAATCTTTGTTCATTTCAGATAAGTGGCCCTAATATTGTTTCTTGTCCATCAAAGGACTTTAAATTAGTAGCTTCTGCTATGCAATACCCCACTGAGATAAGAGGGTTTTTTTTTTTTTGTCCCTTCCTTTTAACCTTGGTGGTATTTTACAAAGATGAACTCTTGAGCACTGAAGATGCTTATGTCTTTTAGTGCATGTAAATGTTTGATTCTGCATGGACAGGCAAGATGTTAAATTGGTAAAGTATATCAAATTAGCTTTTAAAATAACTTTATTACTGTTCCTATCTCTGTCATTTTAGAACTGCTCTCATACTTGCTGTATGTTGTGGATCGGCAAGTATAGTCAGCCTTCTACTTGAGCAAAACATTGATGTATCTTCTCAAGATCTATCTGGACAGACGGCCAGAGAGTATGCTGTTTCTAGTCGTCATAATGTGTAAGTGTTTACATTAAAAGGCTAGTTAATGCTAAATTGAGGTTTAAAATAATTATAACAGTTACATCTTACATATCAGGTGAGATGTCATAGTTTAGTTCAGGTAGTTTTCGAGTGGCAGTGAGTTAGTCCCCTGCATCAGCCAGAAATCAGACAAAAAACAAGACAAGTTAGAAGTACCAGTGGGTGCAGGATTCTTTATCTCAGGACTTCTAAGACCTTTATCCATAGAGATCCCAACGTTGTTCATTTGATCCAAGTGTAGCACCTATGCATGGGATAAAAAATAGTATCACATCTTTGATTTTTCTGATTAGTTATTTGGGTCTTGAAATGTCCAGTTTATCAGAAAGTCTTGTACTGTCTTCTGGGGACTATGTCCTAGATACTCCTTGAATTTTTCAGGAACTGAAGGGGTTCACTAAATCCAAGGAAGACAGTCCCTTTTATCAAGTCAGAAGGAGGAGGAAAAAAAAGGACATTGCAATCATTCTGTTGTTTTCATTGATTCTGCTGCTGCATTGTTGCCACTCAAACTGGTCCTGCTGCCTTAAGATGAATCGGTAGATTCAGGTCCCTCAAGTCTTCATGGCAATTGATACAGTGACTTTGATGTTTTTTGTTCCCATACCTATGGTTATATGCTCAGCCATTGTTCCCAAAGCACCAGCCCCCTGCTCTGGCCCCTGGGCATCCTGACTTTATCCACACACAAAATGAGCAAATTGACCCTTCCCCCCATATTCAGAACCTAATGTGGAACCCACATCTTAGCCAAGAATTAGCTGAGGCCTTCATGGTAAGAGATCCTTTGAGGCCGTTGTTGGTCTTTTCTCTAGCAGATATTAGGTAGGCTTGTTCTAAAGGGTCAGAGGAGTTCCAAAGGGTCAGAGGGGTGGCAGAAAGAGATCAGTGTTTGTTTCTTCTTCTTTGCTACCAGATCTATACTGTGAGGCACCTTGGGCAGTAGAAAGTCCCATATGAACCTTCCCCTGAGCAGTGGCTCCCAGCTGTGGTTGGCCCCTTGAGTGACCCGATTTACATGATAATGAAAATCGTCCAAGCTACTTCCATCTCTAGCTCAAGATTTTAAGATATTTTCAAACTCTAGCTCACAGGAAGCCATTGAAGAGAATTCTCAGAATCTCAAGTAGGTTAATTGGACTTAACAGAGCCAAGCCTTGTCCATGACTCATCACTAATCATGTGTAAAAGCAGGGCTTTGTGCTTGCTTTGGCGGCACATATCCTAAAATTAGAACAATACGGAGAAAGTTAGCATGACTTCTGCATAAGGAGGCAGCACAGATCTTTGAAGCATTCCATATTTTGTGCAGTCACTGGAAGGTCATTTGACTATTTGCTGACTAGCTCTAAGGAAACAGTGTGAATCAAAGCAAAATGGGTGCCACCAAAATATTGAAATTGTGATTTGCGCTGCAAAAATAGTCATGTAAGATGGTCTATGAGATGACTTAGAGCTGAATAACATGTTTGGTGCAAAATATATTGTTAGTATGTATGTCGAAAATTACAGAATGTCAACTTGCAACTTCTTCATGGAAACTAAAAAAAATAAAAGTAGACTTTTGGTCTCCCATGTCAGCCGGAATTGAACATCAATATAAAGCATCATTGTAACCAACATCTGCTGGCTCAGAGTTTGAGTCTGTAGAGAAGGCTCATTGGTCCAAACCAGGTCTTAACATCCATTGGTTTTTCTGCCCTTGGTGTGATTGATCAACTCCGTAATAGTGGACGATCACATTATCTACTTTAATGAGATATTTATGAATACATTTAGTTACAAACTATGACATAGTCGAGATGCCCTGAAATATAAGCCATAAAGAGTAGGACAACTAAGAGGCAAAATTAGGACTTAATAACATTTTCTGAAAACTACAACATTTGCATATTAGAACCTATGAACAAAATATGCATTGGGTTTTATTTGTGATTCCAAGATAATTTTAGTCATAAAGTTTAGGAAGAGATTATTCCATTGCTTTACTATTTCTCTCAGCATTTAAAAAATGTTATCTCATTAAATCTTTATAAGAACCTAGGGAAATAAGGCAGTAAAGTCCTCACTTTGTTGAAGAAGACATTGAGCCTAAGAGAAGCAAGTTGTCCAAGAACAAATAGCTGTTCATTATGGAGCTAGGACTTATGCAGAGTTGGGACACTTTCTATTATGTCAGGTTAATGCAACCTAATTTACTGGGTCACATGCCCTCGATTTATGAGTATTTCACCCTACATTTTTTTCTTCTTTAATTAGAAGCTTAAAGAGAAGTTTGCAGAATGTACTCATAAGTGGATGGGATAATACTGTTAAGTTCTGATATTATTGTTTGAAATACTCTTAAGAATTTTACATTTGGTAAGTATTTTTTATGTCAGTATTAAAATAGTAATTTGGTTTATTACAATTTTATACATAGAATTTGCCAGTTACTTTCTGACTACAAAGAAAAACAGATGCTAAAAGTCTCTTCTGAAAACAGCAATCCAGGTAAGACTTACAACAGTGAATCACTTTAGGTCAGTTTTCCCCAACCTTTTTGGCACCAGGGACCGGTTTTGTGGAAGACAATCTTTCCATGGGCTGGGGAAAGGTGGGGATGGTTTCAGGATTATTCAATCATGTTACATTTATTGTGCTATTTTATATTATTATTACATTGTAATATATAATGAAATAATTATACAACTTACCATAATGTAGAATCAGTGGAAGCTCTGAGCTTATTTTTCTGCAACTAGATGGTCTTATCTGGGGGCAAAGTGAGACAATGATAGATCATCTGGCATTAGATTCTCATACGAAGCACACAACCTAGATCCTTCGGATAGGCAGTTCACAACAGGGTTCATGCTCCAATGAGTTTCTAATGTTATCACTGATCTGACTGGAGGCAGAGTTCAGGCTGTAATATGAGCCATGGGGTGTGGCTGTAAGTACAGGTGAAGCTTCCTTGGCTTGCCTACTGTTCACCTCCTCCTGTGTGGTGTGGTTCATAATAGTCCGTGGACTGGTATGAGTCTGTGGCCTGGGAGTTGAGGACCCCTGCTCTGGGTGGTTCTACCATAGATAAAAAACTAAAAGTAAGGAATTTTTGATCACAAAAGAACACTGAAGCACAGGTCATGTTACACATGCTTGTCCCAATAAGGTCTCACTATTACTGACTTCATTCCTCCTCATTTGAAGTTGGAAAGAGATATATTGACTTTTTTGGAACAAGATGTGTTCTTCTACCTGCTGGTTAATTGTCATCATAACAGTAATTTTGTTAGAACAAGATGCTCTGCTACCATTTGCCAAAAGAGTGTCATAATAAATATGCAAATTGCCCAACTCTAGGCTCAGCAGATTATCATAAAAGTAGAAAAATGTTTCACACTAACAAAAATGCTAGTATGCTACCTGATTGTAGACACCTAATACATTGTATAGTCCAAACTGTATGAGGACACCTTTAATTTAGCCATCTATTTATCAAAGAGCTTCTGTAAGTTAGGTTTTATAAGTTGCAGGCGACAAAAATGGAATAGATGTAGTTTTCATCTTTAAGGTGCTCATAATAGAGCTGTCTCTATTTCATTTCTGTGCTTTTTCAACAGAATTTACAAAGAAAACATTTCTATTTATATTTTCACTTGTCCACTTAAATAACTATCAAATGTCTTTTAGATACTAGCCATTTTTTCTAATGCTACAGAGCACAAACAATTAAAAGTAGAGACAGGAGCTTGTTATTATCATTGTCATTTTCATTATTTTACTACTTTATTCAGTGCTTTCTGTGTGCTAGATGCCCACTGGAAGCTTATAATTATGATTTATTATATATTGATTATGTGCCAGACATATGTAATGGGGAATGAAAATTTTGGAAAAAAGTAGGTATGATTTAAGGTAAGCATGCAGAGAGAGAAGAATTTTTCTAGGTAAAGAAGCAGAAGAATAATGTTTGGCAGAAGGAACATGCAACGAGGTTGTGTGTTTGCCAGAAGGAACATCTAATGAGATTGCCTGTTTGGCAGAAAGAGCAGCAAGTGCAAAAGACAAGATGCTTGAGTGAACTTTGCAGGGATTCTGAGCAATTCACTTTTGCTAATACCAAAAGTGTGAGATATGAGAGGTTGGGAATGAGGTGAATACTTAGCTAAGGCAAGTTCATGATAGACTTTTTAATACTATAGAAATGAGTAGGTTTTACCCCGTGGGCCATGGGAAGTTTACCAGGTAGAATGCTTTGGACTGCAAATACTAGATGAGCAGTGGCTAAAACAGTAGGAACCAGAGTTGTTTTGTTTGTTCATTGATATCCTAGGATCCCACTTGTCCGTCTTTAAGCTGTGCTGTTGGCAGTGTTTTATTCACGTAACTGGTAGAAAACTTAGAAGCATGCAAGGGCTTCCTGTAATATTTCATTGGCTAGGTCAGAGTACCTGCTCATTCCCAAACCAGGCACTGGGAAGGAAAATACATGATTAGCTTAGAATAAACATTTCTCTTTCTGAGGCTGAGGAGGGGGATTGGGATAATAAACATCCCAATAGACTTGTGTTTCTTCTGCAAGAAAGAATAAGGAATGGCTATTGATAGGGAGCCAACAATGTGTGCTGCAGGGGCTCATTGGAGAAATTTGAGCAGGGGAGTCACAAGATTAAATTTGAGTATTAAGTCTTCTGGTTATGGTGTAAAACGGGTTAGAAAGCTTTTTCTGTAAAGGACTAGGTGGGAAATATTTTGGACTATGTGGTCTCTGTCATGTCTTCTTAACCCTGCTGTTGTCTGCTGTTGTAGTGTGAAAGCCACCAGAATTATATGTAAGCAAACAGGCATGACTGAGCTCCTATAAAACTTTACTTACAATGCCATAATGCAGATTGGATTTGGTCTGTAGCCTATAGTTTGCTGGGATTGATGGAAGGTTCTTTACTATGTAAAGAAACCAGGAGACAAAGGAAGCTTTTGCAGTAGTCAGCTATGGTTTCCTTGTCATACATCCTTGGAGTAGCATCAATGTATTACAAGGTTTTCACCTGTCCATAGTGAAATAAATAAAGTTAGGAATCTCAGTTACTCGTTTTAATATGTTGGCCTTTGTTTTTTTTTTTTTTTTTTTTTTTTTTTTTGGTGTTATGCTTTTTTCATTTGTTTAGCTTAATTTTTTTCCTGTAAGAAATAACATTAATTGTTGGCAGGTTTTTTTTTAATAAAAGCCATTTTGTAAATGTTTATGTTCCCAGAGGCAGTGGGAATACAAAACGGAGGCAGAAGAGAGGTATCGTCAATATGATTTAGTGATAATTGAATGAGAAAGGCTTGGGGGACAGAGAGAAATCTCAGATGATGTACAGGTTTCCAGGTTGTACACTAGTATTTAATCTAGACGTGAGGAAGGAGTAGGAAATTTTCTGGTGAATACAGAAGAGCAAAGAACAGCAGGTCAGCAGGAATGACTGTTTTTCTATGCATGTTTAATGGAATATTCGTGTAGGATATTTTGAGTAGGTAATTGAATAATCAGCATTTGTAACTTGCATCCTACTAGTTTGACTCTCACTAATAATACTTGTCAAAGATCCAAGAATCTGAAAGTGGATGATAAATGTCCATGTGTATCACCATCCATGACCGAAAGTCAGCATCCACAGAACACAGAATTGGGACAGATGAACTTAATAGATAAAGATGAATATCGGAGTTGTTCCTGTTAGGGAATGATACTCTCCATGACCTGTGTGAGTCACAGCTGCCAGAAAAGAAAGAGCAAGGAGCGTATGAAGGCAGCACAGCAAACTCAGTCGTAGAGTGCCCTGCTTGGCTTTGTGTCATAGTTCTGACTTCTAATAAATCATTTTCTGCAAAATAGGCTTTGTGTTTTTCCCTCTTGCTGCCTGCAGCCAAAAAGAATCCCTTTAGCAGTGCATTTTTGTGTTCTTCCTTTAAACAAATCAACATATAAATAACAAAATGAAGAAAGAGAGTGTTTTTTGTATAGGCTAGTGTTTAACATAAACTTGAGAGTGCGTACGAGGATTATAGTTAGAATTTACCGACTGGGTAGGAAGACTAGATAGAAATCTAAAGATTGCTGACTCAAACACAATGTGGTTTCTTTGCTTTACTGTCACAGCTCTGACTTCACAACTATTGGTTAAATTCATATGCACTATAACTTTAGAAAGCACCTGCCCAAACCAAGTATTAAGTGATTTATTATAATTTCTCTGACTTACTATAGAACTGACTGTCCACGTGTTCATGAGAATTGAATTTGCTACATAGTATCATCTTAGCTTTGTCCACATGAGCTGTCACCTTGTCTTAATGAATAATGGTTCACTAAGAATATTGGTTTTGGCATTTAAAGTGATCTATATCTCAATGCAGATAGGACCAGGGACCACTCTTGAACATTAATGTCCAAGCATCTTAAAATTACACATAAGGCTTTCATTATCTGACTTCTTCCCCACTCTCCATCTTTAGCCCTTTTCCCTGTGTGCCCTTTCTCTGGCATAACTGAGCTGCCGGTAGTGCCCTACTCACTTATCCTTCTATTGTAGGCAAATACTTTCACTCTTTCAGGCCTCGTTCCCACTCTTGCTGCTGCCGGGCATGCTGTCACCCTTTCCTGCCCTCTACCCCTTTTAATCTGGCCAGCCTCAATATTTAAGTCTCTGCTTGGGCATGTGTTCTAGAAAAGCCATCCCTGAGATGCTTTATTGTCATTCTTTTTAAACTCTGATGCGTAGCATGTATGTAGCAGGACTCAATAAGAAATTTCTGAGTGCAATGTGAGTAAGATGATGTGCAAGACTCTCCTCTGCAGTTTTGGAGCAGAGGGGACAGACATGTGGAGGAATAATGTACAGCTTAGGGGGTAAAGATGCAGTGGAAAAATCAGTAAACTATTAAGGCAGCCTCAAGTAAGGAGGTACCTATTTATCTGGGGAAAGATATGCAGAATCAAGGAAGACTTCTCATAGCATTGTGTTAAAAGATGACAATAAGGCTGGGTGTGGTGGCTCACACCTGTAATCCCAGCATTTTGGGAGGCTGGAGCAGGCAGATCACAAGGTCAAAATATCAGGATCATCCTAGCCAATGGTGAAACCCCATCTCCACTAAAAACACGAAAATTAGCTGGGCATAATGGTGCATGTCTGTAATCCCAGCTTCTCGGGAGACTGAGATAGGAGAATCCTTTGAACCAGGAAGTCGGAGGTTGCAGTGAGCTGAGATTGTGCCACTGCACTCCAGCCTGGTGACAGAGCAAGACCCTGGTTCAAAAAAAAAAAAAGAAAAAAAAAGAAAAATGAAAATAAATATGTCAGAATAGTGGAGGGAAACATTTTTAGATATTAGGAAGTCATTGTACACTAATAAAGGTGTCATTAGTAATTTTGGAAATCATTTATAAGGTACTATTGTTGCAGAAAACAGGAGGCAGGAGAGACCCAGTGGGTGAAACAGGAGGATTTCATTTAGGTGCGCGCGAGCTCAGTGGATTTGCAGCCAAAAGCTGAGCCCTGAACAAAGACAGGGCTTGGCTTATGTAGGCAAGCTTACAGAAGCAAAACAAAGGCAGTTAATCATATAGTGGCAGTTTTGCAACCTCAGCGTAGCTTGTGACCTTGCAACTGCAATGAAGGAAAACAGGAACTTGCAAATAATATGCATTTGTAAAAATAGCTATGAGTAAATGCTGAGGGGAAGGGGAGACATTAAAGAAATTTGTTTTCTTAACCTTGCTCTGGGATGTCTGGAGCCCATATCTGTGGGCTCTGGCTTCTCAGGCAGGGTCACCACGACCTTTCCTGGGCCCTGCTTGTTACTATCCTTAGAGTCAGAGTAGCTAAGTGCAGGAAAACTTGTTTCTCTTTAAAACTAAATTTCCTTTTCTTTACATTTACTGCTTCACTATTAGGAAGTGGAGAACAACATACTGTGTTACCTTATGTGCTTCTACTGTATTTTAAAGTTGCGTTTCTGGTGGTTTTGTTCATTTATGTTGGGTGGATGAATTTGTGAGTGAATGACATCAGGTGTCTCCCCAAGTAGTTTGTTGAAGTTTGGGAGGATTATTTCCTAAATAACTATTTCTTGAAAAACTAAACACTCAACTTATGAAATAAAATGTTGTCTTACATCTATTTTTATAAAGGCAATAGTTTTTAACTGTTGTGAGTGGTTCATTTTAACTGAATATATGGATTTCTCAACAGAACAAGACTTAAAGCTGACATCAGAGGAAGAGTCACAAAGGCTCAAAGGCAGTGAAAATAGCCAGCCAGAGGCATGGAAAATTTTAAATTTAAATTTTTGATTTAATGTTGTTTTCTTTGCTTTAATAATATTAGATAGTCCAAATGAAATTACCTTTCAGACTAGGTTTTGAGAATCAATAGATTCTTTTTTCAAAGAATTTTTAAATAGATTCTTCAAATTTATTTTAATAAATTCAGCAATCTCATTAACAGAAGAATGAATAGATGCTAATTTAACATTTGATATTTAACTTAAAAAACATAACCACTATAAAATTTAAAATATTCTTATTTTACAATATTCTTATTTAAAATATTCTCATCTGCCTTTTTGATTAGCTTACAAGTAATCTTTCCTTTTGGAATAGAGGCAAAAACAATTCCAGAACTTTATTTATTCTTTTATTTTTACAACACCCTAACATGATGAAGAAGGTAACATCAATTATTGGATTATATTATTAAGCAATAGAATTATGAACAATGTAACTCTGATGGTCCCTGAGCTGGATTCATGGTTAAGAAGTAATCATGTCCAGTGATTGAAAATCTGCAGTTTTATATTGTCAGTCACTGATACCAAGGTTAAAGATATATTCTGCCTTGTAGTCTCTCACTGACCTCAGCATTTCTGTTCAGGGAGGGAACCAGGTCATAAAACCAACCCAACTGCCTATTAAAAGAATCATATCTTGCAGAATGGGACCTTTGGTATTAGTGCACAAACACAATAACATTCTAACTTATTTCAGTTGCAGAAAATCAGTACATATTATTAAAAAATTTTTTATCTGCTGTAATTAGTACACATTAGAATATATTAGAACTGGACTTAAGCAGATAGTATAGATACATAACACTATCATATTATAGTATATAATTTCAATTAAAATTTAAGAATTTGCATCTCTTTCTGTTTGGTGTTGATTTCGGCTCCTAATAGTTTAAAGGGTGCCTACAACCCAGTTAGAAATCTTTTTAAAAAGCACTTCAGTGCACTGTAGGGGCTCACTAGTTAGGGTTTCGTGAGGTAAACTCTTTTCAAGTGAGGAAGCCTTTGGAACACTACAAATCATCTGCTAATCCATTTTTGGTAGATTGAACACATAACAAATTAAGTTTAGTCCGAACAAATAGTGACCAAGTTAAGTTTGCTGGTTCATGTTTTTCTTCTCCCTTTGGCTAAGGTGAATTATTTTTCCCATGTTAATCAGAAGCCAGTGATGTGGCAGTAGCTAAACATAGATTAAAAAGTTAATTCTTAATTGTAATTATTATTTATTTATTTTAATAGTTAAATTCTAATTTTAATTATTTTCTAATTTTTCATTGTCCATACTTGATTACTTAAGAATAAAATTTTTTTAAAACATGCATTCCAAAAGAGGAGACATCACAGAAATACAACAAGCAAATTAACCTTCTGTTTTTGCATCTGCAGAAAATGTCTCAAGAACCAGAAATAAATAAGGATGGTGATAGAGAGGTATACCTTCATATTCACGTTTCTGTTAAATTAGATTTTTACATTATGTTGTTTAACAAAGTGCAGTAAGTGTAGGCATACATGATCCTATCATGTAAGTAGCATAAATCATCAGTGAAAAAGTTAATATTTAACTCAGAAAGAATTCTGTACATTGAGTTTTCGAGAGATACAAACCCTAAGATATTCTTTGATTATTATGGAACAATCCTGAATGGTGCCATAAAATGCTAAGTAATGCCAGTTTAGGAGCTTTGGACCAATCATTTTATCTTTCTTGGTTTTAGTCTGATTATCAATAGATTATGTGGCTAAAGAAGATAGTTTCTTATTCTGTGTATCTTCCAGCTGGAAAATTGTATGGCTATTGAATGTGAAATTTGGGGAGCATCTCATTTTCTGGAATTCCATGTTTGCACCTCAGCAGTTTCACTCTGCTCCTTGTGTTGTGGCAAACTTTGGTTCCCACATTTCAGTGAGCACCATCATGTTTTTGATATCCCAGGAACCAAATGAAAAAAGAATGTTCAAAGGCAGTGGGGGAGAAGAATATCTTAGTGCAGAAAAGGGCAAACTTCCTTTCTATTCCTGAAGCCCCAGAGTGTCTCATCCTCTAAATCTGACTGTTTAATGTAAAATCTAGGTAGTAAAGACAGAAGAAGACACATTTTGCATCTTTCTTTGTCTTTTTATTTGTGTGTTCCCACGAGCCAAATAGGGTAAATACATATATAAGATTCTGAAGAGTGATTGAGAATAAAAGCACAAAATGAAGGAGGGCCCTTTTTGAATTTTGGAAAATTCTGTTTTATTCATTGAAACAGAAATGAAGCAAACTTCACAGAAATTTCTGTGATATATTAATGATATGATAATTACATCTTAAATTTATATGGTAATAGTTCTGTATATATGATCAAATTTAAGTGTGAAATATTTTTAGTGACTAAAATAATGGTAAACTGAGTCAATTGGTAAAATCTTTTTAGGTTCTTTTTATTCAATAAAGTGATAACCATCCTTAATATCCCACTCAAGGTTGAAGAAGAAATGAAAAAGCACGAAAGTAATAATGTGGGAATACTAGAAAACCTGACTAATGGTGTCGCTGCTGGCAATGGTGATGATGGATTAATTCCTCAAAGGAAGAGCAGAACACCTGAAAATCAGCAATTTCCTGACACTGAAAGTGAAGAGTATCACAGGTAAGCCTATGGCAACATTGAACAGGAGATAACTATGAGCTGGCAAACTAACCCTAATTTGGGCTAATATTCATGATGAACAAATTTTATAGTTTTACTAGGATATTCAGCCTTGCCTGTTAATCAGAAAAATGAAAATCAGCAAACAACGAGTTACCATTTTTTCCAGTCATTACTTTATTTGAAAAATAACCAGTATTGGCAAATGTGAGGGAAAAGGCATTTTCTTTTCTTTTTAGTGAACTTTTCTTTTAACTTCAAGGGTACATGTGCAGATTTGTTATATAGGTAAAGTGTGTCATGGAGATTTGGACTACAGATTATTTCATCAGCCAAATAATAAGCAAAACACCAGAAAGGTAGTTTTTTGGTCATCTCCCTCCTGCCATGCTCCACCTTCAAGTAAACCCTGGTGTCTCTTATTCTCCTCATTGTGTCCATGGGTTCTCATTGTTTAGTTCCCACTGATGAGTAAGAATATGTGGCATTCGATTTTCTGTTCCTGCATTAGTTTGCTTAGGATAATGGCCTCCAGCTCCATCTGTGTTGCTGCAAGGGAAATGGTTTCATTGTAAAAGACATTTCATACACTGCTGGTAAATACATTTTGAACATTAATTTAGTAGCATATTCACAAACACATGTGTAACATTAAGGATATGTAATATATGTAAAGGATATTTGTATAGATTTGTTACATACTTATGTATAAGGACATTTATTACAGCATTATTATATCAAAAAGATGGATCCTTATCAATAGGAAATTATCCTTGTGAAAACTAAATCCTTACCAATAGGAAATAGCTCAATTTTCATATCCAGAAATTAATGTAGTATGAAGCCATTTTTTACAAGTGAGGTTAGATCTAGAGTATACTGATTATTTCACAATTAAAATATATTTAAAGCATTAGTGATAACACATCTTAAGATAATTTTGTTAGAATTCTTGTAATATTTGCTGTGTTGCAAATGGAAGCTACATGCTACATTGACACTGTACCTTGTTAGCAACAAGATTGCTAGTTATTAAATTTTTGTTGTCAGTGCCTGAGTGCTGAAATATTGGACCCTCAGTCTGAATATTGCCAAGGGGGATTGTACATGGGGTTCTATATTTAATATAAACATTTCAGTATATTGGGTAAAACTTTTATTAAAATACATCAAAGGGTCTTTCATGTGCTAAACCAGGAGTTGGCCAGCTTTTTCTGCAAAGAGCCAGTTAGTAAATATTTTAGGCTTTGTGGACTATATCTATTTTTTTTTTTTTTTGAGACAGGGTCTCTGTTTCCCAGGCTGGAGTGCAGTTGTGTGATCATGGCTCACTGCAGCCTCAACTTTCTGGGCTCTAGTGATCCTCCCACCCCAGCCTCTCTACTAGCTGGGACCACAGGTGTGCAACATCACACCCAGCTAATTGACACTATGGACTGTAAAGTGAATAAGCATGGCTGTGTTCCAAGATACTTGACTTACAAAAACAGTCAGTGGGCTGGATTTGGCCCACAGGTGCTTATTTGCTGACCCTTGTGCTCAAAGGAAGGGGCTGCTAATGCATTGACTCTTACATGTAAAAGTGCCCTGCATGGGTGACATTATCTTTTCTTTGAGAAAAGGATATATTTGAGTATTCACCTCACCACGTTTTTCCACAGTGACTTCATATAGTTTTAAAAACTTCATTTATAAAATAAGATTATTTTCTGCATTTCTGCCACTTTATTCCTGTTAATAGAACTCAGTATTTTGCTGTGATCAATTACTTTGTATATTTGATGAGTGTCAGCTGTCCTAGAATTGGCTGATTTTATCAAGCAAGAAATACTCTCCTTGAAACTTTTAGTATTTCTTGGTCTTTATGTATAAGCATGAACAAAATGATAATCAGCTTATGTAATCTAGAAATGTTCAAGGCAACTTTTACTCTATAGTTATAAGAATTTAACACCTCAGTCTGGCATTTGTAATGCCACATGTGTATAATTTTTATAACCTTTAAAATATATAATTGTTATATAAAATTTGAAAACTACACCTGTTATATAAAATTTGAAACCATTTGTCTGTTACTTTTCCATGACTGTGGAAGAAAATTACAACATTCTCAGTCATGACTCCTAAGTGTGATGTTCTTAAAAGAACTGTCTACACTCACGAACTCAAATTTTCTTTTCATTCACTCTTGATCTCACACCAGTGTCTTCAGTTTCAGCAGTCCTCCAACGTTGTTTTTCCTCAAGATTATCACTAATTTTTTTCTGTAATAAATCTATGCATTTTTCTTACACCTCATTTTATTTAATCTGTCAGCAATATTTGAGCCAATGGAGGGCATCTCCTCCCTAACGGCATCTTCACTTGGCTTTCAGGACCTCACTCCCTCAGGCTTTTCCTCCTGCCTTTCTAGTCCATTCATCATGGTCTGTTTTGCTTGCTCCTCCTCATCTTTCTCCTTTTGGACATTGTTGTTTCCCAGGGCTCAGTCCTCAATTTTCTTTCTTGTGACTTATTCTTTTTCTTTTTTTGAGACAGAGTTTGACTCTGTCCCCCAGGCTGGAGTTCAGTGGTGTGATCTCGGCTCACTACAACTTCTGCCTCCTGGGTTTAAGCGATTCTCCTGCCTCCGCCTCCTGAGTAGCTGGCATTACAGCTGTGTGCCACCATGCCTGGCTAATTTTTGTATTTTTAGTAGAGACAGCATTTCCCCATGTTAGCCAGCCTGGTCTCAAACTCCTGACCTCAGGTGATCTGTCTGCCTTGGCCTCACGATGTGTTGGGATTACAGGTGTGAGCGACTGCACCTGGCCCCTCGTGACTTTTTCTACTGTGTATATGCTAGTGATTTCCAAATGTATGTCTCCAGCTCAGATCTCTCTCCTTAATTCCAGATTTCTATATCAGCCTGCCTACTTGACGTCTCTATTTGGTATCACACACTTGTCAGATCCAAAATTGGGCTACTGATGTCCTTCCTGAAATCCACACCTCATGTAGTCTTTCCTACTTTGGTTAAGGGTAACTCTTAACCACAAATCTGCCAAAAATCTTGGTGTCATTCTTGACTCATCTCTCTCTCTCTGACACCTCACATCTAATCTCTCAGTAAATCTTGTGAGGTCTACCTGAAGAATATGTCCAGAAGCCAGTCATATCTTGTACATCTGAGCCACGGTCATCTGCAGTCTAGATGAGTGTCATAGACTGGGAATTGATCATCCTGGCTTTTAAAAACTTCCCTTTTCATCCATTCTTAACTCAGTGGATGTATTTAAAACATGAGTCAAATTGTGTCATTCCCCTGCCC
This sequence comes from Pan troglodytes, assembly GCF_028858775.2. Taxonomy (NCBI): domain Eukaryota; kingdom Metazoa; phylum Chordata; class Mammalia; order Primates; family Hominidae; genus Pan; species Pan troglodytes. Next base: position 12,636,191 of record NC_072414.2, read on the forward strand.
TAGCACTTCTGATTGCCTCCCATTTCACTCTGAGTATATGTCAAAGTTCCTCCTAATTATCTCCCTTGCTCTGCTTCAGCCACACTGAATTCTTGTCGTCCCTTATCTACCCCTAGTGCTTAAAGACTCCAGGCACACCTCTGTACTTGGCAGTTGCCTGTGTCTGGAATGCTTTTTCCCCAGATATCCTCCTAGCTTTCTCTTTCCATTCCTTCAGTTCTCTATTTAAAACCCCCTTTCTAAGAAGAAGAGGAAAAAGGGTAAAAAGAAACACATTAAGTAACAACCACTTTCTGAGGAAGAACCAGGTACTACCCAGATGCATCATGCTTAAGATGCAATTGGGAGCATACAAGGAACGCTCTCTAATGTAATCATGGGAAGGTTCAATGAAACAAAAGTGATTTATCATCTCCAACTTCAAACCTATTTGTATCTTGACATCAACGCTGTTAACCTTATGTCATCGTTTCTTAGAGTCTTTGATATACAAATAAAAGGTTTTTTGTGTTAGAAAAAAAAAAACCCCTTTCTCAGCAGGGACTTTTCTGGCCATCCCAACTTTCCCACCACCCTCCCCATCAAACACATAAACGTTTTGTTTTCCTGCTTTAGTTTTTCTCCTCTAACATACTGTATATTTTGCCTTATCTGTCTGTTGTTATTGTGTGTTTTTCTCACTCTCATGAATAGGGTTTTTATTTTTCACTACCGTATCCTCACTGCCTAGAAAAGGCTTAGCATTTTGGACGTAGCTACCTAATAAATACTTATTAAATGAGTGAATGGAGTTTATCCTGAGTATATTGTTTGATTGATTCTCACTTTAAAAATGTTTGACATGGGCCGGGCGCAGTGGCTCACACCTGTAATCGCAGCACTTTGGGAGGCCAAGGCAGGCAGATCACGAGGTCAGGAGATTGAGACCAGCCTGGCTAACACGGTGAAACCCCGTCTTTACTAAAAATACAAAAAAATTTGCCGAGTGTGGTGGTGTGTGCCTGTAGTCCCAGCTGCTGGAGAGGCTGAGGCAGGAGAGTGGCATGAACCCGGGAGGCAGAGCTTGCAGTGAGCCGAGATCACACCACTGCACTCCAGCCTGGGTGACAGAGCAAGACTGTGTCTCAAAAATAAATAAATAAATAAAATGTTTGACATGGTTCATTCTAACAGTTTCGCCTGGTAATTGTATGCATTTTTAAAATTGTTTTGGCTTTTTATAATAAGCTACATTCTTTATATTAATTTTTTTATTTAGGGAGAAAAGCCAATATTGTGGTTATTCACTATTTATTGTTTTACTAGTAATCATAATTGTAATTATGGTAAACTGAGTCAGAGGAATTGCAAACTTTAGTGGTATCTTATTTTACTTTTTGGAGATGGAGTCTCACTGTATCACCCAAGCTGGAGTGCAGTGGCGCAATCTCAGTTCATTGCAACCTGGGTTCATGCATTTCTCCTGCCTCAGCCTCCTAAGGAGCTGGCCCTTGCATAAGGCGGCCACACAAATTTTGGAAGCATTCCATATTTCTCACAGTCACTGGAAGCTCATTTGACTGTTTGCTGACTAGCTCTAAGGAAACAGTGTGAATCAAAGCAAAACGGTGCCACCAAAATATTGAAATTGTGATTTGCGCTACAAAAATAGTCATGTAAGGTGGTCTGTGAGATGACACCAGAGCCAAATGACGTGTGGGGTGTTGTGTGCAAAATATATTGTTAGGATGTATGTTAAAATTTAGAGAATATCAACTTGCAACTTCTTCATGGAACCTAAAAAAAAAATAAAAGTAAGGTTTTGGTCTCCCATGTCAGCTGGAGATGAACATGTATATAAGCATCATTGTAACAAACATCTGGCTCAGAGTTCGAGTCTGTAGAGAAGAATCGTTGGTCCAAGTCAAGTCTTAACATCCATTGGTTTTTCTGCCCTTGGCGTGATTGATCAACTCCGTAATAGTGGACAATCACATTGTCTACTTTAATGAGATATTTATGAAAAAACTTAGTTACAAACTATCACATAGTTGAGATGCCCTGAATTATAAACCATAAAGAGTAGGACAACTAAGAAGCAAAATTAGGATTTAATAACATTTCCTGAAAACTATAACATTTGCATATTAGAACCTATGAATAAAATACACATTGGGTTTTATTTGGGATTCCAAGATAATTTCAGTCATAAAGTTTAGGCAGAGATTATTCAATTGTTTTACTGTTTCTCTGAGCATTTAGAAAAATGTTATCTTGTTAAATCATAACAACAACCTAGGAAAATAAGGCAGCATAGTCCTCACTTTGTAGAAGAAGACATTGAGCCTAAGAGAAGCAGCTTGTTCAAGAGCAAATAGCTGTTCATTATGGAACTAGGACTTATGCAGAGTTGGGACACTTTATATTATGTAATGCTAATGCAAGCTAATTTACTGGGTCAAAGTGCCCTCGATTTATGAGTATTTCACCTTTTTTTTTCTTCTTTAATTAGAAGCTTCATGAGAAGTTTGTAGAAAGTACGCATAAGTGGATGGGATAATACTGTTAAGTTCTGATATTTTACGTTTGGTGAGTTTCCAGATCAGTATTTTAAAACAGTAATTTTATTTATTATATTTTTATACATAGAATTTGTGAATTACTTTCTGACTACAAAGAAAAACAGATGCCAAAATACTCTTCTGAAAACAGCAACCCAGGTAAGACTTGTGATAGTGAATTACTTTAGGTCAGTTGTCCACAACCTTTTTGGCACCAGGGACCGGTTTTGTGGAAGACAATTTTTTCATGGACTGGGGGAAGGTGGGGATGATTTCAGGATTATTCAGTCACATTACATTTATTGTGCTACTTTAGATTATTATTACATTGTAATATATAATGAAATAATTATACAACTTACCATAATGTAGAATCAGTGGAAGCTCTGAGCTTGTTTCCCTGCAACTAGATGGTCCCTTCTGGGGGCAAAGTGAGACAGTGACATATCATCAGGCATTAGATTCTCATACGAAGCACACAACCTAGATCCCTCGGATGGGCAGTTCACAACAGGGTTGATGCTCCAAGGAGTATCTAATGTTATCACTGATCTGACTGGAGGCAGAGTTCAGGCTGTAATATGAGCCATGGGGAGTGGCTGTAAATAGAGATGAAGCTTCCCTGGCTTGCCTGCTGTGCACCTCCTCCTGTGTGGCGTGGTTCCTAACATGCCATGGACTGGTACCAGTCTGTGGCCTGGGAGTTGTGGAACCCTGCTCTGAGTGGTCCTACCATAGATAAAAAAGTAAAAGTAAGGAATTTTTGATCACAAAAGAACAGTGAAGCACAGGTCATGTTACGTATGCTTGTGCCAACAAGGTCTCATTATTACTGACTTCATTCCTCCTAATTGGAAGTTGAAAGAGATACATTTACTTTGTTGGAACAAGATGTGTTCTTCTACCTGCTGGTTAATTGTCATGATAACAGTAATTTTGTTAGAAGAAGGTGCTCTGCTACCGTTTGGCAAACGATTGTCATAATGTACAATTTGCCCAACTCAAGGGTCAGCACATTATAATAAAAGTATAAAAATGTTTCACAGTAACAAAATTGCTAGTATGCTACCTGGATGTGGACACCTAATACATGGTACAATCCAAGCTGCATAAGGACACCTTTAATTTAGCTATCTCATATCAAAAAGCTTCTATAAGTTAGGTTTTATAAGTTGCAGGAGACAAAGATGGAATAGATGTAGTTTTAGTCTTTAAGATGCTCATAACAGAACTGTCTCTATTTCATTTCTGTGCTTTTTCAACAGCATTCACAAAGGAAACATTTTTATTTATGTTTTCACTTGTCCACTTAACAAATAACTGTCAAATGTCTTTTAGATACTAAGCATTTTTTCTAAGGCTACAGAAAACAAAAAAACAGGCAGGAGCTTGTTGTTATCACTGTCATTTTTATTATTTTGCTACTTTATTCAGTGCTTACTGTGTGCTAGATGCCCACTGGAAGCTTATAATTATGATTTATTATATATTGATTATGTGCCAGACATATGTGAGGAGGAATGAAAGTTTTGGAAAAAAGTAGGTATGATTTAAGGTAAGCATGCAGAGAAAGAAGAATTTTTCTAGGTAAAGAAGCAGAAGAATAATGTTTGGCAGAAGGAACATGCAACGAGGTTGTGTGTTTGCCAGAGGGAACATCTAATGAGATTGCCTGTTTGGCAGGAAGAGCAGCAAGTGCAAAAGACAAGATGCTTGAGTGAACTTTGCAGGGATTCTGAGCAATTCACTTTTGCTAATACCAAAAGTGTGAGATACGAGAGGTTGGGAATGAGGTGAATACTTAGCTAAGGCAAGTTCATGATAGACTTTTTAATACTATAGAAATGAGTAGGTTTTACCCCGTGGGCCATGGGAAGTTTACCAGGTAGAATGCTTTGGACTGCAAATACTAGATAAGCAGTGGCTAAAACAGTAGGAACCAGAGTTGTTTTGTTTGTTCATTGATATCCTAGGATCCCACTTGTCCCTCTTTCAGCTGTGCTGTTGGCAGTGTTTTATTCACGTCTCCTTTCATGGTTCGCTAATCCGCAGCAGCTCCAAACATCTTGTTCTCACAACACAACATCGCAAGGGCTGCATTTCTTCACGTGTGTCTTTTAAACAGTGAGAAAACTTAGAAGCATGCAAGGGGCTTCCTGTAACATTTCATTGGCTGGGTCACAGTACCTGCTCATTCCCAAACCAGGCACTGAGAAGGCAAATACCTAATTAGCTTAGAATAAACATTTCTCTTTCTGAGGTTAAGGAGGGGGATTGGGATAATAAACATCCCAATAGACTTGTGTTTCTTCTGCAAGAAAGAATAAGGAATGGCTACTGATAGCCAACAATGTGTGCTGCAGGGGCTCATTGGAGAAATTTGAGCAGGAGAGTCACAAGATTAAATTAGAGTATTAAGTCATTCTGGTTATGGTGTAAAATGGGTTAGAAAGCTTTTTCTGTAAAGGACCAGGTGGGAAATATTTCAGACTATGTGGTCTCTATCATATCTATTTAACCCTGCTGTTGTCTGCTGTTGTGGCGTGAAATCATGATTATACATAAGCAAACGGGCATGACTGAGCTCCTACAAAACTTTATTTACAAAGCCATAATGCAGATTGGATTTGTCCTGTGGCCTATAGTTTGCTGGGATTCATGGAAGACAACCATGTACAGACCAGGAGACAAAGGAAGCTTTTGCAGTAGTCAGCTATGGTTTCCATGTCACACATCCTTGGACTAGTATCAATGTATCATAAGGGTTTCACCCATCCATGGTGAAATAAATAACGTTAGGAATCTCAGTTACTCATTTTAATATGTTGGCCTTTGTTATGCCTTTTTCATTTGTTTTGCTTAATTTTTTTTTCATGTAAGAAATAACATTAATAGTTGGCGGTTTTCTTTTAAATAAAAGCCATTTTGTAAATGTTTATGTTCCCAGTGGCAGTGGGAATACAAAATGGAGGCAGAAGAGAGGTATTGTCAATATGATTTAGTGATAATTGAATGAGAAAGGCTTGGGGGACAGAGAGAAATCTCAGATGATGTACAGGTTTCCAGGTTGTACACTAGTATTTAACCTAGTTGTGAGGAAGGAGTAGGAAATTTTCTGGTGAATACAGAAGAGCAAAGAACAGCAGGTCAGCAGGAATGACTAATGTTTTTCTATGCATGTTTAATGGAATATTCGTGTAGGATATTTTGAGTAGGTAATTGGATAATCAGCATTTATAACTTGCATCCTACTAGTTTGACTCTCACTAATAACACTTGTCAAAGATCCAAGAATCTGAAAGTGGATGATAAATGTCCATGTGTATCACCATCCATGACCGAAAGTCAGCATCCACAGAACACAGAATTGGGACAGATGAACTTAATAGATAAAGATGAATATCGGAGTTGTTCCTCTTAGGGAATGATACTCTCCATGACCTGTGTGAGTCACAGCTGCCAGAAAAGAAAGAGCAAGGAGCGTATGAAGGCAGCACAGCAAATTCAGTCGTAGAGTGCCCTGCTTGGCTTCGTGTCATAGTTCTGACTTCTAATAAATCATTTTCTGCAAAATATGCTTTGTGTTTTTCCCTCTTGCTGCCTGCAGCCAAACAGAATCCCTTTAGCAGGGCATTTTTGTGTTCTTCCTTTAAACAAGGCAACATATAAATAATGAAAACAAGAGAAAGAGTGGTTTTTGTATGGGATAGTATTTAACATAAACTTGAGAGTGAGTACCAGGATTATACTTAGAATTTATGGACTGGATGGGAAGACTGGATAGAAATCTAAAGATTGCTGACTCAAACACAATGTAATTTCTTTGCTTTATTGTCACAGCTCTGAATTCACGACTCTTAGTTGTATTCATATGCACTATAACTTTACAAAGCATCTTCCCAAACCAAATCTTTACTGATTTATTATAATTTGTATGACTTTATTAAAGAATTGACTTTCCAAGTGTTCATGAGAATTATTGAGAATTCGCTACATAGTATCATTTCAGTTGTGTCCACATGAATTATCTGTCACTTTGTCTTAATGAATAATGGTTCACTTGAAATATTGGTTTTGGCATTTAAAGTGATCTATATCTCAATGCAGATAGGACCAGGGACCACTCTTGAACATTAATGTCCAAGCATCTTAAAATTACACATGAGGCTTTCATAATCTGACTTCTGCCCCACTCTCCATCTTTAGCCCTTTTCCCTGTGTGCCCTTTCTCTGGCATTACTGAGCTGCTGGTAGTGCCCTACTCACTCATCCTTCTATTGTAGGCAAATACTTTCATTCTTTCAGGCCTCGCTCCCGCTCTTACTGCTGCCGGGCATGCTGTCACCCTTTCCTGCCCTCTACCCCTTTTAATCTGGCCAGCCTCAATATTTAAGTCTCTGCTTGGGCATGTGTTCTAGAAAAGCCATCCCTGAGATGCTTTATTTTCATTCTTTTTAGACCCTAATGCCTAGCATGTATGTAGCAGGACTCAATACAAATTTTCTGAGTAAAACAAAGACTGTTTTTACAAAGATGATGTGCAAGACTCTCCCCTGCAGTCTTGGAGCAGAGGGGACAGACATATGGAGAAATAATGTACAGCTTAGGGGGTAAAGATGCCGTAGAAAAATCAGTAAAATTCTAAGGCAGCCTCAAGGAAGGAGATACCTGTTTATTTGGGGAAAGACATGCAGAATCAAGGAAGACTTCACATAGGATTGTTTCAAAAGATGAAAATAAGGCTGGGTGTGGTGGCTCATGCCTGTAATCCCAGCACTTTGGAGGCTGAGGTGGGCGGATAATGAGGTCAGGAGATTGAGACCATCCTGTCCAATGGTGAAACCCCATCTCTACTAAAAATACAAAAATTAGCTGTGTGTGGTGGTGCTTGCCTGTAATCACAGCTACTCAGGAGACTGAGGCAGGAGAATCGCTTGAACCAGGGAGTCAGAGGTTGCAGTGAGCTGATTGCACCACTTCATTCCAGCCTGGTGACAGAGCAAGACCCTGGCTCATTTAAAAAAAAAAAAATTAAAATAAATTTGTCAGAATTATGGAGGGAAACATTTTAGATATTAGGAAAATGTTGTACAGTAATAAAGGTGTCAGCAGTGATTTTGGAAATCATTTATAAGGTACTATTAGGAAGTGGAGAACAATATACTGTGTCACTTTATTGTTTCTACTGTATTTTAAAGCTGGGTTTATGGTGGTTTTGTTCATTTATGTTGGGTGGATGAATTTATGAGGGAATTTTAAACATGTGTGTATGTCTTCAATCTGGTGACATCTGATGTCTCCCCAAGTGGTTTTTTGAAGTTTTTGAGAATTATTTCGTAAATGACAATTTCATGAAAGATTAAACTCAATTTATGAAATAAAATGAAATGTCTTAAATCTGTTTTTAAAAGGCAATAGTTTTTAACTGTTCTAAGTGGTTGATTTTCACTGAATATATGGATTTTTCAACAGAACAAGACTTAAAGCTGACATCAGAGGAAGAGTCACAAAGGCTTAAAGGAAGTGAAAATAGCCAGCCAGAGGCATGGAAACTCTTAAATTTAAACTTTTGGTTTAACGTTTTTTTTTTTTTTTTTTTTGCTTTAATAATATTAGATAGTCCAAATGAAATTACCTTTGAGACTAGGCTTTGAGAATCAATAGATTCTTTTTTTAAGAATCTTTTGGCTGGGGGGGTGGCTCATGCCTGTAATCTCAGCACTTTGAGAGGCCGAGGTGGGCGGATCATGAGGTCAGGAGATCGAGACCATCCTGGCTAAGATGATGAAACCCTGCCTCTACTAAAAATACAAAAACTTGGCCGGGTGTGGTGGTGGGCACCTGTAGTCTCAGCTACTCAGGAGGCTGAGGCAGGAGAATGCCATGAACCTGGGGGGTGGAGCTTGCAGTGAGCCGAGATCTGCCACTACACTCCAGCCTGGGCGACAGAGCAATACTCTGTGTCAAAAACAAAAAACAAAAAACAAAAAATATTTTAATAGATTCTTAAAATTTATTGTAATAAATTCAGCAACCTTATTAAAAGAAGAATCAATAGATTCTAATTTAATATTTGATATTTAACTTCAACATAACCCACTGTGAAATTTAAAATACTCTTATTTTAAAATATTCTTATCTGCCTTCTTGATTAGCTTATAGCTAATCTTTCCTTTTGGAATAGAGGCAAAAACAAATTTCAGAACTTTGTTGTTTTATTTTTACAACACCCTAACATGATGAAGAAGGTAACATCAATTATTGGATTATATTATTAAGCAATAGAATTATGAACAATGTAACACTGATGGTCCCTGAGCTGGATTCATGGTTAAAGAGTAATCATGGCCAGTGATTGAAAATCTGCAGTTTTATATTGTCAGTCACTGATACTAAGGTTAAAGATATATTCTGCCTTGTGGTCTCTCATTGACCTCAGTGTTTCTGTTCAGGGAGGGAACCAGGTCAAAAAAGCAACCCAACTGCCTATTAAAGGAATCATATCTTTCAGAATGGGACCTTTGGTGTTAGTGCACAAACACAATAACATTCTAATTTATTTCAGTTGCAGAAAATCAGGACAGATTAAAATTTTTATCTACTGTCATTAGTACATATTAGAATATATTAGAACTGGACTTAAGCAGATAATCTAGATACATAACACTATCATATTACAGTATATAATTTCAATTAAAATTTAAGAATTTGCATCTCTTTCTGTTGGGTGTTGATTTCGGCTCCTAATAATTTAAAGTGTGCCTACAATCCAGTTAAGAATCTTTTAAAGAAGCACTTCGGTGCACTGTAGGGGCTCACTAGTTAGGGTTTCATGAGGTAAACTCTTTTCAGGTGAGGAAGGTTTTGCAACACTACAAATGATCTGCTGATTCATTTTTGGTAGATTTAACACATAACAAATTAAGTTTAGTCTGAACAAATAGTGACCAAGTTAAGTTTGCTGGTTCATGTTTTTCTTCTCCCTTTGGCTAAGGTGAATTATTTTTCACATGTTAGAAGCCAGTGATGTGGCGGTAGCTAAACATAGATTAAAAAGTTAATCTTAATTTTAATTATTATTTATTTTTTTAAGTTTAATTTTAATTATTTTCTAATTTTTATTGTCCATACTTGATTACTTAAGAATAAAATTATTTTAAAAACATGTGCTCCAAAAGAGGAGACATCACAGAAATACAACAAGCAAATTAACCTTCTGTTTTTGCATCTGCAGAAAATGTCTCAAGAACCAGAAATAAATAAGGGTGGTGATAGAAAGGTATACTTCTATATTCAAATGTTTGTGTTGAATTAGATTTTTACATTATGTTGTTTAACAAAGTGTAGTAAGTGTAGGCATACATGATCCTATCATGTAAGTAGCATAAATCATCAGTGAAAAATTTAATACTTAACTCAGAATTCTATACATTGAATTTTAAAGAGATGCAAACCCTAGAGATATTCTTTCATTATTATGGAATAGTCCCGAATGGTGCCGTAAAATGCTAAGTAATGCCACTTTAGGAGCTTTGGATCAATAATTTTATCTTTCTTGGTTTTAGTCTGATTATCAATAGAAAATGTGGCTAAAGTAGATAATTTTTTATTCTGTGTATTTTCCAGCTAGAAAATTTTATGGCTATCGAATGTGAAATCTGGGGAGCAACTCATTTTCTGGAATTCCATGATTGTACCTCAGCAGTTTCACTCTGCTCCTTATATTGTGGGAAACTTTGGTTCCCATGTTTCAGTGAGCACCTTCGTGTTTTTGATATCCTAGGAACCTAATGAAAAAAGAATGCTCAAAGGCAGTGGGGGAGAAGAATATCTTAGTGCAGAAAAGGGCAATCTTCCTTTCTATTCCTGAAGCCCCATGATGTCTCATCCTCTAAAATGACTGTTTAATGTAAAATCTAGGTGGTAAAGAGGGATGAAGACACATTTTGCATCTTTGTCTTTTTATGTATGTGTTCCCACCAGTCAAATGGGGGTAAATACATATATAAGATTCTGAAGAGTGATTGAGAATAAAAGCACAAAATAGAGGAGGGCCCTTTTTGAATTTTGGAAAATTCTGTTTTACTCATTGAAACAGAAATGAAGCAAACTTTACAAAAATTTCTGTGATATATTAGTGATATGATAAGTGCATCTTAAAATTATATGGTAATAGTTCTGTGTATATGATCCAATTTAAGAGTGAAATGTTTTTAATGACTAAAATAATGATAAACTGGTCAAGTGATAAAATCAATGAAAAATATTCTTTCTATTCAATAAAGGGATAACTATCCTTAATATCAAACTTTCATTCAAGGTTGAAGAAGAAATGAAGAAGCACGGAAGTACTCATATGGGATTCCCAGAAAACCTGACTAACGGTGCCACTGCTGGCAATGGTGATGATGGAGTAATTCCACCAAGGAAAAGCAGAACACCTGAAAGCCAGCAATTTCCTGACACTGAGAGTGAACAGTATCACAGGTAAGTCTGTGGCAACATTGAACAGGAGATAACTATATGCTGTCAATCTAATTCATGATGAACAAATTTTATACTTTTACTAGGATATTCAGCCTTGCCTGTTAATCAGAAAAATGAAAATCAGTAAACAATGAGTTACCATTTTTTCCAGTCATTAATTTATTTGAAAAATAGCCAGTATTGGCAAATGTGAGGGAAAAGACATTTTCTTTTCTTTTCAGTGAACTTTTATTTTAGCTTCAGGGTACATGTGCAGGTTTATTATATAGGTAAACTGTATCATGGAGGTTTGGGGTACAGATTATTTCATCAGCCACATAATAAGCAAAATACTCGAAAGGTAGTTTTTTGGTCGTCTCCCTCCTGCCACGCTCCACCCTCAAGTAGGCCCCAGTGTCTGTTATTCTCCTCTTTGTGTCCATGAGTTCTCATGTTTAGTTCCCACTAATGAGTAAGAATATGTGGCATTTGATTTTCTGTTCCTGCATTAGTTTGCTTAGGATAATGGCCTCCAGCTCCATTTGTGTTGCTGCAAGGGAAATGGTTTCACTGAAAAAGACATTTCATACACTGTTGGTAAATACATTTTGAACATTAATTTAGTAGCATATTCACACACACACAGATATATAACAGAGTAAGGATGTATAATACATGTAAAGGATATTTGTGTAGATATGTTACATACATACTTACATATAAGGACATATATTATAGCATTATTATATTAAAAATTTGGAGCTAGTCTACTTCCTTATCAATAGGAAATAGCTCAATTTCCATACCCCCAAAATAATGTATTATGCAACCATTTTTGAAAAATGAGGTTAGATCTAGGGTATACTGATTATTTCACAGATAAAATGTATTTAAAGCATTTAGTTTGATGACACATCTTAAGAGTTCTTGTTAAAATTCTTGTAATATCTGCTGTGTTGGAAATGGAAGCTACATGCTACATTGACACTGTAACTTGTTAGCAACAAGATTGCTAATTATTAAATTTTTGTTGTCAGTGCCTGAGTGCTGAAATATTGGACCCTCAGTCTGAATATTGCCAAGGGATTGTACATGGGGATCTATATTTAATATAAACATTTCAGTGTATTGGGTAAAACTTTTATTAAAATACATCAAAGATCTTTGATCTACTAAACCAAGAGTTGGCCAGCTTTTTCTGCAAAGAACCAATTAGTAAATATTTTAGGCTTTGTGGACTACATATATTTATTTTCTTGAGACAGGGTCTGGCTCTGTTTCCCAGGCTGGAGTGCAGTTGTGTGATCATGGTTGTGTGATCACTGCAGCCTCGACTTTCTGGGCTCTAGTGATCCTCCCACCTCAGCCTCTCTACTAGCTGGGACCACAGGTGTGCAACATCACACCCAGCTAATTGACACTATGGACTGTAAAGTGAATAAGCATGGCTGTGTTCCAGGATACTTGACTTACAAAAACAGTCAGTGGGCTGGATTTGGCCCACAGGTGCTTATTTGCTGACCCTTGTGCTCAAAGGAAGGGGCTGCTAATGCATTGACTCTTACATGTAAAAGTGTCCTGCATGGGTGACATTAACTTTCCTTTGAGAAAAGGATATATTTGAGTATTCACCTCACCATATTTTTCCACAGTGACTTCATATAATTTTAAAAACTTCATTTATAAAAGAAGATTATTTTCTGCATTTCTCTCACTTTATTCCTGTTAATAGAACTCAGTATTTTACTGTGATCAATTACTTTGTATATTTGATGAGTGTCAACTGTCCTAGAATTGGCTGATTTTTATCAAGCAAGAAATATTCTTGTTGAGACCTTTAGTATTTCTTGGTGTTTATGTATAAGCATGAACAAAATGATAATCAGCTTATGTAATCTAGAAATGTTCAAGGGGCCTTTAAAACCTTGGTCTGGCATTTAATGCCACATGTGTATAATTTTTATAACCTTTGAAATATATAATTGTTACATAGCATTTGAAACCTCCACCTGTTATGTAAAATTTGGAAACTATTTCTTGTCTATCACTTTTCCATGACTGTGGACGAAAATTACATCATTCTCAGTCATGAGTGTTAAGTATGTTGTCCCTTAAGTAACTGTCTACACTCACGAGCTCAAATTTTCTTTCCATTCACTCTTGATCTCAATGCCAGTAAGTCTTCAATTTCAGTACTCCTCCAGAGTTGTTTTTCTCGAGGTTATCACTACTTTTTTCTGTAAATAAATCTATGCATTTTTTCTTACACCTCATTTTATTTAATCTGTCAGCAATATTTGAGCCAATGGAGGGCATCTTCTCCCTAACGGCGTCTTCACTTGTCTTTCAGGACCTCACTCCCTCAGGCTTTTACTCCTGCCTTTCTAGTCCATTCATCATGGTCTGTTTTGTTTGCTCCTCCTCATCTTTCTCCTTTTGGACATTGTTGTTTCTCATGGCTCCGTCCTCAATCTTCTTTCTCATGACTTTTTTTTATTTTTTTAAGATGAAGTCTGGCTTTGTCCCCTAGGCTCGTGTTCATTGGCATGATCTTGGCTCATTGCAACCTCTGCCTCCTGGCTTCCAGCGCTTCTCCTGCCTCAGCCTCCTGAGTAGCTGGGATTACATGTGTGTGACACCATACCTGGCTAATTTTTGTATTTTTAGTAGTGACAGGGTTTCCCCATGTTGGCCAGGCTGATCTCAAACTCCTGATGTCAGGTGATCTGCCCGCCTTGGCCTCACGAAGTGTTGGGATTACAGGCCTGAGCCACAGTGCCTGGCCCTTCATGACTTTTTCTACTGTATATATGCTAGTGATTTCCAAATGCATGTCTCCAACTCAGATCTCACTCCTTAATTCCAGATCTCTGTATCAGCCTGGCTACTTGACAGGCCTAGCGTATCAGACGTAGCTACCTAATAAATAGTTATTTGATTAGCTGTTGGGTATCACACACTTGTCAGATCCAAAATTGGGCTACTGATGGCCTTCCTGAAATCTACACCTCATGTAGTCTTTCCTACTTTGGTTAATGGCAACTCTTCCAGTTGCTCTGCCAAAAACCTCGGTGTCATTCTAGACTCATCTTTCTCTCTCTCTTGACACTTCACATCTAATCTCTCAGTAAATCTCGTCAGGTCTACCTGAAGAATATGTCCAGAAGCCAGTCATATCTTGTACATCTGAGCCACCATCATCTGCCGTCTAGATGAGTGTCATAGACTGGGAATTGATAGTCCTGGTTTTTAAAAACTTCCCCTTTCATCAATTCTTAACTCAGTGGGTGTATTTAAAACATAAGTCAAATTGTGTCATTCCCCTGCCCAAGCCCTTCTGATTGCCTCCCATTTCACGCTGAGTATGTGTCAGAGTTCCTCCTAATAACTAAAAGGCAGTCAACCATCTGGCATGTTATCTCTCCTGCTTAAACTTCTGTTTCTTATCTCTTTTGCTCTGTTTCAGCCACACTGAACTTCTTGCTATTCCTTACCTATCTCTAGTGCTTAAAAACTCCAGTCACACCTCTGCACTTAGCAGTTCCCTGTGTCTGGAATGCTTTTTCCCCAGATATTCTTCTAGCTTACTGTTTCCATTACTTCAGTTTTTTACTTAAAATCCCCTTTCTAAGAAGAAGAAAAAGGGTAAAAAGAAACACATTAAGGAATAACCACTTTCAGAGGAAGAACCATGTACCAGCACAATTCCTAGTCCAGAGAAAAATGAAGAAAAAGAAAAAGAGATAATGAGGACTAACAGAAAGGAATTACGATTGTATCACCAGGACGCATCAGGCTTAAGATTCAATTGGGAGCATACCAGGGATTCTCTCTAACGTAATTGAGGGAAGGTTCAATGAAACAGTGATTTATCATCTCTAACTTCAAACCTATTTGTGTCTTGACATCAACTCTGTTAACATCATCATTTTTTAGAGTCTTTGATGTACAAATAAAAGTTTCTTTGTATTAAAGAAAAATCCTCTTTCTCATCAAGGACTTTTCTGGCCATCCCAACTTTCCCACGACCCTTCCCATCAAACAGGTAAACATTTCATTTTCCTGCTTTAGTTTTTCTCCTCTAATGTACTGTATATTTTGCCTTATCTGTCTGTTGTTATTGTGTGTTTATCTCACTCTCATGAATAGGGTTTTTATTGTTCATTACCATATCCTTACTTCTTAGAAAAAGGCCTAGCCTATCAGACGTAGCTACCTAATAAATAAGTATTAAATGAATGAATGGAGTTTATCCTGGCTATATTGTTTGATTGATTCTCACTTAAAAAATGCTTGACAGGGTTCATTTTAACAATTTTGCCTGGTAATTATATGTATTTTAAAAATTCTTTTGGCTTTTTATAAGCTACATTCTTTATATTAATATTTTTTCACTTAGGGAGAAAAGTCCAATATTGTGGTTATTCACTATTCTTTTACTGATAATCATGATAATTGCAATTATGGTAAAATGAGTCAGAGGAATTGCAAACTTTACTGGTATTTTATTTATTTAGAGATAGAGTCTCGCTCTGTCACCCAGGCTGCAGTGCAGTGGCGTGACCTCGGCTCACTGCAACCTCCGCCTCCTGGGTTCAAGTGATTCTCCTGCCTCAGCCACCTGAAGAGATGGGATTACAGGCGCGTGCCATGATGCCCGGCTAATTTTCGTATTTTTAGTAGAGACGGGGTTTCACCCTGTTGGTCAGGCTGGTCTCGAACTCCTGACCTCAGGCAATCCACCCACCTTATCCTCACAAAGTGCTGGGTGGATTACAGGCGTAAGCCACCATGTCCGGCCACTGGTATTTTAGTTAAAAAAATATTAGGGTGGTAAATGTAATGGACTCACAAATTCTTTCCAAGGGATTATAGACCTTTGGTATTTGAAATAAAAAGACAGTTGGAATCTTTTGCTTCGGATAGTAAGACTGTACTGGTCAGGCACTGTCTATTCTGATGGAGCAGCTGTTGCTGCTTGGCTGTCTTTCAGAAGCAAGCTGCTCACATTGATATTGGTTGGTGAGCAAGGCCAGTGGTCATTGATCGATTGACTAGATTTTGAACTGGCTCTGGGTGGCTTCTTGTTACCATGGCTACAGGTCAATTCTTTCCTAAGTTTGAGTCCACTTTAAACAGAAATTTTCTGTTCAAAAGTTGCCTTCCATTAACTATGTTCAAAATGAAACTTCTTAATATTTCAGAATTGTGGATTTAAAGTTTTGGTTATGATGACTTGGTTAATAATAGCTCTCACGAAGATTTTTTTTTGATACATCGTCTTAACCAAAAGAGTTCTCTGTATAATTTATTTCTTAAAAATAATTGTTTTGTGTTTGTTTTTGGTATTTTTAGAAGCTTTTGCTCAAGTCCTAACATAATCTCCAGTAGGAGATTTTAGTCTGTCAGTTCATGTATGTATATGATAGTCATATTGTCTTTTTAAATTCCTTTTTATGTTCACTTTTTTCTCTGTACAATAATAGTGATGTTGTTATACATTTTTATCTCATTAAAACATAGTTACAATATTCTGCTGGCAAATCTAGCTTTTTATATATTTTGACTGAATAGGTTTAAAGTGAAGAAAATTTATCAGATCATTCTATTTTCAAACAAAATCATAACTAATAAAAATTACTATTTTGAATTATAAATAATGACATTTAGATATTTTAAAAATAAGGATACCCCCCCCCAATAGTTTGGCTTTGTGTTTCTATGCAAATCTCATGTCAAATTGTAATTCCCAGGTGTTGAGGAAAGACCAGCTGGGAGGTGATTGGCTCATGGGGTCGGTTTCCTCCATGCTGTTCTTGTGATAGTGAGTGAGTTCTCACAAGAGCTGACGGTTTCATAAGGGGCTCTTTCCCCTTCCATTCTCTCTCTCCTGCCGCCTTATGAAGAAGGTTCCTGGTTCCCCTTCACCTTCTACCATGGTTGTTAAGTTTCCTGAGGCCTCCCCAGCCATGCATAACTGTGAATCAATTAATCCTCTTTCCTTTATGAATTATCCAGTCTCAGGTATGTATGTGTATGAATTACCCAGTCTCGGGTATGTACATATGTATATGTGTGAGTGTATATACACACATACATATATGTGATACATACATGTGATGTGACATATATATTTGTATATATCTCCATTTTCTTTATTCCACTCATCAGTTGATGGACACTGGCTGATTCCATATCTTTGCATATTGTGAATTGTGCTGCAGTAAACATATGTGTGCGGGTGTCTTTTTGAGAGTACGATTTCTTTTATTTTGTGTAGCTATCCGGAAATGAGAATGCTGGATAAAATGGTAGGATCTATTTTTAGTTCTTTGAGAACTCTCCATACTGTTGTCCATAGATTTGTATGAATTTGCATTCCCACCAGCAGTGTATCACTGTTGTCTTTTCACCACATCCACACCAACATCTGTTGTTTTTTGTTTTCTAATAGTGGCCATTCTGGCTGCAGCGAGGTGATATCTCACTGTCGTTTTATTGTGCATTTTCCTGATGATTCGAGATATTTTGCATGTTTTTATATGCTTGTTTACCGTTTGTACATCTTCTTTTGAGAAATGACTATTCATGTAATTTGGCCACATTCTAATGGAAATATTTGTGTTTTTCCTGTTGATTTGTTTGAGTTTCTTGTAGGTTATAGATATTAGTCCTTTGTTAGATTCATAATTTTCAAATTTTCTTCCCATTGTATAGGTTGTTGGTTTACTCTGATGATTATTTCTTTTGCTGTGCTGAAGCTTTTTAGTTTAATTAGGTCTTATTTATTTTCATTTTTGTTGCATTTGCTTTAAGGTCTTCATCATCAATTCTTTGCCTAGGCCAATGTTTTCAGGTCTTAGGTTTAGGCCTTTCATCCATCTTGAATTAATTTTTGTATATGTTGAGAGATAGAGATCCAGTTTCATTCTTCCACATGTGGCTCACTTTTTTTCCCAGCACTATTTACTGAATAACCTGTACTTTCTCCAGTGTATGTTTTTGTATGCTTGCTCAGAGATCACTTGGTTGTAGCGGCTTTATTTCTGAGTTGTCTGTTCTGTTCCGTTGATCTATGTATCTGTTTTTATACCAGTACCACGCTGTTTCTGTTACTGTGGCCTTAGAGTATAATTTGAAGTCAGGTAATGTGATGCCAACATATTTGTTCCTTTTGCTTGGTATGTCTGTTGCTATTCAGGCTCTTTTGTGGTCCTACATGAATGTCAGCATTTTAAAATAATTCTGTGAAGAATGATGTTGGTACTTTGGTAGGAATTGTATCGAATATGTAGACTGCTTTGGGCACTATGGTCATTTTCACTATATCAGTTCTTTCAGTCCATGAACATAGGATGTATTTTCATTTGTTTGTGTCATCTGTTATTTTCTTTGGTGGTGTTTTCCAGTTATCTTTATATAGATCACTCACCTTTTTCATTAAGTATATTCCTAGGTATTTCACACTTTTTTGCAGCCACTGTAAAAGGGATTGGATTGTTGATATGAACTCTCAGCTTGGTCGTAGTTGGTGTGTAGTGGTGCTACTGATTGGTATTCATTCATTTTGTAACCTCTGAGACTTTACTGAATTCATTTATCAAATCTAGGAGTGTTTTGTAGGAGTCTTCAGGGTTTTCTAGGTATAAGGTAATATCATTGGTGAAGAGATAGTTTGACTTCCTCTTTTCCAATTTGGATGCCCTTTATTTCTCTTGCCCAATTGCTTTGCCTAGAACTTCCCAGTTTTATTCTTAATATGCATGAAATAAAAGTAAAATGGAAAGTGCTTAACAATGAGTTTATTTCACATCTCTCTCTCATACACAGATAAAATTATTTCAAAGTCCTATGTTAAAAACATAATATTAGACCCTGTCTTGTTCTAAAAGGAATTTCTAAGTTGTTTATAAAATACATAGGAATCAAGAATATAAGTGGAAAATGTTTCCAAAAAATAAACATAGAAAGTATGAGTTATAGGCCATAGACCAGTACCAGTCCCTGGCCTGTTAGGACCTGGGCCACACAGCAGGAAGTTAGAGGCAGGTGAGCAAGCAAAGCTTCATCTGTTTGCAGCCACTCTCTGTCGCTCACATTACCACCAGAGCTGCTCCTCCTGTCAGATCAGCGGTGGCATTAGATCATCCTAAGAGTGTGACCTGAACCCTGTTGTAAGTTGCTCATGCAGGGGATATAGGTTGTTCACTCCTTATGTGAATCAAATGCCTTTATGATCTGTTACCATCTCCCATCACCCCCAGACGGGACCATCTAGTCACTGGAAAGCAAGCTCAGGGCTCCCACTGATTCTACATTTTGGTGAGTTATATAATTATTTCATTATATATTAATAATAATAGAAATAAAGTGCACAATGAATGTAATGTACTTGAATCATCCTGGAACCATCACAAACCTCAGGTTCCTGGAAAAATTATCTTCCGCAAACCCAGTCCCTGGTGCCAGCATGGTTGGGGATACTCGGTTAACAGATGTGAGACCCCTTTGCCTTGTCTTGGAATAATGTGCAGATATACATTGTGTGAATGACATCTGATGGCGCCGTCTTGCCCTGTAGATCATTTTGGGGACACCTCCAGTATTTCATGAAAATTAAATTTTTTTCTAGTGATGAACAGAATGATACTCAGAAGCAACTTTCTGAAGAACAGAACACTGGAATATTACCAGATGAGATTCTGATTCATGAAGAAAAGCAGATAGAAGTGGCTGAAAATGAATTCTGAGGTATTTAGTTATTTTCAAATGTTTTTATATGTGTATATATTTTTTAAAAACTATGTATTTTGGATATACAAAGGATTTTTAAGTCATATATATGTGTGTATATATTCTATATATCCTTTGTCATGTATGTATATCTGTACATATAGGATAAAGCCATGTTCTTAATTCAACTCCATTTGCCTGCAACAGTTGAGTAGTGACCTTCACAATGGCCTCAATCCAAAGGAGAAGCATTTGATATTTTTCATAAGAATTGATGATCTTTCCATATCAAAAATAAGTTTTGCTACTAAAAACAACTTTTCTAGTTTTTGGACATTAGTTTTTTTAAAAAATGTTAATAGAGAAGTCAATTGATTGTTTTCACTGATAGGAGAGTAGGAAATATATAGTTGGGTCAGAGGCCAAATTGTGGATGTCATCATCCTTACTTTTGTGGAGAGGAACACTTTGCTCCAAGTAATTTCTCATTTCAATGTAAAGAGGTTTGAAAACAATGACATGCCATGATACACATTTAGTGATAATTTATTGATAAGTATTCTGTTCCTAGAGAAATAGTTGAGTATATTTCCCCTATTTCACAGTTACTACTGTTTCAAACATTATAAAGAGGAAATAAAAGTTATCACAATGGCAAAGAATCTCATGATTTCTAAGAAAATCTCTATAAGTTGTATCTTACTTACCATTCATATTTTGAAACAAAAGGCTTCTTTTGTATTTATATATTTACACCACAGAAGTAACTGTGGTTTTGTGGAGGATCACTAGAAGTAGCGTCAGCAGACCTGGGGAAAACCCTGCATCTTGTATATATTTTTTGACTTCTCCTTTTAAGAATCACGATCTTAAATGAGTTCAGTTTTGTATGTAGGAGTGCAATGCTTAGATACAGATGTGTACAGTGTAGAAGGGTACAGTGCTTAGATTTAAGTTATAAATAAATATAATTCTTATAACTGAGTATAAAAATATTAGAAATGTAGAATATTGGTAAAATGTTCTTCAGTAAAAGAAACTTAAAGAACTTTGAGAAATTGCTTCTGTCCAAATATATGCATAGCTAAGGCTCTTAGGATGGTGTGGTTGATAGGTTAGATATCAGAGTATAAACCTAATCTTAAAAATATAGTCAAATGTATTAATCTTATATTTTATGCCTCTGGGTTTTTTGTAACTCAGAGAAAGGCTTTTTTAATTCTGAGATTCTTAAAAATCCTCTAGTGATTTATTTTTCATAGTCTTTAAATAAATATTTAAACTTTTAGGAATTCAGGAGCAGACTCCTAAAAGTTTAAATCTTTATTTAAAGACTATGAAAAATAAATCACTAGAGGAATTTACACTCTGTTAGGTTTGAGGTTTTGTCCAGTTTTTTCCAGTTAAATATCCACTGTGGGGATTCTTTCATTATACAAATACAGATGTTATTTTTTAATTTCAGAAGAAATCATGATATATCAAACTATTGAGTGCTAACTAAAAGTTCCCTTTGTTTACTTAGCTTTCTCTTAGTTATAAGAAAGAAAAAGACCTCTTGCATGAAAACAGTACGTTGCAGGAAGAAATTGTCATGCTAAGACTGGAACTAGACATAATGAAACATCAGAGCCAGCTAAGAGAAAAGAAATATTTGGAGGAAATTGAAAGTGTGGAAAAAAAGAATGATAATCTTTTAAAGGGTCTACAATTGAATGAGCTCACCATGGATGATGATACCGCCGTGCTCGTCATTGACAAACGGCTCTGGCATGTGCAAGGCCGGCTTTGCAGGTGATGATGCCCCCCGGGCTGTCTTCCCTTCCATCGTGGGGTGCCCCAGGCACCAGAGCATGATGGGGGGCATGCGTCAGATGGAGTCCTATGTGGGCAATGAGGCCCAGAGCAAGAGAGGCATCCTGACCCTGAAGTACCCCATGGAGCACGGCATCATCACCAACTGGGACGACATGGAGAAGATCTGGCACCACACCTTCTACAACGAGCTGCGTGTGGCTCCCGAGGAGCACCCCATCCTGCTGACCGAGGCACCCCTGAACCCCAAGGCCAACCACGAGAAGATGACCCAGATCATGTTTGAGACCTTCAACACCCCAGCCATCTACGTGGCCATCCAAGCCGTGCTGTCCTTGTACACTTCTGGCCGTACTACTGGCATTGTGATGGACTCTGGTGACGGGGTCACCCACACTGTGCCCATCTATGAGGGGAATGCCCTCCCCCATGCCACCCTGCACCTGGACCTGGCTGTCCGGGACCTGACTGACTACCTCATGAAGATCCTCACCGAGCGTGGCTATAGGTTCACCACCATGGCCGAGCGGGAAATCGTGTGTGACATCAAAGAGAAGCTGTGCTATGTTGCCCTGGACTTCGAGCAGGAGATGGCCACAGCGGCCTCCAGCTCCTCCCTAGAGAAGAGCTACAAGCTGCCCGACGGCCAGGTCATCACCATTAGCAACGAGCGGTTCTGCTGCCCCGAGGTGCTCTTCCAGCCTTGCTTCCTGGGCATGGAATCCTGTGGCATCCACGAAACTACCTTCAACTCTATCATGAAGTCTGATGTGGACATCCACAAAGACCTGTACACCAACACAGTGCTGTCTGGTGGCACCACCATGTACCCTGGCATTGCCCACAGGATGCAGAAGGAGATCGCTGCCCTGGCGCCTAGCACGATGAAGATCAAGATTGTTGCTCCTCCCAAGCGCAAGTACTCCGTGTGGGTCGGTGGCTCCGTCCTGGCCTCGCTGTCCACCTTCCAGCAGATGTGGATCAGCAAGCAGGAGTATGATGAGTCAGGCCCCTCCATTGTCCACCGCAAATGCTTCTAGGTGGACGCTGACTTAGTTGCATTACACCCTTTCTTGACAAAACCAAACCGCAGAAAACAACATGAGATTGGCATGGCTTTGTTTTCTTATTTCATTTTTTTGTTTTGTTTTTTATTGGCTTGACTCAGGATTTAAAAACTGGAATGGTGAAGGCGAGAGCAGTTGGTTGGGGTGAGCTTCCCCAAAAGTTCTACAATGTGGCTGAGGACTTTGATCGTACATTGTTTTTCTTTTCAATAGTCATTCCAAATATTGTGAAATGCATTGTTTCAGGAAGCCCCTTGCCCTGCTAAAAGCCACCCCACTTCTCTCTAAGGAGAATGGCCCAGTCCTCTCCCTAATTCACACAGGGGAGGTGATGGCATTGCTTTCATGCAAATTACGTAATGCAAAATTTTTTGAATCTTTGCCTAAATACTTTTTAATTTTGTTTTATTTAGAATGATCAGCCTTTGCAGCCCCCCTTTTTTGTACCCCAACTTGGGGTGTATGAAGGCTTTTGGTCTCCCTGAGAGTGGCTGGAGGCAGCCAGGGCTTACCTGTACTCTGACTTAAGGAGAGTTGGAAAAAAGTGCACACCTTAAAAAAAATTCAATGAGGAAACATTAACAAAAACAGTATTTCTGTACAGTGGACAGCTTAGCATGTTGACAACTGAGAATAAAATGCTCAGTTCTGAACTGGACAATGTAAGACACAATGACGAAACACTGGAAATGGAAATTCAATTACATCATTGTAGACTGGCTACTGCTCTACATGATTGTGACCAAAGTCAGAGATCTGAAAGAGACTTCTTTCCAGAGAACAAGACATGAACAGGTTTATTTACAGAAGACAATGAATTCTCATTTGTCTAACCTAAAAGATTACAGATTCTTTCTCAACAAGTCTAATGGAGACAGTAAAATCAACAGGCTAAAAATTAAGTTCCATGAAACAAGATAAAACTCTGAGAGAAAAGATGGGGCAGGCCGCCATCTTTCCCGTTCGGGCAACTTAGTCATTCCAGCCTGAGGGTTTTGGAGAGTACAAACCGACCAGGGAAAGAAGAGATCCCACAGCACAGCATAGCTGCTTTACCAAATCATGGCCAGACTGCTTCTGTAAGCAGGCCCCTGATCCTGTTCCACCTCACTGGACAGGACCTCCCAACTGGGGCCTCCAGCTACCCCCACCAGCATCCCTTGGCCAATGGAAATTTGAAATGTTCCTGGGACAGAGCTCCTGGAGAGAGGGGCAGGCCACCACCTTTGCTGTTTGGGTGACTAGCCGTTCTGGCCTGCAGGCTTTGGAGAGCCCAAGCTGACAAGGGGTAGAAGAGGTGCCTCAGCACAGCACAGCCACGCTACAAAAACATGGCCAGACTCTTGTTTAAGTCAGTCCCCGACCACATTTCTAGTCAGTGGGTGAAGTCTTTCAACCAAGGTCTCTGGCTACCTTGACTGCTGTTTTCTGGCCGACAGAGGTCTCAGGCCTCCCTGAGTCAGAGCTCCCAGGGGGAGGACCAGATTGTCATCTTTGCTGTTTGGGTGACCCAGCCATTTCAGCCTTAGGGCTTCAGAGTGTCTGAGGTAGCCAGGGGCTGAAGTGAACCCCCAGCACAGCACAGCTGCTCTATAAAAACGTGGCCAGACTTTTTCTTTAAGCAAGTCCCTGTTCTTATTCCTCCTGACTAGGTAAGACTTCTCAACTTGCCTCCAGCCACATCTTATTGGTGTGTTCAGATTGGCAACAGGTTCGTACCTCAGTGGTACAGAGCTCCCAGAGGAAGGGGTAGGCTATCATCTTCCCTGGAAAATACGAGTCAATTAGGGACTTGAGGGGACCCCCAGCATACCACAGCAGCCCTTCAGAAAAGTGGCCGGACTCTGTACTTGATGGGCAGATCCTCCTGGCCTGTGTCTCTAGCCAGCCCACCACTGGAGCTATCAAGCCAGTAGCAACTCAGCAGTTCCTTGGACAGAGCTTCCAGGAGCAAATGAAATCCTTTCTGCCACTGCCTTTGCAGTGAACTGCCCTTGCTATCCTCAGAAGATATATCAAGGGAGCAAAGACCCTAAGTGCCATATCAACACCTCCAATAAGCTGCAGTTGACCCGAAGAACAAGCCAATCCATCTCCCACAGGTACCACACACACTCCACTACTCATCACCAGACAGGGAACCCTGGCTTGGGCCCACAGCACAGACCCTCCATCCTGGGCTGATTACACTAAGTGATTGCTAACTCACATGTCTCTGGGATGGAGCACCCAGGAGACAAGCAAAGTGGTGGAGCATCAAGTCAGGTGATGTGGAGCCCAGAGGGCAGGGACAGCTATCTCTCTAGGCTCCACTTGCCCTTGTGAGACACTTTATCCCAACACTTTAGGAATGCTGAGGTCAGACCAGCCACATCTCATGTGCAAGATTGCCCAGCAGACATCAGGTCTGAGAGTTCCCCTTTTAAAAAAGGGGACTTGCTTAAAAAAGAAGTCTAGCCACGATTGTGTAGAGCAGCTGTGCTGTGCTGGAGATTCACTTTTGAGAGTTCTCCTCTGAGACCTGATCTTTAGAGGCTGGGCAGTCTTGCACATGAGATGGGGCTGGTCTGATCTCAGCACTCCTTAGTCTGCTTGCCTCTCCCAGGGCCCCAGCCTGGCCGCACCTGCTTACAGGGCACTCTCAGATGCCCACACCATAGTTTCTGTGCTAGTGGAGCATACCATATCAGTGGAGAGCTGCAGCAAGGTGGCCCGTATGGCCACGCACCAGCCTGCACATTACCTCTCCATACTGCAGCCCCTTATATGGAAACTTCCTACATCACTTTGCTGTGTGTGTTTACACAGGTGGATTTTGCTTTACTTGCACTGACAGCACACAGGAGTCCAACCCACATCAACTGCCATTAAAGAAAAGAAATTTCAGCCCGTAATTTCATGTCCAGCAAAATTAGGCATCATAAGTGAAGGAGAAATAAGATCCTTTCCAGACAAGCAAATGCTGAGGGAATTCA
This sequence comes from Pan troglodytes, assembly GCF_028858775.2. Taxonomy (NCBI): domain Eukaryota; kingdom Metazoa; phylum Chordata; class Mammalia; order Primates; family Hominidae; genus Pan; species Pan troglodytes. The sequence goes on from NC_072414.2 coordinate 12,661,787, forward strand.
ATATCACCAGATCTACCTTACAAAAGCTCCTGAAGGAAGCACTAAATATGGAAAGAATAAACCATCACCAGCCTCTACAAAAACGCAGTGAAGTACGCAGTCCAGTGATGCTAAAAACCAACCACATACGTTAAGTCTGCAAAATAACCAGCTGACAGCATGACGACAGGATAAAATCCACACATACCATTACTAACCTTAAATGTAAATGGGCTAAATGCTCCCATTGAAAGACACGGGGCAAGCTGGATAAAGAACCAAGACCCACTGGAGTATGCTGTCTTCAAGAAACCCATCTCACATGCAGTGGCATACATAGGCTCAAAATAAAGGAATGGAGAAAAATATTTCAAGCAAATGGAAAAACAGAAAAAAGCAGGTGTTGCACTCCTACTTTCTGACAAAACAGACTATACGAATAAAGATAAAAAAAGAGAAGGACATTACAAAGGTGGTCCTGACCTTTGATAAATCTCATTGCTTGATACCAACCTGGGCTGTTTTCATTGCCCAAACCAATAGGATAATTTGCTGAGGTTGTGGAGCTTCTCCCCTGCAGAGAGTCCCTGATCTCCCAAAATTTGGTTGAGATGTAAGGTTGATTTTGCTGTACAACTCCTTTTCTGAAGTTTTACTCATTTCCAACAAGGAAGGCAAGTTTTCCTGCTTCCATGATGATGGAGAGCAGGCATCTCCTTTCCTGAGTTTCAGCTTGCTTCTGACAGGGAAGGTGAGTGTAAGTTTTTTCCAGCTTCTAAGATGGCAGAGAACGATCACCAGCCTGAGCCTTATTTCCAGGTAAGTAGCTGAATTAGAGTTTTGTCTTAAAATTTTTCCTTAATGATTAAAATTTAAGATTACCCACCAGCTGCTTTTAATTTCTCCTTACCATTAGAACACTCAGTAATCATATGAATTGTGTATTTGTTTGTTTTGCTTAACTCTTTCTGTTTGTTTATGTTTGGGGTTTTATTGTTGTTGTTTCACTTTTCTCCCATCTCTTCCTGACTTGGTCAAATCCAAAGGAATGTTCCAAATTGTGGGAAGCAAGGCATCTGAAATGGCTAAAACTCCTGTGGCTGCAAAAAAAAAAAAAAAAAAAAAAAAAACAAAAAACACACACACACAAAAAATGAAAAACAAAAACAAAAAACACAAAAAAGCCAAAAAAAACCTAAAAAAACAAAAAAAGGCAAAAAAAAAAAAAACCAACAACAACAAAAAAACCCCAAAAAACAAAACAAAAACAAAAAACAGAAAATCCAGTTGGAAAATTTTTAAAACTTTTTTTTTTTATATAAGTGGTCTCATTTACATAACAAGGCCATCTTTTGCTAGCAAAGGCCAAACTGAAGGAGTAATGGTGGCGACCCAATGTTAAGGTGGCGACCCAATGTTAAGATTCTGCCCTGTTCACTACAGAAACCTGAGTTTGGTTCCTAAGTCTAGTTCTTTCTGTTTGATGTTTGTGTTGCTTTTAAAATATCAGCAGTTTGTCCCAGCTATGATGTGGTAGTAAGAGACTCAAAACGATTTTCTTTACCAGTTCTATGATTAAAAGCTTAATTAAAAGAAAATTTGTTTTTTTAAAATTATACTTTAAGTTCTGGGGTACATGTGCAGAACATACAGGTTTGTTACGTAGGTATAATATACACATGCCATGGTGGCTTGCTGCATCCATCAACCCATGATCTGCATTAGGTATTTCTCCTAATGCCATCCCTTTCCTAGCCCCCCACACTGACAGGCCCTGGTGTGTGATATTCCCCTTCCTGTGTCCATGTGTTCTCATTTTTCAACTCCCACTTATGAGTGAGAACATGTGTTTCTGTTCTTGTGTTAGTTTGCTGAGAATGATGGTTTCCAGCTTCATCCATGTCCCTGCAAAGGACATGAACTCATCCTTTTTTATAGCTTCATAGTATTCCATAGTGTATATATACCACATTATCCAGTCTGTCACTGATGGGCATTTGGGTTGGTTCCAAGTCTTTGCTGTTGTGAACTGTGCCGCAGTAAACATACGTGTGCATGTGTCTTTATATTAGAATGATTTATTATTTTTTCAGTATATACCCAGTAATGAGATTGCTGGGTCAAATGTATTTCTAGTTGTAGATCCTTGAGGAATCATCACACTGTCTTCCACAATGGTTGAAATAATTTACACTCCCAGCAAGAGTGTAAAAGCATTCTTATTTCTCCACGTCCTCTCCAGCATGTGTTGTTTCCTGATCTTTTAATGATGGCCATTCTAAGTGGTGTGAGATTGTATCTCATTGTGGTTTTGATTTCCATTTCTCTAATGACCAGTGATGATGTGCTTTGCTTCACGTGTTCTTTGGCTGCATAAATGTCTTCTTTGGGAAGTGTCTGTTCATATCATTTGCCTGCTTTTTCATGGGGTTGTTTATTTTCTTGTAAATTTGTTTAAGTGCTTTGTAGATTCTGCATATTAGCCCTTTGTCAGATGGATAGATTGCAAAAATTTTCTCCCATTCTGTGTGTTGCCTGTTCACTCTGATGATAGTTTCTTTTGCTCTGCAGACACTCTTTAGCTTAATTAGATCCCATTTGTCAATTTTGGCTTTTGTTGCCATTGCTTTTGGTGTTCTAGTGATGAGGTCTCTGCCCATGCCTGTGTCCTGAATGGTATTGCCTAACACAAGGACATTTCTGTGCCTGAATGCCATACCACCCAAAGTCATTTATAGATTCAGTGCTATCCCCATCAAGATACCACTGACTTTTTTCAAAAAATTAGAAAAACTACCTTAAATTTCATATGGAATCAAAAAAGAGTCCGCATAGCCAAGACAATCCTAAGCAAAAAGAGCAAAGCTGGAATCATCACAGTACCTGACTTCAAACTACTCTACAAGGCCACAGTAACGTAAACAGCATGGTACTGGTACAAAACCAAGTATATAGACCAATGGAACAGAACAGAGGCCTCAGAAATGACACCACACTTGTAAAACCACAAGATCTTTGACAAAACTGACAAAAGTAAGCACTGGGGAAAGGATTCCCCATTTTATAAATGATGTTAGAAATACTGGCTAGCCATATGCAGAAAACCGAAACTGGGCCACTTCCTTACACTTTATATACAAAAATTAACTTAAGAAGGATAAAAGAGTTAAATGTAAGACCTAAAAGCAAAAAACCTAGAAGAAAACATAGGCCACCAACCTCAGGGGAAGTATACTTGTAGTGAAATGCATGGTACAAACACGCATTCTCTGCTTCCTTGAGTGGGTGAGGTTGGTGGCTGGTCCATCTGCTCCAAGCGTACCCTTACAGAGGTGGCTGGTTGCTCTTTGAGGCAGCTTGGCCTTGCCTGGCATGCACAAGCTTCAGTGCAACAACTGTGCTATAAATGGAGCCACATAGGGGAAATGAGCAGCAGGCTTAGGACCAGGGTGTACACTGCCTTTGGGGCTCCAGTCCGTGCCTCAGGGATGGTATGGCACTGCGAGCTTCTTGGTTGCCAAGAGGCAGACCACAGGCCGTTTTGAGAAGGACTTCATGTTCCACTGCAGAAAGCAGCCAGGATTACCATCTAGGGTACTTGTCCTTCTGTGGCCCTGGCCAGACTTAGAATTTGGGCCAATGCAGGACAAGCTCACTCGAAGCAGTGTGGCAGTAGCTTGGGTGTGTGTGTGCCAGGCAAGGGCAAGCTGGCTCAAAAAGCAACAAGCCACCTATTTGAGGGTGGACCTGCAGCAGGTAGACCAACCACAAACCTCACTTAACCAAAGAAATACATGGCCTGGTTCCCACAGCCCGAGTGGCTGCCACGTGATGGCTGATAGAGCAGAGGACTTCAGAAAAGCAGATGGCCCTTTGGTCCTACCTTTAGGGTAGAAGAACTGATGTGCCATTTGCGGGAGCGAGTGAGGTTGGTGGCTGGTGAACCGGTGCCTGGCACACCCTGGCAGAGTTGACTGGTTGCTCTTTGAGCCAGCTTGGCCTTGCTCGGCCTGCACAAGCCTCAGTGCAACAACTGTGCTACGAATGGAGCCACAGAGACGAAACAAGCAGCAGGATCAGGAGCAGGGTGTACGCTGCCTTTCGGGCTCCAGTCCATGCCTCAGGGGTCATATGGCACTGCAGGCTTCTTGGTTGCCAAGAGGCAGACCACAGGCCGTCTTGAGGAGGACTTTACATTCAAGTGCAGAAAGCAGCCAAGATTACCGTCCAGGGGACTCGGCCTTCTGTGGCCCTGGCCAGACTGAGAATTTGTGCCAAGGCAAGACAAGCTCACTCGGAGCAGCGTGCCAGTAGCTGGGGCCTATGCATGCTAGGCAAGGCCAAGCTGGCTCAAAGAGCAACCAGCCACCTGTGCAAGGGTGCGCCTAGAGCAGGCGGAGCGTCCACCACCTCACCCACTGAAGGAAGTGGGGATGGCCAGCTTCCCACAGCTTGATTGGCTGCCACCTAATTGCTGATGGAACAGAGGCCTTAGGAAAAGCAGATGGCACTGTGGCCCTACCTTTAGGGTAGAAGAAGTGATGCACATGTCTGGCTGCTAGTTGGTGACTGGTGCACCTGCTCAAGGCACACCCTTGCAGAGGCGGCTGGTTGCTCTTTGAGGCAGCTTGGCCTCGGCCGGCATGCCCAAGCTTCAGTGCAACAACTGTACTACATATGGAGCCATATAAAAACGAGCAGCAGGCTCAGGAGCAGGGTGTGCACTGCCTTTGGGGCTCCAGTCCATGCCTCAGGCGTCATATGGCACTGCGGGCTTCTTGGTGGCCAAGAGGCAGACCACAGGCTGTCTAGAGGAGGACTTTATGTTCAAGTGTAGAAAGCAGCCAGGATTGCCACCCAGGGCACTCGGCCTTCTGTGGCCCTGTCCAGACTTAGAATTTGTTCCAAGGCAGGACAAACTCACGTGGACCAGCGTGTTAGTACCTGGGGCCTGTGCATGGCAGGCAAGGCCAAGCTGGCTCAAAGAGCAACCAGCCACCTGTGCAAGGGTGCGCCTGGACCAGTTGGACCAGCCACCAAGCTCACCCACTCAAGGAAGCATGGATGGCGAGATTACAACAGCCTGAGTGGCTGTCACCTGATGGCTGATGGAGCAGAGGCCTGAGGTAAATCAGATGGCACGTTTAACTCTTTAATGGATCTTAAGTTAATTTTTCTATAAAGCACATGGAACCAGTGCATGCCTCAGAGTTCGTACGGCACTGCGGACCACAGCAGGCCGAGTCCCCTGGGTGGCAATCCTGCCTGCTTTCTGCACTTGAACATAAAGTCCTTCTCAAGACGGCCTGTGGTCTGCCTCTTGGCCCTCCATTTAGGGTAGAGGAAAGGATGTACCATGTCTGGCAGGGAGTGAGGTTGGTGGCTGGTCCGCCTGCTCCTGGCCCAGCCTTGCAGAGGTGGCTGGTTGCTCTTTGAGCCAGCCTGGCTTTGCCTGGCATGCTCACAGCTCAGTGCAACTACTCTGCTACAAATGTAGCCACAGAGAGGAAACGAGCAGCAGGCTCAGGAGCAGGTTGTGCATTGCCTTTGGGTCTCTAGTCCATGCCTCAGGGGTCGTATAGCACCGCGGGCTTCTTGGTTACTTAGAGGCAGACCACAGGCCATCTTGAGGAGGACTTTATGTTCAAGTGCAGAAAGCGGCCAGGATTACCATCCAGGGGGGCCTTCTGTAGCCCTGGCCAGACCTTGCAGAGGTGGCTGGTTGCTCTTTGAGCGAGCTCAGCCTCCCTGGCATGCACAGGCCCCAGGTACTAACACGCTGCTCTGAGTGAGCTTGTCCTGCCTTGGCTGCCACCTAACTGCTGATGGAGCAGTGGCCTTAGGAAAAGCAGATGGCGCTGTAGCCCACCTTTAGGGTAGAAGAAGTGATGTACCATGTCCGGCCGCTAGATGGTGACTGGTGCACCTGCTCCTGGCATACCCTTGCAGAAGTGGTGGTTGCTCTTTGAGCCAGCCTGGCCTTGCCCGGCATGCACAAGCCTCATTGCAACAACTGTCCTACAAATGGAGCCACAGAGAGGAAACAAGCAGCAGGCTCAGGAGCAGGGTGTGCACTGCCTTTGGGGCTCCAGTCCATGCCTCGGGTCATATGGTACTGCAGGCTTCTTGGTTGCCAAGAGGCGGACCACAGGCCTTCTTGAGGAGGACTTTACGTTCAAGTGCAGAAAGCAGCCAAAATTACCATCCATGGGACTGAGCCTTCTGTGGCCCTGGCGAGACTTAAAATTTGTGCCAAGGCAGGACAAGCTCACTCGGAGCAGCGTGTCAGTAGCTGGGGCCTATGCATGCCAGGCAAGGCCAAGCTGGCTCAAAGAGCAACCAGCCACCTCTGCAAGGGTGCGCCTAGTGCAGGCGGAGCATCCACCACCTCACCCACTCGAGGAAGTGGGGATGGCCAGGTTCCCACAGCCTGAGTGTCTGCCAACTTATTGCTGATGGAGCAGAGGCCTTAAGAAAAGCAGATGGCACTGTGGCCCTACCTTTAGGGTGGAAGAAGTGACGTACATGTCCGGACGCTAATTGGTGACTGGTACACCGGCTCCTGCCACACCCTTGCAGAGGTGGCTGGTTGCTCTTTGAGCCAGCTTGTCCTTGCCCGGCATGCACAAGCTTCAGTGCAACAACTTTGCCACAAATGGAGCCATATAGAGGAAACAAGAAGCAGGTTCAGGAGAAGGGTGTACCCTGCCTTTGGGGCTCCAGTCCATGCCTCAGGGGTCGTATGGCACTGCAGGCTTCTTGGTTGCCAAGAGGCAGACCGCAGGCCATCTTGATGAGGACTTTACGTTCAAGTACAGAAAGCAGCCAGGATTACCATCCAGGGGACTCGGCCTTCTGTGGCCCTGGCCAGACAGAGAATTTGTGCCAAGGCAAGACAAGCTCACTCGGAGCAGCGTGTCAGTCGCTGGGGCCTATGTATGCCAGGCAAGGCCAAGCTGGCTCAAAGAGCAACCAGCCGCCTCTGCAAGGGTGCGCCTAGAGCTGGCAGAGCATCCAGCACCTCAGCCACACAAGGAAGTGGGGATGGCCAGCTTCCCACAGCTTGATTGGCTGCCACCTAATTGCTGATGGAACAGAGGCCTTAGGAAAGGCAGATGGCGCTGTAGCCCACCTTTAGGGTAGAAGAAGTGATGTATATGTCTGGCTGCTAGTTGGCAGCTCGTGCCCCTGCTCCTGGCACACCCTTGCAGAGGTGACTGGTTGCTTTTTGAGCCAGCTTGGCCTTGGCCGGCATGACAAAGCTTCAGTGCAACAACTGTGCTACAAATGGAGCCATATAGAAGCGAGCAGCAGGCTCAGGAGCAGGGTGTGCACTGCCTTTGGGGCGCCAGTCCATGCCTCAGGCATCAAATGTCACTGCGGGCTTCTTGGTTGCCACGAGGCAGATCACAGGCCATCTTGAGGAGGACTTTACGTTCAGGTGTAGAAAGCAGCCAGGATTGCCACCCAGGGCACTCGGCCTTCTGTGGCCCTGGCCAGACTTAGAATTTGTGCCAAGGCAGGACAAACTCACTCGGAGCAGCGTGTTATCACCTGAGGCCTGCGCATGCCTGGGAAGCCCAAGCTGGCTCAAAGAGCAACCAGCCACCTGTGCAAGGGTGAGCCTGGACCTGTTGGACCAGCCACCAAGCTCACCTACTCAAGGAAGCAGGGATGGCCAGGTTGCAAAAGCCTGAGTGGCTGCCACCTGATAGCTGATGGAGCAGAGGCCTGAGGAAAATGAGATGGCACGTTTAACTCTTTAATGGATCTTAAGTTAATTTTTCTATAAAGCACATGGCACCAGTCCATGCCTCAGAGCTCGTATGGCACTGCAGAGCACAGAAGGCCGAGTTCCCAGGGTGGCAATCCTGGCTGCTTTCTGCACTTGAACATAAAGTTCTCCTCAAGACGTCCTGTGGTCTGCCTCTTGGCCCTACCTTTAGAGTAGAAGAATGGATGTACCATGTCCGGCAGCAAGTGAGGTTGGTGACTGGTCCACCTTCTCCTGGCCCAGCCTTGCAGAGGTGGCTGGTTGCTCTTTGAGCCAGCTTGGCCTTGCCCAGCATGCGCAAAGCTCAGTGCAACTACTCTGCTACAAATGTAGCCACAGAGAGGAAACGAGCAGCAGGCTCAGGAGCAGGTTGTGCATTGCCTTTGGGGCTCTAGTCCATGCCTCAGGGGTCGTGTAGCACTGCGGGCTTCTTGGTTGCCTAGAGGCAGACCACAGGCCATCTTGAGGAGGACTTTATGTTCAAGTGCAGAAAGCGGCCAGGATTACCATCCAGGGGGGCCTTCTGTAGCCCTGGCCAGACCTTGCAGAGGTGGCTGGTTGCTCTTTGAGCGAGCTCGGCCTCCCTGGCATGCACAGGCCCCAGGTACTAACACGCTGCTCTGAGTGAGCTTGTCCTGCCTTAGCTGCCACCTAACTGCTGAGGGAGCAGCGGCCTTAGGAAGAGCAGATGGCGCTGTAGCCCACCTTTAGGGTAGAAGAAGTGATGTACCATGTCCGGCCGCTAGTTGGTGACTGGTACACCTGCTCCTGGGATACCCTTGCAGAGGTGGGTGGTTGCTCTTTGAGCCAGCTTGGCCTTGCACGGCATGCACAAGCCTCAGTGCAACAACTGTCCTACAAATGGAGCCACAGAGAGGAAACAAGCAGCAGGCTCAGGAGCAGGGTGTGCACTGCCTTTGGGGCTCCAGTCCATGCCTCGGGTCGTATGGTACTGCAGGCTTCTTGGTTGCCAAGAGGCGGACCACAGGCCTTCTTGAGGAGGACTTTACGTTCAAGTGCAGAAAGCAGCCAAAATTACCATCCATGGGACTGAGCCTTCTGTGGCCCTGGTGAGACTTAAAATTTGTGCCAAGGCAGGACAAGCTCACTCGGAGCAGCGTGTCAGTAGCTGGGGCCTATGCATGCCAGGCAAGGCCAAGCTTGCTCAAAGAGCAACCAGCCACCTCTACAAGGGTGCGCCTAGTGCAGGCGGAGCATCCACCACCTCACCCACTCGAGGAAGTGGGGATGGCCAGGTTCCCACAGCCTGAGTGTCTGCCAACTTATTGCTGATGGAGCAGAGGCCTTAAGAAAAGCAGATGGCACTGTGGCCCTACCTTTAGGGTGGAAGAAGTGATGTACATGTCCGGACACTAATTGGTGACTGGTACACCGGCTCCTGCTACACCCTTGCAGAGGTGGCTGGTTGCTCTTTGAGCCAGCTTGTCCTTGCCCGTCATGCAGAAGTTTCAATGCAACAACTTTGCCACAAATGGAGCCATATAGAGGAAACAAGAAGCAGGTTCAGGAGAAGGGTGTACCCTGCCTTTGGGGCTCCAGTCCATGCCTCAGGTGTCACATGGCACTGCAGGCTTCTTGGTTGCCAAGAGGCAGACCACAGGCCATCTTGATGAGGACTTTATATTCAAGAGCAGAAAGCAGCCAGGATTACCATCCAGGGGGACCTTCTATAGCCCTGGCCTGACCTTGCAGACATGTCTGGTTGCTCTTTGAGCCAGCTTGGCCTCCCTGGCATGCACAGGCCCCAGGTACTAACACACTGCTCCGAGTGTGCTTGTCCTGCCTTGGCTGCCACCTAATTCCTGATGGAGCAGAGGCCTTAGGAAAAGCAGATGGCACTGTGGCCCAACTTTAGGGTAGAAGAACTGATGTACCATGTCCGACCTATATTTGGTAAGTGGTGCACCTGCTCTTGGCACACCCTTGCAGAGGTGACCGTTGCTCTTTGAGCCAGCTTGGCCTTGCCGGGCATGTACAAGCTTCAGTGCAACAACTGTGCTACAAATGGAGCCACAGAGAGGAAACAAGCAGCAGGCTCAGGAGCAGGGTATGCGCTGCCTTCGGCTCTCCAATCCATGCCTCAGGGCTCCTATGCCACTGCACGATTCTTGGTTGCCAAGAAGCCAACCACAGGCCGTCTTGAGAAGGACTTTATGTTCCACTGCAGAAAGCAGCCAGGATCACCATCCAGGGGACTTGTTTTTCTGTGGCCCTAGCCAGACTTTTAATTTGTGCCAAGGCAGGAGAAGCTCACTCAGAGCAGCGTGTTAGTACCTCAACTCTGTGCATGCCAGACTAGGCCAAACTGGCTCAATGAGCAACCAGCCACCTCTGCAGGGGTGCATCTGGAGGAGGTGGACCAGCCACCAACCTTACCCAGTCAAGGAAGTGGATGGCCATGTTCCCACAGCCTGAGTGTCTGCCACCTGATGGCTGATGGATCAAAGGCCTTAGGAAAAGCAGATGGCCCTTGGCCCTACCTTTTTGTTAGAAGAACTGATGTTCCATGTCCTGCAGTGAGTGAGGTTGGTGGCTGTGCCCCCAGCTCCTGGCACACCTCGCAGAGGTGACTGGTTGCTCTTTGAGCCCTCTTAGCCTTGCCCAGCATGCACAAGCCTCAGTGCAACTACTGTGCTACAAATGGAGCCATATAGGGGAAACGAGCAGCCATCTCAGGAGCAAGGTGTATGCTGCCTTTGGGGGCTCCAGTCCTTGCCTCAAGGGTCTTATGTCACTGTGGGCTTCTTGGTTGCCAAGAGGGAGACCATAGGCCGTCTTGAGAAGGACTTTATGTTCAAGTGCAGAAAGCAGCCAGGATTACCACCCTCAGGACTCTGCCTTCTGTGGCCCTGGCCAAACTTAGAATTTGGCCTAGACAGGACAAGCTCACTCGGAGCAGCGTGTCAGTAGCTGGGGCCTATGCATGCCAGGCAAGGCCAAGCTGGCTCAAAGAGCAACCAGCCACCTCTGCAAGGGTGCGCCTAGAGCAGGTGGAGCAGCCACCAGCTCACCCACTCCAGGAAGCCAGGGTAGCCAGGTTCCCAAAGCCTTAGTGGGTGCCACCTAATGGCTGAAGAAACAGAGGCCTTAGGAAAACCAGATGGCACTGTGGCCCTACCTTATGGTAGAAGAGCTGATTTAGCCTGACTGGCAGCGTGTGAGGTTGATGGCTGGTCTGCCTGATGCTGGCACATCCGGGCAAAGGTAGCTGGTTGCCCTTTGAGCCAGCTTGCCCTTGCCCAGCATGCACAAGCCTCAGTGCAACAACTGTGCTGCAAATGGGGCCATATAGAGGAAAGGAGCAGCTGGCTCTGGAGCATGGTGTGCACTCCCTTTGTGCCTTCAGTCCATGTCTCATGGGTCGTATGACACTGCGGGCTTGTTGGTTGCCAAGAGGCAGACCACAGGTCGTCTTGAGGAGGACTTTATGTTCCAGTCCAGAAAGCATGCAGTGGTACCACCCAGAGGACTTGTGCTTCTGTGGCCCAGGCCAGACGTAGAATTTGACAAAGTCAGGACGGTCTCAGTCAGAGCAGCATGTCGGTCCCCGGGGCCTGTGCATGTCAGGCAAGGCCAAGCTGGCTTAAAGAGCAAGCAGCCACCTCTGTTAAGGGTGTGCCTGGAGCAGGTGGAGCAGCCACCAGCCTCACCCACTCAAAGAAGCAGGGATGGCCAGGTTCCAACATCCTGAGTGGCTGCCACCTGATGGCTGATGGAGCAGAGGCCTGAGGAAAAGCAGATGGCACTGCTTTGTAGTGCTCTTCTTTGTCTCTCTTGATCTTTTTCAGTTAATGTCTGTTTTATCAGAGACTAGGATTGCAAACCCTGCTCTTTTTTGCTTTCCATTTGCTTGGTAAATATTCCTCCATCCCTTTATTTTAAGCCTATGTGTGTCTTTGCACATGAGATGGGTCTCCTGAATACAGGACAACAATGGGTCTTTACTCTATCCAACTTGCCAGTCTGTGTCTTTTAACGGGGGCATTTAGCCCATTTACATTTAAGTTTAGTATTGTTACATGTGAAATTTATCCTGTCATGATGTTGCTAGCTTTTTATTTTTCCCATTAGTTTGCAGTTTCTTTATAATGTCAATGGTCTTTACAATTCGATATGTTTTTGTAGTGGCTGGTACTGGTTTTTCCTTTCTACGTTTAGTGCCTCCTTCAGGAGCTCTTGTAACACAAGAATGTGGATTTATTTCTTGTAAGGTAAATATGTGGATTTATTTCTTGGGACTGTATTCTATGGCCTTTACCCCAAGAATCATTGCTTTTTAAAATGCAATTTAAATTAGCATAAAACATTTACAGCCTATGGAAAGGCTTGTGGCATTAGAATCCTTATTTATAGGATTATTTTGTGTTTTTTTGAGATATGGTCTTTGTCATCGAGGCAGAAGTGCCGTGGTTTGATCATAATTCACCACAGCCCTGAACTCTTGAGTCCAAGCCATCCTTTTGCCTTAATCTCCCAGCCAGTTGGATCTACAAGCATAAGGCATCATGCCTGGCTAATTTTTTCATGTTTTTTTTTTTTTTTTTTTTTTGTCGAGATTATGGTATCAGTATGTTGCTCTGGCTGATCTCAAATTTTTGACCTCAAGGGATCTTTCTGCCACAGCCTCCTAAAGTGCTAGGATTATATGCATGATACACCATGCCTATTGTAGAGTATTACATTATTTTCAAAGTCTTATTCTAAGAGCCATTTATTGCCTTTGGCCTAAATAACTCAATATAATATCTCTGAAACTTTTTTTTGACAAATTTTGGGGCATGATGATGAGAAAAGGGGGTTTGAAACTTTCTAATAAGAGTTAACTTAGAGCCATTTAAGAAAGGAAAAAACACAAATTATCAGAAAAACAAAAGTAAGATCAAGTGCAAAAGTTCTGTGGCAAAGATGATGAGAGTAAAGAATATATGTTTGTGACTCATGGTGGCTTTTACTTTGTTCTTGAATTTCTGAGTACGGGTTAACTTTTAAAGAATCTACATTACAGATAACATTTTATTGCAAGTAAATGTATTTCAAAATTTGTTATTGGTTTTGTATGAGATTATTCTCAGCCTACTTCATTATCAAGCTATATTATTTTATTAATGTAGTTCGATGATCTTACAGCAAAGCTGAAAGCTGTATCTTCAAAATATGTCTATTTGACTAAAAAGAAGTTATTCAACAGGAGTTATTTACGAAAAAATACAACAGGAATATAAAAAACTTAAAGAGGATAAAAAGATGTTGGAAAAAGTAATATTAAATCTTAAAAAACATATGGAAAGTACACATTGGTCAAGACACATTGGTGAAGTACAAAAATATAAATTGGATCTAGAAGAAAGGGCAATGCAGGCAATAGAAAAATTAGTAGAAATCCCTTTACAGGTTAGTTTGTAAAATCAGGTAAGTTTATTTATAATTTGCTTTCATTTATTTCACTGCAAATTATATTTTGGATATATATATATATTGTGCTTCCTCTGCCTGTCTTACAGCAATTTGCCTTGCAGAGTTCTAGCAAGAAGGTGGCATGTGTTTTTAATTTCAAATATTTAAATTTCTATCATTATAACAAAATCAATTTTTCAGAGTAATGATTCTCACTGTGGAGTCATTTGATTATTAAGACCCGTTGGCATAAGATTCCATCCTCTGACTATAAAAATCCTGGAAGAAAACCTAGGAAATATTCGTCTGGACATTGCACTTGGCAATGAATTTATGGGTAAGTCCTCAAAAGCAATTGCCAGAAAAATGAAAATTGACAAGTGTGATTTAATTAAACTAAAGAGCTGCTTCTGCACAGCATGAGAAACTCTCTAGGGGGATTGAACAGACAGCCTACAGAGTGGAAGAAAATATTCACACACTATGCATACAGCAAAGGCCTATTATCCAGAATCTATAAGAGACTTAGACAAATCAAGAAGCAAAAAATAACCCCATTAAAAAATAGGCAAAGAACATGAACAGACAGTTTTCAAAAGAACACATATGTGGCCAACAAACATATTAACACATGCATACCATCACTAATCATTAGAGAATGCAAAGCAAAACATCAATTAGATACCATCTCACACCAGTTAGAATGACTTCTGTTAAAAAGTAAAAATAATAAAAATATTTAAATATTCAATAATGAAATGTTATTTAGGTTGAGATAAATTAATTTGTCATTATTCTCAAAACGTGGATATTCAAGAATAACCTTACTTCACATGTAATAACACAACAACTACCTTAAAAAATAAAAGCTGGGGCCTAGCACAGTGTCTCAAGTCTGTAATCCCAGCACTTTTGGAAGCTGAGGTGGGCCGATCACGAGGTCAGGAGTTTGAAACAAGCCAGGCCAACGTGGTGAAACCCCATGTCCACTAAAAATACAAAAATTAACTAGGCATGGTGGCGGGCACCTGTAATCCCAGCTATTTGGGAGGCTGAGGCAGGAGAATCATTGGAACCTGGGAGGTGGAGGTTGCAGTGAGCTGAGATCAGGCCATTGAACTCCAGCCTGGGCAACAGGGCGAGGCTCCCTCTCAAAAATAAATAAATAAATAAATAAAATTAAATGAAGAAAAACAAAAGCTGGAAGTTCTATGAAAATATTAATGCACATACCATCTTTTGAAAATGTTCATGGTTTCTCTAGAGATTTCAATACCTATTCTAGCTTATTATAGTAACCTATAATTTGTATTATACCAACCATGGTATAAAAACCTTAAAATGTATATTTTTGTTTCTCCTTTATACTATTTATGTCATGCATTATAGTCTCAAATATTATGAATTCCATAATATAAAGTTACTCTTTTTTTAAAAAAATAAGACAATTATCTTTAGAGCAATGTAAAATAATTGGGCTATATATCTTTATATCTTCTCTGGCACTCTTTATTTCTTTGTGTAGTTTCAACTTTCATCTGCTTCCATATTCCTTTTGCCTCAAGAAATGATTTTGACATTTATTTTAGTGCAGACCTGTTAGCAAGGGACTCTTGCAGTGTTAATCTGAAAATGTCTTCATTTCATTGTTATTTTCACTATATAGTTAATGGATGTAAGATTGGGGGTTGACTTTTTTCCAGTTATTTAAAAATTTTGTATCATTGGTTTCTGACTTGTAGAGTTGCTGACACGCAGTTCACTGTAATGTCTATTTCTGTTTATCTCTCTACACAGTGTTCCTATTTTTCTGTGACTGAATTCAAGATTTTTGCTAATCGTTGGTTTTCAGCAGTTCGACTAGTGTGATTATTCTAGCGTTCTTTAAATTTTGTATGTATCTTTCTTGGATCTTTTTGAGTTTATTTGGTCTCCTTAGTCATCTTTTTCAAATTTTTCTTCCCTTACATTCTGTTTTTACTCTCCTGGAATTCCAATTAATTGTATTTTACTTAATTTCATGTTACCAGAGAATTCTTGGATTCACTGGAGTATTTTATTTGCTTGGCTCATTGGTTTATTTTGTTTTTCTCTTTCCTCCCTTTGTGCTACCATTCAAATAATTTGTATTGACCTAGCATAAAATTTACTGCTTCTTTCTTTAGCTCTGATGACCAGTCTGCTAATCAGCTTGCTGTTGTAATTCTTCATTTCTGTTCTCATGCTTTCACTTATTTCTAGCTTTTGCCTTTTACTGTTCCCATCTCTGCTGAAATTCCTCATTTTTCCATACATGTTGTCTTTTTTTAAGTAGATTCTTTAACATTTTGATCATTATTATTTTAAATTAGTTGCATTTAGTTCCAACATCTGAATTATCTCTGAATTTGATTCTGTTGACTTTTTATCTTTTGAAAATATTATAACTCATAACCCAAATTTCTAACTTGGTTTTATGTGTCTCCCAATTTCTAAAAAATGCAAATCATCAGATGTAGAAAATCAGGAGATCATGAGATAATTGTTTATGTTGAGATTGTTTTATATTTATGTTTCATTTTGGTTTGTGTCATGCTATTAGTGTGGGCAGGAACAAAGGTTGGTTTTTGCTGCGGTGTCTGAAACATTCAGTGAACCACGTAACTCAGATTTCTCCAGCAGCAGGCTGCTATATCATGTCCCTTGTGTGGGGCCTTAGGCTCTGGAGGGCATATTCCAGTGCTCCTGTTCCAGTTATCTTTCCGTAGTCCTTACCACATATGTCATAGGAGGGTCTCTCTCCACTTTCTTGTTCCTCTCTAACTGTAGAACATCATTTTGTGTGTGTGTGTGTGACTAGGCAGAAAATTCAGGTTGGGGGCAGAGGGATGATTCATGTTATTTTTGAGCCAGTTTCATCATTGGACACTCAGAGAAGGGGTATTTTTAGCACTTCCTGACTCTTATTCTAGTGGGAATCAAACTGTCTGTTATCTGTGTTGTTTTTTGAGGAAGAAATGATACCTTGCCCTCCTCCCACCTCAGTGGTAGAAAACCTTTGATTTATATCATTGCAAGTTTTCAACCCCACACTAAGGACATACTATTTTATTTCTTCTTCCATAGGAACAATGCACCTTTGTCTGTGTCACTGGATGGAGATTTTCCAACCCTTTACCACAGTAGCACAACTCTGCATTAGTGCAAAATCCTGGGCCCCAAAACAATCCTTGCTCCTCTCCTGATGGAGAAGTATTTTTCTTGCATCCCTCCCCCAGAAGCAGTGATCCTTTGCCTGGTCTCAGGTGGGATAGGGTAGGGTATGAGAGGTTTCTTAACCTTCTCGGAAAGCTGTTGTGTTTTGCTGCTTCTTATCTCCCAGAAACAGTAGACTTTTTTGCGTGGGTTCATGGACCCAGATGCTTTTTTGCCACAGAAAATGAAGGGTTTTGATTCTTAGGAGAGAAGCAAATGTTCATGTAGTCAATTTTTTTCTTATTTATTTTTTGCTTTGTTTTATTATTTCGGTAGTGATGAGTATGATCATTATTTTCCACTTATGCCACTTGCAACTCTAATATTTTGTTTTTATTAGCCCCCCTTTGACAGTTCAGCACTAAATCAAATGCAGATGATCATCAGTTGTGTGAATAAAGTGTTTTTATTGAGAACAAAATTGTTGATATAGACACAAATTTTAGGATATTATCCTACTTAGCACAATATGTCACTGGCTCAAGATGTAAAATCCTCTTTAGGCTGAACAAAGAATGGTTCTTAAAACTATTGTCCCTTTTTGACAAATAAAAAAAACCCAATGCTTTTTATCTCATGGATAGATTATTAAAATAATTACATACCTGATCTTCATTTTATGTTCTCTCTCTTCAAGATATTTCCTTCAAAACTACTTTGACTGATTAGTCTCTTTTGAATTACGTTAGACTTTGTATTTTCTCCACAAGCTCATCAGGGTAAATCCTGCCTTTATATTTTTTATAAAAATTCTCTTTTTTTTTTCAAATCTTAGTTGAGCTGAAAGATTTCCACCAAATGTCTCCTATGCCACAAAGCCTTATTTTACTTATCTCCCCATCCTCCTTGCTCAAGCTCATTTAGGAATATTTTTATTAAAACATAATGCAATACTGTTTTTTAAAAAATCTGAACATATAGTATTTTCAATTTGAACACAAAATAGTGCTCTAACTTGAAAACAAGTTTTAGAAACAAATGTTTCTAGAAGGAGGATCAACAGTGTCATAAATATCATAATCCAATTTTCCTGTTTGTACTAAAACATTAGCAAATATTTATTGGGAAATTGCTGTCTGCCTGAAAGTAGAATGCTTTTGATACACATTATATCATAGAAACTATGTACTATTATTTGTAGTATCTTAAGAGTAAAAATATCGAGTCTTAGAGATGTTAAGCAATGTGCTCAAATAGCATAGGGAAAGTTGGAATTCTGAAATTCCGACTATGCCGTAGGTATGATAGGAGAATCAGTGTTTGTCAAATGTAAGTGTCAAATCATTGTGGGGATTCAGATGCCTCTGATTGCTAGGGTCAATACACTTAAGCAGATCATGTCACTACTTAGTTAAATCTATTTCATTAAAGCAAAATTCCACAAAGATTATTGGCACCAAAACCATTATTTTTCTTCCTCCCTTCCTTCTTTCCTTCTTTGCTTCCTTCCTTCCTTCCTTCCTTCCTCGCTCTCTCGCCTGCCTGCCTTTCTTTCTTTCTTTCTTTCTTTCTTTCTTTCTTTCTTTCTTTCTTTCTTTCTTTCTTTCTCTCTCTTTCTTTCTTTCTCTTTTTCCTTCTTTTTCTTTCTCTTTCTTTCTTTCTTTCTTTCTTTCTTTCTTTCTTTCTTTCTTTCTTTCTTTCTTTCTTTCTTTCTTTCTTATCTGTCTGTCTTTCTTTCTTTGAGACAGGGTCTCATTCTGTTGCCCAAGCTGGAGTACAGTGGCACAATCATGGCTTACTGCAGCCCCAGCTTCCCCAGGCTCAGGTGATCCTCCCATCTCATCCTCCTGAGTAGCTGGGAGTACAGGCAAGCCACTATGCCTGGCTAATTTTTTTTTTTTTTTTTTGGTAAAGATTGGGTTTCACCATGTTGCCGAGCCTCGTCTACAACTCCTCAGCTCAAGCAATCCACCTGCCTTTGCCTCCCAAACTATTGGGATTCCAGGTGTAAGCCTCACGCCTGGACAAAAATATTATTTAACAAGTTCAATTTAACTATTAGATTTTGGACAATGAGGGATAGAATTTTCTACATCATAATTCATCTTGTGTTCTTTATTTAAAGTAATACATAAGGATTTCAATTCAATTCAAATATATTTATTAGCAAATTAAATGGCTTTTTCAGGATTCCAAACTTTTGTTGAAGACATAAATGTTAAATGATGTCACTAATTTTAATTAGATTAACAGAAAGGTATTCTGGTGTGTAATAACAGTGACAGAATGGGCTATTAATTTTATTTTCTTTCTCTTTCTCTCTTTCCCCTTTTTAAAATATTTTACTTTTAGGCGCTTTGGAATCCTGCAAATATAATAATGATAATTAAACAAAACACTCAGAGAAACTGCCAACCCTAGGATGAAGTATATTGTTACTGTGCTTTGGGATTAAAATAAGTAACTACAGTTTATAGAACTTGTATACTGATACACAGACGCTAAAAAGGGAAAGTGTTTAGATGAGAAGCTCTGCTATGCAATCAAGAATCTCAGCCACTCATTTCTGTAGGGGCTGCAGGAGCTCCCTGTAAAGAGAGGTTATGGAGTCTGTAGCTTCAGGTAAGATACTTAAAACCCTTCAGAGTTTCTCCATTTTTTCCCATAGTTTCCCCAGAAAGGTTATGACACTTTAGAAGAATGCTTCACTTGTGAAAAACAAATATCAAAGTCTTCTTGTAGATTATATTTAAGGACAAATCTTTATTCCATGTTTAATTTATTTAGCTTCCCCTGTAGCTAATATTTCATGCTGAACACATTTTAAATGCTGTAAATGTAGATAATATAATTTATGGATCATTAATGCCTCTTTAGTAGTTTAGAGAAAACGTCAAAAGAAATGGCCCCAGAATAAGCTTCTTGATTTGTAAAATTCTGTCATTGGCTCAAATTTGTATAGTATCTCAAAATATAAATATATAGACATCTCAGATAATATATTTGAAATAGCAAATTCCCGTTAGAAAATAATAGTACTTAACTAGATGAGAATAACAGGTTGCCATTATTTGAATTGTCTCCTATTAGTTTTTCATTTGTTGTGTTACTCATGTTTTACTTATGGGGGATATATATAACTTCCGCTGTTTTCAGAATTATTGTATGCAGTCAGTATGAGAATGCAATTTAATTTTCCTTGAAGCTTTTTCACACTTCTATTACTAGAAATAAGAATACAGTAATATTGGCAAAGAAAATTGACCAGCTCAATAAAATTTTTTAGTAAATCTGATTGAAAATAAACATTGCTTATGGCTTTCTTACATCAATATTGTTATGTCCTAGACACCTTATCTGAAATTACGGCTTCAAAATTCTAATTATGTGCAAATGTGTAAAATATCAATACTTTATGTTCAAGCTGGGGCCTCCTCAGGCGTCCTGGGCTGAGAGAGAAAGATGCTAGCTCCGCAAGCCGGGGAGGGAACACCACCACATTGTTACACGGACACACCGCCACGTGGACACACGACCAGACTCACATGTACAGACACACGGAGACATTACCACATGGAGACACCGTCACACAGTCACACGGACAGACTGGCATAGTGACATGGACGGACACACAGACATATGGAGAAATTACCACATGG
Organism: Pan troglodytes; assembly: GCF_028858775.2. Taxonomy (NCBI): domain Eukaryota; kingdom Metazoa; phylum Chordata; class Mammalia; order Primates; family Hominidae; genus Pan; species Pan troglodytes. The sequence continues at coordinate 12,681,788 of NC_072414.2, forward strand.
ACACACCACCACACTATCACAGGGACACAGACACATGGAGACATCACCACATGGACACACTGTCACACTACCACAGGGACACACAGACACACGAGACATCACCACACTGTCACATGGACACACCATCACACACATGGACACACCATCACACACATGAACACACCAACACACTGCCATATGGACACTGCCACACACACTGCCACACTGTCACATGGACACACCTCCACACCATCACACCACCACACACACTGCCATGTGGACACAAGGACACACAGACACTGTCACACAGATACACAAAACGCTGTCACACGGAGACATCACCACGCAGATACACCACCACATGGACATAGCACCAGACACTCTGCCACACAGATACACCACCACACAGAAATGCGGACACACTGCCACACAGACACCACCACATCGTTGCCACACTTTCATGTGTCAGCTGGCGGTGTGGGCCCCACGACTCTGGGCTCTAATCGAGAAATTACTTGGACATATGGTGAAGGCAAAATTTTTTTTTTATTTTCTGAGACGTAGTGTCGCTCTGTTGCCCAGGCTGGAGTGCAGTGGCGTGATCTCCGCTCACTGCAAGCTCCGCCTCCTGGATTCACGCCACTCTCCCGCCTCAGCCTCCAGAGTAGCTGGGACTACAGGCGCCCGCCAACTTTTTGTGTGTTCTTAGTAGAGACGGGGTTTCACCTTGCTAGCCAGGATGGTCTCGATCTCCTGACCTCGTGATCCACCCGCCTTGGCCTCCCAAAGTGTTGGGACTACAGGCGTGAGCCAGCGCGCCAGGCCAAGAATTTCTTTCCATCTCCTGTGTCATTGCTTTGGCAGTGGAAACGCACGTGGCCTCTAAAGAGTGGGTCCCAAGGTCATGAAGGCCTGTGGGGTGGAGGGCAAGGTCTCTCTTTCCAGGCTGGAATGGCGGAAGACGCGGCGGCAGAGGGGCTGCATGTCCTCCTTGCAGCAGGCCCCTGAGGACCTTTATCCTCCTGAGCCATGAATGTCCCTCAGGAGTGTCTAAAGCGCCCGGTGGGGCAGAGGGACCCCTATAGGCCTTAGGAGCTCTGGCCCATTAGTGGTCAGTAAAACGCAGAGGTGAACACCATAGAACCACAGGTCCAGGAGAATTTTGTAAACGCTCCGAGGATGCCCTTTTTTGTTCTCCCACTGCAAAATTGTTTTAAAAAGGAAAAAAATCCAGCAATGTCTGGGGAAAGTCAATACTGAGTGTCAGCGCGGGATGCTGCCGCTGATACGATCCCGGCGTCCTGGCCGAAAGTGGCCTCGGGGACCGCATCTCCGCGCACCATGGCAGCAAACACCAGAGGTTTGTGGGCAGATGGTGTCCCTGCGGCCATCCCCGCTCCTGAGTGCGGAAGGACAGACAGGAGCGGGGACTTCTGGGTGTTCCTGGTGTCAGCCAGCTTGACGCCGTTGCTGCTCCTTGAAGTCCGGGATTTGGAGAAGCACCTGGTTCCTGATGGAGGCCGTGGGCCTCTTGGTCCCCGCTTACCAGGCAGCGGCGCCAGCCTAGTTCTCAGCCCCGACCCGGTTGGGCGCCGCCTTCCATCATGCCAAAGACTTTCCGAAACTGCCCTTCTTGGGCCTGGGAAGCAGATCCTGGGCGTCCCTGGGGCCTGTGGCGCTGGCAGCAGCTCCACGTTGAGGTCGCCTGCAGCCCCCACTGCGGAGTGCTGGAGGTCCTTGAGCCGGGCGTGGGGAGGCCAATCCGCAGGTGCTGGGCGCCTGGTGCGGGTCGCAGTCTCAAAAGCGCCTGGAGGTGACATCCAGGAGCACCACCGCGCCGCCCACAGGGAGACCCATGGCGAGGCGCGCCCCCTAAGGCGGCCAAGGAAAAAGCAGAAGGACAGGAAGGTGCCCCAGAGCTCGATCTCAGGCCGCAAGCACCGACCAAGTTCCTGGTCTCCGGGAGGTCTTTTTTTTTTTTTATTTCTTCCATATTTTATTATTATTATTATTAAGTTTTCAAGATGCATTAAAGACTTAAATGTTAGACCTAAAACCATAAAAACCCTAGAAGAAAACCTAGGCAATACCACTCAGGACATAGGCATGGGCAAGGACTTCATGTCTAAAACACCAAAAGCAATGGCAACAAGAGCCAAAATTGACAAATGGGATCTAATTAAACTAAAGAGCTTCTGCACAGCAAAAAAAAAAAAAAAAAAAAAAAAAAACTACCATTAGAGTGAACAGGCAACTTACAGAATGGGAGAAAAATTTTGCAATCTACCCATCTGACAAAGGGCTAATATCCAGAATCTACAAAGAACTTAAACAAATGTATAAGAAAAAATCAATCACATCAAGAAGTGGGCGAAGGATATGAACAGACACTTATCAAAAGAAGACATTTATGCAGCCAACAGACACATGAAAAAATGTTCATCATCACTGGTCATCAGAGAAATGCAAGTCAAAACCACAATCCGGGAGGTCTTGCCAAAGACAATCTGGGCTTTCCGGGCAACGTGCTAGAGCTTCTGGGAAGCAGTCGTGGCCCTTTGGAGATTCCACGGCTTCGGATCCCTACTGCAGGATGCTCCACTGTGTCTGCCGGACTCTGGCGTTTTGCTGAGGGGTGACCTCGGAATGGCTAGAAACAAGAACACTGGGATGGCCCAGTCGTGCCCCAGGTATTCCTGCACACGTGGTGGCAAAGGCGCGCAGACAGAGTGCCCAGTCAGCTTGGTCAGAGTTCTTTACAGGTTAGTGACAGACTTGGTCCCGCGCTTGTGTCCTCTCATGTTTTCAGTTAACCTGCGGACCCCCAGGGGCTCCTCCATCTCCACCGTGTTCTCCTCGGGCTGAAGCCCAAAGTCCCCCATTTTCTCCTCAAACAGCTCTCAGAGCCACTTCTGCAGGCAGGAGGACAGCGCGTGGACTCAGTGTCTGACTTGGGAAGCCACCTCTGAAGGAACTGCTGGGTGACTATGGTCGTAAGTCAATCAAAGCAGACTTTCCCTGGCTTGCTGCGCTACATTGATTTTATTTTCGTATTTTAAAAGAAGCAGAAGGGAGGTCCTAGGAAATTTGCCCAATGCAGATGCTGACAAGAGTGGTGACATGAAAAAGATTACCCAGAAGGAAAACAAGAGCTATTTTCTCAACATCTGAAATCTGTGTAGGCTTTTGGAAAAGTGAAACTAGATGCAAAGCACAATGATGTAATTCTGGCAATTTCCACTGACACAGAACTCAGTCAATCTGAATTAATCTAAGGGTTACAAGGAAAATGGCACTCCAAGAAGTACCTATTAACATCACTCAGCTGCTGTGAAATAGGCTTACAGGCAACATGGAGTGTCAATTATCCAGTGTTTAAAGTCAGTGATACAGATTGGACTACCATATCTAAGGCTCATAAAATCTTCTTTAAAGGATTGACAGGTGGTTTATCTGATATGTAGACAATGATTCTCAGCAGTTAACTAGCACAACTTGCTAATATCAATTGCTTGAGAAAATCAGATAATTGCTTGAGAAAATTAGGACATTGCTTTGAGGAAGTTAGGTAATTAAATAAATTACTTTTTTTAAGAATAGTTTAATATTTTGGCAAGTAGACTTTAAAGTAGATTGGTAATATCTTAAAGGCTACTTTTAAAGAAGTAGCAATATAACATATTTAATTATAAAAATAATGTTGGAAACAATTCAACTTTCTATCACAGATAATTTCACAAATGTAGAAATACCATCTCAATAATTAGAAGAAGTAGCAGCAATTTCTGTCATTTTTATGCAAGTTACTCCTAGTCCATTTATTTGGTTTTCAATAGTGTTTTTAAAATTTGTTTTCAAACAGGGCTAATCATAAATAATAGAATATATTTTACAAGAGTTGAAGGTAACAAAAAGTAAGTGCCATTTAAAAAATTGTATTAGATTGTTTAAAAATGTTGTGGGTACATAGTATGTGTATGTATCTGTGGGGTCCATGAGATGTTTTGATACAGGCATGCAATGTGAAATAAGCACATCATGGGGAATAGGGTATCCCTCCCCTCAAGCATTTATCCTTCAAGTTATAAAAAATTCAATTACAGTCTTAGTTATTTCAAAATGTACAATTAAATTATTATTGAATATAGTCACCCTATTGTGCTATCAAATAGTAGGTCTTATTAACTCTCTATTTTTATACCCATTAGCCATCCCCACCTTCCCACAACACCCCCTGCCGCTACCTTTCCCAGCCTCTGATAACCATCCTTATACTCTCTGTGTCCATGAGTTTGTTTTGATTTTAGATTCCACAAATTAGTGAGAACATGTGACATTTGTCTTTCTGTGCCTGGTTTATTTCACTTAACATAATGATCCATAATGTTCCATCAATGTTACTGACAATGACTGGATCTTATTCTTTGTGATGGCTGAATAGTCCTCCGTTGTGTATATGTACCACATTTTCTTTATCCATTCATCTGTTGATGGACACTAAGGTTTCTTCCAAATCTTAGCGTTGTAAACAGTGCTGCAACAAATACGGGAGTGCAGATATGTATTTGACATACTGATTTCCTTTATTTTTGGTATACACCCAGCAGTAAGATTGCTAGATCATATGGTAGCTCCACTTTTAGTTTATTGAGAAACATCCAAACTGTTCACCTTAGTGGTTTTACTAATTTGCATTCCCAGGAGCAGTGTACAAGAGTTCCCTTTTCTCTGCATCCCTGCTAGCATTTGTTATTGCCTGTCTTTTGCATACAAGTCATATAAACTGTGGTGAGATGATATCTTGTTGTAGTTTTGATTTAAATTTCTCTGATGATCGGTGATATTGAGCAGTTTTCTTATACCTGTTTGCCATTTGTAGGTCTTCTTTTGAGAAATACCTATTCAAATCTTTTGCCCCCCCTTTTTTTAGCTAGGTTATTAGATTGTTTCCTAAAGAGTTGTTTGAGTTTTCTATATATTCTGATTATTAATCCTTGTCAGATGAGTAGTTTGCAAATATTTTCTCCCATTCTGTGGATTGTCTCTTAACTTTGTTGATTGTATCATTTTCTGTGCAGAAGCTTTTTAACTTAATGTGATCCATTTGTCCATTTTTGCTTTGGTTGCCTGTGCTTGTGGGGTATTGCTCAAGATATTTTTGCCCAGACCAATGTCCTGGAGGTGTTCCCCAAAGTTTTTCTGTACTAGTTTTATAGTTTGAGGTCTTGGCTTTACATCTTTAAACAACTTTGATTTTACGTTTGTATTTGGTGATAGATACTAGTCTGTTTTCATTCTTCTGCATATGGATATCCAGTTTTTTCAATACCATTTCCCACCAGTGTATGTTCTTGGCACCTTTGTCAAAAATGAGTTCACTGTAGGTATGTACATTTGTTACTGGGTTCTCTATTCTGTTCCGTTGATCTATGGGTCTATTTTTATGCCAGTACCATACTCTTTTGGTTGCTATAATTCTGTGGTATAATATGAAGTCAGAAAATATAATTCCTCCAGTTTTATTTATTTATTTATTTTTGCTTAGGATAGTATTATTTCTTCTACTGAAAGCATTCTATGTTATTTATTATTAGTCTAATTTTGTAGTTTTACAATGCTATCCTCTTTTACAAAGCTATGGTCAACTCAGTGTGTCCAGATCAGGGTCATTTGTAGCTATTTGCAAATGTAGCAATATTCTGGCTGGGCGTGGTGGCTCATGCTTATATTCCCAGCACTTTGGGAGGCCAAGACAGGCAGATCACCTGAGGTCAGAGGTTCAAGACCAGCCTGGTCAACATGGTGAAACCCTGTCTCCAATAAAAATACAAAAATTAGCCGAGGATGATGGCAGATGCCTGTAATCCCAGCTACTCAGGAGGCTGAGGCAGGAAACTCACTTGAACCCGGGAGGTGGAGGTTGCAGTGAGCCCAGAATGTGTCATTGCATTCCAGGCTGGGTAACCAGGCACGACTCTGTCTCAAAAAAGAAAAAAAAAAAGCAATATACTGTGTAATTGTTGATAGCATAATTCACTATTATGTAGATCAGCGAGCAGAGGATTCTGAATGCATGAACATATCATGAACATTTCAATACATTACTCATAATTACTGATGAACTAAAGAGAAACCAAGAAATTATGGTGATAGTTACATTGACCTGGAGAAATGTAGACACAAAAGAACCATAAGATGAGAAATGTGTTAACACAGTCTATAAGGGCATGCAAGAATAAAAATAGGGGAGAAAACAGGAGAGTTTTTCAAGAGCTTTCTGGTCATGTAAGTCAATTTGTATCGGTTAATTTTTAAAAGGTTTATTTACATGCAATAAACTGCACATACTTCAATTGTACATTTTGATAATTCTTGGCATTTGTAGCTCTATAAAACCAGCAACTTATTAAAATAGCAAACATATCCATTACCTTTACCGCCAAAGTTTTCTTGTGTTTTTTCTACTCACTTTTTCCTGCCTATCCCCATCCCTTCCACAGGCAACCACTGATCCACTTCCAGTCACTATCCATGAGTTTTTATTTCCAAATACATGAAATCATATGGTATGTATACTTTCTGATCACTCAGCATCACTATTTTTGAGATTTATTCATGTTGCTACATCTATCAATTGTTCTGTTCTTACTAGGGAGTATTATTTCATTATATACGTATACCATAGTAAGTTTATAAGTCACAAATTCACCTGCCATGGACATTTGGAATGTTTTCAGGTTTTGGCTGTTGCAAGTAAAGCTGCTATGAAGATTCATGTAAAATCCTTTGAATGGGCATATGCTCTTAGTTTTCATCTCTAATAGAAGTGGAATAGACAGCTATCATGTCTGTAATATGCAAACACAAAGGCTGACAAAACTGATTTCTAAAGTGGAAACTCCACTGGATAAACTTGACTCCAGCCTGGCTTTTGAGATTATCTCCTATGTTTGTGCAATGATTGGTCCTGGGGTAGCCACATGACCCAAGGAGGACCATGTTTAAACTTCCGAGTTTTCATCGAGATTAACATGCATTTGTTGAAAGAGAAAGCCCTTTTCTTCTAATCCCCCAGCTGCAAATGCTTTCAGGGATCACATCATGTTGGAACATTTGGTTACAGTGTTTCCTAAACTTCGAGGGTAAAAATTGTTGAAGTAGGTAAAAATGGAGCAAATACAAAGAATAAAGGAGTCCAGAAACATCAAATAAAAAAGAAAGGGCCTCCATAAAATCATTTGAACTTATGATTAATTCATTAGTCATTAAAACAAGTTTAATGTACAAAGAATCATCCCCCCAACCACCCTTTATTCCTTCACCAAGTTTAAGTTACATTTTTTTAAGGTGCAAACAAAAGATTTGTCATTAACTTAGACATCAAAACCCCTTGTCCCCAAGAGCAATCATTCAACTCTGTCCCTCTCATTGTTACCATAATATGTTCACTTCATTCTGCATGCACCTGCTCTTTGCCCTTGTCTCCCTATTCTATTCTATTAAAGTTACATCCAGACATTTATTTCATTTTGTATCAAAGAAACTGTATACATGTTTTTAATCTTAGAAAAATTTCTGAGTAATTTTTTGTCTCATATTTGATTTTAAGCCACCCAAGAAGCATTATTTTTTCATTTAGTATTTTAACTTTACTAACCCAGGACTTTTATAGTAGATATTATGTCTTTTTCTAAATGCTCTGCTTCAATTTACATTTTAAATCTAATTTTTAAAAAGTGTATGTTTTCAATATTTGCATCATGTATCTCAGGCCTAAATATCCCTTGATAACCAATACTGCCTTTTTTTCTCTGCATTTGTCACATATTTCAATAAGGAGCTATATTGCCTGCCACAATAAAAGTTTTTGCCAATATAACATAACACATAGGCAAAATTTTGTTTCCAAGTGATTGATGATGTGGTGCCTTCAGTCTAGTCCCAATCCCTCAATGTAATCATCATCCCTATCTAATGAAATATGAAATAAATATTTCACTTTGTTTCTAAAATTCAGCAGACAAATATATAGCCTGTCACACCAACATATAAAAATTAAAGCAGTTCCTTCTCCACTCCCACTGCTTCACTTGACTAGCCTTGAAAAATAATAATAATAATAATAAATGAAAGCAAAATTGTTCTTTACTTATCTTTGAAATTTAATGGATATACTGTCAGCAAAGCTCTTATATATATATGGAGGGCCTCTATAAAATATAGACTCTTAACTAGAACAGTAGACTTACATGATGGTTAAATTAAAAACGCAATTATATATAGTACCTTCACAAATGCACCAGTACTTATTTCAGAATGCATGATGTAATTGACTAAACCATTTAGGGCTAGACCTCTGAAATAAAAGGCATTCACACTTTGTGATTCTAAGGGGAAAATATTATTCAAAATAGAAGCATGCAGAACCTTTACCTGATCATGATAAAAAATTTTTCCTACTTGTTGTTAATATGCCACAGCTTTTACAAGGTCAGCAAAAAGAGATTATCCCACAATATAAGCTGATGGCCAAAATTATCTGCCTTACTTTAGTTACCATAATATCTATTAAGTGTAAATTTCTTCTGAAAGAAAACAGATACATTTTTCTCAGAAATATCTTCAGATGAAGATCTAGCACATCTGTTAGTTTCTAACTTTTGAAAATTTTGTTTTTATTGATAAATATATATGGGGTACAATGTGGTACAATACATGTAAATATTGTGAAATGGACAAATTAGGCTAAATAACATATCCTTCACCTCAGATATTTATTACATTATGGTGAAACATTTAAAATGTACTATTTTAGCGCTTTTAAGATATGCACTATATTATGAGTAACTGCAGTCACTTTGCTGTGTACCATATCACCAGAATGTATTTCTCCTAACTGAAGCATTATCCCATTGAATATTTCCCCTTTTTCCACCCCCGCCGCCCGACCTGCTCAGCCTCTGATAAACCACCATTCTGCTCTTAACTTCTATGAGTGCACATTTTTGGATTTCACATGTAAGTGATATTATGAGATATTTGTCTTTCTGTGTCTGGCTTATTTTACTTAGTATAATGTCCTCTAAATTCATCCGCGTTTTTGCAAATGACAGAATTTCATTCATTTATAAAGATAAGTAGTATTTTTGTATGCATCCTACATATACTTTTAATTTTCCACAGCTTTATTGAGATATAATTCATACATTATGTAATTCACTCATTTAAAGTACAAACTTCAAATTCTTTTAGTATATTACCTGGGTGGACAAATAATCTTCATAAGATAATTTTAGAACATTTTAATGCTCCTTAAAAGAGACTTGCACCCATTAGCAATCTTTCCCTATTTTTTCCAGCCTTTTTAAAACCCCTCCTAGTCTAGGTGACCACTCATCTAATTTCTGACTATGAATTTGCCTATTCTGGACATTTCACATAAATGGAATCATAATAACACATAGTCATTTCTTACTCACTTCTTTCGCTTAACATATTTTTAATGTTCGTCCATTTTGGAGCATGCATTAACACTTTTTTCCCTTTTGTTTACAAATAAGATTCTATTTTATAGACACACCACATTTTATTCATCCACTCCTCAGTTGATGAACATTTCTGTTCTTTTCTACTTTTTGTTGCTATAAACATTTGTGTACTACTTTTTGTGTAGCATTTGTTTTCTTTTCTTTTTGGTAAATACATAGGAGTGGAATTGCTGGGTCATATGATAACTCTATGTTTAACCATTTGAAGAACTGCCAGACTGTTTTACATTTTAAGATCTCACCAGTGGTGTAGAAGGGTTCCAATTTTTCCACATATTTTTATCCATTCTTCAGTTGATAAGCACTTAGGTTGTTTCTAATTCACGGCTATTATGAATATTGCTGCAATGAACATGAAATTGCAGATGTCTCTTTTTGACATATTGATTGAAATTCCTTTGGACACATATCCAGAAGTGGGATTGATGGATCATAGGGTAAATATATTTATAATTTCTTGAGAAAGCTTCGTACTGTTTTCCAAGATGGCTGTACTAATTTTCATTCCTACCAACAGTGTACAGGGTTTCTTTTTCTCCACATCCTCACCAACACTTATCTTCCATCTTTTTTTATAATAGCCCTAGTAAAATGTGTGAGGTGATATCTCATTGTGGCTTTGATTTGCACTTCTCTGATAATTAGGAATGTTTATGATTTTTTCATGTACCTGGTTGGCCTTTTGTATGACGTAGGAAATGTCTATTCTGATTCTTTGCTTATTTTTTAATAAGCATAGTTTTTTTCTTATTTTTGAGTAGGTTGAGTTGCTTATATATTACTATATGAGCCCCTTATCTGATGTATGGTTTAAAAATATTATCCCATTTGTGGGTTCTCTTAATTCTATCATTGCTTCTTTTCCTGTGGAAAAGCTTTTAAGTTTTATGCAGTCTCATTTGTGTGTTTTTGCTTTTGTTGCCTTTTGGAATAATCTACAGAAAATCATAGCTCAGGCCAATGTCATACAGTCTCCTTCTATATTTCCTTGTAGTAGTTTTACATTTAAACTTTAATTTTGATTTGATGCTTGTATAAAGAGCAAAATAAAAGTCAAATTTTATTCTTCTGTATGTGGATAGTCAGTTTTTTCTACACCATTTATTGAAAATACTTTTCTTCACTGCGTATTTTTAGTTATTTTATCAAAAAATCAATTGACCACAGACACACGGATTTATTTACAGGTTCTATATCCCTTTGTACTGTTTTACGTGTCTGTTTTTATGCCATTGCTATGCTGTTTTAATTCCTATAGCTTTGTAATATAGTTTGGAGTCAGGTAGTCTGATGCCTCCAGCTTTGTTCTTTTTGTTCAAGATTGCTTTGGTTGGTCCAGGTCTTTTGTGGTTCCATACAAATCTTAGCAGTAATTTTTCTATTTCTGTGAAGAATGACATTGGAATTTGATAGTGGTTGCATTTAATCTGTAGATTGCTTTGGGTAGCATTGACACTTTTACAATAGTAATTTTTGAATCCATCAATAAAGGATGTTTCTCCATTTATGCCATTTTAATTTTTTCATCAATGTGCTATAGTTTTCAGTATGTAAATCTTTTGTGTTTTTGATTAAATTTACTCCTTTCTTTTATATATTTATATATCTGTTTTGATTCTATTATAAATTGAATTGCCTTTAATTTATTTTTCAGGTAATAGTTTGTCATTAGTTAATAGAAACAATAATGATATTTGTATGTTGATTTTGTAACTATTAACTTTATTGAATTTCTTCATCAGCTATAACCATTTATTTTGGTGGAATCTTTAAGATTTTCTCTATCTTAAGATTATATTTTCAAAAAACAGAAACAATCTTACCTCTTCCTTCCCTATGTGGATTTCTTTTACATCTTTGTCTTGTGTAATTGTTCTGGCTAGGCAATTACACATAATGTTTTCATCATTTGTAATTTTACATCACATCCATCTATTGTGGCACATTGATTGCTACTTTTCAAGTTGTAAACCTGGACATTTATCACTACTCTTCCTCCAGTACAGGAGTCCATGGCGTGGTGTGGGCCCTACTGTGCCACAGTCCAGGGCACGGCTGGGCGGAGGTTCTCTTGTGCAAGAGTCCATGGCTCTGCAGAGCAAGAGTTCTCCAGTGCCTTAGTCCAGGGTTAGGCAGGGGTGGGGCTCCTTCAGTAGCTTAGTCCAGTGCGCCGCCCTGCGAGTGTCCTCCTGAGCAGGAGTACACGATGCGGCGGGGTCCTACTGTGCCTTAGCCCAGGAAGCGGGCGGCTGGGTCCTCTGGTGCCATAGTCCAGGCTGCCGGGAGCTGGGTCCTCTGGTGCCACAGTCCAGAGCACGACAGGGCAGGATTCCTGCCTTGCTATATCCAGGGTGCAGCGGGGCGGGGGTTCTCTTCTGCAGGAGTCCAGGACGTGGCAGAACGGGAGTCCTCCGTGTAGGGGTCCTCCGGTGCTGCAGTCCAGAGCACAGTGAGGCTGGGTCCTCCCGTGCCATAATGTAGGGCATGGCAGGACAGGGATCCTGCCCTGTGATAGTCCAGTGCCTGAGTCCGCAGTAAGGCAGTGGTCCTCCAATGCTGGAGTTCACGGCGTGGTGGGGTCACGGTCCTTCAGTGTCTTAGTCCATGGGTACCAGGGCGGGGGTCCACAGTTGCCATAGTGAGGACCTGGGAGGAGTGTGGTTCCTGCCTCGCTGTAGTCCGGGGAGCAGGGGGCAGGGGTCCTCTCTTGTCAGAGTCTCTGGCGCGGGGTGGAGGTGAGGTGGGGGTTTTCCTATGCGATAGCCCACGGGGCGGTGAGGCCAGGTCCTCGCTTGCCTTTGTCGTGGGCACAGGGGGGCGAGGGTCTTCGGTGGTGGAGTCCTCAGAGCGGCAGGGTAGGGGTCCTCCAGTGCCATATTCCAGGGTGCGGCGGAGTGGGGGACCTGTCCTGCAGTGGTCCAGGGCATGCGGGAGTGGTAGTCCTCCTGTGCCATAGTCCAACGCGCGGCGGGGAGGGGGTCACCTCGGCCTGCAGTCCACCACGCACGAGACCCTGGTCCTGCTGTGCCTCAGTCCAGTGCGCGGAGGGACGGCAGTCCTGCTGTGCTGTAGTGCAGGACGCGGTGGGGCAGCAGTAGCCCAGAGAGCGCCGTGGCAGGGGGTCCTCCAGTGCTGGAATCCAGTTCATGGCGGGTCAGGGGTCTTATCGTTCTAAAGTCGGTGGCAAGGATCCTCCCGTGCCATAGTCTAGGGGGCGATGGGGCAGGGTTCTCTAGTGCAGGTGTCCAGGGTGCGGTGGGGCAGGAGTCCTCTGGTGCAGAAGTCCAGGACGTAATAGAGTGGGAGTACTCCGATGCCAGAGTCCAGGGCTCTGCGGGGCGGGGTTCCCCCATGCCAGAGTGTAGGGCGCTTTCAGGCGAGGGTCTTGGCGTGCAGTAGTTCAGGGTGTGGTGGGGCAAGGATAGTCCAGATCTCCATGGCGGGGGTTCCTCTGTGCAGGAGCCCAGTGCCCGGTGGATCGGGGTCCCTCCGTGCTGTAGTCCAGGGCACGGCAAGGTGTGGGTCCTCTGGTGCCCTATCCAGGGGGCGGTGGGTCAGAGGTTCTCCCCTGTCTTGGTCTAGGGCCCGGCGGGACTGAGGTCCAGGAGCCCAGGCGGTAGCCCAAGTTGCCTCAGGACCAGGTCCTCTGGATCCACAGTCCAGAGCACAGATGGGCAGGAATAGCTCAGGGCGAGCCAGGGCCGAGGTCCTCGGGAGCCACAGTCCAGGGTGTGGAGGGGTGGGGGTTCTGCAGTGGCACAGCCCAGGACACAGCGGGGCGGGGCGGGGCGGGGATCCTCCGGTACCTTAGTCCAGGGCGGAGCCACGGGAGAGGTCCTTCAGTAGCATAGTCTAGCGCATGGCGTTGCAGGGGTCCTCCAGTGCCTGAGACCAGGGCGGGTCGCGGGTCCCACTGTACTCTCGTTTAGGGCGGAGCAGGTCTGAGGTCTTCTGCTTCAGTCTAGGGCGCTGGAGAGTGGGGGTCCTCTGGTGCCAGAGTCCATGGATCCATGAGTCGGCGTCCTGCCATGTCTTAGCCCAGAACGGGGAGAGGCGGAGATCCTTCTTTGCCCTAGTCCAAGGCATTGTGAGGCCCCGCTCCTGCACAGAGGCGGTCTGTTCCTCTACCGCCGCGGGGAGAAACTGCACCATCTCTGGCAAGCCTAACCCAGTACCTGTCCTTAAAAGATTCCCGGTTGAGTGTGGTTCGGAGCAGCCCTGAGAAGTGTGCCCTTAGATGGCTTCAAGGGCTCTGGGCAGTGTTTAAGGAATCCAGCTGACCTCAGTTACTCCGAGCCCTTTTCCACTCAGCAGAACTTCTGGCCACCCGGGTCCTCCATCTGTGGAGCCCTTCTATCATCCCAGATCCCCACAGGGTGGACTCCCTCTCATCCTCACAATCTCAGCTCAGGCCTTATTCATCACTGCATTCCTGGCACCAGGCCTGGCCCATGAGAAATGGGTCAGATTAAGAGCTAAATGTGTTTCCATGGTCACTTGTTTTCTTCAGGCCTCCTTTCTTTGTGCCAACATCTTTGGGTTTCTGGTTAAAGTTTTCAGCAGCTGCATGCAGTTCCATTTTTCTTACCAAGTAAGAGACATAGCTTCATGAAAACAAAGGCAGAACGCTTGTGACCAGAAAACTCCCAGTCCTCTCCCTGCATAGGAAAACTGGACTTCTCCGGAAGGCTCCAGCTCCTGGGCAAATCTCTAGGGCCACTTAATTGGGCTATCCCCCACCTTTGTTTCTGGTTTTGAAGGGACCAAAGTTGGGAATCGTTTCTCAGTCTCTACACATGGAGCCCTTCTTTGGTGGGAAAGTCTTAACATATACCAGGATTCTCACTGACCTTTCAGAGCCTTCAAGAATCCTGAGCTGCTTTGGCTTCTGTTCCTGGAAGAGAGGCCACTGAACTGCTCTGGAGCTGGAGTTCAAGTTCAAATATTCATCGCTGTTACTAAGCCTTTACATAGCATGTGATTTCTTTCTGGCAGGCTCATGGTCACCTAGGTTTGCTTATATGTAGATGGAGGGTCTGCATCCTTATTCAGGTAACACCCTCAGTCTTTCATGCTGAGATTGGCCATTTTATTTGTAACTCACTGTACAATCCATTTGCTCTTCCAGTGTCCCTTAGAAGGATGCAGAGTGTTCTGTAGAATGCCATAGAGACCTGGGTTTAGGGAAAATATTTGACCAAATGTCCACCAACTCACATGAGTATCTCCCCACAACTTGTACAGTGCTAGTCTCTGGGTATATAGTAAATGAAACCGTGCCTGAGCAGATGTTACAAACACCCTCCACTGTGAGACTGCAGGGCTGCTTTATTCAAGCAACAGTGTGCTCTAATAAGGTCAGAGTTGAGAGAAACAAGTTTTCATTCCAGCTTTCTCAAAAACTCCCTTTGTGACTTTAGACACAATAATAATAACACTACCTAAGTAGTGAACACCTCTGTGCCAAGAAATATCATGGTCATTGCCTGAGTTGTAATTCTCACAGTAGTCCTACAGGATAGCTGCTATTACTGCTTATTATGCAGATGGACAACCTGAGGCTCAGATGGAGTTAAGTGGCTTAATTGGTAGCAATCGAGCCAGGATTTGAACCCAGGGCTGCCTGATCACCAAATAAAATTGTATTCAACATGATGCACTTAACTTTTCTGGCCTCATTTCTCTCACCTGTAAAAATGCAGGTTTCAGATGTTTGTAATATTTTACCTGTGGTTGAAAGAGTTACCAGCCCTCCCTTGATGACCCATGGTAAGACCCATGAGCCTTTGAATATAATTATAGAAAACATTTGGAGAGGGATAGAGAGAGACGAGATCATGGCTCCTTTGATAACGTCAAATTTTCAGTGCACTAAGCTATACATAGTGCAGTTTTCTAGCTTCCCTTTCACAAACGGTGTTGAAGAAAGTAAATTAAGCAACTCAGCTATCACTGGGAATGCAGTAGAAGTAATCAAGTCCAGTGCTGGAAGATAGTTGCCATGATATTCCAACATGGACACCAGGATCACAGTCGATGACTATGCCCTCCCTTGAAAATGGCGGCTTGCCTCTCTTTCTGTAAGCAAATGTCATGTCATAACAGTATTAAACAATTACAAGTAATGTCCCCATCTGCTTCTACGCTGCCTTCAAAATATTATTTCAGATCTGCCAAAATAAATTGCAAACTCATTAACAAGAAAGCAGGGTGGGGGGTGCATTCATCCCTGCCTTCCTGAGTAGTCTGTTCACCCAAAGACAAAAGGATGACCAGCTTTCATCAGGGATATTCAAAGACACAGTCACCCTGCCATGCAGCCAGAGGCTGGCAAAGGTCCAATCCGCTTTTTAAGAAGCTTGTTGGATGAGCTCTGTAAACATACAACCACAAAGGAAAGGCACAGCCAGTGTGAGGGAGGCTGATAAGATGGGCATCTTGTTTGCTTCAAGGTTAGAATGCAACTTGTCTATCAAAATGTGGTTATCTGACCTCCACAATGCTGCAGTCCAGTTAAATACTGCAAATATTCATCCACCATTTACTATGGATAAAACAATAATGTGCTGTGGGGAATCCAATTACACAGACACACACACACCCAAGAAAGTGCACACACACGTGTGCACACACACTGCTCCTGCTGCCTCAGAGCTTCCAGGCCGGCAAGGAGTAAGTGCAAACATTAGTAGGTAAGTCTGCTACCAGGAAGAATATGATAAGTAGATCCAACAGGGTACAACACAGTATGATAGGAGCAAACAAGGTTGAGATGAGTTCTGACTCCCTTTCACTTATAAAACTGATTATGGAATAGTTTATGAAAGACTCGCCTGGATGAATCTCATATTTTCCAAGTGTTTTCTATCCCAGTGATTGGAACTTTTATTCATCTATACCATTGTCCAAAAAGAAGGAACAGGAGATTTTCCTAAGACCATCCTCTGTCTTATCCCTCATATCCCAAACATCACCAAGCCCTGTCCACTTTTACCTACTCAGTTTCTCTCCACTTGCTCTATTTTCTCCATAAGCACTAGCAATACCTTGGTTACATGACATTCTGAGAAACTTCTTTGTGATGTGTGCTTTCATCTCACAGAGTTGAATATTTCTTTTGATTGAGCAGTTTGTAAACAGTCGTTTAGTAGCATCTGCAAAGGGATATTTGTGAGACCATTGTGGCCAATGGGGCAATAGGAAATATCTTCACATAAAAACTAGACAGAAACTTTCTGGGAAACTTCTTTGTGATATGTGCTTTCATCTCACAGAGTTGAACCTTTCTTTTGATTGAGCAGTTTGGAAACAGTCTTTTTGTAGTATCTGCAAATGGATATTTGGAGCACTTTGAGGCCTATGGTGAAAAAGGAAGTATCTTTACTTAAAAACTAGACAGAAGCATTCTGAGAAACTTCTTTGTGATGTGTGCATTCATCTCACAGAGTTGAAGCTTTCTTTTGATTGAGCAGTTTTGAAACACTCTTTTTGTAGAATCTGCAAGTGGATAATTGGAGTGCTTTGAGGCCTATGGTGGAAAAGGAAATATCTTCACGTAAAAACTAGACAGAAGCATTCTGAGAAACTTCTTTGTGATGTGTGCATTCATCTCACAGAGTTGAACCTTTCTTTTGATTGAGAAGTTTTGAAACACTCTTTTTGCAGAAACCGCGAGTGGATATTTGGAGTGCTTTGAGGCCTATGGTGGAAAAGGGAATATCTTCACATAAAAACTAGACAGAAGCATTCTGAGAAACTTCTTTGTGATGTGTGCATTCATCTCACAGAATTGAACATTTCTTTTGATTGAGCAGTTTGGAAACCGTCGTTTTGTAGAATCTGCAAAGGGATATTTGTTAGCCCATTGAGGCCTAAGGGGAAATAGGAAATATCTTCCCATGAAAACTAGACAGAAACTTTCTGAGAAACTTCTTTGTAATGTGTGCTTTCTTCTCGCAGAGTTGAAACTTTCTTTTCATTGAGCAGTTCGGAAACCGTCTTTTTGTAGAATCTGCAAGTGGATATTTGGAACCCTTTGAGGCCTATGCTGAAAAAAGAAATATCTTCACTACATGATGCCCACCAGCAGCAGCAGCCGGGACAACCAGCACCCTGTGGAATTCCATACGGTGCATAGAATACATCCTCCCTTCAGTCGGCTTGGGTCAACTTAGGTCATGGGCCACCTGGCTGATAGCAGTTTCCACAGAAATGCTTCAAGATGGTAGAATAATCCAAATCTCTTTGCATGGGGCATGGTGTGGCTATCTGAGAAAATCCTGGCTTTTATAGGAAGGAGAAAGAAGAATGCTTCTTGAGGGGAAGAAACCAACAGGAATGTGCCTCAGGGAAATGTCACCAGAGGAGAGTGAGCTGTAATGAGTATTTTGGCAGATGATTTCTTGTGGTTCTTGTGTTCCTTGGCCCTGCACAGAGCTACCATTTACTCATTTGACAAATATTTGAGTGGTAGACTCCAGGGTTCAATAGTGATCAAAAATGCACAGAATTTCTTCCCTAGTGGAGCTTAGAATCTAACAGAAAGAGCTGACATTAGTCACAAAATTATGTAATAAGGGAAAGTGCAGCAGACCCAGGTGTGCTGCAAGAGCCTGTGAAGGCGGACTGACCCCAAGACAGAAGCAGGAAAGGATGCCTCCAGGAAGCAGCAATTGAGCCAAAATCAGGGAGAAAACTAGGCAAAGACACAGTATTCAGGAGGAGGTAGAAGCTGGCCCATGAGGACGGTGGTGTGGAGAGGTGAACCAATACCCAGGTCCTTGGATTTATTGTTGAGCTGCTGAATGAACCAGGGCTGGCTCTTGCCCAACCTCTGCACTTCTTGTTTTGCAAGGTTATAAATTTTTTTATTTAAAAGCTAGTATGAGTTGGGATCTGTTGCTTTTCTGAGACCCCATCCTGTGAGGTAGACAGGGGGCCTCACTGTACTCTGGGGAACTAAAGATGGAGAAGGGTTTTAGAGTGCCTGGAGAAGAGGCCCTTTAATAGATCATTTAAGAAGAGGGTGCTACTGCTAGACTGCCCAGATTCCCTTTCTGTCTTTGTGACCTTGGACTCTCTGTGTCTGTTTTCCAATCTGAAAAACGGAATAATGATAGTATCTGCCTCTGCCTGCAAGACCCTGACCTATCAGACCAACTACCTTTTCACTAGAACTCTCTTCTTGCACTGTACCCCAACTGGACCACTCATTAAAACTTAAAATGGGCATATTTTCCTTTTCTAGATTTTGCTCAAGACATTTCCCTCATCAAAATTAAATTTGGTCCATCTCCCCCTATTGGAATTAAACCCATTCTCCAGAAATCAGTTCAAATTTTATCACCAGAAAGCCTCTCTCCATTACCCCCACCTTCTTTTATTCTTTGGGCCATTTCTGCTATCATTTCTGTTTTTCTTTTTTGCTACATATTGGTGTAGGTATATATGATCTCCACTTCCACTCGAATGTGAGGTTACTGTGGGCAGTCCCTATGGGTATAGTCATATCCCAAGAGTCCTGGGCAGAGGGTTTCCCTCTTTCACCCAGGCTGGAGTGCAGTGGTGCAACCAGAGCTTACTGCAGCCTCAACCTCCTGGGGTCAAATGATCGTCTCAGCCTTTCCAGTAGCTGGTACTAAAAGCGGGCACCACCATGCTTGGCTAATTTTCATATTTTTCATAGAGACGGGGTTCCACCACGTGGCCTTGCTTGGTCTGAAAGTTCTGAGCTCAAGCAATCCACCTGCCTTAGCCTCTCAACATCCTGGAATGACAGCATGAGTTGCCACACCTGGCTGCATGCCGAATACTTTAGAGTTGTTTATGCCTGGCACTTCCAGGGCATGCAGAACTATGGTGGCATTAACCGACACATTAACCAACTGCCTCGCTTACTTTTCTTTTGACTCAGTTTATAAATTTTCTTAATTTAAATTTTAATTTCAACATGTATACATCTTTGAAATAAATAAAATAATCTCTTTGAATGTTTGACGTAACATAGAAGAAATTGACAAATGGACATCTTTACTTCATTTTCTGTCTCAAAATGTGGTACAAATACCCTCCCCTAAAGTGATCCCAATTATTACATAGCCATCTTGCTGTGGCTAATGTAGAATGTTTTTGCAGTATCACATGCACGAAGGGCATATCCAAAAAACATTTGAGTGAAGATAATACTAGATTCCAGAAAGTATCTAGACACTTAAGAGCAGGTGGTGATGATGTTAATTAATAATAACAATGTTGAGGGGCTGGCTTTTGCCCTTCCCTACTAAGCATAAAGAGCATATAAACTCAGCAAATTTGCTCTTATTTTCTTCATTATTTGGTTTTTGAATCAGTAAATGCTTTCCACAGGGGTCATCTTGTTAGTCATCTTGTCATTTTGCTGTGTCCCATCTTCGTCCTTGCAATTTTTCCTTTTTCCCATTTTGGCATGTATTGAGAGGAGTGTTATGCTGATGAAATGCCCTGTCCTGAATTGCTATCTGATTAGAACTTCCCTCAATTTTTAAAATGCTTCTTGACATGGTTTGGATTTGTGCACCCCCCACCCCCAATCTCATGTGGAATTGTAATTGTCAGTGTTGGAGGAGGGGCTTGCTGGAAGGTGACTGGATCATAGAGGTGGTTTCTAATGGTTAAGCCTCATCCACCTCGTGCTGTCTGATGATAAAGTTCTCCTGAGATCTGCTTGTTTAAAAAGTGTGTAGCACCTCCCCTGACTCTTTTCAGCCATGTGAATATGTGCTTGCTTCCTTTTCACCTTCTGCCATGATTGTAAGTTTCCTGAGGCCTCCCTATAAGCATAAGTCTGTACAGCCCACAGAACTGTGAGCCAATTCAATCCCTTTTCTTTTTGAATTACCCACTCTCATGTATATCTTTATAGCAGTGTGAGAACAGATTAATACACTCCTCCTCAGAAAGCATTCAATTTAGCTGTGTCTAAAGTATGCCAGGTGTCCTAGGGTGTTATCTTAGCCAATAATTCTTCCTCTTCAGCAAGATCTATTTGCCTGTGACAGCTTGACCTACATTTCCTACCATACTTGTCAGTAACAAGTAGCCCATAACATCTGAATGGACTTCATTGAAATCACAGAGGTTCTTTAGTTCTTTACTTTATTAGCAGGCATTAGGGAAGCACATCAACTTTCTAATTTAATAAGGTGCCTGTTGCTTTGAAAAACTGCTCAAAAGAAGATAGGAGAGGCTTACTTAAAGATATCACTATAGGCATGGCATGCTGGTTCACACCTGTAATCCTAGCACTTTGGGAGGCTGAGGAGAGAGGATCACTTGAGACCAGAAGGTCAATACCAGCCTAGGTGACATGGCAAAGTCCCATCTCTACAAAAGAAAACAAAATACAAAAAAAATTTAGGCATGGTGGCATGTGTTGCATTCCCAGTTACTCAGGAGACTGAGGTGGGAGAATCACTGAGCCCAGGGAGGTTGAGGCTGCAGTGAGCCATGATCATGCTGCTGCATTCCAATCAGGGTGACAGAGCAGGAGCCTGTCTCAAAAAAAATGTTATCACTGTACTATCTATAACTATTCTTAATTGGAATAACTAGGTTTTTTTCAACAGTGGAAACTCAAAACAGACAAAATTGTTGTACCTCAAGGTGCGTTGTCATAGTCATTTAGTTCCTTTGCTTGTAACTGCCCAATAAATGGATGAGGACTCACTTCACCCATAAATAAGAAAGGTGAACAGCACATGGGGCCTGTAGATGCCTTTTGCAGGGCCCTCTTTTCCTCTTCCTAAAGTTGCAATTTGAGTATTTCTCTAGATGGGCACATCATAGAAACTGTCATCCTAGATCAGAGCCTGGGGAGAGAGATACAGGTGTCATGCTTACATCTGCAGAGTGGGAACAAACCCAGAAAAATCAAGATGATTAAGCAGAGAGCTTCCATACTGGAGATAAACCAGCTGTGTAAAAAATCATGCTTATTGAACAAAAAAGCATTGCACCATCAAAATAACTGCTTTAACTAAGAAGTAAAGGAACTGATGCCCCAGCAGAGCACAGAGAGCCACAGAGACAGGAGCTGCATTTCAAACAAGGTCATTGCTGTTGTCCCCACCCTGAGTTAAGTATCTCTGCTTCACCCTTCCTTACCAAAGTTCTGCTTGATCATCCTTTTGTTTTGTTTTCTTTTTTCTGTACTTCACTTCTTTGAGAAAATATAAACCAAAACCTTACATAAAACAGGAATTGAGCTTTTGACAATGTTAGCTCTTGAAACAACCGAACAAAAAGTTTCTATTATTTCTCATCTCTGTGCTACCCAGTACAGTAGCCAATAGCCACAGATGACTATTAAAATTAAAATTAATTCAAATAAAACAAAATTTACAATTTAGTTGGTCAGTTGTACTAGCCACATTTCAGTTACTCAATAGCCACATGTGGCTATTGGCTACTAAACTGGCCAGCACAAATGTAGAACATTTTCATCATCATAGTTCTCTAGGCCATGGAAAAATTACTGAACTCAATTTCCAGTGTGCACATTTATTTGCGTACCTAGGAGCTTTTTGACCCTGTGTTGAGATGCCTAACCAGCTTCCTGATTGACCTTCTGATATTTCTGCAAATGTGGACTAAGAGGCCAGGATTCCTCAAGGCCCAGGTGACTCAGGTTATTCCAAAATTATATTTGGACTACCAGTCCTCTGCTTGATTTGGGATGCAAAAGGGGACTTCTCTCCCTAATCACTAAAGTAGCTTTTCAGTGTCCCCCTCTCATCACGGTAAGAGTCTCATTTCTTGAGACTCATTTCTTTCCATGACTTATGTTTTGGAGAGAGTGGATTCAGACAGAAGAGCTGGCTCTGTGCTGGTTTTCCAGGGGTCAGCCCTTTTGTCAGTGACGAGTCTGCCTCTCTACATGATGTACATTGTGTCCCACTACTGGTAATAGTATCTCAGCAATTGATTGACTGTTAGTTTATTTTCAAAGCTCAATATTCACAATAATCTAAAAGACATCCACATAACCACGAGGACAGACAGGCTCTCATAACCTGCAAAGGACAAGGTGCAAATTTCTTCTTTCCATCCCAGCAACAAATCGACAACTCAGCCAGCACTAAAAGTTGGGGTAAAAATTAATTAAAAGAAAAATGTATCAAGGATAGATAAAAGAACAAAAAAGCTATTGCAGCTGTCTTCTCCATGACAGAGGCCTGTGATCTGAATTTTAATGTTTTCATCTACTTTCTACTTTTATGTTTCTTTTATTATTTTTTTCACTGTCTCTTATTTGTAGATACAAATTTTTAATATTTAAAAGCTATTTTAAATACAATCTTTAAAAGGAGAAACATTCTTTTTTTTTTTGCACAAAATACTGAAGGTGAGATCCACTGATTGCAATGCAATGGGACAATATATCTGGAAGCAATTTTATCCAGAAAAATCAATAGCTTTAAAACAATTCACAACCTTGGACCTAATACCTCTACTTCTAGGAAGCTGGCCTATGAAGGTTTCTGCTGAAGGATGTTTATCACAGTATTATTTATAATGTGAAAAAGCCAAAGAGGAGACCTAAAATGTTTCAAAGATGAAAATGGTTTGATAAAATCATTTTTTTTTTGAGACAAGTTCTCAGTCTTGCCCAGGCTGGGGTGCAGTGGTGCAATCTCGGCTTACCACAACCTCCACCTCCCAGATTCAAGCACTTCTCCTGCCTCAGCCTCCCAAGCAGCTGGGAATACAGGCACACCCCACCATGCCTGGCTATTTTTTTGCATTTTAGTAGAGATGGGGTTTCACCGTGTTGGCTAGGCTGGTGTCAAACTCCTGAGCTCAGGCAATCCACCTTCCTCAGATTCCCAAAATGCTGGGATTACAGGTGTGAGCCACCGTGCCTGGCGATAAACAACATATTTAAACTCTAAAATGTTATGCAAGCATTCCAGGCATGCTTTGGAAAAACTATTAATCCCACAAAAGATGTTTATGTTATTATATAGACTAACAGACCAAGATTCTCCAGGACACTTACTTTGTTAAGTGTCTGAAGTAAAATGCAATGCTGTATATAAAATGTGACCTGAAGTCAGGTCCCAGTCTTTTCATCTGGAAAATTCTGTTAATTATACTGCCCTTCCCCTTTATAGGTTTTCTGTAGGAGTTAAAATACACTTTTTCAATTGCTTAACATAATGTTCAACACTGGTAGGGGAGCTATAAATGTCAGCTATTGTCCTATGTGCCAAAAAAAAAAAAACCCACACAGACAGACACACACACACACAAAGACACACATGGAGGGAGAGGAAGTAAAGATTAGAAAGCAGCACATAGTGTATCGGTAGGCAATGGGACCACTAGTGATTTTCATATTCTTTTTTATTTTCTTCTTTATACTGCTTACATTTCCAGTGTTATATAATGAGCATGTATTACTTCTGTAATCAGAAGAAGGTGGTATAAACCTGACCTTAATATAATAAAACAAAATTACTGGCCAGGCACAGTGTCTCATGCCTGTAATCCTAGCACTTTGGAAGGCTGAGACTGGTAAATCTCTTGAGCTCAAGAATTTGAGACCAGCCTGAGCTCAGTGAGACAGTGAGACCTCGTCTCTGGAAAAAATACAAAAATTAGCCAATGATAGTGGTGTACACCTGTAGTCCTAAGTTACCTGGGAAGCTGAGGTGGGAGGGTGGCTTGAGCCCAGGAAGTGGCTGCAGTGAGCTGTGACTGCACCACTGCACTCCAGCCTGGGTGAAAAAGCCAGACCCAGTCTCATACAAAAATAAAAACAAACAAAAAAGTTATTACTTAAATCTCACATGCTATCTTGGAGCCATCTCAGTGTTGAGGGAGTCAAGAGACTGGAGAGACCAATGGGTGAGACAGGAGGATTTTATTAAAGTGACCACTTGCCCAGTGGATTTGCATCCAAAAGGCTGAGCCCGGAAAAAAGATGGGGCCTGGTTTTTAAGCATGCAGCTTTGCAAAACTTACAGGGCAGGCTTAGCAAGCTTACAGAAGCAGAACAAAGGCAGTTAATCCAACAGTGACAAGTGTATGACTCAAACATGTCTGGTGACCTCTGCTGGGCCACCCAGCAGGCTCTCAGCAGATGGCAACTATTTTAGGCTTGCACAGGCATGTCTTGTGACCTTCTCAGGGTCACACCGATGGAAAACAGGAACTTAAAAAATCCTTATAAACTTACAGAAATAGTTACAAAAATAGTTATGAGAGCAGAGCAAAGAAATATTGGCCTGGGAAAGAATCTCAAATGGGGAAGCTGATAAGAACTTGTTTTTCTCATCCCTGTTCCTGGAGTCCATTCCTTCTGGGCTCTTCCTGGCCTTGTATATAAAGTTATCTCAGTCCTAGCAGGGCCTTGGACTGAGTCAGCCTGGAACAGGCCAGAACTTAGGTTTTTCTCCTTTTAATTTCTGCTTTAGTAGGCCAAGGTTCTGATTGTCACTGCTGAGAAAGTAAGGTGTGTTCAGGCTGCCCATGGTTCTGGGCTCCCCCGCGTCTCTGAGGAGGGCTATCCCCTCCATCACAGAGAATATCAGGACACTAGCCTGTTCCTAGTTATACTTACACACTCCTCTCATGTTGTCTGTGGAGTGGATGCTGCAGGGAGGGTGACATCCTAGTTAGTCCTAAGAGCCAGACTGCCTGAAGCTCACTGTAACAAGTCCTGCCTTGAGGAAGAAGGAAGTTTGCCTCTGTGAACCTCCCACCTGGGCCGAAGGGAAGCCACTCTCTCTGCTGCCTCTCCCCAACCTTTGCCTTCTGTGCTCCTAGTGAACCTCTCACCCCCTGCCTACAGGCCTGGAATCTCAAGACCATGATGACCTCTCATCACTCCTGAATCCAGAGCTTTCCCTTTACAAAGGGGAAACTGAGACCTGGAGCAGGGCTGATGTTCAGCCAGTGCACAAGGGAATGGCTGAATTGGTGGTAAAATACTGAAATAGTTCCAGTGTGGATGGAAAGGGGCCACTGCCCTGAGCATCTCTACTGCCCACCTCATCCCTTCCTCCAGGACCCTGGGTCAGCACCAGGAGTGTCAAAGTGGCCAGGATTGGCCGGAGCCCATGCTAATGGCTCTGCCAGCTCTTCTCCCCACCAGAGAGGGCAGGGGGATTCAGGCACTGTAGAGGTAGCATTGTGACCGTGTCTGCAGTAGTCAATCCTTGTGTGCCACAGTCCCTGACTTTGTTGATAAGGGCATCAGCCTACATCCCTCTGGTACTCAGTGATAAGCATCTAAAATCTTAAAGAAAAAATTTAAAAAGCTTTCAAAATATACGACTTAACATATGAGGCTGCATAAATATCTTCTTAGCAGTTGTCCCACTGGTGCTTCTGGTTCTGCCTCCCCAGAAAGTGGATGACCGGGCCACCCTCCACCACTGCCCTGTAAGGCCATGGGACACAGAGGCCACCAGTTCTTTTCATGTGGTCATCCCCTGTTAGATGGGAGAAAATACACCTGCCTCATTTTTGTAACTTCTGTGTGAACATTCCACAGCAGAGCTTCACTAAATGTGTGATGAAGAATTGAATGAATGAATGAATATGAGAGAAAATGAATAAATGGTTCAGATCCTGGGCTGGAAGGCTGTGTATGAAGATGGTGGGTAGAGGAGGGTCTGTTTTTCTTGCCTTTAAGTCACTAATTGTCACTTTGGGGCAGGAGCACAGGCTTTGAATGCAGACCGACTGGACTTTAATTCTGGCTTTACTAGTTGTGATTGTGTGACCTTGTGCAAGTTACTTAAACCCTCTGTGCCTGTTTCTTTATCTGTAAAATGGAGATAATAAGATGTCAAAGGACTGTGGTAAGAATTAAATGCTTTAAAAAAATCACAGTTTGTATTAAGTCCTCAATAGATTGGGTTTAGCATCATGAGTGCATGTGTTTCTGGAGCAATGCTCATCTTGGGCTGGATGGTGCCTACACAGAGAAAGACTCTGGCCCCTTCTCATCCACATGTATCTGTCTTATGCTTGGTTCCCATTCCCAGATCCTTGGAAGATCCATATTGCTGAAACGGTGAAGGGTGATGGGCACCTCAGGACAACTAAGCTGCTCCCCAAACATCTTCCCCCTCCCAAACTCTCCTGTGGTCTTTAGCATTTAACAGGAATCTCTGGACACTCCAAGGGGTGATCCTCTCATGGAAGACCAGTGGGGAGGAGGCTGTGGGAAAGGTCAGGCACTGTGCACTTCCCTGACAGCTGCAAATCGTTGTTTCCAAGCCCACTGGTCACTACAAAGAAGGCAAGTTATATGACCTAATAATGTGATTCTTTGGTGCCTCAGTCCACACTGGCACTTTAATACTCCTAGAGTGGATTGCATGGTGGTCTATCAAAAGATATGTCTACCTGGAACATGTGAATGTGCCTTTATTTGGAAAACAATCTGCAGATGTAATTAAATCCAGCACCTTGAGATGATTAGGATGGGCCCTAAATCCAATGACAAGTATCCTTATAAGAAAAGCGGCAGGTAGGGCACAGTGGCTCACACATATAATCCCACCACTGAGAGAGGTCAAGGTGAGGGGATCACTTGAACTCCAGGCTTTCAAGATCTGCCTGGGCAACATGGTGAGACCCTGTCTCTCCAAAATGTATATAAAATGTAATAGCCAGGCATGATGGCACCCGCCTGTAGTCCCAGCTACCAGCTACTCGGGAGGCTGAGATGAGAGGGTAGCTTGAATCTGGGAGGTTGAGGCTTCAGTAAGCTGTGTTCATGACGCTGCTCTCCAGCCTGGGGGGCCTCTCCAGCCTGGGGGGCCCCTGGCCCCTCCACAACCTGCGCTAGAAGAGCTGGGCCCTGGCTCTGGCACCATGCAGCCTCTGAGGTGAGGCTGAGAGCCAGTTTCTGCCCTCCTGCAGCTGGGGACCAACACCCCTGACTTAGGCGTCGTGGAGTCTTCTGGCCCAAGGGTCCGCGCTGCTGGTGGCGCTGGCAGGGTCAGAATTTGCCACAGCTGCTGCTGCACGCCTTGTGCAGGTTACCACTGCAGTTGAATCTACAGCAGAGGCAGGCAGGGCTGGTCCCAGACAGCCTGGGGGTCGCTGAGTGGACGGCCCTTTCACCCTAGAGTCAGCTCTTTCTTGTAGGTGCCCAGATCAGGGTGTGCAGGGGCTGGGCACAGGGCAGCCGCCAGGAAATGGCTGAGCTGCCGGTTCCCGCCCTCCTGAAGCTGGGGCCGGACCACCTGAATTGGCCGCTGGGCGGCGCCTGGCCCTGGAGTGTGCCTGGCTGGCGTGAAAGCCTGGTCTGGGGTTGCCATCAAGGCTGCTCCCCCGCCATGTGCAGGTGGCTGCTGCAGCTGAGCCCATGACAGAGGCTGGCAAGGCGTTTCCCAGGCAGCCTCAGGGTCATTGAGTGGACCACTATCCCACCCTAGGGTCAGCTGTTCCTTTGCCTGAGCCCAGAGTTCCGGGTCGCGGGCACTGGGAACTGTGCAGCCATGGAGACTGGGCCGAGGGCAAAGGTTTCTGCCCTGCTGCAGCTGCGGGGCTGACTGCCTGAACTAGGCGCTGAGGCTGCGTTGTCCCCGGTGTCAGGGCTGTGGTGCAGGCAAAGTGCCGGGTTGCTCTGCTGCTGTCGTGCCCTTGTACAGGTGGCAGCTGCAGCTGAGCTCTCAGTAGAGGTCGGCAGGGTTGGTCCCAGAAAGCCTTAGGATCGCGGTGTGCACCACCCTCCCAGCCTAGGGTGCACTCTTCCTTGGCACGCGCCCAGAGCTCGGGGTTTCGGGCGCTGGGCCCTGTGCAGCTGCCCAGAATAGGCTGTGCGGCTGGTTCCCGCCCTGGCAAGGCATCCAGCCATGGAATCTGCACTGCTGTTGGGGGCAGGCAAGGTCGGGGGATGGAGGTGTGGTTTCCACCATTGCTAACGGGCGCCACCTGGCCCCGTGCAGCTGGTAGCTGCAGCTGGTGGCTGCAGCTGGTAGCTGCAGCTGAGAGCATGGCAGAGGCTGGCAGGGCTGGTCCCAGACACCCTGAGGGTCGCTGAGTGCACCGCCTTACCACCCTAGAGTCTCCTGTTCCTTAGACTGCTCCCAGGACGTGGTGTGCGAGCGCTAGACACTGAGCAGCCTCCAGGATGGGGCTGAGCGGCCGATTCCCGCCTTGCTGCAGCTACAGTCTGAATTAGGCGCCGCCGCATTATCTGGCCCTGGGGTTCGTGCTACTGGTGGCATGGACAGAGATGGGGGCTGCCACAGCTGCTATGGGGCTGAGCAGCCGATTCCCGCCCTCTCGCAGCTATGGGACCGGCCACCTGACTTAGATGCCTTGGAGGCGTCTGGCCCTGGGGTCTTTGCTGCTTGTGTCTGAGGGCAGGGTCAGGGCTGCCACTGCTACTGCCATGCACCATGCACAGGCGCCAGCTGCAGCTGAGCCCAAGGCAGATGCTGGCAGGGCTGGTGTGAGGCTGCCCAGGGGTGGGTGAGTGCACCGCCTTTCCACCCTAGGGTCCGTTATCCCTAGACCAGCGCCCAGATTGCGGGGTCGTGGGCGTTGGACACTGTGCAGCCATGAGGATCTGGTTGGGCGGAGATTCCCGCCCTCCTGCGGCTGAGAGGCCAACCTCCTAACGCGCTGCAGTGACCTCTGGCTCTACGGTCCGCGCTCCTGCTGGAGCTGGCAGAGACCAGAGCTGCCACCGCTGCTGCTTCCAGGAGTGTGCAGGTGGCAGCTGCCGCTGAGCCCGCGGCGGAGGATGGCAGGGCTTGTTCCAGAAGGCTTGAGGGTCCCCGAGTGCACCGCCCTCCCACCGTAAGGTCCAGTCTTCCTTGTCCGCGCCCAGAGAGTGGGATTACAGGCGCTAAGCACAGTGCAAGCGCTGGGTTGGGGCTGAGCTGCAGGTTTCCTCCCTCTGGCTGCTGGGGGGCCGACCGCCTGAGTTAGGGGACGCGGCGGCTTTTGGTCATGGGGTCTGCACTGCCGGTGGCTTGCACAGGGTCGGGGGCTGCCACAGCTGCTATAGTTCACCGTGTGCACGTGGCAGCCGTCCCTGAGCCCACCGCTGAGGCTGCAGGGCTGGTCCGGTCCCAGATGGCCTGAGGGTCATTTGCCCGCGCCCAGAGCACCGGGTGGCGGGAGCTGGGCACTGTGCAGCCTCCAGGAATCCGCTGAAGGGCGGGTTGCAGCTCTCCTGCAGCTGTGGGCCGACTGCCTGACTTTGGCCACTAGGTGGCCTCTGGCTCTAGGGTTTCGGGGCCGCTGGTGTCGGCGGGCAGAGTCCGGGTTTGCCACCGCTGCCCACAGGCTCACCATGGCCTGACTAAATGCTCGCACTGCTCATACATCCACTTTTAAAAATTGGGTTGAACATGAGAACATAATCATTCATATTTTATCCATTCGCATGTATTCAATAACATCCTTTCGCTGTTCTTGTCTCTGCAGCCTTTTTCTTTAAAGAATGAATGTTTCCATGTTTTATATCCACAGAATTTCTGGTTTTTCCTGTTGGAGCCCAAGGAGCAAGGGCAGAATGAGGAACATGATGTTTCTTACCTACAGTTACTCATGACGTCTCCATCCAGGACTGAGGGGGGCATCCTTCTCCATCTAGGACTGGGGGCATCCTTCTCCATCCAGTATTGGGGGTCTTCCTCCTCCATCCAGGACTTGGGGGTCATCCTCCTCCATCCAGGACCTGAGGGGTGTCCTTTTCTGCGCTTCCTTGGATGGCAGTCTTTCCCTTCATGTTTATAGTGACTTACCATTAAATCACTGTGCCGTTTTTTCCTAAAATATATGGGGTGTGTTTTTTGTTCTCACTTCTGTTAGTCCTTTGGTCCCTAGCTCCAGTTTTTTTGTAATTTCTTTTGCAACCTAATATGAGTCCCATTTAGTAAGTATTACATATACTAGGAAATGCTGTATATTCAGCATTTGTTGTGATTTTAAAATCTTTTATAAACACATAACATTTTTGTCTATTTCCCATTTAAATTCAGAAGTATGAGTTCCAGCGTCCCTCTCTAGACCTGCTCTTCCTGTTAGTTTCTTTGTATGTCCTGGAGGCGAGGCCAGCGTTGGACTTGACGTTGCTTCACCTACTCGGTTCTATGGTCCCTCCATGTGCAGTGTCTCTCCTGCTGTTCATTATTTCTTCCTTAAATTTTATTTGAACTAAAATTAATTTTGTGGTAGCAGCTTGCTTTCTGTGAATATTTACTTAAAATTTTTATTCCCATTATTTTTCTTTCTTTAATTTGAAAGTGCTGCTTTGTTACTGATATTTTGTATTTTAATATATGAGGTTAATCCTTCTATGTTTGGTAGGAAAAAGTGATATATTTGAACTTATTTCTAGCATTTGATTTTGGATTTTGTATCCCAAAGCTTTATCCTCAATTCTCTTTTCCTTTTTTCAGATTTCTTTTCTTTTCTTTTTTTGGGGGGGTGGGGGATGGAGTTTTGCTCTTATTGCCTAGGCTGGAGTGCAATGGGGTGATCTCGGCTCACCACAACCTCTGCCTCTCAGGTTCACGCGATTCTTCTGCCATAGCCTCCGAGTAGCTGGGATTACAAGCATGTGCCGCCACACCTGGCTAATTTTGTATTTTTGGTACAGACAGAATTTCTCGAACTCCCGACCTCAGGTGATCCACCCACCTTGGTCTCCCAAAGTGCTGGGATTACAGGCATAAGCCACCGCGCCCGGACTTCCAGATTTATTTTCAATCAGCATTTCATTTTCCACTTCCTTCCTATGCTGACTTTTAGGTTTTCCAGGCTATTTACCTTTAGTGTCAAAAATTATTTTGGGAACTTTTGAGTTGTCAACCAATATTGTAAGCATATTGGATATTGCTGTTTTTCTCCCAGTGCTCTGGTTATAATCTCTCCTATTAATACCCGGTAGCCTTATTGTCGTAGTTATTTTTTTCTATTAATTTCTGAGATATAAGAATTAGAATTGTCAAATTGTGGATTTATGCATTTATCCTTTTAATTCAATAACTTTTGCTTTGTGTATTTTGTTATTTTTCTTAGGTGCATACATGCTTATGCTTATTAGGTTTTCTAAGCAAATGGACTTATTGCATAAAACATCCTTCTTTATCCCTGTTGATGCTTGTCTTTCTTGTAGTCTGTCTTATCTGCCATTAATACACTGGCTGCAGTTTTTGATAACAAAGATTTGCATGGTGTATATTTGTCCATCTTTTCAGTTTGAATCTATTTGTATCTTTACCTCATAAGTGTATTTCGTTTTAAAAGCTGATATTGAGGTTTCCTTTTTACCTACTTTGACAGTCTCTGTTCTGCCTTCCTGGTCTTCTTCTGGATTATTGTAGTTTTCATTTGTTTGTTTGTTTGTTTTATGGGGTTTTCTTTTTTTTTTAGTATGGATTTTGTATCTTGTGTTTTTCTTAACTATGACTCTTTGTTTCATTTATTTATTTTTAGTGAGTTCTTTAGAAATTAAAATAAAAATACTTAAAGTATATTAAATATCATAACACTGTATATAAAATATAAAAACCTTACCTTACCCTCCTCCCTTCTCTCATCTTTTGTGCCATGTTGTCATAGATTTTTCTTCTGCACATGTTGTAATTCCTGGAGGATGTCATTAAAACAGCAGTTTCCCCTCCACATGTTTACTATTTTTGGCACACTTTCATCTTTTCTGAGAACTAGAATTTCCAATTGTTATCATTTTTCTTCAAGCTGAACAGCTTTCTTTTGCATTTATTGTGGTTTGGGTGTGATGGCAACACATTCTCTCAGACTTTCTTTAATTGAAAATGTACTTTTCTCAACTTCAGTTCTGAATGCTGCTTCAGCAGGTTCAGAATTCTAGGGACACCTTTGACTTTGAACAGCGTGAAGTCTCTGCTCAGCAGTGCTCTAGTCACCATCTAACATATTATTATATCCAGTTGTGTCAAATCTGTCATCGGCCATAGAACCCTTTAACAGGTGCTTCTTGTTGCTTCAGTTCTAAGTATTTCATAGTCTTCAGAGATATGGAGAAGTAGCAGTGCTAGTAACAGTACCAGTAAAACCAGGATAAGCCCTAAAATAATTAAGCCATCGCATGCACACACATGAACGTTTGACTTCAGCTAAAATGCTTTCAAGTGTACTATTTTATCTTTACACAAGGTTATAATACAAATTAAAAATTTAAAAATATTTCCACTTTATATATGTGAAAACTGCAGCTCAAAGAATTTAAAAGACATGATTGAAATCCCATAACTAGGTAAAGATGGTCAAGTCTGGAGCCCACATGTCTCGGTCCCCCCACACCCTGTTACGGAGAGTGCGAGGCTTCACCAGGAAGCTCTTTTGGCTCAAGGATTAGCTCTGGGGAAGTGCAGCAGGCAGGCCTGCTTTGCATCCTTTTACCGGCAGAAATCCTACGTTTGTTTCAAGTTTCTAGTTCTTTTTGTTTTGTTTTGTTTCTTACCAGCATGGCTCTGGGAGTTATTTACACAATTTAATTTTAAAAGAGACAGTCCCCATCACTAAGGTTCCTTGGAAACTTATCATGCAAAAATAATAATAATAATAAATGCTGGTCGATGGGAAACTTCTGCAAAATTGTTTTTTATATATATAATTGTAACTAAATAAATATGTGTATTATAGTAATAATTTATTACTGTAATTTTCTTGCCAGATTTGAAGGCAATTTTTTAAAGCTCTCCACATGTGGTTTACTGTGGACCAAACACTGGCAGCTTCAGGCTTACAATCTGCTGACAAACCCTTCTTAGTTCCTTCAATTGAAGAATGTGAGCATGCACTGCTCATGTGCCTCGCAAGCACGCAAACCACTCAGGAGAAGGACAGTGGCCACTCAGGTCATCAGGTGAACTTGTGACGGGGCCATCAAGAGGCTGCACGTGAGCTCCAGAACATGAAATTCCCACTATCAACCTATTTTCCATTTCCACCCAATGCCCCGCCCCTGCTCCAAATCAAGGTCTCCGCCTCTTAGAAATGCTTGATTTTCAGTATTGCTAAACAGGGATCAAAGAAAACAAACTGAACAAAGAAACAAATAAAGCCTTTAACACCGTGAGCAAAGACACAGCACCTACGCCTTCCCCGGGCCCCGCAACAGCTCCAGAGCTGCACAGCTGCTCCCAGAGCCTGAGCATGGACCTGAGCTCTGGCTCATGGATCTCACCAATGCATTTCTTCCCTCTGCGTCAAAAAAGCATCCAGAAATTGGATTCATTTACTTGGGACATAAAATAATGTATACCTACAGTTTTGTCCCAGAACTGTGTAAACCAGCATGCTGTCTGCCATAATACAGTCCTCCCCCTGCATCAGGAGCACAGATAGGGGAAACCGGCGGTGCTGGAGGCCTGGGAGTCACAGGTGCTTGGAGGGGAGAGAAAAGCACCACAGAGAGCCAGGCCTTGCCTACAAATCACATTTTTAGGGGTCTAGTGGTCTGTGCAGGCTGGGAGATGATCTCTAAAGGAAAGGCAAGAAATATTGCCCCACATCTCCCACCACCAAACAGAAAGTGCAGGTGGTCAGCCCCAGGGCTCACCTGCCCTTTGCCAGGGTCATGAGCTAGGCCCAGGCTGCGCGCTCCACAAAACCATCAAGGGGACTGCCTGCCAGGCTGGGACAACTGCACCAGGCCCTGACATCCTGGGAAGAACAGGGTTGCATTTAACAGAAACAACTAAACCTGCAGGGATGAGCTTGCCTTTCCCCGGGGCCACGGGATGGTTTATAGAAAGTTCTGCCCATCAGGACGAGACCTCACATGACACCATCAGAGGAACTGGTACCATGCCACAGAGGGAGGAAGACGGCACATGCCATAGGTCCGCTGGTCACAGCACACACACGCTCCTGGGAACTTCAGAGCCAGCAGTGTGGCTCAGGTGCCAGGTCAGGATGTGGGAGGACACAGTGTCTGGGTGAATCTGTCACCTTTGCTAGCTGCCTTGTCCCACCAGGTAGAAGATGTGGCAATGGGAGCACAGCAGTAGGAAGCCCAGTGTCCCCCAACCTTCCACCTCACACCCAGGACCTCTGAGGTGCATCTATATCCTGCACATCTAGGCTCTGAAAAGCAGGAGGTCCTGGTTTCCAGAGCTGTGGGGCTTCTAGACAGGACAGAGCCAGGTTCTCTGAAAAAAACAAGCTCTGGGTGCTGCTTTGTTCTCAGGCTGCTCCTCCATGGGACCTGCGGGCAGAAAGATGTGTACCACCTGGACCATGGTGTCAGCAGGAGCAGGGCTGTGCTGCCTGGGGAAGAAGTGGCTCTACGCAAGCGCCTCTCAGTACACAGCATTTGATGGTACCTGGACAAGTGCGGGAGCCCTAGACCAAGGACTCAGTGGTGAGCAAGACTCAGGACCCCTTAGGGGCGAGGGCCTGGATTACACCACCAGGGGGTCACCTGGACCCTCAGCAGAAGGTGAAGGGGTGATCATTACCTTTACGACCCTGAAATGGGTGGCAGCCACAGGACACAGGGTTGATTGAACCCACC
Source organism: Pan troglodytes (assembly GCF_028858775.2). NCBI lineage: Eukaryota > Metazoa > Chordata > Mammalia > Primates > Hominidae > Pan > Pan troglodytes. The sequence continues at coordinate 12,716,837 of NC_072414.2, forward strand.
TTGTGTAACTATTGCCCAGGAAAAGGCCCAGAATTTAATAAAGACGAGGCCCCTGGCAGTGCAGTGTTGGATGGGGCGCACCCCCTGGGGCACCCCTGACCCTCCCCCAGGGCCTTGGCTGTGAGCTTTGATTATAGACACACGTATGCCATGGCCCCTTCAGACTGCTCCCTTCACCTTTGAAAAACCAGACAGGATGCTTCTGTTCCTGGAAACATGAATGCCCTTCATGTGTTTTTTTCTTTGACTAGAAACTCAACTTCAACCAAAATATAGACTCCCACACAATAATAATGGGAGTCTTTAACACCCCACTGTGAACATTAGGCAGATCAATGAGTCAGAAAGTTAACAAGGATATCCAGGAATTGAACTCAGCTCTGCACCAAGCAGACCTAATAGACATCTACAGAACTCTCCACCAAAATCAACAGAATATACATTTTTTTCAGCACCACACCACACCTATTCCAAAACTGACCACATAGTTGGAAGTAAAGCACTCCTCAGCAAATGTAAAAGAAGAGAAACTATAACAAACTGTCTCTCAGACCACAGTGCAATCAAATTAGAACTCAAGATTAAGAAACTCACTCAAAACCGCTCAACTACATGGAAACCGAACAACCTGCTCCTCAATGACTACTGGGCACATAACGAAACGAAGACAGAAATAAAGATGTTCTTTGAAACCAATGAGAACAAAGACACAACATACCAGAATCTCTGGGACACATTTAAAGCAGTGTGTAGAGGGAAATTTATAGCACTAAATGCCCACAAGAGAAAGCAGGAAAGATCTAAAATTGACACCCTAACATCACAATTAAAAGAACTAGAGAAGCAAGAGCAAACACATTCAAAAGCTAGCAGAAGGCAAGAAATAAGTAAGATCAGAGCAGAACTGAAGGAAATAGAGACACAAAAAACCCTTCAAAAAAATCAATGATTCCAGGAGCTGGTTTTTTGAAAAGGTCAACAATATTGATAGACCGCTAGCAAGACTAATAAGGAAGAAAAGAGAGAAGAATCAAATAGATGCAATAAAAATAGAAAAGGGGATATCACCACCGATCCCACAGAAATACCAGCTATCATCAGAGAATACTATAAGCACCTCTACGCAAATAAACTAGAAAATCTGGAAGAAATGGATAAATTCCTTGACACATACACCCTCCCAAGACTAAACCAGGAAGAAGTTGAATCTCTGAATAGACCGATAACAGGCTCTGAAATTGAGGCAATAATTAATAGCCTCTCCCTGGGAATGGGCGGGCCTGCGTCCAGTCCACAGGGCCCCTCGTGGGCCCTGACGCAGGATGGAGTTGAGGTGGGGGCAGCGCTGGACCCCAGGGCCCCTGCCTGCCTCCTGGGGAGCCCGGTGACCCAGGCAGCCCTGGTGAGGCTGTGGGTGTCTGGGCCATAGCGAGGCCCCCGGGCTCCCACAGGACAGATGCGGACAGTGAGGCCGGGGAGGCCCTGCTGCCCTCCGGACTGTCCCTCCAGACCCCAGCTTTCTGTGGTTCTCTGGACCCCCTCTGCAGAGGGGCAGGGGAGCACACCCTGGATCCTGAGACGCCAAACTTGAGGAACCCCAGAGCTCTAGCGAGGCTGCTTCCTTTGCGGATGGTGAAACTGAGGTCCAGAGGAGGGCAGGGGCAGGTCCCGGGTACTCCCTAGGCAAAGGGAGCCGATCTCGGGGAGGGGGTCACAGGGAGCGTCCCTGCGACTTCTAGGGCCCGAAAGCTGGGGAGGATGAGAGACCAGGGGTCTTTCGTCGTCCCCTGGGGCTGGGCAGAGGCTCAGCCTGTTTTGCCACCCAAGGCTGCTTCTGGCAAGTCCGAGGCGCGTCCCTTTAAGAGGGGGTGGAGCTTCCCGCCCTGTCCGGGAGGGAGGTGGGGGGTCAGCCCCCCGCCCGGCCAGCCGCCCCGTCCGGGAGGTGAGGGGCGCTTCTGCCCGGCCGCCCCTACTGGGAAGTGAGGAGCTCCTCTGCCTGGCCACCACCCCATCTGGGAGGTGTACTCAACAGCTCATTGAGAACGGGCCATGAAGACAATGGCGGTTTTGTGGAACAGAAATGGGGGAAAGGTGGGGAAAAGATTGAGAAATCGGATGGTTGCTGTGTCTGTGTAGAAAGAGGTAGACATGGGAGACTTTTCATTTTGTTCTGTACTAAGAAAAATTCTTCTGCCTTGGGATCCTGTTGATCTGTGACCTTACCCCCAACCCTGTGCTCTCTGAAACATGTGCTGTATCCACTCAGGGTTGAATGGATTAAGGGCGGTGCAAGATGTGCTTTGTTGAACAGATGCTTGAAGGCAGCATGTTCGTTAAGAGTCGTCACCACTCCTTAATCTCAGGTGCCCAGGGACACAGGCGCTGCGGGGGGCCGCAGGGTCCTCTGCCTGGGAAGACCAGAGAACTTTGTTCACTTGTTTGTCTGCTGACCTTCCCTCCACTGTTGTCCTGTGACCCTGCCAAATCCCCCTCTGCGAGAAACACCCAAGAATGATCAATAAAAAAGAAAAAAAAAAAAAAAAAAGAGGGGGTGGAGCTTCAACCTGGCACGAGGGATGCTGCCAGCGTGCGTGTCCCTACGGAAGCCGAGACTGCACTTCCTTCGAGGCCCCTGCAGCAGCAGCAGCGGCGTGGTCAGAGCGAGCTTCGGAGAAGCAGTGGTGGGTTCCATGTGATGGTGGAGTAGGAGGCAGGTCTCCGCGGTAAGTGGCGGGGGCGCGGACCCCACCGGGAACCCTCCCGGCTCCTTCCCTGCCTCTCCCTGTTTTCGTGCTTTCACTTCTTCGTGGGCATCTGGGCCCGAGTCCTCCGCGTGGGGGCGGTTGTGGGGTCCTGGCTACTGCAGCGTCCGCACCCCGACCGGGAAGGCTATGCCAATGACCGACCCGCGTCCAGCGTATAGGAGCGCCCTGGCCCACAGCTGGCGGTGAAACGCCGGACCTGGGTCCCTCCGAGCCTCAGGGGCCTCTGAGCTGGAGTCTAGGATTATTTTTGATGCCTCAGCACCTTTCAAAAGAGACCTCTCTAGAGCAGGGGACATCTGTAGTTTCAGTTCTTTGAGGAGTTTCCAGCTATTTAGCTGTTTTCCATGGTGTGTACCCTAATTTTCATTTCCACCTACAGTGTATGAGTTTCCCTTTCTCCAAAACCACACCCGCATTCCTATTATTTTTGGTTTGGGGTTTGTTTTGTTTTTGTTTTGAGACGGAGTCTTGCTCTGTCTTCCAGGCTGGAGTGCAGTGGCGCCATCTCGGCAGACTGCAACCTCTGCCTGGTTTTAAGCAAGTCTCCTGTCTCGGCCTCCGGAGTAGCTGGGACTACAGGCGCCGCCACCATGCCCAGCTAATTTTTGTATTTTTAGTAGAGATGGGGTTTCACGATATTGGTCAGGCTGGTCTCAAACTCCTGACCTCAGGTGATCCACCTGCCTCGGCCTCGCAAAGTGCAGAGATTACAGGCATGAGACACCATTCCCAGCCCCTCTTATTTTTTTTATAAAAAAATCTAGGAATATTCAATAAGTGTGAGATTATCTGTGTGTGGTTTTCAATTACAGTTTTCTAATGAATAGTTTATTTTGAGGACCTTATCTCTTATTTGTTGTTCGATTTTATGGCTGTGCAGAATTGTCTGTTCAGGTTCTTTGCAAAATATTAGATTGGATGCTTTTGCTACTTTGTAGTGTTTTTTGTGTACATGTTAGATGACAACTCCTCGTGAATTACATGATTGCCTGAAATTTTTGCCTAATCTATAGGATGCTTTTTAATTTGGAAAGTAGTTTTCTTTGATGTGCAGAAACTTTTCATGTTGACATAGTCCCATATATTTATTTTTGCGTTTCATGCATGTAATTTTTGTCACCCACATAAGAAAATATGTATCAGTGACAAAGCATTTAATTGTCAATGAGGTTTTTCTTCTAGGGTGTTTGTTTATTTTCCTCTTTGCAAAGGTGAGCAGAGATTCAAGTGACCCAAAATATATGCTCGTCCTGTGTTTTAGTTAAAAACATTTTGTGGTTTATGGTCTTTTGTTTTGCCTTCAATTTGGGGGAGGGGGTGTTCATTTTCATACATCGTGTAAAATAAGGTCCTATTTCTCGCTTCTGCATCTGAATATCATTTTTCTCAAAGGTATTCATTCTCTGCCTTCCACATTGCAGTGTTCTTTATCAAAGTCAGTTGACTGTGTCCATATTTGTGTTGATCATGTTTTTGTTCTCCCTGTTTTTGTCCATAGTTTATGCAAGTATCATATATCAGCTGTATAACTACAACTTGGCAGTGTAGTTTGATATTGAGGATTGTGGGTCTTCACTTTGTATTTCTGAGGATTCCTTTAGGTATTCATTGCTTTTGTGGTTCCCTGTGATTTTTAGCAATACCTATTTATTTCTATTAACTTTTTTTCACAACATAAAGGTCCATAATTAGGGGTACATTTTCATACATATAGATTGGGTAATGATCAAATCAGGGTACTTAGGATCTCTATTTGCTCGTCCAGGCATTTTTTTTTTTCTTTTTTGTGGGGAGAACATTCAAAATTCTCCCTTCTTGCTCTAGAAAAATATGATATTGTTAACTCCAGTCACCAGGCTGAGGAGGAGAACTTCAGATTTATTCCTTTAATGTTAAGATAACTTTGTTTCCATAATCAATCCTTCCCCATTCCCCCTCTATCTCCCAAACTCTGGTAACCAATATTGTGCTTTCTACTTCATTAAGATAAACATCTTAAGATTTCACATGAGTGGTATCATGCAGTGTTCGTCTTTCTAGGCCTAGCTCATTACATTTAACATAATGTGTTCCAGGCTCATCTGTGTTGCTCTAAATGACACTGTTTCATTATTTTGATGGCTGGAGAATATTTCCTAGTGTATGTAGATGAGAGTTTCTTGATCTCTTTATCTGTGGATGAACAGGTAGGTTGAATTTATACCCAGTAATGGGACTGCTAGATGATATGGTATTTCTTTTTTTCCTATTCTTTGCAAGACCTCCAACTGTTTTTTATAGTGTTAATACTAATTTATGTTTCCACAAACAGTTCCCCTTTCTGGAAATTCATACCAGGAATTGTCTTTTTAAATATTTTGATCTTTTTGTAATGTTCATTCTATTGGAGTGAGATAAGATCTGAGTGTGGTTTTGATCTGCATTTTTCTCATGAGTAGTAATGTTAACCACGTTTTTGTAGACATTGGGTCAGTTTCCTGTCTTCTTTGGAAAAATATCTAATCCGGTTATTTGCCCAGTTTTTGTCTGGCAATTGTTCTGTTTTTTTTTTTTTTTTTGCCAGCTGGTAGTATGACTCGCTTGTACCTTTTCAAAAATAATCCCTTATCCCAAACTTGTAATTTTTAGTGTGCCTTTTTATTTTCTTTATTGTTTCCTTTGTTGGGCACAAACGCTTCAGCTTGACGTGGTCCCACATGTGCATAATTTCTTGGTGGCTGTGCTGTTGGTTACTAATCAAGAAAAAACAAAATCACAAATCACTACCAAAGCAGTTCATTGTCAATAATTTTTTCCCTTGTATTTTTGTTTACTTTTTGCGAACCCTGAGCATACATCCAAGTTGCCCTAAATATACGCACACCTGAGGTTGTCTTTATAGGAGCTTTATGGTTGCAAGTTTTGTGTATAATCTTTAATCATTTTGAGTTGATTATGGTGTATCTAGTACCATAAGAGTCCTGTATTATTCTTTTGCATATGGATATCTAGTTTTGGAAATCTTCCCCGTTGTGTCATTTTGGTGGTGTTTTGAAAAATGTGTTCATTCCATATCAATTTTTGTTTATTATTGAGCACATTCATTTTGCTCACTGGTCTGTGTTTCTCTGTGTACGCCAGTAACATATGGGTTTGTTAACTACAGATTTTCATTTAATTAGAACTCAGGGAATGTGACGCATCCCATATGGTTTGTATTTCTCAGAATAACTTTGGAAATTCAGGGTGTTTCACATTTCCACATAAATTTTGGCATTGTTTCTTTATATTTCTTAAAACACTATTTGTCATATACTAAATGTATACAATTAAAAGGTACAAGGAAGATTTTGATACGTGTATGTGTTGAGTAATGATAAAGTCAGGTTATTTAGCATCTCTTCATCTCATATAGTTATTATTTTTGAGTGGTAACAACATTCAGAATCTTTCCTTCTAGCTACTTTGAAACATATGATACATTTGTGTTAAGGCTAGTCACGCTGCTGTGGAATAGAAGGCCAGAATTGATCAGTCTCATCTGAGAGTAACTTTGTACCCATCACTGATTCCTTCTGAGACTGCCTCCACTTCCCCAGCAGTCTCTGGTAAGCCTTATTGAACTTTCCACTTCTAGAAGATAAAGCTTTCTTCAGTCTGCATGCCTGAGATCACGTGGCATGGGACTTTGTCTACCAGCCTTATTCTTTGAACCTCATGTTCTTCAGGTTTCTTCATGTGGCTGCAGATGGCAGGATTTCCCAAAGGTTTATGGCTGAAACATATTCCGTGGTGTATCTGTACAGCAGTTTCCTCATCCCTGCAGCTGTGTTTGAACAGGTAGGTTGGTTCTCTACCTTGGCCACAGTTAAGAGTGCTTTAGTACCCGTGGGAAGGCAGATAGCTCTCTTCAACCTAGGGACTTCAACTGCTTTAAATGTGGAACCAGTGGTGGGGCTGTTAGCTGACATGGTAGTTGTACTGTGAATTTTTTCAGAAACCTCTAGCTGTTTTTTATAGTGTGTATACTAATTTACATCCTCACCAATAGTGTTTAAGAGGTTACCTTTCTGTAAGTCTACACTGGATGTCACCTTCAAAAATTTGTGTTTTGTTTTTGGTAGTACTCATTCTGAGTGGAATGAGATGGAATCTTAGTGTGGTTTTCATGGACATTTTTTTGTGAGGTTTAGTGATGTCGAGAAAGTTATTTGAGAAATCCCCACGTTGCTTTCCATGGTGTCCGAACTAGTTTGCATTTCCACCAACAGCAGACCAGCATCCCTCCTCCTCTGCCTTGCTGGTGTTCATTCTTGTGGACTGTGTCATAATTGTCATTCATCAGAATGTGTGAAATACTATCTCATGGGCCTTTAGCTTTGCATTTCTCTGATGATTCCTGAGGTAAAGAAATGATATCTTGTCTGTTGGTTGCTGTAAACCTTCTTTTGAGATGCATGTTTTCATGCCCCTTACCCTTTCTTCATTGAGTTTTTGTTTTTCTGATTTATTTGCTTAATGTATTTGAGGTAGATCCTGGATATTAGACTTCATCAGATGCGTATGTGGGAACATTTTCTCCCATTGTGTAGGCTGTGTGTTTACTGTGTTGGTAATTGCTTCTGCCGTGCAGCAGCTCTTTTGTATATTAGGCCCCACTTGTCAATAATTGTTTTAGTTGCACTTGCTTTTGGGGACTTAGGCATAGCCATGCTCTGCCAAATCCTCTGTCAAGAAGGGTATTTCCAAGTTCTCTTGCAGGCTTTTCATAGTTTGAGGTCTTGTGTTTACATCTTTCATTCATCTTGAGTTAATTTCTGTGCAGGGTGAGACACAGGGGCCCACTGTTTTTCTTCTGCAACTGGCTAGCTCTTTATCCTGGCACCATCTATTGAGAGGAGGGAGTCCTTTCTCCAAAGCTTATTTTTGTGGATTTTTTTGAAGATCAGATGGTGTTAGGGGTGTGGGTTTACATCTGGGTCCTCTAATCGGTTCCACTGCTCTGTGTGAAATGGGGTCCCTAGCTTTTCAATGAAAATTAAAATCGGGAAGTGTGACACAACCAATGTAGTGTGGACTTCTCAGGATTGCTTTAGAAATTCAGAGTGTTTTGTGGTCTGCATGAATTTTAGCATTGCATATTTACATATTTTTTAAAAGGTTGGCCATATAGTAAAGGTATACAATGGGGGGAGTTAGAGTGGGGCATTTTGCTTAATGCAGACACTGAGGAATGTTAAAATCAGGATATTTAGAGTCTCTGTTATCACAAACAGTTGTTAATTTATTTGTGGTGAAAACATTTGGAATCCTCTTTTCCAGATTTTGTGAAAAAGCTGTGATGTTTTGTTAACCTCTGGTCACAGTGCTGTGGAACAGAGAGGAACAATTCATTCCTCTCATCTAAGTGTAATTTTGTACCTATTTCTGATCCCTGCCCATGCCCCTGCTTCCTTCCAATCTCTGGAAACCACTGTTGTGCTCTCTAGATCTATTGCAATAAAGCCTTTTATTTTGGTTCTACATGAGTGAGATGTGGCAATGTTTCTCTTTCTCTACCTGGTTTAGGTCATTTACCATGAATCCTCCAGGTTCAACAGTATGGCTCCAAATGATGAAATTTCCTTCTGATTTTCTGGCTGAAGACTATTCTTTTTGTGTATGTCCACCACAGTTACTTTATCCCTTCATCTGTGGATGGGCAGGTAAGTTTATTCCTTATCTTGGCGATTGTGAATAGTGCTGCAGTCCACATAGGATGGCTGATACCTCTTGCATAAACTGATTTCTTTGGCACTGAAAGTATACTTAGTAGTAGAATTGTTAGATGAAGTGGTAGTTGTAGGTTTAATTTTTGGAGGAACCTCCCACTGGTTTCTGTAGTATGTATACTAATTAACATTCTTTTTGTTTTGGATGGAGTCTCACTGTATTGCCCAGGCTGGAGTGCAGTGGCATGATCTCAGCTCACTGCAAGCTCTGCTTCCTGGGTTCACGCCATTCTCCTGCCTCAGCCTCCTGAGTAGCTGGGATTACAGGCACCCGCCACCACGCCCAGCTAATTTTTTGTACTTTTAGCAGAGACGGCATTTCACCGTGTTAGCCAGGGTGGTCTCGATCTCCTGAACTCGTGATCTGCCGGCCTCGACCTCCCAAAGTGCTGGGATTACAGGCGTGAGCCACAGTGCCTGGCTGTATACTAATTAACATTCTTACCAAATGAGTTTTTCTCTGGAAATTTCCACCAGCATTTGTGTCTCTTTTAATATATTGTATCACTTTGATAACATCCATTTGAATTATAGTGAGATATGTGTGTTGTTTTGATTTATATCTTTCTCATGGTTTGTGATGTTATTCAAGTTTTTAAAACTTGTTTTCAATGTTATGTCTTCTTTGTAGAAATGTCTATTCAGGTTTTGTTTGGTTATTAGTTTCTCTTTTGTGTTTTTGCTAGTAAGTAGTGTTAGTTGCTTAGACATTTTGAAGACAGCCTTTCATCAGATGTATGTGTGTCGAAACGTTTCTTGTAGAATGAAACATATATGGAAATGTTCTGTGCAATAAAAACAGCAGTGGTAACAGAGGAGATGTAGGCTCTGAGTGTCTCACTGGAGACTGAAGTCCACAGATATGCAACAAAGCCTTTGTCTCCCTGATGTTTTTGCCTCCTGCTGGTCATGTGCTTTCACACATCAAGAGAGGACATTTAACATTTGAGCCACAGTGTCATTTGCTGTTGTCTGATGGGTGAGATTTTTGCTGGCGTAGTCCATATTGTCATATGTTCTTGGGGCCCACAAGATTATTCTTGGTCATCTAAGATGTTACTGATATCTTATCACCTTAAGATGTTGCTGACTTAATCACCTTCAACTGACTCCTATTCGTTCTTTGAAATAAGCAGACACATGTTGTTTCAGTGATTCTTTCAGTTGGTGATTTGCCTGGTGCATTGCTATGTGAGGTCACCTCCCGTCAAATGACCCACAGGTGGTAACAGTCTGTGAACAAACAGTTTACAGGAGGGACCAACCATGTGCGGACGGACATGGGGTGGGTCATTTCAAAGTGAGGTAGTCAACCTGTACCCTAGACTGGCACAGACAGAAGAAGCCACAATCCTTTAGAGAGAAAAAAATTACAAAGTATAAATATCCTTTGTTAAGAGAAACAGAGACCATTTTCAGAGGGCATAATAGTATTAAAATGTGTTCTCATTGTTCAGCTCCCACTTACGAGCGAGAACATGCAGTGTTTGGTTTTCTGTTCCTGTGTTAGCTTGCTGAGGATGATGGCTTCCAGCTTCATCCCTGTCCCTGCAGAGGACTTGATCTCATGCCTTTTTATGGCTGTGTAGTATGCCATGATGTGTATGTAGTACATTTTATTTTTCCAGTCTATCATTGATGGGCATATGGGTTGGTTCCAAGTCTTTACCATTGTGAATAGTGCTGCTATAACCATACATGGAGCAGATGGTTCTCAAAGCAAGATGGACCTCTGAGCAAGATGAGCTCCAAGCTTGATGGAGCTCAGAGCAGATGGAGCTCCAGGTGAGATGGAGCTCCGATTAATATGAAGCTCGGAGCAGATGTTTCTCAGAGTATGATGGAGCACCAAGCCTGTGGTCTAAGAGCAAGATGGAGCTCCGAGCAGATGGTACTCAGAGCCAGATGGAGCTAGGAGTGACTGGGGCTCTGAGCAAGGTGGAGCTCAGAACAGATGGTGCTCAGAGCAAGATGGAGCTTGGAGTGATTGGAGCTCCAAGCAAGATGGAGCTTGGAGCAGATGGAGCTCTTAGCAGATGGAACTCAGAGCACCATGGAGCATGGAGTGTCCAGCTCAGAGCAAATATAGCTCAGACAAGAAGGAGCTGCAAGCAAGATGGAGCTTGGAGCCGATGTTCCTCTGTGTAAGATGGAGCTCAGAGCAAGATAAAGCTTGGAGTCGTTGGAACTCTCAACAGTTCTCTGAGCAGTTGGAACTCTGAGCAAGATGGAGCTCTGAACAAGATGGTGCTCAGAGCAGATGAAACTCTGAGCAATAAGGAGATCTAAGCAAGATGGAGCTTGGTGCAGATGTTGCTCAGTTTCAGATGGAGCTCAGAGCAGATGGTGCTCAGAGCATGATGGAGCTCAGAGTGATTAGAGCTCCAAGCAAGATGGAGCTCAGAGAAGATTGGAGCGGATAGAGCTCTGACCAAAAAGGAGCTCCAAGCAAGATGGAACTTGGAGCAGATGTTGCTCGGTGTAAGATGGAGCTCAGAGCAGATGCTCGTAACAACATGGAGCTTGAAATGATTGGAACTTAAAAACTTTACTCTGGAGGATTGGAACTCTGAGCAGATAGTGATCAGAGCAAGATCAGCCTCGGAGTGATTAGAGCTTCGAGCACAATGGGGCTTGGAGCAGATGCAGCTCTGAGCAAGATGTAGCTCAGAAAACATGTTGCTCACAGTAAGATGTAGCTTGAGCAGATGGTGTTCAGAGCAAAATGAAGCTGGAAGTAATTGGAGCTCTCAGCAAGATGGAGCTCGGAGCAGATGGAGCTTGGAGCAAACGAAGTTCGGAGCAAGAAGGAGCTCTAAGCAAGATGGAGCTTGGGGCAAATGTTCCTCAGTTTCAGATGGAGTTCAGAACAGATGGTGCTCAGAGCCAGATGGTGCTCAGAGCAAGTTGGAGCTCAGAGAACATGCTGCTTACAGTAAGATGGAGCTTCGAGCACATGATGCTCAGAACAAAATGAAGCTGGAAGTGATTGGAGATATCAGCAAGATGGAGCTAGAAGATGCAGCTCTGAGAATATGGAGCTCTGAGCAGAGGGTACTCAGAGCAAGATGGAGTTTGGAGGGATTGGAGCTCTGAGAAAGATGGAGCTTGGAGCAAATGGAGCTCTGAGTAAATGGAGCTCTGAGCCAAGTGGAGCTCAGAGTGATGGAAGCTCTAAGCAAGATGGAGCTGGGAGTAGATGGAGCTTCAAGAAGATGGTGCTCAGAGCAAGATGGAGCTTGGAGTGATTGGATCTCCGAACCAGATGGAGCTCAGATCAGATAGACCTCTGAGCAAGAAGGAGCTCCAAACAAAATGGAACTTGGAGCAGATGTTGCTGGTGTAAGATGGAGCTCAGAGCAGATGGTACTCAGAGCAAGAGGGAGCTCAGAGTGATTGGCACTCTGAACATTGCTCTGAGCAATTGGAGCTCTGAGCAAGATGCAGCTCAGAGCAGACAGAGCTCTGAGCAAAAAAGGAGCTCTAAGCAAGATGGAGTTTGGAGGAGATGTTGCTTGGTTTTAGTTGGAGCTCAGAGCAAAATGGAGCCCACAGTGATTACAGCTCCAAGCAAGGTAGAGCTCAGAGCACATGTAGCTCAGAGTAAGATGAGCTCTGTCCACATGGTGCTCAGAGCAAAATGGAGCTAGAAGTGATTGGACCTCCCAGCAAGATGGGGCTTGGAGTGATTGGAACTCCTAGCAAGATGGAGCTCAAAGTGGATGGATCTCTGACCAGATGGAGCTCTGAGTAAGATGAATGTCTATGCAGATGTTGCTCACAGCAAGATAGTGCTTGGAGCGATTGGCACTTCGAGCAAGATGGAGTTTGGAGCAGATGGAGCTCTGAGCAAGATGGAGCTTGGAGTAGATAGAGCTTGGAGCAAGAAGGAGCTCCAAGCAAGATGGAGCTTGCAGCAGGTGCTTCTCAGTGTAAGATGGAGCTCAGAGAAGATGATGCTCAGAGCAAGATTGAGCTCAGGGTGATTGGCACTCCAAACATTGCTCTGAGCCCATTGGAGCTCTGAGCAAGAAGGTGGGAAGTGAGCAAGAAGGTGAAGAAGTGATACATTCCCACAGAACATTACAAGTTTAGCGGAAGCTATTATTGAATGTAAAGAGAAGAATGCCCCAGAATTCTATGTGGATTGTCGGGACAATGCTCATTTCTGTAATCAGGCATACTTTCTTTTAAAAAGTTTATCATATCAAAACCTCACAAGGACAACCAGAACTCTGCGATATCCACTCTACAAACCTCAGACCCCTACAGTGTAGTAAAGGTGGCAGCCAAGATAGAAAGACAGAAACACACTGTTTGATGACCAGTCTTTGGAAGCTGAGACAGCAAATGTGGATTTACTCAGATTATTTTCCTGTTAGCACCTCCAGGTGTTATTTTGATGGTACTTTGCATTGGGCTGATGACACAATGGGGAAACATAAACTGCTGACGCTGGACTTCAGCAGTACAGTAACAGCCATGTGCAAGGCCATTGAAAAAGTAAAGACTGGTGGTTACATTGCCACGTGTTTTTCTGCATGGCATCATCATCTTAACTATGGACTTTATGTGCTTTCACAGCAAGATGTTTCTAGTATTTAGAAATGGACCTTATGCATTGTATACTTCATAAGAGCTTGGAAAGCTCTCACCCAGGTACTACCAAATGCCAGACATCTCTCTATGTGGGCCATTTTCTGCCACAGCCAGAATTCATTCTGGGTGACATGCTGTTCTTGGCTGCTAAGGAAGTGATGTGGGGGAGCCAAGTGTCTCTCGCTGTCTGTGAGTCTGTGGGAAAAAGGAGAATACTGAAAGGCACTAAGTTTACTGCCACGTTTAGAGGAGCTCGTCAAGGCAACACAAGAGTGTTGTAGTCCTATGTGGCCAACACCAACCTGAGTTTTTACAGCAGTTGTTGCATAATGATCACAGTCACATTCAAGTTCACTTTCTAAATCTTAGGTTCTACAAAAACTCTGTCTGATAATGTCCTATAGACCTTTCGGTAGCTAAAATCAATGAGTTTGAAAAATAATTTGAATTTGGCTTGCTCACATTTTCAGCAGAATGCACTTGTGAGTCCTGCTCTGTCATTGTATTTTACATGTGCGGCTGTCCCTCTTGCTGTGTTGGAAGTCAGTGTTCCAGAATGTTAACTTCTACAAATACCTATGTATAGAGCAAAGAGAAAACTCTTCAAGTCAAAAGAGTGTATGTTATTTCAGGGCAGCTCTCTAGCCTTGGATTTGAAACTATAGTATTTGTTACACAGAGAGAAGATGGTTCTTTTTTGTATTTTATTTTTAATTTTTGTGGGTACATAGTATTTATGGAGTACATGAGATGTTTTGACACGGGCATTCAATATGAAAAAAAGCATATCCTAGAGAATGGGGTATCCCCTCAGTGATTCTTTGAGTTACAAATATTCCAACTACACTCTTTATGTTATTTTCAAATATATGATTAAGTTATTATTGACTATAGTCACCTGGGTTTGCTATCAAATAGTAGGTTTGTATTATATATTATTTCTTTTTTGTTTTTTGTATCCATTAACAATTCCTGCCTCCCCCTCACTCTCTCACTCCCCTTCCCAAGCTCTGGTAATCATCCTTCTACTCTCTATGTCCAGGAGTTTAATTGTTTTTATTTTTAGATCCCGGAAATAAGCGAGAACACATGCTGTTTGTATTTCCGTGCCTGGCTTATTTTTCTTGACATAATCATCTTCAGTTCCATCCATGTTGTTGCAAATGACAGGCTTTCATTTTTATGGCTGAATAGTACTCCACTGTGTATATGTACCACATTTTCTTCATTCATCTGTTGATGGACACTTAGGTTGCTTTCAAATATTAGTAATTGTAAACAGTGCTGCAGCAAACCTAGGAGTGCAGAAGTCTCTTTGATATACTGATTTCCTTTCTTTTGGGTATATACCAAGCAGTGGGATTTTTGGATCATATGGTGGTATATCTGTTTTTTTCAGGAAACTCCAAACTGTCCAAGGAGATAGTTCTGTTGTGATTACTTCATTGAGAAATTTAACTTATGAGCAGTTGAAAGGAATGCAAGTTGCTGCAAAATCAGAATGAAGAGTGCAAAATGACCAAGCTACAATGTTTTGTCATTATTCACCCTGATGTGAAAAAGGCAGTGAATTTAATAGAAAATAACTTCGTAGAGTAAAATCTCAGGTGTGTTTTTTTAGTGCCGCAGTCTTGGATGATGGGTTCCTAGAAGCTCTCAACATCTCTTCTTAATTGGAGAAAGTGTTAAGCCCCAAAGTAGCTGGAGCAGTACATCTTCAATTTTTGACAAGAAAGCAGGAACTTGATTACTTTGAGTGCTATTCATTAGTTTCTGCTGTCATTGAGAATGCAACAAAAGCCAACTAGGCTGCTGCTAACTCCTTGCTGGACTTCTTCTGCCACTGTCACAGGAACTGTAATCTCACTGGACAGTTAACTAGGGAGCCTTTCATCTTGAGTGACTGCTGCACAAATGATCTTCAAAGCATTTTAGCCACCAGAGGAATTCTCTTCAAATACCCAAAATCCATCAGTATCTTGAATCATGCTGGATTTTGAAGAATTCTTAACAAGCCATGTAAAGGGGGCTCTCTGGCCTTGAAATAGTGATGTTTTTTATACAGAAAGGAGAATGCAGAATGGTCAGACTACCATGCACTGTTAAATTTGATTTCAAGAAATTACAGGAAAACTTTCCAAAGTTCCATCTCACAGAAATTATTTTTACAAAGAATTCCAAGATAAGTTTCGTTTTATGGAAGATTTTTATGTGGTTTTTACTCACTCTTCATCTCAGACATCAACAGATGATTACATCACTTATTTAGCTAGTAAATTTATTAATATAAAACTCAGAGACATTCCAATATCCACATTGCTTACACCATTAGGCATAGATTCAGTGTCAGCTATGACAATTGAAAATAAGCTGTTTTGTGATTTAAAGGTTTAAATTTCTCTAACCAAACTGCTTGATCCAGATGCAGGACTGCAAATGTTAATATTTGTTCTGGAAGAACAATCAAATAAGACTTAAGAGGAAAAGGAATGGCCACAATCCACCTGAATTTTTTTTAAAAAAAGTGTGCAGCCTACTAAATCAGAATGAAAATAGAAGTACAAGATTATAAACAAAATGCAATCAAACTTTTCTTAAGCTTACCTAAAGTTATTTTATCTGAAAATTTCAAGCAACTTTGTTCAACATTAAATTGACAATCTAAACTAACAAGTCTTTTGAATTTATGCATGGTAGTAAACATTCTCTCTATTAACTTTATTACCTAAGGCTAAACCTAAAATTTTTAAGCAACATTAGAAAAATAGTCTTCACTTATCAAAAAATAAAGTTTGTTACATTTAGTATTTTCCCAATAAAATTGGTCATTCTTGGTTTTTTATTTGGAGAGTCTGTGCAAAATGTCACTAAAAATAAATTAGCACTAGAAATTATTTCTGAATACCAAAAAAAAAAAAATGAAGAATGGTTTCGCAAAGAAAAAAAGAAAACTTTCTTAATTAGCAGAGTATCATCTCTGTGATTTTTGTGATTATTTGATCAGTGTCCTGAGATGGATACAATGGCAAGTAATGACAAAATTAAAATAAGCATGCAGATTTTTTTAAATTAAGTGCCAAAAAATAATGGGTCATGCAAAGCCCTTAAAAACATTGTGGCCTAATTCTAAAGTTTTTTGCTACTATGCTACATCACACCCAACATCAGTTAAGTGCTCATTCTGTGACAGGTAGTACATTATATTTTAGCAAACTACACAAGACCCCTATGTGATAATATGCTTCGGGGTTGTAAGGTTGGGTGCATTTAGTAGTCTTGAATTTTCTGGGAGTATACGAACCCAATATTAGTCTAGATGCCCAAAAATCTATTTAGACGTCAAAGTAGAATGGAGAGAAATCTTGACCACAGGAAGCTGTGTTGTGGCATTTATTTTGAAATTATTTTTTCTTGATTTTTTTGCCTTTTAATTCTTTTGTGAGTTTTATAATGCACAGAATATTTTTAAATTATTATATATATAAATGATTAGTCTTCAATTTAAACTTATACCTCTGGGGTCTTACTTGGGTTTCTCCTAACAATATTATACACATATTTGCAATAATTTCTCTCATACTGCTTTTAACTCATTTAATTTTTCAACTTTTTAAGAATAACAAAAGTGATATTAACTGTAAAATGCTGAAGTGACATATGAATTTATGAGGTGCATATGTACTTTTTATTTTACCAATGAGATGGGAGAAATGCTGTCTTATATTTTAACATACATTTTGGCCATTACACAGATGAAGCAACTTTTCATTTGTTAATACATAGCATACTTTTTCTTCTGTGTAATTCCTCTTTATATTCTTTGCTCATTTTCCCACTGGGATTTGCACGTTCTTTATTATTTGATAATCTCTATACATTCTGAATATTCATTTTTTGGTTATATATACCATGTAAATATTTTCTTCTAATTTGTTTTTTGTCTCAATGGTATTTATCAATTGTTTGCTAAAAATGAGTTTGTTTAGTTAGTAAAATTTGTCTGTCTTTTACTTCATGATATTTATATTTCATGTCATGAGGAAAAGGCATGAATATTTTAAAAACTTCCTTGTAGTATTAATTTTATTTTTTATTTCATTCTTCAAGTTATTTGAAATTTATTGTTTATTTCTTCAAATTCCAAATAATAACCAACTTTCTCAAAGTAATACTTCTTTCTACTGATTTCAAATGTTACATTTGTCTTCTCTGAAGTTCTTGTCTATTTGATACCTGACGGTCACACTACTGCTGTGGATGTGCTTCGTACCATCACAGTACTGCAGGGTTATAAGATTATCTGATAGCCAATAGAAGCAGACCTCTACTCACTGTCATTCTTTTTTCTTTTGGAGAAGAAAGTTAGCTATTTTTATCTGGGTTCTCAATTTTTTTTTTTTTCTTTTTGAGATGAAGCCTTGCTCTCTCACCCAGGCTAGAGTGCAGTGGCATGATCTTGGCTCTCTGCAACCTCTGCCTCCCTGGTTCAATTGATTCTCCTGCCTCAGGCTCCTGAGTAGCCAGGATTACAGGCATCCATCACCACGCCTGGCTAATTTTTTTTATTTTTAGTAGAGACAGGGTTTCACCATCTTGGCCAGGCTGGCCTTGAACTCCTGACCTCGTGTTGCACCCACCTCTGATTCCCAAAGTCCTGGGATTACAGGCATGAGCCACCGCACCTAACCGGGTTCTCAGTTTTGTATAAACTTTAAAGTAGATTATCAAATCACATACCAATTGCCATCTGATTGAAATTTCAATGTTTTTATATGTAAGTTTCGAGACTAAAGCCATCTCTATTCTTTCAGCATTTCAGATGTTTATCTTTCAATTCAAAATGTATTCTAAGTTTTATTTTGATGTTTCTTTGTGAATTATTTAGAAGTTTGTTGTTTGATTTCCAAACACTTGTGTGTTTACTAAGTATCTTATTGATATTCGTTTTTTTCTTTTTTAATTTATATTTTAGGTTCAGGGGGTACACGTGCAGCTTTGTTATGTAGGTAAATTGCATGTTGCTGGGGTTTCATGGAAAAAATAATTTAGTCACTGAGGTAGTGAGCATAGTACCTGATAAGCATAAGTAATTTTTCAATCTTCACCGATTTTTCACCCTCTACCCTCACACAGGCCCTAGTATCTATTGGTCCTTGTTTTGGACCATGTGGAGCCAATGTTTATCTCTCATTTATAGGTGATAATATATGCTTTCTTTTTCTGTTTTTGTGTTAATCTGCTTAATTTGTGGGATGTAGCCTCCAGCTACATCCATTTTGTTGCAAAAGCCATAAATTTATTGTTTTTTTGTTGCTACGCAGTATTTCATGGTGTATATGTACCAATTTGTTTTCTTTTTGAGATAGAGTCTCACTCTGACACCCAGGCTGGAGTGCTGTGGCATAATCTGGGCCCACTGCAACCTTCGCCTCCCAGGTTCACCTATTCTGCCACCTCAGTTTCCCAAGTAGCTGGGTCTACAGGCATGTACTA
This sequence comes from Pan troglodytes, assembly GCF_028858775.2. NCBI lineage: Eukaryota > Metazoa > Chordata > Mammalia > Primates > Hominidae > Pan > Pan troglodytes. The sequence goes on from NC_072414.2 coordinate 12,735,444, forward strand.
CCATGCCTGGCTAATTTTTGTATTTTTAGTAGAGATGGTGTTTCACCATGTTGGCCAGGCTTTTCTCAAACTCCTAATATCAAATGATCCACCCATCTCGGCCTCCCAAAGTGCTGGGAATACAGGCGTGAGCAACCACGTCAGGCGGTACACATTTTTTTTTTCTAGTCCACACTGATGAGCCTCTAGGTTGGTTCCATGTTTTTGCTACTGTTAATAGTGCTGTGATAATCATACAAGTACATGTGTCATTTGGTAGAACAATTCATATTTCTTTGTGTATGTGCCCAGTAATGAGATTGCTGTGCCAAATCGTAGTTCTGTTTAAGTTTTTTGAGAAATCTTCACACTGCTTTATACAATGGCTGAATTAATTTACATTCCAAACGGAAGTGTATAAGATTTCCCTTTTCTCTGCAACCTCAGCAACATCTGTTATTTTCTGACTTTTTATTAGTAGCCATTGTGATTGGTATGAAATGGTATCTCATTGTGGTTTTCATTTGCATTTCTCTAATGATTAGTGATTTTTAAAATGGAGCATTTTTTCATATTCTTGTTAACAGCATGTATGTCTTTTTTGAGAAGTGTCTGTTCTTGTCCTTTGCCCATTTTTCAATGAGGTTGTTTAGTTTTTGCTTAAAAATTTTTTTAAGTTCCTTACAGGTTCTGGATATGAGACCTCTGTCAGATCCATAGTTTGCAAATATTTTCTCCCATTTTGTCGGTTGTCCGTTTACTCTGCTGATAGTTTCTTTTGTTGAACATAATCTCCTTAGTATACTTAGGTCCCACTTGTCTATTTATGTTTTTGTTGCAATAGCTATTGGAAACTTGATCATAAAATCCTTGTTATTGCCTATGTCCAGAATATTATGTTCTGGGCTTTTGTCTAGGGTTTTTATACTTTTAGGTTTTACATTTAGGTCTTTAATCCATCTTAAGTTGATTTTTTTAATATGTTGGAAGGAAGTTGTCCATTTTAAATCTTCTGAATATGGCTAAACAGTTATCCTAGTACCATTCATTGAATAGGGAGTCTGTTCCCATTGCTTCTAATTATAGACTTTGTCAAAGATCAGATGGTTGTAGGAGTGCAGCCTACAACCTTCTCTAATCTGTTCCATTGGCTTTTGTGTCATGGTTTTTGTACCAGACCTATGATGTTTTGGTTACTATATCCTTGGAGTATAGTTTGTGAACCCTCAAAATCTGAGACAGTTCTCAGTTAATTTACAAAGTTGACATTGCCAAGCTAGCCATATGTAGAAAACTGAAACTGGATCCCTTCCTTACACCTTATACAAAAATTAATTCAAGATGGATTAAAGACTTAAATGTTAGACCCCAAACCATAAAAACCCTAGAAGAAAACCTAGGCAATACCATTCAGGACATAGGCATGGGCAAGGACTTCATGTTTGAAAACACCAAAAACAATGGCAACAAAAGCCAAAATTGACAAATGGGATCTAATTAAACTAAAGAGCTTCTGCACAGCAAAAGAAGCTAGCATCAGAGTGAACAGGCAACCTACAGAATGGGAGGAAATTTTTGCAATCTACTCATCTGACAAAGGGCTAATATCCAGAATCTACAATGAACTCAAATTTACCAGAAAAAAAACAAACAACCCCATCAACAAGTGGGCGAAGGATATGAACAGACACTTCTCAAAAGAAGACATTTATGCAGCCAAAAGACACAAGAAAAAATGTTCATCATCACTGGCCATCAGAGAAATGCAAATCAAAACCACAGTGAGATACCGTCTCACACCAGTTAGAATGGCGATCATTACAAAGTCAGGAAACAACAGGTGCTGGAGAGGATGTGGAGAAATAGGAACACTTTTACACTGTTGGTGGGACTGTAAACTAGTTCAACCATTGTGGAAGTCAGTGTGGCGATTCCTCAGGGATCTAGAACTAGAAATACCATTTGACCCAGCCATCCTATTACTGGGTATATACCCAAAGGATTATAAATCATGCTGCTATGAAGACACATACACACATATGTTTATTGCGGCACTATTCACAATAGCAAAGACTTGGAACCAATCCAGATGTCCAACAATGATAGACCAGATTAAGAAAATGTGGCACATATACACCATGGAATACTATGCAGCCATAAAATTTATGAGTTCATGTCCTTTGTAGGGACATGGATGAAGCTGGAAACTGTCATTCTCAGCAAACTATCACAAGGACAGAAAACCAAACACCACATGTTCTAACTCATAGGTGGGAATTGAACAAAGAGAACACGTGGACACAGGAAGGGGAACATCACACATTGGGTCTGTTGTGGGGTGGGGGGAGGGGGGAGGGATAGCATTATGAGATATACTTAATGTAAATGATGACTTAATGGGTGCAGCACACCAACATGGCACATGTATACATATGTAACAAACCTGCACATTGTGCACATGTACCCTAGAACTTAAAGTGTAATAAAAAAAAAAAATATATATATATATGTATATAAAAATAAATGGCTGATCAGGAAAAAAAAATTTAGGAAGTAGAATTCAACAACACATCAAAAAGATTATACATCACGATTAAGTGGGAATTATCTCTGGCATGCAAGGCTGGTTTAACATATGTAAATCAATGTGATATATCACATTAACAAAATGAAAGATGCAGAGAAAGCATTTAACAAAGTTTAGCAACCTTTCTTGATAAAACCTTTTAATAGTTTATGTATAGAAGGAAAGTTCCTCAACATAATAAAGACCGTTTATGAGAAACCCATGGCCTACATCATAGTCAGTGGGGAATAATTAAAAGCTTTTCTACTAAGATTGAGTACAAGATAGGGATGCCCAGTCTCCTCACTTTTATTGAACATAGTACTTGCAAGAGCAATCTGATGAGGAAAAAAAAAGCAACTAAATTAAAGAAGTAAAATTATCTCTATCTGCAGATGACAAGACCCTTTATGTAAAAAACTCCAAACATTCCACAAAAAACTCTAAGAACTACTAAATCAATTCAGTTAAGCTGCAAAGTATAAACTCAACATATAAAAATCAGTTGCATTTCTATATACAAATAACCTAGCTGACAAAGAAATCAAGAAAACAATCTCATTTACAATAACATCAAAGAAAAACATATACTTAGGAATGAATTTAACCAATAAGATGGAAGATGTGTACACTTGAAAACCATAAAACATTGATGAAAGAAATTTAGATATGAACAAATGAAAAGATATCCTATGTTTATGTATCAGAAGAATTAATATTGTTAAAATGTTCACACTACCCAAAGCAAATATATAGATTTAACACAATCCTCATCAATGTTCTGGTGGCATTCTTCACAGAACAGAAAAAAACAATCCTGGCCAGGTGTTGTGGTTCATGCCTGTAATCCCAGCACTTTGGGAGGCTGAGGCAGGTGGATCACGAGGTCAGGACTTGGAGACCAGCCTGGCCAATATAGTGAAACCCTGTCTCTACTAAAACTACAAAAATTAGCTGGATATAGCAGCATGTGCCTGTAGTCCCAGCTACTTGGGAGGCTGAGGCAGGAGAATTGCTTGAATCCGGGAAGCAGAGGTTGCAGTGAGCCAAGGTTGTGCCACTGCACTCCAACTTGGGCAACAGAGTGAGACTTCATCTCAAGAAAAAACAAAACAAAACAAAACAGAAAAAACAATCCTGAAACTCGTATGGAACCACAAAAAACCCCAAACAGCCAACAGATTACTGTGAAAGAAAAAGTTGGAGGCATCACACCTCTTGATTTAAAATTGTATTACAAAGCTATAGTAATCAAAACAGTATGATACTGGCATAAAAACAAAAAGTATAAACCAATGGAACAGAACAGAGACCTTTGAAATAAATCCAAACATATACTGTCAACTAATTTTTGACAAGGGCAAACAAGACAACACAATGGAAAGAAAAATAGTCTCTTCAATAATAGTGCTGGGAAAACTGGATTTTCACATTCAAAAGAATAAAAATGGACCCTGATCATACACCATACACAAAAATCAACTCAAAACAGATACAAGACCCAAGACCCAAATAAGACCTGAAACCTTAAAACTCCTAGAAGAGAACATAGGGGGAAAGCCTCTTGACATTGGCCTTAGCAATTATTTTTTGGATATCGCACCACAAGCCAGGCTACAAATGGAAACATAAACAAGGAGGACTGCATCAAACTAAAAAGCTTCTGCACAGCAAAGGAAAAAACCAACAAAATGAAAAGAGAACCTACAGACTGGAGGAAATATTTGCAGATCACATATCTGATAAAGAGTTAATGTCCAAAAATCAGTAAAGAACTCTTTTAATAACAGGAAAACAACCCAGTTGAAAAATGAGCCAAATAGGAAATGACCAATAGCAAATGGGGAGACGTACATTAAGAAAATACAAAGTAGCAGACATATAGGATGATCAAGTTAGAGATCTAATGTACATCATGTGGGCTGTAGTTAATAAAAATGTATTGTCTTTAGGATTTTTGTTAAATACGTAGATTTTGGCTGTTCCTGTCACACACAAAAAATGTAACTATGTAAGATGGTAGATATGTTAATTTGCTTCACTGTAGTAACCAGTTTACTGTCTATATGTATCCTTAAGGTCATGTGGTCAACCTCAAATATATAAAATAAAATTTATTTTAAAGAAGAAAAATTTGTCTTCCATCCAGAAAGAACCACTATTGCCATTTTTTGGTATTCCATTCCAAAATATTCCATGAATATACAATTGTTCAATCAAATTTAATGTTAGACTTTCTACTTGAACATTCAAAGCACTTAAGAAATTATAGAAAAGTGTCTGTGTGACTCCCTGTCTGCAGAGCACAGGCTGCATCTCCACTAATACACATGCCACTGGTACTTTATACAGAGTCCTTGTTTGCCTTTAGTCTGATGCCGTGGGTGAGCCTGAGTTGTCCTGTGGTCCGCGTTCCTGACCAGGTGTCTTTCTCGCCCACTGGTTTCAAAAAAGATGTTACTGGGTTATAGAAGGCTGGGATGGAAACAGGATACCAAGTTCACATGAAGACAGTATCTGAAAAGAGAGGTAATTTACTTTAACATTTTCAAAAGAAGATGCATATCCATATTGTGAAGAAACAAAGAACAAAACCTTCACTCCAAACTTCTCTACCTGGTTGCAAAGTATTTGAAGGGAAAGCTCACTAAGGAAGCTACTCTCATAGATCCCAGAACTGTTACTGGGTGTGGCCAGGGGACTGCAGACACAAAGCGAATGGGCACACCGCATAAGACTGGGAGATCTAAGGCTGGAGCTGCTCAACTCTCTAGAGACCTGACTCCAGCCTCTCATCACACTGGCTAGAAGTCAAGCATGAATGGTAACATGCTGCCCTGAACACTACTCAAGACACTCACTGCTCATCAGCAGCTTATGCTCAAAGCTGGCCTGGAAGGCTCCTTCTGGAGCCCGGAGTGCTTTCTTGATCTGCTGCCTTATCTCGCTGACAGTTTGAATCACAGCACCTTCAAATATGGCCACTTCCAAGGCAGAATTGAACATTCCCTAGGGGTATAGCAAGATAAAAATACACACAAAAAATCATATCCTTTACGCTTTACTTCTTACCTCAAACATACATCCTTGGTTAAAGAACAAAAACAACTCACTGAAAGGTGATAAAATAATCAAAATGTATTTGCCCCTGGAAGTGGAATTACTACCACAAAAAGGATACAACTCTTTCATTTTTCCCAAAATAATCATGTGGGTTCATGGGCATGCCCATCACTGCTGTCTGTGTGGAAGAGAAGATTAAAGAGGGATTTACTGGACTGCACTGGCCTAGGCAGCCTTTGCTGGCATCTCTCAGCCTAGACTGCAGCCCAGATCCTTTTACTCAGGTGCGTGCATTTAGAATATGAAAACAGTAAGATAAACACTGGTGGTATTATTACTTTATATTACAAGAACACTTAATGATCTTACTATGTGTTTTTAATAGAAACATCCCCACTAATGAAATTGTCAATAAATACTGCTCAAACCACCTTCCCCAAATACTGAAAAACAGTACGTCCATTTCTCTACCCTTGCCAAGTTGTCTGCAAATGCTCTGTTTTTCTACTGAATGGTTAGACAAACTTGTGATTTTTTTCCCCTTTCTTAACACAAATCAAAAAAGTAGGAAACAAAACCCAGTGGATAAAACGACATTTTTTCTTTTCGTGAGACAGAGTCTTGCTCTGTTGCCAGGCTGGAGTGCAGTGGTGCAATCTCAGCTCACTGCAATCTCTGCCTCGCAGGCTCAAGCAATTCTCCCCCATTAGCCTCCCAAGTAGCTGGCCCCACAGATGCGTACCACCACACCTGCTAATTTTTTGTATTTTTGGTAGAGATTAGGTTTCACCATGTTGACCAGGCTGGTCTCAAACTCCTGAGTTGTAGCGATCTGCCTCCCTCAGCTTCCCTACAGCCACACCTGTACTGGGATTACAGGTGTGAGACACTGCACCTACACTTAGCTGTATCTAAAAATACATCACCAAAACTAAGGTCACCTGGATATTCTTGATCTAGAAGTTTTGTGATTCTGCATTCTACATTTAGATCTTTGATCCATTTTGAGTTTTAATTTTTGAGAAGGGTGTAAAGTCTGAACTTAGATTCTTTTTTTTTGTACATGGACGTCCAATTTTTAAGCACCATTTGTTGAAGAGACTGTATTCTTTCATTTAATTGCCTTTGCTTCTTTGTCAAAGCTCAGCTAACTATATTTGCATAGGTCAATTTCTGGGCTCTCTCTTCTGAACCATTGATCAATCTGCATGTTCTTTCACTAATGCCATGCTATCTCAATTATTTAGCTGGAGAGTAAGTCTTAAAGTTGGGTAGTGTCAGTCCTCTGAGTTGTTATTCTTCAGCATTTTGACTATGAGTCTTTTGCGTCTTCATATAAGCTTTAGAATAAATGTGTTTATATCTACAAAATAACCTGCTAGAATTTTAATTGGAGTAGAGTTGAATCTGTAGATCAAGAAGGGGAGTATTAACATCTTAACAATACTGAGTCTTGCTATCCTTGCACATGAAATATATATCAATTTATTTAGGTTTCCTTTGATTTCTTTCGTTAAAGTTTTGAAGTTTTCCTCATATAGATCCTGTACATATTTTGTTTACTTTATGCCTACATATTTCATTTTGGGGGTACTCATGTAAATAGCATTGTATTTGAAATTTCAAATTCCAATTTTTTTCATTGCTACTATATAGGAAAGCAATTAACTTTTAATACTAACCTTATGGTTTGGATTTGTGTCCCCACTCAAATCTCATGTCTAATTGTAATCCCCAGTGTAGGAGGAGGGGTCTGGGCAGAGGTAATTGGATCATGGGGGAGGATTTCTCCCTTGCCATTCTTGTATAGTGAGTTCTCACCAGATCTGATTGTTTAAAAGTATGTAGCATCTTCCCTTTTGCTCTCTCTTCCTCCTGCTTCAGCCATGTAAGGCGTGTCACCTCCCTCTTCACCTCCTGCCATGATTGTAAATTTCCTGAGGCTTCCTCAGCCATGCTTCTTGTTCAGCCTGCAGAATCGTGATCCAATTAAACCACTTTTCTTTATAAATTACCCAGTCTCAGGTAGTTCTTCATAGCAGTGCAAGAACAGACTAATACAGAAAATTGGTACTGGGAAGTAGAGCATTGCTATAAAGATACCTGAAAATGTGGAAGCAGCTTTGGAAGTGGGTAATGGGCAGAGGTTGGAACAGTTTGGAGAGCTTAGAAGAAGACAGGAAGGCCTGGGCCCAGTGGCTCATGCCTGTAATCCCAGCACTTTGGGAGTCTGAGGTGGGCAGATCTCAAGGTCAGGAGATTGAGACCATGCTGGCTAACACGGTGAAACCCCATCTCTACTAAAAATACAAAAAAAAAGAAAAGAAAAAAAGAAAGAAAAGAAAAGAATTAGCCAGGTGTGGTGGCATGCACCTATAGTCCTAGCTACTAGGGAGGCTTGGGCAGGAGAATTGCTTGAACTCAGGAGGCAGAGTGGTGAAAATGAGCATCTCTTGCTCCAGAGCTTAGAGGAGAGGCTTTCAGTTTTTCTGCCATTCAGTAAGATACTAAACTTGTGGGAGTGTCTTATATGGCTTTTATTGTGTTGAGGTATGTTTCTTCTATACCCTGTTTTTTGAAGGGTTTTTACAATAAAATGTTGAATTTTATCAAATGCTTTACCGCATCAATTGACATTATTATATAAATTTTGTCCTTCATTCTGTTGATATGATGATCACATTGATTTGCGTATTTTGAACCATCCTTCCATTCCTGGCATAAATTCCACTTAGTCATTATGAATAATTTTCAATATGTTGTGGATTTGTTTTGTTTGTAAATTTCCTTGAGGATTTTTGCATCAATTTTTCATAGGGATATTGGCCTGTAGTTTTCTCTTTTAATTTGTCTTTGGTTTAAGTATCAGGCATTGAAATATTCCTCCCTCCTCTATTTTTTGGGATAGTTTGAGTAGGATTGGTGTTATTCTGTAAGTGTTTGTTAAAATACAGCAGTGAAGCTATTGCTTCCAGGATTTTCTTTGTTGGTAGTTTTTATTAAGGCTTTGATTTCATTATTTGTTATTGGTCGGTTCAGGTTTTGAATTTCTTCATGGTTCAATCTTGGTAGGTTAAACTACTACAAGAAGACATTGGGGAAATTCTCCAGGCTATTAGACTATGGAAAGATTTCTTAAGCAATACCCCACAAGCACAGGCAACCAGAGCAAAAGTGGACAATTGGGATTGCATTAAGTTAAAAAGCTTCTGCATAGCAAAAGAGACAGTCAACAAAGAAAAAATCCAAAAAATGGGGAAACGTATTTGCAAACTATTCATTTGACAAGGGATTAATAACCAGAATATATAAAAAGCTCAAACAACTGTATAGAGAAAGATCTAATAATCTGATTTGAAAACGGGCAAGAGATCTTAATAGATATTTCTCAAAAAAAGAAATACAAAAGACTAACAGACTTAGGAAAAGGTGGCCAACATCACTGATTATCCGAGAAATGCAAATCAGAACTATGAAGAGATATCATCTCACCTCAGTTAAAATGGCTTTTTTTTCAAAAGACAGGTGATAACAAATGCTGGTGAGGATATGGAAAAAAAGCCAACCCTTGCATACTGTTGGTGGGAATGTAAATTAGTGCAACCACTATGGAGAACAATTTGGAGGTTCCTCAAAAAACTAAAATTAGAGCTATCATATGATCCAGCGATCTCATTGCTAGATATATACACAAAAAAAGAAAATCAATATATCGAAGAGATAACTGCACTCCTATGTTTATTGCATTACTATTCACAATATCCAAGATGTGGAAGCAACCTCAGTGTCCATCAACAGATGAATGGATAAAGAAAATGTGCCTATATATGATGGAGTACTTTTCAGCCATGACAAAGAATGAGATTCTGTCATTAGTGACAACATGGAATGGTACTGTAGGATATTATTTTACGTAAAATAAGCCAGTCACAGAAAGATAAACTTTGTACATTCACATTCATTTGGGGGAGCTGAATATTAAAACAAACTCATGAAGATAGAGTAGAATGGTTGTTACTTGAGGCTGGGAAGTGTAGCCAGTGGGGGGAAGTGGGGATGGTTAATAGGTACAAAATGTAGTTACAATGAATAAGATCTTTTATTTGATAGCACAACGGGGTAACTATAGTCAGCAATAGTTTTTTGTACATTTTAAGATAACTGCGTATAACTGAATTGTTCATAATACAAGGAAATGATAAATGTTTGAGATGATGGATAACCCATTTACCCTGATGTGATTATTATGCATTATATGTTTGTATCAAAATATCTCATGTACCTCATAAATACATATATGCCTACTGCGTACCCATAAAAACTACAAAAGACCCATAGATGGTGACACCTGGGGATTTCCTGATACAATAGTGGGTTCTGGCTGATCATCCCACAGGGAAGCCACTCAGCAGCCACACAGTTCCCCCTACACACACACCCCTAGTAATCGGCTTTGTTAGTATATAAACCTTAAAATATGTGCAGAAAATATCACAAGTCATACGGGAGATGTAAAGCAAGATCACAAAGAAGTACAACTTCATACCCATTAAAATGGCGATTATAATGCAAACAAACAAGAGATGGAAAATTAAAAGTGTTGACAAGGACATGGAGAAAATGAAACCCTTGTGCATTACTAATAGTAGTGTAAAGTGGTGGACTGCTCTACAGAGCAGCACAGTGGTTCCTCAAAAAGTTGAACACAGAATTACTATATGACCCAGTAATTCCACTTTGAGGTATATAGCCCCAATAATTAAATGCAGGGACCCAAAAAGATATTTGCATAGCAATGTTTACAGCAGCAGTACTCACAGTAGCCAGAAGGTGGAAGCAACATCATGCCCACTGGTGGATGAATGGATAAACAAATGTGATATATGCACGCAATGGAATATTATTGGAATATGATTCCTTTTTAAAGGAAGGAGATTCTGACACATTTCACAATGTGGATGAACAATGAAACCTTGAATACATTATGCTAATGGAAATAAGCCAAACACAAAAAGACAAATACTATATGATTCCACTTATATGAGGTACCTAAGATAGGCAAAGTCATAGAGGCAGAAAGTAGAATGGTGGTTAATAGGGACTGGAAGATGACAGGAGTTAGGAATTACTGTTTTACAGGTACAGAGCTTCACATGAAAAAGTTCTAGAGAGGAATGGTGGGAATCATTACAAAACATTATGAATATAGTTAAAGCAACTGAATTGTACACTTAAAATAGTTAATGTGATACATTTTATGTTACATGTATTTTGCCCACTGAAAAAATAAAAATATATAAACACACAGCAAATGATGACCAGGCCTTTGAAGAAAGCTTATAAAACAAAATTAAGAAGCCAAGGCTGGGAGCGGTGGCTAACGCCTGTAATCCTAGCACTTTGGGTGGCTGAGATGGGCGGATCACGAGGTAAAGACATCGAGACCATCCTGGCCAACATGGTGAAATGTATGTTTAGTGTCTACTAAAAATACAAAATTTAGCTGGGTGTGGTGGCATGTGCCTGTAGTCCCAGCTGCTGAACCCGGGAGGTGGAGGTTGCAGTGAGCTGAGATCACGCCACAGCACTCCAGCCTGGCTACAGAGCGAGACTCTGTCTCAAAAAAAAAAAAAAAAAAGAAAAGAAAAGAAAAAGAAACCAAAACACCAGGTAGCAATGGGGAGAATCGAAGAGGTGGGCAGAGTAAACAGGACACAAGGCAAGGTCAGGAGAAGGCGTTTGACAACTGTAAGAGTGACAGCATATGAAAATATCACCAGAAAGATAGAAAATCAAGGTGAGTTAGATACCAGAAAATTCAACACAAAATACAAAAAATGAGAGAGGGAGATGAGAAAAATTAGAAAATCAACTCAAGAGGTTCAATACCTAACGAGATCCAGAAGAAAAAGGGAAGCTAGAGGGGAAGAAAATTATTATAGAAACAATAGAAAGACATTTCCAAGAATTAACAAGAAAAACAGACATGTACCACTAGGGGTTTATTAAATGCACAAATTAAAAAAAAAATAAGCCTACCCCAAGATTCATGATTGGAATGGTATATGCTAAGGATACTCAAGAAATTTTAAATATTCTGAAGGGGGTAAAGCCAGAGTAGGGCAGGATGGGTGAGAGACAGGTCACATAAACATGTTATTTTGAAATATAAAAATACATTTTTTAAGTAAAAAATGTTGAAGTTGGCTGTGTCTGGGGAGTAAATAGGAAGTACTGAATGAAGGGCAGTCTGTTTCTTTGTGAACTCTTATACTACCATTGGACTTCTAAAACCATGTTTCTTTAAATTTTATCCTGGCTCTCTTTCAAAGTAATGCATTCACAGCTTATATTTACATGTAAAAATATGCAGGTGAAAAATGCTAATATAAAATTATTCCAAAGCCTTTTCTAAAGTGTCAAGAAGTGCTAGGATTTACTTAGCAGAAATCATCTCAGGATGAATTCCTTGTCAATTCTGGGAAATGACTGCCAGAGAGAGGAATAACAGAGTGGTCACAAAACTGTGATCAAAAGACAGCCTGATCAAAACATACACTAAGAAATTCACGATTGTTAGATAGTAAACACAAATGTGCAGATTCCCTGGGATTTCTCACTAAGTTAATATTTGCAGAAATAAACCATGTTTTAACTGTTCAGTTTCCTTTGGGATGCATTTAGTTTTAAATACATTCAATATTAATGAAATAACTAAATCTATCATAAATACTCTTTAAAAACATCAGAAAGTCAAGATAGGGCCCGCAGCCCTGGCCACCGATCCGGGGCTGCGGGCCCCGAAGCCAAGAGAAGAAGCAGGTCCCAGGGCCGACTCCAAAGCCACATCTCCAGCTTTGTTCGTGGGTCCGGGAAGCAGAGGCCGCCGCCGGCCACCGTCGTGGGCGAGAAGAAGGGCACGAGGCGGCCGGGGCTCCTGCCCGGCACCCCATGTGCGCGCCGGGCCCCGCTTCTTCATCGCACTTGCGGCCCCGGCTGCCCGGGGCGTGCGAGTTTCCAGCCAGGGCCCGGGACTCTGGAGCGGTCCGGCCGCGAGGAAGGAAGGCGCGGCCCGGGTGGGGGTAGCGGCAGGCCTGCGGCTCCGGCCACGGGGCGGGGGCAGAAAAACGACCCCGGCGCCGTCCGGGCATCCAGCTCGGTTCCCGCTGCAGCCAGGAGACTCCCGGGAGCGCTCTAGGAACCACAGAGCCCTGGAACTCACCTGGCAGCCTCGCGGCGCTAAAGCCGGCGGAGCCTGAGACAGCGCGCGGCGAGGCGGTCACTCTCCAACCCCGCGTGGCGGCAGGACTCGGATTTCGCCCCTGGCTTTAAAATTGTGCAGGCGGAGCCCGGGACGCTGGGAAGAGCGTTCTGCGCCCCTCCAGTTGCGGTCTCCGCCCTAAACCGACTTCCAGAGCCGCCTCTGCTCCCTGGAGGGGCGCAGTGGCGGACACCGGCGTCCCACGAAGTCGCAGGTCCTCAGTCTGAGGGCTGCCCCGCACGCTCGGAATGCAGGAGGGTCTCCGCCTTGCTGCGCTGCCCCTGGGGGCCGAGGCGTGCGCTGCAGGCGAGAGAGGCGGCCCGGTATCGATGGAGAAGCACAGAGGGCTTTGAGGTCGCAACGTCCCGGTTGCTGAGCGGAGTCGGGAGTCAGGTTCTAAAGGGACAGCGCTCAGGGTTGTAATCACCACCCGGCCCACCGCTTCCGCAGCTGCGAGTCTAGGGTGGAGCTGTTGGGTGGACCGAGCAGGCGAGGCGCAGGCAGGCAGCGGCTCCGCCTCGGAATCCGCCTCGACCGGGGCCCAGGGGCCCGCCCCACCTTTCCCTGGGTCATCCCCAACCCTGTTTCCTCGACCCCCCAGCACTCCTCCAGGCCTAGTTCGCTTCAGAGGCGCAAGACCCGGAAAACAAGGAAGAAGCGAGCTCAGCCTCAATCCCCGTCCCCACCCCACTTTCGGGACCGCTGCGCTGGAGAATTGAAGGAGGCGGACCCCGGATTAAAGCCGCTCCCTTCCCAGCCTCGCCGCGCTTTCCTTCTGTCCGTGATGATTTCGTTATTGGCAGGCAAGAGCCAGGCTCCCTGCGCTCCCAAGACGGGGCGATTAGGAGGGGGTTCTGGAGCTCACGCCTGGGGTCGTCCCGGCGGGGGTGACCCCGCGCCCTCGCAGGTGCAAGGAGAACAGCTGGTTCCCGCCGGGGCAGGGAAGCGTGGACGGTGTGGGCTCAGGCGCCTGGCAGGCACGCGGGGCCTCTAAAGCTTGGTCACTGTCACAGATCGTGTGGTTGGTTCTTCCGTCCCCGCCACGCCTTCCTCCTGGGATGGGGATTCATTCCCTAGCAGGTGTCGGAGAACTGGCGCCCTTGCAGGGTAGGCGCCCCGGAGCCTGAGGCGGGAACTTTAAAATCAGACGCTTGGGGGCCGGGCTGGGAAAAACTGGCGGAAAATATTATAACTGAACTCTCAGTGCCAGCTGTTGTAGAAGCTCCTGGGACGAGCCGTGGAAGTCCCCTCAGGAGGCTTCCGCGATGTCCTAGGTGGCTGCTCCGCCCGCCACGGTCATTTCCATTGACTCACAGGCGCCGCCTGGAGGAGGAGGCTGCGCTGGACACGCCGGTGGCTCCATTGCCTGGGGGAGCACAGCCTGGAGCTCTGGCGGCAGCGCTGGGAGCGGGGCCTCGGAGGCTGGGCCTGGGGACCCAAGGTTGGGCGGGGCGCAGGAGGTGGGCTGAGGGTTCTCCAGAGACTCCCCATGAGCTGACCCGCAGGGCGGCCGGGCCAGTAGGCACCGGGCCCCCGCGGTGACCTGCGGCCCCGAAGCTGGAGCAGCCACTGCAAATGCTGCGCTGACCCCAAATGCTGTGTCCTTTAAATGTTTTAATTAAGAATAATTAATAGGGCCGGGTGTGGAGGCTCAAGCCTTAATCTCCAGCACCTGGCGAGGCCGAGGAGGGAGGATCCCTTGAGCCCAGAGGTTCGAGACTAGCCTGGGCAACACAGTCAGACTCCGTCCTTCCAAAACAAACAAACGAAAATAAAACAAACAGAAAACGAAATTAGCCGGGTGTGGTGGTGCGGGCCTGTGGTCCCAGCTCCTCGGGAGGCTGAGGCAGGAAGATGGAATGCACATTCCAGCCTTCGCGACAGAGCAAGACTGTGTCTCGAAAAATGTGTATGTCTGGGTAAGTGTATAGATTTTACAACTATTTTGAAGGCGACCTTTTTAACTTTAAACAGACCGCTCTGGAGGAGACGCCTGACCCAGAGCGCTTTACCTAAAGTTCGGTGCCTAAAGTGCACCCTTCCTCTGGCTGGTGTCTCCCTTCTGTCAAGCCATGCCTCCTGCAGAGGTAGGCTCCGTGGTGTCTCCCACTCCGCCCCAACTGGAGAACGGTGTAAAGAACTGTCAGCCGGGCGCAGTGGCTCACGCCTGTAATCTCAGCACTTTGTGAGGCCGAGAGGGGCGGATCACTTGAGGTCAGAAGTTCAAGACCAGCCTGGCCAACATGGTGAAACCCCGTCTCTGCTACAAAAATTAGCCAGGCGTGATGGTGGATGCCTGTAATCCCAGCTACTCAGGAGGCTGAGGCAGGAGAATTGCTTGAACCCGGGAGGCGGAGGTTGCAGTGAGCAGAGATCGCGCCACTGCACTCCAGCCTGGGTGACAAGAGCAACTCTGTCTCCAAAAAAAAAAAAAAAAAGAATTGTCAACAAAAGGGAGTGGCAATTCAGAAGCATGTTTAAGCCAAGTCCTCAAGACTAGAAAGCATGAAGCAGGGGAGGCGTTTTGAAAGCGTAAGAACAATAGACCATGGGCATGGAGGGCCGAGTTTGGGGATCAGCATCGTAATTTGTTGAGAAGGAGGCCGTGCTGTGCTACCAGTTATTAATTGGTTTAATCGGTTGATACACAGCTCTACTTGCCTAACCAGTAGCCCAGGGCCCTGGAGGATTTGCAGGTCGTGTCAGAATTTGATTGCAGTTCCTTCCACTTGGCATAAGGAGACACTATCAGCCTGATTGGGAGGGTGATGGTGGGATGGAGCCTGCCGAGGTGGCGGCCCTGAGCTGACCACACCACCGGCCATAGAGTGGGAGCCTTTCCTGCCCCCTTAACTGCAGCTAATATCAAAAGCACTGGTATGGGCTGTCTATCTGCGCTGGAACCTGAGTTTATCTTTGTCTGCAATTACGATTCTTCTGGGTTTATTTTGCCAGCTCATTATCCAGCCCCCTGGAATCAGGCCTCCCAAATTTAGCAGGTGCTGGGGGGGAACCTAGGGAGTGGTTTATGGGGGCTAGCTGGTGAAACTGCCCTTTCCTTTCTGTTCTATGAGTGTGATGGTGTTTGAGAAAATGTGGGGCTATGGTTCAGGCGCACTTCACATGTGCAAAGATGGAGAAAGCACTCACCTACACGTTTTGAATGATCAAAAATAAAATGTTATTTTTAAAGTTTCTCTTTGAGATTTTGCTTAAGTTTTGGTAGATATTCTTAAGTTTTAGCGACCTCAGTTTGGGAATTAAGTAAGCTAAATATTGTGTCCTTATTATTAGTTATATAAAACTATGCTTTAGACTTTGTTAGAAACTTCTGCCCCACCTTGACTGACTCCTTTTCCATTTCTGGTTGTACAAAATGAATTCACACTTTAATGCTATGGCCACCTTTAAATAAAGTACAGCATGACTAAAAAAAAATAAATAAATAACCAATACAAATGTTTTCAGAGACAAATGCATTCTCTGACATCTGAGGTTACAGCAAATCTCTTCTTCACCTGTTTGCTTGTTTAGAGTTGTAATATTTGCTTTGGTGTAGAGCTGAAGACATAAATTGGTAACCAATGGAATTATCTGGCCTCAGACTTTATTTATTTTCATCATTTATTTCACTGATGTGCAAATTTATTCCGTACCAGCAAATGTCAATTTAATTATATTCTACAGTACACAGTGAATCATGTATACTTAGTCAAGTTGTAAATACACTAAACCATATAAACTCACAACAGTATATCAGCTCATGATGGGTAAATGACTTTTCCCTGAGAAAGAGTATCTGTTTAACCTGCATGATCTCACTCTTTAGTATTTGCTTCTTTAGTCGACGTTTGTTTCCTAGTTTTGAATATAATCATGATATGGAGAGACAAGTGAAATCACCACAATTTTGTTTTCCAAAATGGGAGACTATGCAAATGCTGAAATGAGAATTAATACATCCAAAATATCGAACCACAATTATGGCTTTGCTTTACTTTTTGCCCGTAAGAGACATGTGGCCTAGAATAGGTGGCAGGTATTCCTACCACAACCTTGCTTAGCATAGTGGTTGACTAAATATAAATTTTAGAGATGAAGGTTGTTCTATACCCAGATTTCAATGTGATTGCTATGCCCACTTCACTTTCTTTAAAATACATATTTTTCTTACTTCTCACTTTCTTTTTCTTCTTGGTTGACATTTTTTGGCTCAGGGATTTTTTTTTCCTTATGATCTCAAGAAATTTTTCTCATATAAAAAGACATAATCGTGCTGGGAGTGGTGGCTCATGCTTGTAATCCCAGCACTTTGGGAGGCTGAGGCTGGTGGATCACCTGAGGTCAGCAGTTAAAGATGAGCCCGGCCAAAATGGTGAAACCTCATCTCTACTAAAAATACAAAAATTTGCCAGGTGTGGTGGCAGGCACTTGTAATCCCAGCCACTCGGGAGGCTGAGGCAGGAGAATCGCTTGAACCCAGGAGGCAGAGGTTGCAGTGAGCCAAGATCATGCCATTGGACTCTAGCAGGGTGACAAGAGCAAAACTCCATCTCAGGAAAAAAAAAAATCATAAATTTTCCCATATGAAAAAAATAACACAAGATCCGGAATACAGAGAGGAGCATAATGCTTTGCAGGTCATAGATGTAATCTTTCTTCCAGGAAAAATTTATTTCAGATGAGACCAGAATTGGAAACATATTCCGTGCCGTCAGATAGCACTGGCTTAGGAGACGAATGAGGAGGAGCCTGCAGGCTACCTCAAGGATAAGAAGCAGGCAAAAGGCAAGCACAGGGGCGGCATGCACTCACACTGGGGCTGCTCCTTCCTGGGCAAGTTTCAGAAACTCACTGACAGAGCTAGCAGCTCCCATAGAGATGAATGCCCATGTTTTCCCGAAGGGAGAACTGATGCTTAGAAAGGCTGAATGACTTGTCTAAGACTCTGGGGCCAGAACAGGGATCTTCTTCCAGTATTTCTTGCATGAAGCCATTCTACTTCCACGTTTCTAATTTATAACTTTTAAAAGGTCATTTTAAAAACGAAATGGCATAAACATCAAGTCTGGAGGCTAGTGGTGGGATTATTCACATTTATTTTTCCACTTGACATTTGAGGGCAATAGTGATGCTTAAGTAAAACCAAAATTATCCTTGGAGTATAGAAAATAATATATCTGTTTACATTTTGGTGTGGGATGGGTAGAATCTTGTTTTCAAATTCCTTGTTTGAAAGGCTATTAAGAAGAATAAATCCTCACTTAACAGTTTTCTAAATCCTTGGTAGTGTCCTCTGTCCTTTGGTAACACGTGAAAGTAGAGCACACTTTTCTACTTTTGTTCCTTCTGCACCCCTCATAAGGTGAAGCATGCATAGAGCACTCCCAGGGTCAGTGTGAGCCCAGCAGCAGCTCAGGCTGCCGATGCTCCAGAGTCGGATTCCACCTTCCACTTAAATGGCAGCCACAGGTAGACGTGCCCATCACAACCAACTCTGTGCGTTCATAATTTCTGTTTATTCTACAGGTGGTTTCCACAAGAAAAATGGCACAATGTTTCTCAGAAGACAATTACATAAAAATCAGCATACTTCAAATTCACAGCAAATAATCAGACAATTGATGAAAATACTTACCCAAACACTAATTGTAGACTATGCCTTCTGAATATGTTTGTCATAAACTTGGAGTAAGGAATCCTCACAGGCACTGGACAATTCAAAAAATGTAAAGTTGTTTGTTAGAATACTGGTGCTTTTGGGTAGAAACCCTCATCCATATCCTGGTAAGGCTTGAAGTTGCACAGGAGTTTTCATTTGTCAAAACCCAGAAAACCATAAGCTTTAGATTTGCGAATTTTATATTGTATTATATGTGACCTTTCTTTTTAAAAAATGAGCTGTAAGCAGTCTCCCAGACAGTAGCTCAGCCTCCAGAACTCTCTTTCTGCATAGTTGAAGACACCTCTTCACACAAGATGGTAGCAACAAATCATAGGTGCAATTGCACCAAATTCACAGAAGATCAATTGAAAATCCTCATCAATACCTTCACTCAAAAACCTTACCCAGGTTATGCTACCAAACAAAAACTTGCTTTAGCAATCAATGCAGCAGAGTCCAGAATCCAGATTTGGTTTCAGAATCAAAGAGCTAGGCATGGATTCCAGAAAACACCAGAACCTGACTTTAGATTTAAGCCACAGCCATGGACAAGATTTACCTGGTGTGGAGTTTCAAAATAGAGAAGCCAGATGGTGTCGTACCACCTATAGCACCTTTCAATTACACACAGTCATCCATGCATTTATGAAAAACCCATACCCTGGGATTGATTCCAGAGAACAACTTGCTGAAGAAATTGGTGCTTCAGAGTTAAGAGTCCAAATTTGGTTCCAAAATCGAAGATCTAGATTTCATCTCCAGAGAAAAAGAGAACCTGTTATGTCCTTAGAATGAGAAGACCAGAGAAGACCAGGGGCAAGGTTTCTGAGGGACTTCAAGGTACAGAAGATACACAAAATGGCACCAGCCTCACTAGCACTCTCATTTCTCAGGAGCCAGAACATGGTGAATACAGTCAAGTTCGGTGTATTTGATAATATCAATTTGGGCCCCAAATCTCTCTCACAGTCTTCCTGGGAGTCTATTCTTCTTCCAAAAGTGCAAGCTAAGCCTTCTGAAGATGGTAAAGAACTTGACCGGGTGTAGTGGCTCATGCCTGTAATCCCAGCACTTTAGGAGGCTGAGGCTGGAAGATTGCTTGAGCCTAGGAGTTTGAAACCAGTCTGAGCAACATAGTAAGACCCTGTCTCTATTCTAAAAAACAAAATAAGTAAAAAGGACTGTAGGAGGCCAAGACAGGTACAGGAGGCACCACACTACCCTGTTGACACAGCCTGGATCCAGAGTTCAGCAGACCTTGAGACAATGAAAATAAACTTAGTAATAATCATTTTTCAATCATTGCAGTAATTATTGATTTGGACAAAAATCAATTGACGTCAAAACCTTAAAGTGACGTTTCTCTGCCTATGGAGTGGTCATTCTTTTATTCCTTTAGTTTCATAATAAATTTTCTTTTACTTAAAAAAACTTATAGTTTGATGAAGAGTGAGATATATACCTCATCTCAAAGAATCTTCGCACACACACTTATTAATTACAAAAGGAAAATCAGTAATTTTGCAGTGGAGACATATGGCCAACTCCACTTTAACCAAGTGGCTGAAAGTCACTGCACCAGTAATGGCACAAACCAATGTGAGATGATTCCTGATATGATGCACTAAAAAGGGCACTGTCTCTTCTGCATGTTGCAGACAAAAAGTGGGTAAGCTGAAACTGAAACTAATAATTAGGCAATGTCAAGCAAATACAAATTCAGGTTGACAGTCTGCAAAGTAACATCCAGGTACTCTTCAACAGTGGATCGACACTAGCTACTCAGGAGGCTGAGGTGGAATAATTGCTTGAGGCCAGGAGTTCCAGATCAGCCTGGGCAACATCATGCGACCCCATCTCTAAAAACATCTTTTTAAAAATGAGCCAGGTGTGGTAGCATGCACCCGTAGTCTCAGCTACTCAGGAGCCTGAGGCAGGAGGATGGTTTCAACATAGGAGATCGAGGCTGCTGTGAGCTATGATCGTGCTACTGCACTCCAGCCTGGGTGACACGGCAAGTTCCTGTTTCCAAACAACAACAAGAAAACAAAACAAAACAAAACAAAAAATAGAACAGTGACAATAAAAATGGAGAAAAAGTAGGCTGACTCAGGAAATGCTTAGAAAGTACAGCCATACCTCAAAGATACTGTAGATTTGATTCGAGACCACCACAATAAAGCAGATATTGCTACAAAGTGAGTCACACAAATTGTTTTGTTTCCTTGTGAATATGAAGTTATATTGGCTGGGTGTGATGGCTCATGCCTATAATCCCAGTACTTTAGGAGACGGAGGCGGGAGGGTCACTTGAGCCCAGGAATTGTGAGATCAACCTGGGCATATAGGGAGATCCTGTCTCTATTTAAAAAAAGAAGCTATGTTTACACTACACTATAGTCTATTTAAAGTGTGAAATGGCGTTATGTCCTTAATTTTAAAACTCTTGATGCTGGCTGGGTTCGGTGGCTCATGCCTGTAATCCCATCACTTTGGGAGGCCAAGACAGGTTGATTACTTGAATTCAGGAGTTCAAGACCAGCCTGGACAACATGGCAAAACACGTCTTTAAAAAAAGAAAAGAAAAAAGAAAAACAGAAAGAAAAAGAAGAAAAACTACTTGCTGCCCTTACTTGAAGCTCAATTGTTTAAAACAAAGAAAAAATATAAAAATCTTTTATTGCTAAAAATGCTAATGATCACCTGAGCCTTCAGGGAGTCTTAGTCTTTTTGCTGGTGAAGGGTCTTGCCTTGATGTTGTTGGCTGCTGCCTGATAAGGGCGATGGTTGCTGAATATTGAAGTGGTTGTAACAATTTCTTAAAAGAAAACAATGAAATTTGCCACATTAACTGACTCTTCCTTCCACGAAAGATTTCAGTGTACCATGCGATACTGTTTGATAAGCATTTTACCCATAGTAGAACTTCTTTCGAAATTGGAGTCAGTCCTCTCACACCCTGCCACTGTTTTACTATGTTTATCAATATTCTAAATCCTTTGTTGTAGGCTAAACAATATTCACAGCATTTTCACCAGGAGTAAATTTCATCTCACAAAACCACTTTCCAGGCTCTTTCTGGACTGTAGAGTTCTTTCCAGGCTACCTTGTGGCGGTTTAAGAGTCTGGCATCATTTTCCACTGGGACCTAAGGATCGAGGAGGTGCTTGTGACTAGACTGCCAATGGACCCATCACAAAGTTTAACCCAACCTTGATCCCCGAGTCTTCACAAATGCTCACTGAAGAAAATTCCTAGAACAATTCAGGGTCCTTTCATAACCTCTACTCTGAGGTGTTAATAAAAAACCTTAGTAACTTAAAAAAAAATGAGCTGTACACAAATACTGAACAATAATGATACATATGTTAAGTATGTAAGAAAAATATATACTTTGACATAAGTAAGAAACGGTGAGTTGATAATTGGATAGAATGGTGGATAGAGTGATAGATATGTAATAAAGCAAATATAACAAAATGATAATTGTACAATCTAAGTGGTTGGACTGTAAATATGCACTTCCCACAACATTTTTATATGTTTAAACAGTTTTATAATACCATATTAGGGAAACTGTTTGTCTCAAGGAAATAGAGATTGTGATATATTCTAGTACAATGAAGTGTAATCATGTAAAATAAAAGCTTTTACTTCTGGCAATTAAAGTTAATCATGTTAGAACACTGTCTAGGAATGGTTGGAAAATAATATTTTATTTTCTAATCAATATATTTATGTCATCTGTCAATCAGAATTACACTGACTTTAAAAAGCAATAATATGACTGTATATTCATGATGAAATATAGCCTAAGAACAAAATAATGCACAAAAATAATCTCAGATTGCTTATTATTTTTCAGAAGGCTGTATTTTTAGTCCTAGGCTATTGGTTTGTCTTATATTGCAGGATTTTAAAAAAACAATTAGTTCCCAGCACTTTGGGAGGCTGAGGTGGGCAGATCACAAGGTGAAGAGATTGAGACCATCCTGGACAACATGGTGAAACCCCCTCTCTACTAAAAATACAAAAATTAGCTGGGCGTGGTGGCATGTGCCTGTAGTCCCAGCTACTCAGGGGGCTGAGGCGGGAGAATTGCTTAAAACTCCAGAGGTGGAGGTTGCAGTGAGCCGAGGTGGTGCCATTGCACTCCAGCCTGCTGACAGAGTGAGACTCTGTCTCAAAAAAAAAAAAAAGAAAAAGAAAAAGAAATAAAAAGAGAGTAGTTATGGGGCTGGGCACGGTGGCTCATGCTTGTAATCCCAGCACTTTGGGAGGCCGAGGTGGGTGGATCACGAGATCAGGAGTTCAAGACCAGCCTAGCCAAGATGATGAAACCCCCATCTTTACTAAAAATACAAAAAAATCGGCTGGGCACAGTGGCTCACGCTTATAATCCCAGCACTTTGGGAGGCTGAGGTGGGTGGATCACGAAGTCAGGAGATCAAGACCTTCCTGGCTAACACGGTGAAACCCTGTCTCTACTAAAAATACAAAAAATTAGCCAGGCATGGTGGCACGTGCCTATAGTCCCAGCTGCTCGGTAGGCTGAGGCAGGAGAATGATTGCACCACTGCACTCCAGCCTGGGCAACAGAGCGAGACTCCGTCTCAAAAAAAAAAAAAAAAAAAAAAAAAAGCGCCGGGCGCGGTGGCTTATGCCTGTAATCCCAGAACTTTGGGGGACCAAGGTGGGTGGATCACGAGGTCAGTGGTTCAAGACCAGCCTGGCCAACATGGTGAAACCACGTCTCTACTAAAAATACAAAAATTAGTCAGGTGTGGTGGAGTTTGCCTGTAATCCCAGCTACTCTGGAGGCTGAGGTAGGGAACTGCTTGAACTCCAGAAGTGGAGGTTGCAGTGAGCCTAGATCACACCACTGCGCTCCAGCCAGGGTGACAGAGCTAGACTCCATCTCATTATGGGTGTGACATTGAAAACTGGTACTTTTCTAATGAAATAGAAGAAGATACAGATGTAATATCTCTGAGCATAATTAAAATCCTCTAATCAAGACTATTAACCGAAAGGTTTGTTTAAAAGTTATAAATTTTTATTAAAAAATACACTTATCTTTTAGACTTATCCACTGAAAAGTCCTGGAAGCATTAAATAAAACAGAAGCAGAAAGCACCTTGGTGCCATAACTTTGGATTCTCCATGTCATCATTCACTAAAAGGAACCAAAGCTTCTCGGAGAAATGGCTGCTTTCTGGCTGCAGGCAGGCAATGTGCAAAATCAATCTAGAGCATGTCATCATACTGGAATGCAAGGGCACTTTTATACCCCCTAGGATCGTGTCCATAGGATCCAAGAGGCAACTTGAAGGAAGTCCCACTCTCCAAACATGAACTAATATAAGCATCAATAATATTGATGACCACAAGCCAGGCACGGTGGTTCACACCTATAAGCCCAACACTTTGGGAAGCCAAGGCAGGTGGATTGCTTTAGCCCAGGTGTTCAAGACAAGCCTGGGCAACATAGTAAAACCTTCTGTCTACCAAAAATAGAAAACAAAAAATTAGCCAGGCATGGTAGCTTGTGTCTGTAGTCCCAGCTACTTGAGAGGCTGAGGTGGCAGGGTCACCTAAGCCCAGGAGTCTGAGGATGCGGTGAGCTGTGATTATGCCACTGCACTCCAGCCTGGGCCGTAAAGCAAGATCTGTCTCAAAAACAAACAAACAAACCAAAATAATGATGATGATGATGATGATGATGATGATGACTGCAATGAGCAGGTGCACACCTTATATGTTTAAATCATTGAGCTTATAATGATGTTAAAGCATGCAGTCAATAGAATAAATACATTATCCAGATACTGGAATTAGCATAAAAAGACTACAGTATTCCCTCTTTATCTCTGGGGCATACTTTGGAAGGCCTCCAGTGGATGTTTTAAACCATGGATAATACCGAACCCTACATTAGCACTTACTACACACTGTGTCTGTGACTTTTGAAGTTTGAGGTACAAAAGCGAAACTAGCAAGAATTTATTTTTCCTTTTCCACAATTGTACCAATAAAGGAATAGTTCTTACCCTAGATGTTAGCAATCTCAGCATATCTTTTTCCTCATTAAGTGGAAAACTTTCTGCTTTTCAGTTACTGAAAGCACTTTCAGGTTTCTCTTTTGCATATCTGAATTGCCAGCATCAATACTATTGCATATTGAGACCATTACTAAGTAAAATAAGGGTTACTTGAACACAAACACTGCGATACTGAGATAGGTCCATCTGATAACTTAGACAGCTGCACGTGTCTAATGAGCAGGAAGCAGGAATTGTGTATCTGCTGAGCAAAGGGGTATGTCACATCCTGAACTGGATACAGCAGAATGGCGGGAGGTTGCATCACATTCCTCAGAACAAGGTGTGACTTAAAATTTATAAACTGTTTACTTCTGGAGTTTTATATTTAATATTTTTTGACTGTGGGTGACTGAAAGTGAGGAAAGTAAAGCCACAATAAGGGGATACTACTATATTATAAACATGCTCAAGGATTGAAATAAAAATAAAATTGAGCAAACAGATGTGAAGCCTCAGCAGAGATAAAAACTTTAAAAAAAATTCTAGTACTTAAAAATACAACATCTTACAGAAAAATTTCATCAGACTGAGAAGAGTCAGGAGAATAATTCCCAAAATTAATTTTTAAAAAGTCAATCCATTTTTAATTTCTTCAAGTACTTTCTAGGATTTTAGGAAACCATATTGCTACTTAGAAAACTGGCAAATAAAAGAGTGATAAATAGAAAATGGTAAATAAAGGGAAAGAATCACGTATTTATTCTACCTTTTCACTACAAGCAGTACCTCATGGTAACCAAAGAGACAGTGAAGAAAAACTACAAAAATTTTCTATTTAATGTATGAAAGAAGAATAATAGAATTAAAACAGCTCCATTTATTGATCTCTAATTTAATCAGTTTTGAAGGTTATCATCCCTTTATGCTCTTGGTTTGGTTCAGCCAGGAAAACAGCCAATTAAGTATTATAGAAATAAACAGTTTAATATAAGAATTAGCACTTACATTTATGTGCATGTAAGCAAAAAAAATGAAAGTTTTTTTCTGCCTACAGAAAGTCAGAAACACAATCACAAATGACATCAGCTGAAAACACTGATATAGGAGCGAAAGCAGTAGCTCATCAAGGAGTCCAGGAAACTTCTGTATTCACCAGGATTATGAAGTACACGCTTGTGTGATGTCTATGATGGGCCTATATCTGGATACTAGAATTGCTGAGAAGAACCTTGTTAAAAAAAAACTCTGGGCTGGGTGCAGTGGCTCACGCCTGTAATCGCAGCACTTTGGGAGGCCAAAGCAGGAAGACCATGAGGTCAGGAGATCGAGACCATCCTGGCTAACATGGTGAAACCCTGTCTCTACTAAAAAGAAAAAAAAGAAAAAAAAATTAGCCGAACATGGTGGCATGTGCCTGTAGTCCCAGCTACTCGGGAGGCTGAGGCAGGAGAATTGCTTGAACTTGGGATGTGGAGGTTGCAGTGAGTCGAGATAACACCACTGCACTCCAGCCTGGGCAACAGAGAGAGACTCTGTCTCAAAAAAAAAAAAAAAAAGTCATTAGAATGATGGGGCCCGGAAAAAACCAATCTTGGGTCACGAATACACATTCAAAAGTAGATTAGAACATTTATAAGCTTAAATTTGAAATTTTGAAAATATTTTCTTTTAACCTGTATGAGTCTAAATATTTGCCTTTCCTTAATACTTTTGAAATTAGTACTCATCAAAGGGGTTGGCAATCATGGCAAGTGGCTATTAATGACTGATTAAAAAAATACTAATTGCATTCATTAATTCTTTATACATTTTTAAAAGTCCTCCAACATTTTTTCTTATTCTCGTTTGCTCATATTCTTCAATATCCATATTCTGTGATCTGTATTTTGATCTTTTAAAATACCTGTTGAGTATCCCTTGTCCAAAATGCAGGGAACCAGAAGTATTTTGAATTTGGGATTTTTTTCAGATATTGGAATATTTGCATTATACTTACCAGTAGAGCATACCTATTCTCCTTTGCAACAGAGTGCTAATATTCTCTTCTGTCTTTTTGTTTTGCATGGTAGTCTATTTCCATCTTCTTCTGGAAGTTAACATCTATGCCAGCAACATTTCTCTAAATTTGTCCTCATTTTTCATGTTTCCTTCTTCAAAGATCTCTTGAGATTTTTGGTTTCTACGCCCCACTTAATTTTTCTTTAGAATCTTTAACTAGTTGTCCAGTCCCAAGAAACCCATCAAACTTCAGATGTCTTTACTGACAAATGGACATTGCATTTCTCATTGATTTTACTGATCTCTGGGGGAGGCGTGCTCCCTGAAGGCAGCACTTTTTTTCCAGTGAAAAAGGCACAGTTAGGCAATATGGGAAAGGCATTTCTGAATTTCAGGACCAGTCCTAAAATTGAGTTTGGGTCAGTTCTCTCTAGAAAATATTCTATTTTATTTACAAAGCAAAATTATTTTATTCCTTACAATAATATCAGAGACAGTTTCGCTACTATTTACATTCAGTCTTTTGCCCTAAGTCAAATAATCAACTCTGGGAGGAGGAGATCTTTGAAATAAATTTATTCTGTACCTTATGGACAGACACAAATTCTTTGGAGGCCTTCAGTTATATCTCCCTAAGAACTGTGAGGGAAGCTAATAGGCAACTGACTTCAAAAATTTTGTTCTATTTTTTTGAAAACTCGACTCATTTATGCTCTCCAGTGTCTTATCTCCATACTGCTCTGTGTTTTACTTCTGAATCAATCTTCCCTCCCTCCCAAATATTTTCAATGTGACTTCTGGAAACCTCATTAGAGGACATTGACTCCATTTCTTTGCTTTAATTAAAATTCAGCTATCTATATGGGGACAATGCTTCCCTTGACATGTGCTCCACTGAAGGCTAGTCGTTTTCCCAAAGGCTAAGGTGTCATAGAATTTATTTAATAGAAGTGGGTTGGCATAATTTTAGCTCCATATTTCCTATTCCCAACCACTATTCCTCTATTTTAATACAAAAGCCCCTTCTTTACTGTCTATCCATCTAACTATAATGTCTTCTAACTATAATGTCTTCTAACAACTGCCACATTTATTCCAGAACTTCCTCTACATCCAAGCAACATCATTTTCTCATTTGGCCTCCCTTTCACACTCATGTGGTTGGCTCATTTAACACTTTAACCTCATAGGTTCTTTGTTTCCTCAGCTCTGAGACTTTTTCTTGAATTCAGCCTTCCACTGCCTATGTCTTAGACATTTTTTTAATGGCCTCAACTGTTCCATGTAAATAACCATAAGCTTAAATATCCATATTCTCTTACCTTATTTTGATCTTTTAAAATACTTGTTGAGTATCCCTTATCGAAAATTCGTGGGACCAGAAGTATTTTGGATTTTGGATAGTTTTCAGATTTTGGAATATTTGCATTATACTTACCAGTTGAGTATCCTTAATTTGAAAATCTGAAATCTGAAATGCTCCAATGAACATTTCCTTTGAGCATCATGTAAGTGCTCAAAACTTTCAGATTTTGAAGCATTTCAGATTCAGTAACAGTGTGCAGTTGTGATAAACAAATTATATATGGAACTGACGTGATCCTACAACATAAACTCTTTGAGAACTGAGGCTGTGCATTTTTTAGATTAGTAGATACTTTGCAATTTTTTTTAATGGAGTCTCACTCTTCTGCCCAGGTTGGAGTGCAGTGGCATCATCTCAGCTCATTGCAACCTCTGCCTCCTGGGTTCAAGTGATTCTCCTGCCTCAGTCTCCCGAGTACCTGGATTACAGGCATGCGCTACCACGCCTGAATATTTTTTATATTTTTAGTAGAGATGGGGTTTCACCATGTTGGCGAGGCTGGTCCCGAAATCCTGACCTCAAGTGATGTGCCTGCCTCAGTCTCCCAAAGTGCTGGGATTACAGGCGTGAGCCACCTCGCCTGGCAATCTTCTTTCAACTTAATCAGCCCTTATACACTCAAAGAGTTACTTGGATGCATGCTTTCTCATTATCTATTTTCATCATTGCATATATCTGAGGAAGGATAATGAGACTCTACTATCAGTAGAAGGATGCTTGGATTATCACGTGCAACACTTTATAGCCTATCTTGACTTTTCTCCCAAACTTCATAGAAGAAAAGATGGGATTTTCTGACTCTTTTTAACTTCCTAGGACTAGAGAGCCAGGAAGACAGAAAAAAGGGGCAAAAGGGGCCTTACTTTTAACTTGGTACAAAGTTTATAATGGGAACATAATAGTTCCAGAAAGCGGAATAGAAAATCTTATTAAAGAAACCAAGGCAGGGAGCTTCATTAACATTCTGCTCTTGAACTCATGCTTTTATTAGATACTTATGTGTAGGGCTATTCTGAGGACCTGCTATTCATTTTTTCAAATAATTCATATTTTAGTGTATTTAGATAGGTAATTTACATGACATTATTTTTAGAAATCATGACCTATTTCAACCTGTCATTGTTATCTATGGCTTAATTTCTGTGAAAAGCAATGAAGTCTGTCTGCAATATAGCTATGATGATCTCTAATTTTGTAGTTCTCTAATTTGTTCACACATTTAGAATGACCTTTTATGCCTTTCCAACTATGGCATCTTCTATTGCTATATGATTTGGGTTCAAATGTTCACCAATATATAGTGCTTGAAATGCGTATTTAAAAAGTATGAACAAGGGAGAATAGAAGTTGATACAGAAGCAGTAATACGCAGTGTTCTCAAACAATCCACCTAAGTTGCCATTTCTAGTTTCATATCTCATAATTCAAAATCCTGGGGAGCTGCCACTGAATCATTTCTTCTCCTAATCATAAATACCTAGACCCAATACACCAGGGAATACCAGGATCTTGAAAAAGATGAAAGAATGGAATAAAAAATTAGCCTCAGGAAAGCAGCCTAAATATATTTGAAGATGACAGATTGGTAGGTAAGTAGGTAGGTAGGTAGATAGATAGATACCTAGATAGATAGACAGACAGACAGACAGACAGAGAGACAGATAGATAGATATTCCAAGACTATAAAACTATGAACCAATTTTTAAAATCATATAATCTTCTAATATTATGCTGAGCTGTGATCATCTGCTTATATAAAATTCAAGACACATTCAAAGAGATCCTTCAGTGATAATTTTTTAATCAGAAGGAAAAAGTTTTAGATGCTACTTGAGAAAAGGACAAAGTATAGGTTGAGTTTCTCTTTTTTGCCAGTTGTTATTACTTAATTACACTATCTTTCTGGCCATAAAATGAGCAAAAGGATTCATTCACTTGTCTCATTAGGTATTAAGCATCAGTTGTCGATTCATTCATTTCACACATTTCACTAGTGACACTGAATACTGCAGAGCCAAAGATGAAAGGGGAAGCAATTCCAGGCCGATGAGAAGATGCACGATTGCCATTCAGGTACTGAGGGCTGCAACGGAGGAAGGGTGGCGAGAGCACTAATGAATTCTTGCTATGTTCTGGTCGTTGTCTCATCCTAATAACAGCTCCCTGGAAAAGGTACTATTAATCCCTAAAGAAACTAAAATTCGGAGAGATTAAATGACTTTCCCAAAATCACAAAACCAATATGCAGTAGAGCCATAAATCCAATTCAGGCCTGTCTCATATCACAATTATTTTCTATCTGCTATGCCAAGTGGCATCCTTGAGTTTTGCAAGATGCCCTCAGTGCCAAGGCATAAGCCCTTACCAGGGAAACTTACTTACTTTCTTTCTTTCTTTCTTTTCTTTCTTTCTTTCTTTCTTTCTCTTTTTCTTTCTTTCTTCCTTCCTTCCTTCCTTTCTTTTTTTTTTTTGACGGAGTCTCACTCTGTAGCCCAAGGTGGAGTGCAGTGGTGCAATCTTGGCTCACTGCAACCTCTGCCTCCCAGGCTCAAGTAATTCTCCTGCCTCAGCCTCCAGAGCAGCTGGAATTACAGGCGTGTGCCACCATACCTGGTGAGTTTTTTGTATTTTAGTAAAGACGGGGTTTCACCATGTTGCCCAGGGCAATCTCGAACTCCTGAGCTCAGGCGATCCACCTGCCTCAGCCTCCCAAAGTGCTGAGATTCAAAGAAATTTTCATGGAGAGGGGACAGATGGAGTCAATTCTTGTGGGGTGAACATGAGTACCACAGTTAGACTGAGGTTGGGAAAGATTTTCCAGACAATTGGAAGAGCATGTGAAAGACACAGATTTTGAGAAATGTTAAGTCTAGGGAACTGCAAGGCTTTTGGCACAAGAAAGCCACTGTAGACTATAGAGGCAGGATGCCTAGATTCAAATCCCAACTGCTACACTTCTAAGCTTTGTAATTTTGGCAAGTTTTTACCCTCTATTTTCTTATCTATAAAATATAGATTATACATATATAGATATAGATATATAGATAGATAATAATTGTGCATGCCTAATAAAGTTGTCAGAGATTAAATGTTATATGTGAAGTATTTTGTACGGTGATAGGAACCCAGGAAGGGCTCTATGAATATTATATATTATTATTATTCTAAAGTAGCTGGAATACAATGTTCAAAGGAGATAGTGGCAGGAGATAAGTTTGAATTGAAAGATTGAGGCCAGAACATAAAGTGCCTCCTATATTATATTTTACATAATTGGAACATCATTGAAAAATTTAAGTGTTATTTATGTGTGTATGTGTGTTTTATATAATTAATTCTAGTTCATCATTTTAAAATATCTTTCTGATGTCACTGTGAACAACAGATGAGAAGAAGTGAATCCTGAGTTAAGGAGACCAGCTCTCTGATTACTGCCATAATCCAGGGAGGGTACCATAAGGATTTCAACTGGAAGTGAATCCATCATGATGGAGAGGAAGGACAGGGCTGAAAAATACTTAGGAAGTAGTATCAGTAGGACTGGTTAAGAGAGAGCAGAGGCAGGCTACAGGGGTTCAAGGTGTCAATCACAGAGATAGGGAAAATGGGAGGAGACGCAGGCTTTGAAAAAGTGGCTTGTCTTGTAAAATTATGTGCTGTTAAAAGAGTAAAAGAAATTAATATATTCAATCCCAAAATACAGGTACAATTCTTTTTGAAAGAGTTACCCAGATAATCTTCCTTGAAGTTTTCCGTTAAAGAAATTTCTTGTTAACAAGTAATGTAGTCATAGAAGAAAACACTTAAAACTTTATTGAATAAAGCTACTAAATCATTTAATATAATTTATAGGAAATTGTTACATAACACACACATTCAATACTTTTTGCTAAAGTATAAATTAATGGAAGGAGAGCACACACACAGAGGTTGAATTATGTTTATGACTTTATTAGTCAAGAATACAAAATTGAGTAGCTACATCAAGCAGAAGCACATGCTTTACAATCCAGCACAGAATCCCTTGACATCCAAACTCCCGAAACAGACATGTAAATACAGATGGCATTGTCAGAACAAAATAGGGTCTCACCAGACCTATAATGTTCTTTTCTTGATATAAATATGCACATGAATTGCATACGGTCATATGGTTCCAATTACCATCATTTCCTCTGGGCTTAGCTATCCATCTAAGGGGAATTTACACCAACACTGTACTTCTACTTGCAAGAATATAAGAAAGCATAGTTAACTTCTGGCTTAGGACCCCAACTCAGGATCAACAAAGCAGTGCTCTTGGGAGAAGCCCATTTTGCTACAATTTAAAGTCATTATAAGCATTAAATAAAAGCTAAGAACTTGAAATCAAGTGTGTTATAATGTAGTTAGGGAATTAGATTTCAGGTGTTTATTTTTAACACAAATCCATTAATTCTGACACCTAAGGCAAATGCTAGTCAACATGAGTGGAGAAACTTTTGATTAGTGGTATATGTTTTCAGATTTCTGGAACAGTCATAGACTCTTCAATGTCTTATGACTGAAATTTTTTAAACCACTGTTTTCTCTAGAAACTAATGAAACTCATCATAAACTCATTTTTCAATATTAAAACATAGTCATAAGTAGAATATTAATCTTATATTAATTAAGATGTTAACATATGTGAAATTTAATACTTCCTTTAAGGTATGAACACTTATCCAATTCATAATTTCAATGAAAGGAAATGTCTAAAAGAGACTTTTAATTCTTCAACCGCAAGGACTACACAGAGCAGTTTCAGCACCAGGGATAGTTTTCTTCCTGGATAACAGCGAATGCTCTAATACTGATGAGTAAATCCTGTGTGTCTGACTTCAAATTAATTGTTAGGTTTATATGAATGAGTATAACATGATAGTTGGGAGCATAGGCACAAAGGAAACATTCAAATTTGTTGTTGTTGTCCTTGCTATTATTCTTGTTGTATGTGAGGCTGATATGATAAAAGATACTGATTTACGTCAAGTACACATATTACTTGTGGAAAATTAATAACTCTAATTAAATATTTCTTGTTTCATACACATTAATTTTAAATACAGCCCAACAATGGGCCACTATTTCTCAATACAAGAAAATAATACATAAAAATCATGAAGTTCTTCAATCAAACTTAAATAATCCTTATTGCAAACATAAAACATAAAAAAACACATTTTTAAAGAAATATTATCTTTCCAAACATAGCCATATAATTCCTCTGTATTAGAATTTTTCACAGGAATTCTAACTAGTATATTTTTTGTACGTGCTTTAAAGAATAAAAAAATTTGAACTGTTGACCAGATGTGATCTATTTCATACGATTGTGTGTACTTTAAAGTGAGGGTAAAAAAAGACACCAAAGCCTCTGGGAAGTTAAACTATAAATTGACTTACAGAATTAATTAATTAGGAAGTTAAACTATAATTAACTTACAGAACTTACCAAGAAGTGTTAATGCCTACCCTAGGAATGACTATAAACCTATTAGTTGGAATTTCCGTATATCTCAGTTTTTAATATGTAATTGTTTTGAAAAATTTGGCCAATTTGAAAAAAACAATATGTAAATGAATATATCTACATTAATACATATTCTTTATTAATTCTTTATTAGATACTAATCTGGGTTCTGTACAATTTTGTATCTGGCCATTCATTTGTTTTATATGCCAGTAACAAATATACAATTTTTTGAAACCACCAATACCAATATATTTTTAATGGATGGAGCCATCTCTATGCTGATATATCACGGTTACTACACCAATTTATACTTAAGAGATATCCAAATGTGGTGTTGGACCTAGGAAGCTAATACTTATAAACCCAGTCACCAGGAATGCATGGTTGAATGGCCAAAATTCAGGAAATGTACAGGTGGATAAACCAATGATCCATTAACCTAACAGTATAATGGTTCCCAAGAACCAAGGGGAACAAAATTGGTTGGAGAAGATATATAAGATACTTGCAGAAAAAAAACCAACTTGCTGCTAAGGCCAGGTTCCTTACTGGCATGCCACCCCTCCATCCTGGGGGTAGCCAGTCCTGAGTGAGCCTCCCTGAGGTTCGCTGGTAGTCACTACACATGTCTAGCTAGTGGCATTCCTTGGTCAGTTTTGAATGTAGAGATAGAAAGCAAACAAACAGTTACCTAAAGACAGTAATTCTCTCCCATCCACAGGAGGGTTTTGCCCAGCATTCACATGCATGTTGCTACAGTACAATTGATTCATTAATTAACTTTAGCCAATTACTTAGTAAACTCAGGTCAACAAGAAAGGAGGCAGTGCTTTCATTCATAGCTGAAACCATACATACTGAGGATCTAATAATGAGTGCATACATCGACGATTGAGTTTTTTTACTTTCAAAATATTTTGTGGTATCATGAAAACATGGCATAAGTCCCAAGGGAAATTTGTCTAGAGATTTGATGAAGCTTTATCTTGCTGTCCAGTTAGAAAATGAATGACTGGAAAGATTCTTCTAAAAACTGGCTAAGATATTTATTGCCAGAATTTTCTTGAGGAGAAAGTGTTGGTTCGGCTCCACCTACATTCCCTTACCTCAATCATGTAATCCTGAGCACCTGCTCCTCAAGAGTGAATGCTTTCCTTCAAAGGATCCTTATACATACACTGGAGCTGATGCACAAAACTGCCTTGCTGCATTTTTGAAGATCTCAAATTTGGCCTCTCATTTACATTATCCTTCTTTTTGTTCATCACATTTCCAGATTCCTGACTGTTTACCAAACTTTATATTGCCTTCCTATTCTGTTCTTGAGGATCCATGGTCACTGCAACTGTCTTTTCAGGTTTGACCCGACTGTGGCTTGTATGACTAGATTTGATTCCTTGCCATTTGATTCCTGACCACTAGCTCTGGGTGTGGAACCTGCCTAGCTCTGATGTTTTTTTTTTTTTTTTTTTTTTTTTGAGACGGAGTCTTGCTCTGTTGTCCAGGCTGGAGTGGTGCAGTGGCCACTGCAACCTCTGCCTCCCGGGTTCAAGTGATTCACCTGCCTCAGCCTCCCGAGTAGCTGGGATTGCAGACATGCACCACCACGCTCGGCTTATTTTTGTATTTTTAGTAGAGACGGGATTTCCCCATGTTGGCCAGGCTGGTCTCGAACTTCCTACATCAGGTGATCCGCCCGCCTCGGCCTCCCAAACTGCTGGGATTACAGGCGTGAGCCACCATGCCTGACCCTGCCCAGCTCCTTTAAATATCCCCCACAACTTGTCACACACTTTATCCAAACCAGTTCCCTGCTCTGAGTCTATAGCCATGACTCACTACTGCCTGTATTTCCAGATGACTGGAATTACTGCTCCATTCCAGACTGCTGCCAGAATTAATGCTATTGCTTTCTCTGTAATACTTTGTACTTTTCAAAGGATCATAATTTATCTCATTTGTGCTTACAACCCCTTTCTATAATGACAGCTGTTCATTCCTATGCTCTCATTCCTATTTCATTGGTAAGAAAATCAAGACTCCAAGAGGCCAAATAATTTACTTAACACAACAATGATGGTTTAATACTTTGAATGCTAGTTTTGAGGACCTTATTATTCCCCCAAAATCATGTTTTAGGGAATTTAACAGTCCTTTAGAGGAATGATTTTATTCTGACTTTAAAACCTTTTGTTTTTCTTCCTTTAATATGTGACATTGCCTTGTAATGTAAGTAATCTGTATCAAACTATTGAATGTATTGAATTTTTACCTTTAAGGTATTTCCTCCTATCTTTCCTTAATTGAGACATTTATCAAGTATTTACCATGTATCAATCAATGAGCATAGCTTATTGCTGCAGAGTTTATTTATAAGCTATAGTCCCTGCCTTCAAGTAGTGCTAAGGTAGTCAGGAAAAAATTGTATAACAAATTACTACAAGACTATATTTTTTTCATAAAAATAAATACCATAAAAAAGTATCATTTTCTGAAATCATATTATTTATATACATTTTACTAGTTTATTGTCTGTGACCTGTATTAGAACATAAGCTATATGAAGACAGGGACTTTGTTTCATTTACCGCTATATTTCCTGTACCTTGAAACTACACATGGCTTGCGAAATACATTCAATAGATAGGTGTAGTAAGGAATAAAATGTTAGTTCTCCTTTAGGCTTTTAAGGGCGCCTGTAGTCCCAGCTACTCGGGAGGCTGAGGCAGGAGAATGGCGTGAACCCCGGGGAGCGGAGCCTGCAGCGAGCCGAGATCGCGCCACTGCACTCCAGCCTGGGTGACAGAGCGAGACTCCGTCTCAAAAAAAAAAAAAAATTATCTTATGTTTCTAGTGAATGAAGACTGTTTATTAGATACCACATGAGTGGCACTCATTGCATAATCGGTTAGTAGATTTACTTTTACATCTATCTTTTGAGTGGTCCCAGCAATAATTAGTGAAACATAGTGTAAGAACCAACCATTACCCTTGTTTTATAAATGATGAAACATACTCCAAGATTATGTGAATGGAAAAGGAAACATGGGAAAATCATATTTCTGAACATGATTTGTCCAATTATAGGTTTTGCTTTAGGAAGACTCACTATTAAATGTGTGTGAATGTGTGTGTGCATGTTTGCGTATGTTTTTATTATAATAGTATATGTGCTCATTGCAAATCATTTAAAAATATATGTGAAGAAGAAATGGAAAGTCGCCAGTAATCTCATTGCTCCATGGTCACTATTGTAAACATTTGGCATTTGTTAAATCTATTATTTATGTCCTGTATTCAAAGTAGTGTGGAGGTAGGCAAGATCACTGGACTAGTCAGGAAATTTGAATATTCTACCTGTCTGTTACCTTAGTTTTTGACCCTGGTGTCGGGATTCCATGATTACCAACATTTAATTTTTAAAATTATTTCTTACCTTACCTTCTTCTCCAGTTTCTACTGTTATTTCTATTAAATAAATATGACTTTGTTTTCCAGTGAGATATGATACGTGATACTTTTTGAAATATTAAAAGTCACTGAAACAGTATCCATTTGTCTCTATAAAAGCCTAGCTAGGCTCTCCATGAAGGGAGCAATTCAAATAGATGGTTTGTAACATCTTTTTCAGTTTTAAACTGTGGATACTCTGATTCCATTGCACATTGATATATGAACTCATTCTTCCTTACTATTATTCCCCAAGTGGTAATTATTTTGCTTCTAGACCAGCAAGCTAATATCTCAAAAACTCTTACATGTAAATGTAGTTGTTTAAAAATATTTATGCTGTGTAATGTCAGTAATTTATGAGTTACACACGTGATATCCATTATATTTTTCCCTAATAATTCATTTTTAGGAAAAAC
Source organism: Pan troglodytes (assembly GCF_028858775.2). NCBI lineage: Eukaryota > Metazoa > Chordata > Mammalia > Primates > Hominidae > Pan > Pan troglodytes. The sequence goes on from NC_072414.2 coordinate 12,772,752, forward strand.
TAAGAATAAAGTTATTCTTTGTATTTTTCCTAATCTTTTCCCAACCAAGTGTTACTGAAACTGTCATCCCAAAGTCTTTTTACCTTTTAAGGTTCTCACTTTTGAGGCTGAGAACTATGAAGCTAGTATTCAAACTTGCATTCATTGTTGTAATTTCTGGCAGTATGTCCAATTTAATTCTACTGTTAGGTGCTTGTTTGTTGTACTTATGAAGAACTAAGGATTTTCTAGTAGCCCAGAGTTATGTTATTTTTTGCTTAGTGACAATTTTTACAAGAGACCTTATTATAATGAAACCAATGAAATGCATCACAGTACCTTTTTCAGAGTGCCAGTGGCTTATGAGATATTTTTTGATGTAAACTTGTTAAAGCCATGTAACTAACCAAGCTTATATCCTTACTGTAGAACTAGAGACATATTATAAATATTTATAACAAACAAAATTGGGGTAAGAATCCCTCATTTGTTCTATTTTTTGGTCAGTCAATAAATATATTTTTAAAAATTTGTGTCTGTGACTGGTTTTGGTAACAGGGTAATACTGGCCTCATAGAATGAGTTTGGAAGTATTCCTTCCTCCTCTATTTGGAAGTATGCCCTTCTCTTCTATTTTTCAGAATAGTTTGAGTGGGATTAATATTAGTTCTTTAAATGTTTGGTTAGAATTCAAGAGTGAAGCTATCATTTCCCAGACTTTTCTTTACTGGGAGACTTTTATTACAACTTCAGTCTTGTAACTTGTTATTAGTCTGTTCAGGTTTTGGATTTCTTCCTAGTTCAATCTTGGTAGTTTTATGTGTGTAGCAATTCATAAATTTCTTCTAGATTTTCCAACTAATTTGCATGTAGTTGCCCACAGTAGCTGATAATGATCCTTTGAACTTTTGCAGTATCAGTTGTAAGGTCTCCTTTTTTATTTCTGATTTTCTATATTTGGATCTCCTCTCTTAGTCTGGCTAAAGATTTGTCAATTTTCGTTAGCTTTCCAAAAAATAAACTTTTCATTTCTTTGATCTTTTGTATTTTTTTATTTCAATTTTATTTAATTCTGCTCTGATCTTTATTATTTCTTTTCTTCTGTTAATTTTGGATTTGGTGTGCTCTTGATACTTCAGTCCTTTAAGATGCAGCATTTGGTTGTCTATTTGATATTTTTCCTCTTTTTTGATATTGGCACTTATAAACATCCCTCTTAGTACAACTTTTGTTGTATCCCTTAGATTTTGGTATGTTGTGTTTCTATTATTATTTGTTTCAAGAAATTTTTCAATTTCCTTCTTAATTTCTTCATTGACCCACTTGTCATTCGGGAGCATATTGTTTGATTTCCATGTATCTGTATAGTTTCTGAAACTTCTCTTGGTATTTCTAGTTTTATTCCATTGTTGTCAGAGAAGATGCTTTATATTATTTCATTTTTTTGGAATGTTTCAAGATTTGTTTTGTGACCTAACATATGGTCTGTCTTTTCAACTGATCCATGTGCTAAGGAAAATAATGTGTATTCTGCAGCTTCTGGATGAAATGTTCTGTAAATATCTATTAGCTCAATTTGGTCTGTAGTGAAGATTAATTCTGATGTTTCTTTGTTTTCTTTCTGGAAGATGTGTCCAAAGCTGAAAGTGAGGTTTTGAAGTCTGCAGATATTATGGAGCCTATAGCTGTCTTTAGCTGTAATAATATTTCCTTTATATATCTGGGTGCTCCAGTGTTGGGTGCATATATATTGAAATTATTATATCATCTTGCTTAATTGACCCCCTTATCTTTATATAGTGACCTTCTTTGTCTCTTTTTACAGTTAGTTTTTGTCTTGAAAATTCTTTTGTCTGATATATGTATAGTGACTTTTGCTCTTTTTTTTGTTTTTCTTTGGCATGGGATATCTTTTTCCATCTGTTTGTTTTCAGTCTTTGTGTGTCTCTATAGGTGAAGTGTGTTTCTTTTAGGCAACAGATCAATTGGTCTTGTCTTTTCATCCATTTAGTTAGTCTGTGTCTTTTGATTGGAGAGTTTAGTGTATTTACATTCACTGTTGTTATTAAGTAAGGATCTACTCTTGCCATTTTGTTTTTGGTTTTCTGGTTGTTTTGTGGTCTTCTTTCTTGCATTCTTGTCTTCCTCTAGTGAAGATGATTTTCTCTGGTGATTTAGTTTCTTGATTTTTATTTTTTTGTGTGTCCATTGTATGTTTTTTGGTTTGAGGTTACCATGAGCCTTGCAAATGCTATCTTATCACTCATTATTTTAACCTGATAACATGACACTATTTGCATAAGCAAACAAACAAGCAAAAAGAAAACTAGTAGAAACTTGCCTTAACTTCATTTCCTTGCTTTCTAACTTTTTGTTGTTTCTGTTTATATCTTATACTGCCTATGTCTTGAAAAGTTGTTGTAGTTATTATTGTTGTTTAATTCATCATTTAGTCTTTCTACCTAGGATAAGAGTAGTTTGCAAACCACAGTAACAGTGTTTATAATATTCTGTATTTTTCTGTGTACTTATATTACCAGTAAGTTTTGTATTTTCAGGTGATCATTTATTGCTCATTAATGCCCTTTTCTTTCTGATTGGAGTACCCCCTTTAGCATTTCTTGTAGGACAGGTCTGCTGTTGTTGAAATCCCTTAGCTTTTATTTGTTTGGGAAAGTCTGTATTTCCTCTTCATGGTCAAATGATATTTTCACTGGATATGTTATTCTAGGGTAAAAGTTTTTTTCCCTCAGCAATTTAAATATGTCATGCCACTGTCTCCTGGCATATAAGGTTTTCACTGAAAAGTCTGCTGCCAGATGTATTGGGGCTGCTTTGTATGTTATTGTTTCTTTTCTCTTGCAGCTTTTAGGATTCTTATTTTATTCTTGACCTTTGGGCGTTTGATTATTAAATGTCTTGAGGTAGTCTTCTTTGGGTTAAATCTGCTTGGTATTCTATAACTTTCTTGTATTTGGATATTTTCTCTAGATTTGGGTAGTTCTCTGTTATTTGAAGGTTTACTCAAAATAAACTTTCTAACCCTGTTCTCTACCTCTTTTTCAAGGCCAATACCTCTTAGATTTGCCCTTTTGAGGCTATTCCCTAGATCATGTAAGCATGTGTCATTGGTTTTTATTCTTTTTTCTCCTCTGTGTGTTTTCAAATAGCCTTTCTTCAGAAGCTCATTAATTCTTTCCTCTGCTTGATCCAATTTGCTCTTGAAGGACTTGATGAATTCTTAAGTATGCCAACTGCATTTTTGAGCTCCAGAATTTCTGCTCGATTTTTTAAGATTATTTCAATATCTTTGTTAAATTTATCTGATAGAATTCTGAATCCCTTCTCTGTGTTATCTTGAATTTCTTTGAGTTTCCTCAACACAGCTATTTTGAATTCTCCATGTGAAAGGTCACATATCTTTGTTTCTCGAGGATTGATTCTTGGTGCCTTATTTAGTTCATTTGGTGAGGTCCTGTTTTTCTGGATGGTGTTAATGCTAGTAGATGTTCCTCGGGGCCCGAGCATTGAAGAGTTAGGTATTTATTGTACTCTTCATCGCCTGAGCTTATTTGTAGCCATCCTTCTTGGGAAGGTTTTCCAGTGACACTGGTTCTTGCAGACTTGTAGAGGTACTGCCTTGATGGCCTTGGATAAGATCTGGGGTGATTCTCTGGATTACCAGGCAGAGTCTCTTTTTCTCTTCCCTTACTTTCTCCCAAGAACACAGAGTCTCTCTCTCTCTCTGTTCTGAGACACATAAAGCTAGGGCTGGTATGATGTATGATACAAGCACCCCTATGACCACCACCACCACTTCAGGTGCTGGGTCACACCTGAAGCAAGCACAGTGCTGGGTCTTGCCCAAGGCCTGTCTTAATCACTCCTTGGCTATAGCCTATATTCACTCAAGGCCCTGGGACTCTACAATTGGCAGGTAGAAAAGTCAGCTGGGCCTGTGTCCTTCTCTTCAGGGTGGCAAAGTCCCCCTGGCCACCAGTGGGTCCACAGATGCCATAGAGGAGTCAGGGACTAGAGTCAAAAAACTTAGAAATCTACTTGGCATTCTGTTGTACTGTGGCTGAGCTGGCACTCAAACCACAAGACACAATCCTTCCCACTCTTTCCACTTTTTCCCCTTTCCAAAAGCTGAGGAGCCTTACCCCGTAGCCACCGCCACACCTGGCCATGAGGAGTACTGCCAAAGTACCACCGATGGTCCCTTAAGGACCAAGGGCTCTTATATCAGCTTGTGGTGAATACTGCCTGGCCTGGGACTCACCCGTCAGGGCAGTGGGCTCCCCTTTGGCCAAGGGCAGGTCTAGAAATGCTGTCCAAGAGTCAAGTCCTAGAATTGGGAACCCAAAAGCCCACTTGGTGCTCTACCCCACGGTGGTGGTGTTGGTACCTAAGATGCAAAACAAAGTCCCCTTTACTCTTCCTTCTGTTTTTATCAAGTGGAAGGAGTTTTGCCCCATAGCCACCACAGCTGGTAATGTGCATAGTCTCACCTGAAGCCAACAAGTCTCAGAAGCTCACCAAGGTCCTCAACGTAGTACCCGGGTATCACTGCTGGTTATTCAGGACCCAAGGGCTCTTCAGTTAGCAGATGATGAATGCTGCCAGGACTAGGTCCTTTCCTTCAAGGCAGTGGGTTTCCTTCTGGCCCAGGGTGTATCTAGAAATGTCATCCCAGAGCTAGAGCCTGGAACAAGGGCCTCATGACCTCAAGGTGCACTGTCCTTCTGTGGCAGAGCTGATAAGCAAGATGCAAGACAAACTCCTCCCAACTCTTCCCTCTCCTCTTCTCAAGTGGAAGGAAGGGGTTTCTTTTGGATCCACAAGCTGTGCAGTCTCGGGTTAGGGGAGAGGTGATGCCAACATTCCCTTAGCTGCCCCAGCTGGTATCTCAGTATGTCCCATGCCACTTCAGTCCATTGTCTTTGGGCCTAGTTCAGCACTAGGACTCACCTATGAGGTGCAGTCCTTATGGCCTAGACTACCTTTCAAGTTTACTTAGACAGCAAGAGCACTGTGGCCTTTGGTACTGAGGTTTGCGGGCAGTCAGGTTTGGACTGCTGGTATCAGTGATTGCCCTCTGGCTAAGTCTGGTTGACATGCCTTCTTTTGGGTGGACTTCAGCTTAGTTTGGTCAGGTTTTCCTTTTTGCTGCAACAAAATGGCACTGAGTTCAGTGCCTCACAATTGCTCTGTTCTCCCTTCACCAGCACCCAGAGATGCTCTTGGCACCAAGCCATGCTGCTGGGGTCAGGGAGGGGTGGCATCGGAGACTCAGAACTGTTTTTCTGTCTTTTCAGTGATACGAGGTTAAAACCAGGTACTGTGAGTGCTCACCTGATTTTTAGCTCTTATGAAGATGCTTTTTTCTGTGTAGTTGTTTGTTAACTTAGTATCCTTGTGGTAGGGGTAGGAGGATGATCTGTGGAGTTTTCTGTTCTGCCATCTTGTCTCACCTCCCTCCTAAAAAAAATTCTTAAATGAGATTGTAATGTTTATATGAACTTGCACGAAGACAGACGTCTTGTGCTTGGATCCTGGGTCTCTTACCCGTTTTGTAACATTCTTCAACATACTTATAACTCTGTGCCTATGATTCCTTCTCTGTAAAATGAAGATAAGAATAGTGTCATAATGGATGTAAAACCTTTAAAACAGTACTAAACGCCATGTAAGGTTAGGTGGTGGTATTGTTACTATTTATCTTATTTATATCATATTCTGTGCTGACCTGTCAGTATTTGCGAATACCTTTCAGTGATAGGAAATTATTTCTACTTCTTGACCCTAATTCTACTCCCTGTCTGTTCCTAATCTTGTTTTTCCTTTGCTTCCTCTTTTCTCATCTACTCATATTTTATGCCTTCCTTCATGCTTTACATAACTTGTAGCCACCTTCAGTGTTTTTTTTGGAATAAAGTAGTGTATGCATACATACATATAAATCTTTGTTCCTAGAATTTAGCACTGTTAGTGCATGGTCTTTATCTTGGATGTTCATATATTCTAGTTCCCAGAACAGTAACTTCTAGACCTTAATAAATTATTTATTGAATGAACAAAGGAATTAATTACTTTGAATTTGCGAGATGTTGTATATGATTATTATTTTATTCCTAAATCTTATCATTCTTTAGACCAAAAGGATATCCAGTTTGACAGTGTTCTTTTTTAAGAATGATGCTTATAACTGAATATAATAGTTCCTATGGGATTCGATCAACAGAGAGTAACAGAGTATTATTATGGTATTTTATTCTGTGTGTATTTGTCTATTACTGTACTTAAAATACCAAATGGGAGGGGCAGTATGACTTTGGACTCATTTGCCATAATATTGAAGTCAAATGTGTTGCTGTTAAATCAGCTTTCTTTACCCAATTCACATTTGTGCTTAAAAAACAAGCATTACAAGACCTTGCATATTTCTGTTCAACTTATTTTTAACATTCATTTCATTATTGCAACATTTATTGTAAGTTGTATCAGTTTCATATTTCTTCATCTTCTGTATATGGAGATTATGCCCCAGTTACATCTCTTTATCTGTAAGACTAGTAATATCAAAAAGGAAAATGAATTTCATGTCTTAAAATTTATCCTTAGTAAATTCTATATTTTCTGTTGATTATCACTTTTAAAGGCCAAACCCTCTTTTTAGGAATTTTTCCTGAATCCCATCCAGGAATCACATGCTGTAGTTTGCTCTGATTTACTAGATTTGAAATCACCCTTTCCCATGTATGTGAAAATTAGATTTCTGTTTGTAGGGAAAAGAAAGAGAGCTCAGACTGTTACTGTGTCTATGTAGAAAGAGAAGACATAAGAAATTCCATTTTGACCTGTACCTTGAACAATTGCTTCACTGAGATGCTGTTAATTTGTAACTTTGCCCCAGCCACTTTGTCCCAGCCAGTTTGCCCCAACATTGAGCTCACAAAAACATGTGTTGTATGGAATCAAGGTTTAAGAGATCTAGGGCTGTGCAGGACGTGCCTTGTTAACAAAATGTTTATAAGCAGTATGCTTGGTAAAAGTCATCGCCATTCTCTAGTCTCGATAAACCAGGGGCACAGTGCACTGTGTGGAAAGCCACAGGGACCTCTGCCCTGGAAAGCCAGGTATTGTCCAAGGTTTCTCCCCATGTGATAGTCTGAAATATGGCCTCATGGGATGAGAAAGACTTGACCGTCCCCCAGCCTGACACCCGTGTAGGGTCTGTGCTGAGTTGGATTAGTAAAAGAGGAAAGCCTCTTGCAGTTGAGATAGAGGAAGGCCACTGTCTCCTGCCTGTCCCTGGGAACTGAATGTCTCGGTATAAAACCCGATTGTACATTTGTTCAGTTCTGAGAAAGGAGAAAAACTGCCCTATGGCGGGAGGCGAGACATGTTGGCAGCAATGCTGCCTTGTTATTCTTTACTGCACTGAGATATTTGGGCAGAGAGAAACATAAATCTGGCCAACGTGCACATCCAGGCATAGTACCTCCCCTTGAACTTAATTATGACATAGATTCTTCTGCTCACATGTTTTTTTGCTGACCTTCGCCTTATTATCACCCTGCTCTCTTACCGCATTCCTCTTGCTGAGATAATGAAAAAAATAATCAATAAAAACTGAGGGAACTCAGAGACTGGTGCCGGTGCAGATCCTTGGTATGCTGAGTGCTGGTCTCCTGGGCCCACTGTTGTTTCTCTATGCTTTGTCTCTGTGTCTTATTTCTTTTCTCAGTCTCTCATCCCACCCGATGAGATATCCCACAGGTGTGGAGCGGCAGGCCACCCCTTCAGTGTTCGCTAGTTTCAATGCTTACAATGCCTGTCATTTATCTGTAGCTCTTATACTTTTTATAAAAAGTAATTTTACACCAAAAGCCTTGAAATTTTTTTAGAGTGGTAGATTTGAACTCTTGTTATTATTTTATTCTACTGTTATCAGTAACCTCCCATGTTAACACTATTGTTTCTTTCTGTTTACTTTCAGCTGGTTGGTGGAGAATTTGAACTGGACATGAACTTTATTATCCAGGATGCTGAGAGTATAATACGCATGACAGAGCTTCTAGAGCACTGTGATGTGACATGTCAAGCAGAAATAGGGAGCATGTTTACAGCCATTCTATGAAAAAGTGTTTGGAATGTACAGACTAGCACAGAAGTTGGGCTAATTAAACAAGTATTGCTGAAAATGAGTGCTGTAGATGACATGAGAGCAGGTATGGGGTTGTCTGTTAGGAAAGTATAACTTAAAAGTTTATAAAGTTTCACATACTTCTCTTTATATTCTATAGGTAATGTAGATTTGTTGACACTACTTTGATTTAAAATAAATGGAAATGTATGGAAATTTTACTGTTTATATTAATGGAAAACCTGAAGAGTGAAAGAAGAAAAATATACTTACTATAGTAGACAAATATAATTACTAATGTTGTTTTCTAAATTTTAGAAAATCTCAGTACCACGGAGTGCTATGAAATCTATCAGAAAAATAAACAGTATCTTTTTATGTAGTATTTCATTAAGCTTTTACATAATTAAAATGCCACAATAGGTATTACAGTTCTGTATAATGAGCATTTTATCAAATTCCCCTAGGTCTGTGCCCCTCAATCTGGCATATATGCAACTGTGACAGGAGGTACTAAAAGCCTTAGATAAGCATGGTGTATCTTTTTTTTTTCCCCACGTATATATATATATATATATTCTGTTATATGTCCTGGTTCTTCCATAACTTATAAACTTGATTTATACCGAGGAGATGGGAAAGTGGGCGGGGCAGGGTGGACTGACCCCGGATGGGGAAGCTCCTCTCGCTGCCCCCTCGGGGCGGGCCTAGGCCCCTTGGAGGATGGGGACGCCAGGACACTCCTCCCTGAGGTTGTCTGACCGCCTCTGCCCCTAGTGCTCAGAATCCTGCGTGCCCCTCAATTCCGGAATCCCTCCTGGGACCCCATGCCCACTGGGCACACTGCCCCTGGTACTCAGAATCCCAAAGCACCATTCGGTTCCAGAATCCCCTCCTCAGCTGCTGGGGTGGGGGGGTCCCTCCTTTCCGATGTCCCCCCTAACCCCTGAGGGGGGAGGGAAGGGAGGGGGGTCAGGTCTCCCCTCTGTGGCAGGGGGAGGTGGAGGTGGAGGTGGAATCGGAAGGGCGTGGAAGGCGGGGGCCAGGAGGGCTCAGCCGATGGTGAGTCCAAAGCCACACTGGATCTTGTTCTTGCGGTGATTCAGGAAGGCCCCAAGGGCCAGCGTCAGGGGCAGGAGCTGGAGCTTCTTCTCCAGCGTGGCACCCACGATCCAGTTGCTATCCACAGAGCCTTTGAAGAGGAGGTTGGCCTTGGGCAGGTCCAGCTGGTACCCGAAGGAGACGCTGGTATCCTGCATCCTTGTGCTGGCCTCAAAATCCACACCCACCTGCAACTGGTCACTGGCTTTGTGGTCGTATGTTGCGTGCATGCCCGCCTGGCTCAACGTTACCGTTGCCAACCAGTTGTTCAATGTGTATTTCCCAGCTAGAGACATGACAGTGCCCTCGTCCCCAGGCCGCCGGTTGTAGACCAGCTCTCCGCCCAGGGCCAGGCAAGGCCTGATGCTCTGGAGGTAGTGGGTTTCGAGAATTCTTGAACCCACGAGGACGTCTGGGTTCCCCAGGGTGACGGCTGCTGTGAGTCAGAGCCCCGATACTCCCCGTCCACCTGCCAGTTCACAAACTTCGACTGCTGGGTCTGGATGGCCATCTTGGACCTGAGACCGGGGCCCAGCTGGTGAATGACCTGAGCGTTGAGACTGCCGCTGTTGTCCATGTCACCTACCAGTACAGGGAACGCCTCTGTGGGACTCAGCTGCTTTGTCCCCACATACGTGACCCCGAAGTGGTAGTTGGACTCCCCGATTGCGCTGAGGGCTACTGTGTGGTTCACCTGGAAACGGTTACTCAACCCTTTGTTGACTGTGAGCTTGACACCCTCCATCTGAATGGGAAACAGCTGCTTACACTTCCGGTGGCACTCCTGGGATGTGCCCGGGTTGGGCAGGCAGCCGCAGGCCCCATCCTCAGCGGCCCCTGAGGCGCTGGCGGTTGCAGCCCCGGGGGTCCGTTCCGAACCTCGACTCCTAGTGGTGCCGGCGCCCAGGCCGCCTCTCAGCGGCGGCAGCGTGAAGCCCGGCGGCCAGGGCGGAGGTGGCGGCCCTGCGGGCGGCGAGCTGGCGGCCAACATGTTCCCCATGGTCGCTGGCGGTGGCGCCTGCTCCCGGCCTGGTCTCCGCTCCCACCCGGTGCGCCACGCGCAACCGAACTCGCTGCCGCCGCCGCCACCCCCGTCGCCAGCATGGTGTATCTTTTGGACATGTCCATTTTGGAAGAAACTTTTGTGTTAAAATAAACTAATATATTATGGGCTAGAACATAAAATTCACCAAGAATTTCAAGATAAAAATACTAATGTTTTGCTTGTTTGGGTTATTTCAAACAATAACTTTGAAATCTATAATTTTTTCACCACCAACCCTCTACCTCCTTGCATGCTCATTCTCCTGTGTGGCTAGATGCATTTCGGAAAAGTGTTTTGAATATTATTTCAGAGCGAGTATCATTCCAGAAAATAAGTTTAAAGTTTGAAATGTTTATTTTTTGTAACCCATGAATCTTCAGCTTAAGTATCTTCTGACATAAAAGCATTTTCATAATTATAAAAGTGCTGATATTACTCTCCACAGTATAATATCTGATCCTGCAAAGTAGTTCAGATACCAGAGAATACTCTTAAACATTTTGACTTACGCATTTATGTTTAAAATTTATGTAACAAGACATTAAATGAGAAGGAATGGAATGAAAAATCGGTTAAAAGAATGCAAAATCGCAAAAAGAATGCTTTGAATTTAAATATTTCCAAAAATTTGATTTTCTGAGAAAATATATTAAAAATCATATGTAATTACCTTCAGGGTGGCATGTATCTTTTTTTATAATGACTTAGCACCCCTGTATTGGGGACCGATGACTAACTTGGTGAAAAATGAGACTCACACATCTGTTTCTTAAAATACCTTTTTAATACAGATATATTAATAGTAGCATTTCTATAAATTCTAGAGTTACTTAATAGGAATTTATTAATATAGACTTATGTGTACACATGTTTTATAGAACATCATATGATCCTTCAATTCTTATATCTGAGTTTAAGCTCTTAATTTTTTTTTTTTTGTAAATTGCCTGCTACTCTATGGAGTGCAGTTTAGAGAATGAGCCAAAATTACATGCATAGTAGTTTACTAGTACATAATTCATCAACACTGAAATGTAAAAGTGACAGTGAGGGTGATCGTACCATAGAAGTTCATATTTTGACATTGCCATTATATAAAGCTTCTTAATTCTCCTATCTTTTTCTCAGTAATAATATTAATAACACAAAATTTTTCACTTTTTGTAATTTCTAGTATTTCCTTTCAAAAGAGCTTGATGATGGAAGGATATGAGAAAAGAGAATAAATGTCAGAAAAATACCTCTGTCTTGCTTTTTAACAGAGAAATTAAACTTTAAATATTATACTAAGGAAGAACCAGTAGCCACCAAAACACTTCTAACTGTTCACATCTGAATGTATTGTAGTATGTTAAGTTCAATGGGGTACTTTTTATTTAATAATGTAGTAAAAGTGTCACTAGAAGGTGGCTAAATTAAACATTTATAGCAAATTGATAAGAAAAGCTATATTGTTTGATAATAAAATGCTAGTTATATTGTATGATAATAAAACTGCCTGAAATAGTTGCTTACACACTAAAATCTGAAAGGTTAGTATAGGGTTTAACTCATTTGAAATAGTGTGTATGTGTGTGTATGTGTACTTTTTTTCACGGCAAGCACTTAGAATTCTTTGACTACTTTGAAATTATTTATTGGCCACCTACAGAGTATTTTCTATATCTTCAGCCATTATGTTTGGAGTAGATTACATTCCTTATTCTTGAAGAACTCTGATGGCTAGACATGCAAATACAGCTTGTTTTATAACTGATACTGTAGATTTAGGTACTCAAAACTATGGGGACACAATTGAAAAGAGAAACCAAGCTAGGTTGAAGTCCAGAAAAGCTTCACAGGTGAGGAACATATTAGTCTGCTATTAAAGAATAATCGAGATTTTGTTGGAAGGAAGAATGATTTGGATAGAAGCAACGTGATGTATAGGAAGAGGAACTGTAAAAGAACAAGTGGAACAGCTGGTATATTTAGATGTACTTTGGAATGTGGTGTTGGGTACTAGAGGAGGATAAAATCGAAAGGGTTTGTTGGAGCCATAGCATGTGGGAAGTCTTGTATAACCTGAAGAAATTACAATTTTATTCTGAATGCAGAAGATTTTTGACATGGAAGGTCCATGTTGTATTTGAGAAAGGCCATTATCAGCAACGTGAAGGATCTGTTTGGGGAACAGATGAATTTTAAAGTCATAATGGGTAATTATCTTTTATGTAGAATTTGAATAAAGTCTAGGAAAATAAATAAATCCATTCAGATGTTTCTTGAAGTCAGGTGAAATAATCAGCTACTTTCTCATTTATTCTTTAGAATGGCTACATTTTATTTGATTGCTATTTTCAAAGGAGTCCTACGTTATTCCTTTTCTGCTTATGAATGGATCTAAATCCTTTTTGGTTATAAATATCAGTGGTTATGTTGCTGAGTAATAAGTGTCATGCTTTGCCTTTCTTGGTTTCAATGTTGTTAACATTATGAACATTATCTCTTAATGCTTGCATTTCTTCAATATTGATTCCATTAACATTCTCTAGCTCAGTCATTTTTGGCTTTAAAGATTCAATCTCCTTTAACCAAATGGATTGCTACTGAAAACCACTAGAATGAGTTGATCAACTTAACAATGTGTTGATCTGTAAGGATTGAAACCTCTGTAATTTTAGTATGCCAGTAATGCACAGTACAGCATACTTACCTATAAGAACATCAAACATTCATTGATTGCCATTCTATATGTTAGGCATTGTAAGTGTTTATATATATGTACTCATGTAATACTTGCAATACACTGAAATAAGACTGCCTGTGTTCAAGTTCTGGCTTCACCACCTACTATTCACCTTGTACTTTTGGTGTCTTCAACTATAAAATGAGGATAGGAATAGTGCCTATCCCATAGGATTTAAGGAGAGAATCATATTTAAAGCCCTTTTATAATGGCTGGGTCAGAAATGTGAGCACAGAAATATGTGCGCTATTACTATCTTTTAAGCTCTATTATAAAATACTATATATGGATAACATGAGAGCGAGTTTTAAATAAGCATCTGAACTTCCAAACATAAATGGGGTTGAACTTCAAAGTGGTCATTTTGGGAGATTATATATTAATTTCAGTGGTGCCTTCATTTTTCAATGATTACACATTTTTCTACTTCATGATTAAATTTACAGCTAAGGGAATGCTTCTGTAGAAGAAAACAACTATATTTCATAGTTACATCTTTTTAATTTTTTAAACTAAAAATGTACTGCTTTGCTCGATCAACTGCAGTATTTATCAAACTTGACTATGACCAAGTTTTTTTTTTCCTTTTTCTTTTTAATTTGTATGCTATTTTCAAAGGTATACCAGAATTAGAGAGCAGGTTGTCATTTAAAATGTGAACTTTGTATAAATGTGTTCTGTATTTGCTGATTGCAAATGGTCCTTAAAGGTAGATACAGTCTACTTGGTGGTAGGGTTTTGTTGGCAATTAATTTGTTTTTATGTATTTCTGAGATTTTAGATTGAAATACTAAAAGCTTCCATAGTCTTTTATTTCCTAGTTTAAATTTCGTATATTTACTTATAACTAAACCTTTTATATTTTTGTTTAGTTTTTATTTGACACATATTAAACTCCTTCTACCATACAGGGAAATAAGTTTTATTTTTATAGGAATGTTTAATAGCCATTAGGTGTTTAGTTCTTTTTATCAGAGGATATTATACTATTCTCAGTTGTCTTTACAGTTTTCATGCTAGCAAAGGAGTTGGTTACTCTGCTCATTTTGTTGGCAAGTGTTCTATGGTCACATCATCGAAGTCCAAAGGAAAATGTTTTCAGCATTGTGTGAAATATGATTTTCAACCACGTAAGGTAGGTAAAAGTAAATATTTTTATAACTCACTTGTTATGACAGAATTCTTAACTATCCTTTTATGACCTCTGTAGTATTCTCTTTCACTGGATTTCCTATGCTTTAAATGGTTTTCTCTTATCCTTGTTTGCATTTTCTTTTTACTTTTATGTCTAATTTTTGTTTTCTGTAACGTCAGTGCTTTGATCTCTTGCGTGTATTTCTCTTACATTCTCTCATTATCTCAGTCTCATCTGTTCTATGGCATTCTTTCAATAGATACTTATTATTTACTGAGTATTGGACACCATTGTAGGCACTAGGGAGTTAAAAATCTTTGCCTCTTTTTTAAAAAAGTTAAATGTTAAACCCCAGATTAAGCAATGCACACATAGTTTTCTTGGGGAGATTCACCTAATGCTAGTAGTTCTGAATCTTGTTTCCTAAGAGTGGAGGTTTTGTTAATTTCTGATGCTTTAATAATGCTGGCTTCAAGGAGTTGAATGTTGCTGTACTGTTAGTTTTGGCTCATAAAATATGTCTTTACTTAATATCCCAAATAATAGCAAAAACAAGGTCAAAACACATTTTAAAAACTGCTGTAAAGAGAAAATGCAGAGAAATGTGCAACTGTATAATTAGAATTATAAGAGATAATTCATTCATAATCGGGTGGCATTTTCTAGAGAGATTTTCCTGCGTGTGTACCAGACTCCATCTTTGTGTCAGAGTAACAAACCATCTGAAAGTCCAGATGAAAGAAAACAAGGACAGAGTGCATAGCAGTTCCCATCTCACATGTTTAAGGCTTTTTTGCCCTTCCAGGTTCAGGGTTCATTCTTGGGTATATGACAGTGAGATTGTCAACGTTTTTTAGGGCACACTGCCTCCTCCTAACAGAAATATCGCCTTACCCTTTGTGATTAATGGTACAATCATAATAGATATGATGAATCCAAATGTGGTGAGGGGGAGGTCTTTATACCTTTTTCATATCTTTTTTGTTTGTTTTCTTGTAGCTGATGATCTGATGTGTGTCTTGTCATATACAGAAAAAAAATATTTTGGGTGGTATTTTCAAAAATTTGTTTAGATTTTATGTGATTCTAATGAAAATATTTGTTGTATATTTAATGTCAGTAATTGTGGTTTCTATTAAAGAATATCAGTTTAACAATAATTCATCAATATATACTCAGAAAATAGTTTAAAAAGCAATGATCTGAATACATATATTCGTTCGTTATAATGGTGTATTCTTTCTTTTTTAATACAAATTGATTTCTTTAATACCAATCACATTGCCTTTGCTCTGGAAATTCTGTTTTATTAAAACTAAGATAAGACCAAGATTGTTTGCTAAAATTGCCAAATTATTTTGAATTTCAGTGGAATTGATTAGAAGTACAGATTGTTGGTATTATAATTTTTCATGTTAGGATTGTGTGTTTGTAATGAATATGCTAGGTAACTTTCTCATCAGACAGTTTTAGGAAACAGTGGTTTAAAGAATATACATGCAAACAATTAGAGTGAAGTTATAACCAAATGAAATTGTCATTAGCCAATAAAAAGCGCTTTAACCCATTTGTTCTCACTTTTTCTATTTTGTGTTTTCTTCACTGTTTACTTGTGGAAAACACATTCTCCTTTGTAAAGCTCTCAATATGCAATGATACTAAGGGTCTAGTTAGGAGCAGGGCCAGAGAATGATGTGGATTTTTAAAAGTCTTCTGTGAAGATTCTCAAAAACCTTGAAAAGTCATAAGTATTTGCTTTTATTGTGTTTCATTATTCAAAATAAATTTATTCTCTTATTTCTTCCTTTCTTTAATTTCCCACAGATGCCCTAGCTAAGTTGTTGTTATCCTTCCTAATAAGAGATTTACTGGCCTTTCAAAAAGAAATCTTTACATTAAAACTTTTGCTTTCCCAGCTGCACCACTTACCAGCTGTTAGAACTTGTGAAAATGGGTATAAACCATTAGCATGTTACCTAATGGTAATATGTGCTCTAGACATATTAGCTATTATTGATATCATCTGTACTTTTTTGTCTTCAATTTATTTCTATATCTTCAATTTGTAATATATATCTTGTGGATTCTTAATATGGATCTTTTTTTTCCCCTTATTCCTGGTTGTGTCCTTCTTTTATAAATTTCTTTTTGAGTCTCAAACTAAATGCAGACTTCACTATATATACATAATATCAGTATGCACAGCTAGTTTCCAAGTTTGTTTTTATTTTCTTTAGTCAACATATATAAGGTCAAAAGTTAGGCTTTTTTTAACCATTGAAAAACTCACTTGTGTCCGTTATCTGTAGAGTACAGTTTGATGTACCAAGGAAAGAGAAAAGTTACTTTTCTTATAAATAAGTACTCTGGTCTTAACTGAGATCAGTTCATTAATTCATCAGTGCATTCATTTATTTATTCATTTAATTTTACCATATATTATTGTTACAACCAAAAGCAAACCTTGATAAACTCCAAATCTGATTAATTTTTCTGTATTAATGATCTTAAGTTAATGGTACCCTTACCCATCTAAGTGAAAATTGGAAGCCATCTTAGACTCCCCTGTTGTATGTTAACACTTCCTATCAGTTGTTAGTTAATTCCCATCCTCATTTTAAAATTACTAATGACTTTGTCTTAGTTCAGCGGCTTATGGTGTCTTACCTAAACCTTTGCAGTGGTTTTTCAGTTTTATCTTTGTCCACATTTGCCTACCTATCTCACCTCCACATTGCTGCCAGGTATTTTCCTTAACTATGAAGCTGATCGTTTAACTTCCCTGCTCAAAATTATTTAGTTATACCACATTATGCAAAAAACAAAGGCCAGTTTCCTAAAGGTCTGTTTATAATCTGGTCTTTGCCTGTTTTTGTTTTTGTTTTTGTTTTTCCTTCTAAACCTACACACTGAAGAAAGTTTTGTCAAGCATCTGTGCTGTATCATATTAAGATTCCACCTGGAATGTTTTTTTTACCCCTGTCTACTGAACAATTCCTTTTCATCCTTCAAGCATAGTCTTATGGTTCATTTTATGCTTTTAGTGAATACTTCTATGATAGTCTTTCTTCTCTGTTTGTCTTTCCTTCCCTGTTACTTATAGTAATTACTTTTATTACTCTCAAATCTGTATTTTAGATATTCTCTATTGTTCTCATAACTGGTTCTCTAGTGAAACTTCCTTGAGTGTGCGTATGTTGTCTGTCTTTATATATCCATGATCCAAGGTTGGGACAGGGTACTTGGCATAAAGTAGGCTCTTAGTACATTTTTTGAATGAATGAATGACTCTGAAGGGTAACTCATAATCAACTTTAGCATAAATGAACCTCATCATGAGGACATAGTAGATAAAATTAAAATAGTAGTTTAGTGAATGGTATGTTATTTATGGGTGCCAAATACATTGGGAACTTTTCTTCATAGTTTTCATACATTATCTGTTTATAATATTCACAAGGAATCCACAAAGTAGGCATTATTATTCCCCTTTTTCAGAGATGAAAATAGGTTCAGAGATGCTAAGTAATTTGCCAAAAGCCATAGAGCTAGTAATTTGGGAACCCAATTCATGTCTTTAGGAAGTAAAATTTATCCTGCCCAGTACATTAAGTTATCTGAAGTAGTAAGAACTCAGTAAGTATTGTTTGAATGGGTACTTTTTAAATTGTAAGTACACCAATAAGTATGATAATACATCTAGTGTTTATCTTAAAATTGTCTTTGGGCAGGAAATCTTTGCCTATATATAGGTATTTATTTGTGTCTCTTCTCTTTAGAAACGTAGGAAGAGAAACGAAGTGGAATAGGGCAACTTTACTACCAGGCTGCAGTTGGACAGCGCCTGTGTTCTTTTTTTTTTTTTTTTTTTAGTTATACTTTAAGTTTTAGGGTACATGTGCACATTGTGCAGGTTAGCTCCATGCTAGACAAACATTTACAATTACAAGCTAAATATCTTTTAGTATGTTCAGAAGCCATTGTATTTCTTTTTCGTTGTAAATTTGCTATTTAGGCCACCTGTTCATGTTTCTAATGAATAGCTTTCCTTTTCTTGTTGATTTATAAGCGTTCCTAATAATTAAGGCAGGTTAACTTTGTCTATTATAAAAGTGGCGTATCTTTCTCTGAAAAAAAAAAGAAATGTAAAGTTTTCTTTACATTTTACTTTACTCTACTTTACATTTTACTCTAGAATATAAAGACTGTGTCTTCTGTGTTATTTAGATAGCATTCTGGTTGGATAGTTTCAAACTCAGTGAAGGTAATATGTGCAAACTTTAATTCTTATGCATGTAAAATTCTATAAGATTTTCCTTAAATTTATTTGAAGCTCTTTTTTTATGGTTTCTTCTTGATAATTTTGTAATATTTAGAAACAATGGTTAAATGACTACTTTAAAGATTTTCTCTTCTAATTTTAATCAGGGCTAACATATATGTCAGTTTCGAATCAAGTAAAAGACTTAGTTTGCAATAAATTAACGATTACCTGGAATGAAAAACCTGAAAAAAGGGTGGGCATTTTAGACAGTTAAATGTCTGGACCTGACCTTGCTTTTATAGAAGCACACTGTTGTTTTGTATTACTGACTTTTTTGAGTTCTTTAACACACTATTTTTTTTCTTTTTCTTTTTCCTTGTTTTTTTTTTTGTTTTTTTTTTTTTTTGAGACAGAGTCTTGCTCTGTCACCCAGGCTGGAGTGCAGTGGTGCAGTCTTGGCTCACCGCAACCTCTGCCTCCCAGGTTCAAGTGATTCTTGTGCCTCAGCCTCCCGAGTAGCTGGGATTACAGGCAGATGCCACCACGCCTGGCTAATTTTTGTATTTTTAGTAGAGACGGGATTTCACCATGTTGGCCAGGCTGGTCTCAAACTTCTGGCCTCAGTTGATCTGTGCACCTTGGCCTCCCAAAGTGCTGGGATTACAGGCATGAGCCACCGTGCCCAGCCTATTTTTATTTTCTAAATTGAAATGGACAAAATTGAATTTTTCTCAAAGTATTTTAGATACCTTGAAATGACTAATATTTTAGTGATTAAGGATTATTATAACTTTTTATTTTTCAAAATATTTATGAAATAATTGAATAGTGCATTCAAGTAATCTGTAGAACAAAGTTTGTATTTTATATTTTGGTGGGAGGGAGAAACCAGTTAATTTTCCCCTCTTAACTTCAGAAAGCATACTTGTTCAAATGTTTATAAATCATTTGTATTTTTCTATACTTTAGAAAAAAATTTTCTATATTCTCTATTTTAGGATATTAACTCTCAAGAGAATAAAGGTTGTTTCAGAAATCAAACCATCCATATTAAAACAGATACTTAAAATGCTATTTGACAGCAGTAACTATAAAATAGGCACTTAATATGAACTCATTCATTGATTCTTAAGAACAAAGACTCTAGGTAAGATATAGCATGCACATATATGAGTTAGTTGTAAATGTGCAGTACACCTGGCTAGGGAAATATATGAAGGTTCTGTTTAAATCACATTGGGAATTGTGAAGTCTCAAACTACTTGGAGCTGAAAGAGAATTACACATTATACTCAAAGTGTTGATAATTCTGAAGGAGTACTTGTCTTGTATGGAAGCTTGGTTTATTTATTGAACTCAATTTAAATAATTAATGTGAAGACTGTGTTATGGAAAGGAAAAACATTTAAAAAATTCACTCTTTGGCCTTTGTATTTTTGCATTGGTATTTCTCTTTTTATTTTTATGTCATATATTTATATATATACGCACACACACACACATATATATATATATTGAACTCAATTTAAATAATTAATGTGAAGATTGTGTTATGGAAAGGAAAAACATTTTAAAAATTCCCTCTTTGGCCTTTGTATTTTTGCATTGGTATTTCTCTTTTTATTTTTATGTCATATATATATATATACGCGCGCACACACACACACACATATATATATAGAGAGAGAGAGAGAGAGAGGAAAGTTTGAATTTACCTATATTAAAAGATCTTTTTTTCTCAGTGACTTTAATAGCCATAATAATATTGGAGAATAATAGTGCTATTATTTTTATGTCAAGGTAACAATACTTGCTATCATATATTTTCCATATCATTTTTGTTTTTGTCTTACTAGCTCTAGAAATGAATTTGTGCTTGTCCAGCTACTTCTCCTTTCATGGGTCTTTTTGTTGGGTTTGCATCCTGGTTCTTCCATTGTTGATCTTGCATAGGAATATTTTGTAATTCACATTTTTTATTAATATGCTGCCTGCTTTTCTTTCCTACTTCTTTGAGTTGTTTCATAAAATACTTGTAGTGTCTTTTTAAGCTCTAGTAGAATGATATTAAATACAGTGACAAGCAAACAAATGAAATATAAAAAGGTACAATATCAAGAAAATACAAATCCAGTATTATTGCTAATGTGAAATTTCAGAATTGATGGGAGCTTCCTGGCAACATCAAGGAAAAAGGCTGAATATAAGCAATTTTGTAATTCTATTCACAAAGAAGCAAACTGTGTCCTGAACAGTTTTGCAAACTCTGTAGTTGGTAGTATTCTTTTCACACATATTTCTTGTCATTCTTTTTAACAACAGTCATCTTGTCATTCTTTTTAACCCGGTCATCATGTGTGCACAGCTCATGTGACATAGTATAGTATCCTTAGTATCCTAACACACAGTAGAGTACCTAAAGTCAGAACTTTTAAGAGATATACCTGTAAATTTGGGCATTACATCAGATAGTATTTTATTAAGTTTTGAAAGTTCTCAGCTTACTGCACCCTTGTTGTAAGTGGGGATTGATGATAAATCCACAGGTACATGCATTTTCTCAATTTGTAAATATTGTAAGTACAGTTGCACCATGACAGGCATAAGCAAATTTTTTTTATATTAAAAAGCTTTTTTTTTTTTTTTAGAAATTCAGAGAACATAGAGAAGGAGAATGCAAATGATCAGACTGTGTTTTGACGGAAAAGCTGAGTAGTTCACACATTATAGTCACAATTATCTTGGTAAAGTCACTCTCTGTGAGAGAAGGGGTAGAGGGCTACAGTGGAATTTTTAAGGTGTAGATAATATAATAACTAATGGACATTTGGATAAATCACAAATGGAGTTTAAATTACTTAGTGTTGTATAATAACATAGTATTTATATTTATTGCCTTAAGTTATATGGAACTTTCTTTCATTGTAATGGTCAGACAAAATTTATGATTCTGAGCTTAGTGTGGATAGCATGTCAACATATGGGCTTTGAAGTTAATAAAATAAGTTAATTCTACCCTCAAATAATGTCATCAAACTAAATATTCAATAGAGTCTGTCACAAATGATTTTGACTTGTTGGTCACTGTAATGCTAGGTAAATTTTTTTCTGTCGAATATTTGGTTTTGAGCATTGCATCTTATCAGTAAATATTCTGTACTTGGTTACTTTCTGGAAACGGTAAATAAGTTAGGGTATCACTTATTAACTAAATAAACCATTCAGTTTGGAAAATACAGAAAATATTTAAAATACAGAAAACCTCACTGTAGATTTGTCTAGTATAGTAAAATTTACTACCAGATAAGTTTACTGTGGATCTCTATTTGGGGTTATTTAATGTCTTCAAGATTCTGTATGAGGTGGCCCTTTGACAAAAGCTTGCAAATCAGATTTTAACAAAGTTTTTATATTTTATAATTATTACTAGACATTTTCTCATTGTTCTGTTAATCCTGTGTAGCAAGCAGTTAGTCTTCATGGCCAGATATTTGAAAATTTAGCTTTGAGTTCTCTCTTTCATTTATGAATATGATAGCATAATGGTTTTTATAATTTGCTATATCCTAATAAAGTTCTAACCGGTAAGAGAAAAAGTATAACACAACCTCCAAAATTAAAAATCACTTCAGAGGATTTCCAATACTTGTGTGGAGGGGTGAGCTCCTAACAAACTGATCTTCTCACAAATAACCATTTGTAAACTCTGCACATAATATAGATAACATCTATCTGAGGGTTGTGGAGATTGAATAAAAGCAGGCAAGCTTTGGAGGGTAGTCAAAATATGGAACAGTCAGTCTACATGGACTGATATCCCCATTTTTTGCTTTTATAGGAAATTTTCTGGCCAGAAAGTTTCTCCATAATATTGTACAGAGTAATAGTCACACTATTTAGCATATAATCCAAAAGCACTTATTCTAAAAATGGTCAGGAAAATGTGACTTATTCTCAAGGGAAGAGAAAATCATCATAGACCAACTCTAAGATAACCCACATGTTGGAAATATCACATGAGGTCTATTGTAACTAGCGAGGTAGAGAAAAGTTTACTTATAATAAATTAAAAGATAGGAAGTATCAGCCATGAAATAAAACAAAATCAGATGGCAATTCTAGAGCTGAAAAATATATCAGAATTAAAAATAGGCTCTGTGGGCTTATTAGCAGAATTAATATTATGGAGAAGTAAATGAACTTGAATATAGATTGATAGAAAATCTGAAGAGAGTTATGAAAGATTGGGGTGAAAAATAGAACCATAGAGATGTATGGGGGCAGTTTTGAAAGGTCTAATAGGCACAGTATAAGAGAAAGAGCCAGAAAAAATATTTGACTAAATGATGATAGAAAACTTCTCAGATTTGGTAAAAGGATTACGTTTATAGATTGAAGAAACTCTGAAAATTCCAACCAAAATAAATGCAAAGAGAACCAAAGTAGGTATTTACAGTCAAAGTGTGGAAAACCAAAGATAAAGAGAAAATCTTGAAAGCAGGCAGAGGAAAACTAGATAGTGATAAGGGAACAATAATTTGAATTTCTGTACACATCTCATCAGAAAGCAGGGAAGCCATAGAGGTGGAACAAAATCTTTAAAGTTCTGAAAGGAAGAAAAAAATCTGTCAACCTAGAATTTTTCATCCCGTGAAAATATTCTTTAAGTCGTTTGAAAGAAAATTTTAAAAATTTGTTGTTATTTGACTCTCATTACTGACTGAAGAAGAAAACCTGGATGATTCAGTGTATATACATGTAATACATATGATAACCCACAGAAAGATTTGGGGAGAGGCTATAAATGCACCTATGTAGTTGAAAAGTTATGTATTTTGCAATGTGTCTTGATAGAATGTTGACTACAATTCAATGGCTAAAACAAAATTATCAAAGTCAAAATTGCATGTCTTTTCTTGAATGATAGGTATGTATCCGATATTTCATTTACCCACAGCATATGCTGTAGACCCCTCTTTCAAATTAAAGATAACAAAAGCCCAATTGAAAGGAAAAACAAAATACATCAATGCTAACTAAATACAAATAATTAGCCTTCACTAATTCATCCATTCATTCTTTTATTGAACAGTTGGGCACTGTTCTAGATGCTAGGGACATAACAATCAAACAAAACCAACAAAAACCCCTTGCCTGTATTTTGGAAAAGTAGGGTTTGCAGTATCATGGGAGAAGACATAACAAAACAAAAGAAAAATATATAGTGCCTATATGGTGATAAGAGCTATGAGACACACAAAGCAGGTAAAAAAGATGGAAGTTGATGCTAGCCAAGTGGATATCTGGGGAAGAGCTTTAAGTGTAAATGCCAGAGCAAGAATGAAGGCCATTAGCAGAAGCTTACTTCACAGATTAAAGAACACTGTGACTATGTTTTCCTGTGACTGTCACAGAAGGAGCAAGGGGGAGAGTCAAAGAAGATTAATTCAGAGAACAACTATATGCTTTCAGAGGATTGTTATGACTTTATTTTTGCTCTTGAGTGAGAGGGACAGCAATTGAAAAGTTTTGGGTGTCCTGGCCTGATACCAATTTGAAAGGGATCACTCTGGTTACTATGGTAAATAGGGAGAAAAGGTGGAAATAGGGAGACTAGTTAGGGGGCTGTTGCAGTTATTTAGTGAAAGAGCTCTGGAAAGTATTGAGACTTGATTAGATTTTTGATAAAGCATATCTAAAATATCTAAGACTCTAAAAGATCAGCTTTTGGATATACTTTGGAGGTAGTGCCAGTAGGATTTTCTGTCACTGTGAACATGGGGTAAGGGAGCAAGAGAGGACTGACAGGAGCAAGTAACCCCATGAATTTCAACCTGAACAACTGAGCTGATGGAGTTGTCATTTACTGAGATGGGAGGACTATGAAGAAATAAGTTTTGGCAGAGAAGATCAAATATTAGGTTGTGGACATAGGTTATGGGCATAGTTGTTTGAGATGCCTGATAAACATCTAAATGGAAAAATGAAGTAAGTCTGGAGTTTAGAGGTGACATCTAGGTTGGAGATAGAAATTTGGCATTGGCAGGATATGGACAGGATTTAAAGGTAAAGGACTGGATTTACGTGCCAATGAAGTGAGTTCAGAGAAAAAGATAACTGAGAAATGAGTCCTTGGGAAAGCCACTGTTTGTAGGTTGAGGAGATGCAGAGGAACCAGCAAAGGAGAAAGAGGAGAGCAAGGGAATAAGGAGAAAAAGCAGGAGAGTGTGGTGTTTTAACTTGACCTACTTGAAGTTAAATCTCCTTTCTTCATTGAGGATACTGTCAAATACACACAGGATAATAGATTAGAAAATCCCATAATTATACATAAAGAACAGCCTCAGAATAATAATATCAATAATGCCCAATTGTTATAATTACTGAAAATACAGTTAATTTGTTTTTGCATGCGTTCTCTTCATTCTCCCTCTTGCCATTTTTAAAATAGTTGAGGTATGTTACAAGGTGAATTATGTTCCCCTAAAATTCATTAAAATTCTCACCCTCAGTAGCCTGAAATGTGACTGTTTTTGGAGACGGGTCTTTAAAGAGGTAATTAAGATTAAGTGAGGTCATTTTGGTTATTGGGTCCTAATCCAGTATAACTGTATCCTTATAAAGAGGAGGAAATTAGGACTCAGACACGTGCAAAAGAAAGACCATGTGAAGACACAGGGAAGAAAAGGTAGTTAGGTTGTCTTCAAACCAAGGAGAGAGTCTTCAGAAGAAAACCCTGCTTACACGCATATGTTAGACTTACAGCCTCCAGAACTATGAGAAAATAAACAACTTTTATTTAAGCCATCCAGACTCCGGTACTTTGTCATAGCAGACCCAGCAAGCTAATACAAGGTCTTATCTACATTGTGAGCACACACAGTCACTACATACCATTCTCTCTTAACGCTTATTTAATCATAGTCCTATAAGTACCTGTGTGTTTAGGGCTCATATTATTTCCTTATATTCATGTGTTTTGGCTCTTTCTGTAGTAGATTCCTCAGGAAGAGTTCATGGAAACAGTATTTCTTGAGAAATGCATTTTGATACTAGTTTGTAAGGTGCTTTATATTTTTTACTTGAAAGTCATTTTGCCTGGCTATAAAATCCTTGACTTTTCTTTCTCTCTTTGGATGTCTTAAATATGCTACTCATTTATCCCTGGCATGAGGTATTAGTATTGAAAGTCTGTTGACAATGTAATATCGTCTCCATCACAAGACACTCAGTCTTGTTAGATGTTCAAAGGACTTTTTTTTCTTTTTCCTTAAATCTAATAATTTTGGTAGATATGTCTTGGTGTTGGTCGTTCTGAGTTAATTTCTCAGGTATATGGTGTGCACTTTCATATGTAGTTTGCATCTTTTCATATTTTAAGAAATTGTTCTTATACTATACTTTTAGAATTTCTTCTATTTCCTTGCTTTGGTTTTCTTCTCCAGAGACTTGACTATGCATGTTTATTTACTTTGCTTATCTTTAATATTCCTCTTAAATCACTTATTTTATTTCACTTTCTCTTAAATCTTTATCTCCTTCTTTATTTCTCTCTCATTTTTAAATTTAAAAGTAAAATAAAAATTACAGAAAAGCTACAAGCACTATGCCAGTTTTTTTCCTGAACTATGAGAGTAACTACTGACATGATGCTCCATCGTTCCTGAATGTTATGCTCCTACAAACAAGAACATTCTTTCACATAATTATTCTGTAACATAAAATCAAGAGATTAGCAATGATTTGTTGCTACCATTTCATTCTCAGACCCCGTTAAAATTTTGCTATTTGTTGTATATTTTATAGTAAAAAGATCCAGTTTACTGCATTTACATTATAATGCATCAAACAGCTTCTCAGTCTTTCCTTCATTTTCCATATGGATGCCCTCTTAACCTGAGGCAGGTGTTGGCTTCTTTTCTGGTTACCTTCCATCATGGATGCCCTCTTAACCCTTCCTCAGTTCTAGCACAATACACTTAGCTAGGCTGTTGAGCTGATGCCTTCCCTATATCCTTCTGGAGCCCCGGGCTTCTTTACCTCCTGCTGGGCAGCCCTCTTATTCAGATGCTACCCTCTCTCTAGAACTCTTGACACCCCACCCTGGCTTACTCCTTTAGGCAATGTGCTCCCTGCCCTGCTGGTGTTGTGCCTTCCCTTGCCTGGTTGCTTCCCTTCGTGCATATTTCTCATCTTCCTCAGGCTACAACAAACTGAGCCAGGCAACCCTCTGTGAGGATGCCCTTCTCTGGCTGCCCAGGCTCCAACATGTCAAGCCACACACCAAATGAATGATTTTCAACCCCCACTCTAGGTCCAGCTGCCTCCGATGGTTTGCCCTCTCCTCCAGGCAGAAGCCTTCTCACCCTTTTCAGGCTCTGAATCTCTACACAGAGAAGCCTTTAGTGTACCTAACCTTCCTTACCTTGCACATACTCAGAAACTTTATGTCAAAGCACAACCCACTTGCCTCTTCCTTGTTGTTTCAGGTAGACGCCTTATCACTTTTTTGGAATTCTGACTTCATGAACTGGGCAGCTCTCCTACCTACCCTTCCTACCCTTCTTATGCTCTGACATCCTGCAACAAATTGCACTATGTTGTTGGCTGTAGGTTTTTTATAGATGCTTTTTTTTTTGGTAGTTAGAAGTTCCATTCTATTCCTAGCTTGTTCAATGCTTCTTATAAAAAGTATTAGATTCTGTCAAAGACATTTTGTGTATCTGTTGAGATAATAATATTAATATGCTAATCAGTCTAGGTACAGGCTTGTTAGTAGTGTTGATCTTTTCAAAGAACTGGCTTTTGATTTTATTGTGTTTTCACAGTTGTTTTCTTATTGTCTGTTTCATTAAGTTCTTCTAGAATTCTTTTTATTTTTTTCTTTCTGCTTGTTTTATGTTCAGTTTGCTTTTTTGCTTCCAGGGTCATAAGGTGGGAGGTTTAGTTGTTGATTTGAAGTCCTCTTTTTAAATACAAACATTTACACGTATAAGTTTCTAAGTGCCTTAACTGCTTATATTTTGGTATTTGTGCCTTTATTCATCTCAAAATATTTTGTAATTTCCCTTTTGATTATTTCTTCTTTGACACATTGTTTATTTAGGAATGTGTTTATTTCCACATATTTGTGAATTCCTCAAATTCCCATATATTATTGGTTTCTAACATTCCAGTTTGGACAGATCATATACTTTGTATTATATCTGTCTTCATAAATTTATTGAGGTTTATTTTATGACCTGAGTTTGGTCTATCCAGGAGAATGTTTTGTGTGTACGTATTTTTTGGAAACAGGGTCTCTCCTCCTGTCACCTAAGCTGGAGTGCAGGGGTGCAGTCCTAGCACACTGGAGCCTTAGACTCCTGGGCTCAAGTGATCCTCCTGCCTCAGCCTCCTGAGTATCTGGGACTATAGGCACAAGCTACTGTGTCTGACTAATTTTTCAGTTTTTTACAGAGACAGGGTCTTGCTAGCTCAGGCTAGTTTTGAACTCCTGGCCTCAAGTGATCCTCCTACCTCAGCCTCCCAAAGTGTTGGGATTACAGGCATAAGCCACTGAGCCCAGCTATGTGTACTTTAGAAGAATGTGTATTCTGCTGCTTTGGGATGGTGTGTTCTAGAGTTGTCTGTTAGTTCTGTTTGGTTTTTGTTCAAATCTTCAGTTTCCTTCTTGATTTTATGAATGGAAAGTTGAGTATTGAAGTGCCCAACTATTATTGTTAACTTGTCTATTTCTCCCTTCATTTCTTCAGATGTTGCTTCATGTATTTTGACACTCTGCTGTTAGGTGCATATATGTTTACAATTGCTATATCCTCCTCATGATTGGCCCTTTTATCATTATCCAATGTCTTTTTAATATCTAGTAATATATCTTGTTTTAAAGTCTGTTTTGTCTGATATTAGCACAGCCATTCCAGCTTTCTTGTGATTTATTGATATTTTTCCCATTTAATTTACTTTAAATATGTTTTTATCTTTGAATATTCCATAAACAGTATGTTATTGAATCTTACTTTAATATCCAGTCTGACAATCTCTGCCTTTTGATTGGATTGGTTATTTCATTGATCTTTAATGTGATTATTGATAGGTTTCCATGTGTCATTTTACTTTTTGTTAGCTATGTGTCTCATGTTCTTTTTATTTCTTTATTTCTTCTTTACCACTTTCTTTGGATTATGTGCTTATTTTCTTATATAGCATTTTCAATTTTTAAATAATTTTTTTTCACTTAAAAAAACATTTCCTTAGTGATTGCACTAGGGCTTACCATATACATCTTAACTTACTGGAATCAGCCTCAGATTTATACTAATTTTATCCTAGTGAGTTATATAAATGTTACTTCTATATAGCTCTATTTGTTTTCTCCGTTTTTTGTGACATTGTTACACATATAGTATCTGTATATGTTACGAACCCAACATGACATAATTATTATTTCATATAATTGTGTATTTTAAAGAAGCTGAGAGAAGAAAGGCGATACAGTATATGTTTGTAGATTTTATTATATTGATCTTCTGATTTATCATTTATGAATCTCTTCATTTGTTTCTGCGGATTCAGTTACCACTTGGAGTCGTTTCCTTAGCTCAGTATAACTTTGCTTCCATCCACCTTCTTTGTTATGCTGAAGTGGTCCGTATTGAAAAGCATGCATAATACTCTACTCATTTGAGTATAATTGGTACAAAATATATTCGTACCTTCTTTTCTTCTTTTAAAATAATTATAACAGTTTTAATGAAGTGTAATTTACATGCCATACAACTCATTAATATTAAGTGTACAAGTCAATTATTTTTTATAAACTTACAAAGTTGTGCAGACATCACTACAATTTAATTTTAGAACATTTCTATCACCCCAGAAGGATCCTACCTGCCTATTTGCAATCACTCCTCATTCTCATCCGTGTCCTATTCATACAGTTTTATATAACAATTCTTCCTCTGAAAATCCTTTTGAAAGAAATAATACAATAAATATTGATATTTATATAAAGGTTTATATTTTTATGTAAAATTTTTTCTTTTCAAATTTTTTTAAAGTCAGGGTCTCACTGTGTCACCCAGGGTGGAGTGCAGTGGTATGATCATGACTCATTGTGGCCTCAAAATCCTGGGCTCAGTGATCCTTCCACTTCACCTCCTGAAGAGCTGGGACTACAGGCATGTGACACCACACTCGGCTAATTTTTAATTTTTTGGTAGAGATGGGGTCTCTCTCTGTGTTGCCCAGGTTGATCTCAAACTCCTGGCCTCAAGTGGTCCTCCCACCTTGGCCTCTCAAAGTGCTAAGATTACAGGTGTGTGCCATTGTGCATGTCTGCCTTTATATATAAATTTAAAGACATAGAAATAACCTAATACTACAAATAAGGGGAGATAAGAAAATTATTTTTATTTAATGGATTCCATGTTCATATTTAAATTACATTATACACTTTTTTAACCTGAAAGTGTTAGATTTAATTACATAAACTTGTTTTCCTCCTACAAACCAAAATAGGGTATGGTATGTATCATGGACTCAGAAAAACTAAGACCAATGTACTTCCAAATAAGAATACGTTTTATTAAACATCTTACATTTCCACAAAAGTATTTTAAATCTTTTAAGATAATATATTAAAACTTGTTAATTCCAGTGTAAGCAAGATGAACAAAATGAAAGCAGGAGTTTTGTTCTAGACAATGGGATGTACAAATGTTTCAGCATTTGTAAAATGCAGACACGGAAAGCTGATTTAGTGTTTAACAACATATCTTGTGTGTTTTAATTCAGTCATTGTTTTTTTGAATGCAGATATGCTGAGTTCTTAAGCATTCTAGTGATAACACTACCCTCCTCATTCAAAAAAAAAGTATTATCAATGAAATACTTCAGACTACAGCATTCACAAATTTTTAATTATTCATGTTGCTCTTGTCTTGGCACATGCCTAATAATTAATAGTTTGCATCCAGTTTTGTATTAGTCTCTACACACTAGTCCAGAAGTAAAAACTGACATGATTGGTCTTCACAGTGTTAAAATGTTTGAATTAAATTGTAAAATATAGTGCTTTTAGATAAAAATTTGGATTTCATGTTTCTCTTGAAAAATATGGAAGAACTAGCAACATTGAATGATTGACTTGAACTGAGGAGTAGGGGCCACTTTTAGAAAGGACAAACATTCTCTAGTTTGAGGAAGTCCCCATCTGGCCACATTCACTTACATGCATATCTGTGTGCCTCCTGTGAGAACTTGAGTTTGGGACATTTGATTTAACCCTATTATAACATTGAGTGAGAAAATTGGAGCCACATCAGCTAAATGACTTCCTAAGCTTGAAAAAGATTAGTGGCAGAGTCAGGATTTTAAGATGATTTCACTAGTGATACATTGAATATGGACTATAAATCAAAAGACTTGGAATTACATGCTGGCCCCTTCCCTTCTAAATCTTAATTTCTTAACATTAAGCTTTCATAGTTGTAAGTTGAAAGTAATAGTAATATTGATATGTGATTATTGCAAAGGTTAAATATCATTTATCATTATTAGACTCATATCTGCAGAGCAATTTTAACCACGTCTAACAATACCTTTCTTGTTATAGATGGCATATGTTTAGTTGTCTTTCATAAAAAGTAATAACATGTTTTAACAAACTTATCTTCTGAGTTTAGTATGTATATTGTGATATTATTGTTGAGTAGCATTGGTATTTCATAGGTTGATTTGCTTTTTAGTAAAGATATGAATATTTTTGCATATTAACTTTTTATAGCCTCAAATGATAGTCATTTTTATAAGTAATTCACATGTCAGGCACTGTTTATTTACATAAATACTTTTTAAAGTATTAACAAGAAAAATTAAACTTATGCTATGATGTAGTCAAGTAAAATCCTATTATATATAAAATCAGGTTTGATATTTTTTCTAATGAAATGATTTTGCCAGTAATCAAAAACTTTAAATTAGAAAATGAAGATCTGAGCATCTTTATTGGCATAATAAAACTTAACTCTCATTGAATTGAAGTGACTATAACAAAGTAAGTAACACCACTGAATAGTCCCTGACACATGAAAGGTACACAAGTACTTTCTTATTGCAAATGTTTCTCTGCTTTAAAACTTTGGCTTTTTAATTGTTGCTTTTAAAAACAGTGTTTACCTTAGTTTTATTTTTTCAGAGTACCTTCAAGTTTAAATCTGAGAGTGATATTCATTTGGCAGAACATCATAAACAGGTTTTATATGATGGGAAACTTGCAAGTAGCATTGCCTTTACATATAATTGCTAAGGCCACTGATACTCAATTCTGCCTGGAATCATCACCAAAAGAGGATGCATCAATTTTTGTGCATTCCCAACATGCTCTAATGCTTCCGGTGGGTGAATCATGGCTTTGTTTTCATGCTCTTGTCAGAATTTAACAATATTTTTATTTTATATATCAAACATTGCTCATCTATAAATCTGTGACTTTTTGTTTCTTTTTGGCTTTTGCGATCTTTTAAGTGAAACTTTAAAGAATGTCTATCTTTTCTGTAGCAATATGCTCTACCCTGGCCTTGTCTCCTTAGTAGGAAATCTGTCATACCTATTATCTTATGTATTATACAGCCTTTCAAATTAAATCAATTAACTGAATCAGTTAGTTGTTAGATATAAAAACATACTTTGCTTTAAGATTGTATTACTAATATTCTGTAACATTAAAATTACTTGTCTTTAAATCCATCAATAGTATTTCTGATTTTAAAATAACATTTGATTTTAACTTCATATTTTTAGTGTAAAAATGTCTCAACCTAAGATTTGAAATTTAAAAGCGATTAGCAAAGGTACTCACTTTTTTGTCTTACATGTGTATAAAAATTATAATTGAAGGCTTAAAAAATTTCCAACTATGTTATTTAATTCCCTTATAAACGTATTTGGACCAAGGAAATAGTGATGAAAATCATTCTATAGAAGTTTAATAAACATTTTTGGTTTTAGACATAGGATGTGAAAGGGATAGTAACACATTCAATTCATAGTGCAATTCATTCAATTGGACAGATTCAAGTGCTTTTTCCACTGTTTCCCCAATTGGATAATAGGCAGCTCAATGACAGTCAAGTGGAAACAACTGTCTGGTAAGTTTTCTTTACATGTACAATTGCTGGTATTTTATACACACTTAGAATATACATGATGTACTCAGTGCTGTGTAAATGTATTACAGTATTTGGGTTCTGCCCTTAAAGTGCTAATAAATTTTTTAGAACTAATGCAGATAGATATTTATACAATAAATAAAGAAAACCCTGACATTTAGGTTGTTATACCATAAAGGAATGCCTTTTGTGACAATAAATAGAAAATTCTTAACAAAGATAGCATAGTGATTATAATATGTAGTTGAGGTAAAATATGAATCCTGACCTTATCATTTGCATATACTCATGGTTCGAATTGTCCATGAAACCCTGTCAGGTTGAAGAAAATTACTAGGGTAAAATTATTCAGAAGAATAATATTTATTAGCAATTACATAATTTATATCATAAAGAGTGGTATTATTTTATGATGCTTTTGTCGTGGCATAAGTCTAGCATAATATTAATTGACATCGACCCTTATTTATATATAGTTTATGTTTGAGGACTCAAATCTAACTAGTGGCAAATCCAAGTTTATGTAAAAATTAAATCTCTTCTAATGAGTGTAATTTCATGTGCATTTTTATAGCTTCTCTTTTATTTAAAAAAATCTTATGTGCCAGACTCTAATTTACTGTTATATCTTAGAATTATATATACAAGAATTTAAAAATGAACTCTAGTAGCTATTTTGACTATACGCATTGCCATGCTTGGGGATTTTAATGGGCAAGTTATATAGATAAGCATTAATTTTTATTCCAAAAGTAACATAGTAGTGCTTCATCAGTATATATACATATACATGAGCTCCTTCATGGGTTATCTAATTTTGAATTGATGGTGAATCTAGTGAATGAAGATATGGGAAAAATTTAAGGTACAATGAAGTGTAATACATGCTTTTTCTCATAATTATTATCTAAATTACGTATTAATGAAATTCAATTTTAGTATTTCTAATAATATTATTTCTGTTTTGGGAACATCTTTATGTAAAGTATAAATCTAAATATAGATAAGAAATTTGTACATTTATAACATTACCTCCCGTCTACGGGTCTTGCCGCCGTTTATATCAATATAGTGTAAAGGTTGGAGTTTTGAAAGTAAAAAACTTTGATGTGAAAAGGAATCCTGAGGTTATGTCCTGCTGTGATACTATTTTGTTTGTGAGATCTCAAATAATCTAATTGGAAGGTAGCTCAGCTTAGTGGAAAAATCAAACTTAAAATTTCTTTCCTTTATTTAAATTCAAAATGTTTTGCTATTTATCAGCTCAGTGAACTAAGACACATTATGATCAGTAATTTAAAATCTAGTCAGTACTATGAAAAGAAGTGGGAGATGAAGTAGCCACTAGAAAAATCCATGTATAATTTAAATATTTCTTATGAAATAATATGAAATACATATATTATCAAATCTTACTGCTAAAACCATATGTAATAGGTTATCTGGTTCATTAATACAAGATGCATGGTTACTTTTTACTGTCCTTCCTCAAAACTCATTTAATATGTATATCATATCTTGGTATTTAAATTGTATTTATTTCATCATGGAGATAAAAGAGAGTGTGAGGAGTCAGCATACTTATTTTCATTTTGATTTTAGTTCTTTTATATCATTCATCCTAATGTTTCCCTGTATTAACTAATTCCAACTTTTTCAGTGATGCCTATTACATCTTTAGTTTCTTTATTTATTTATTTAAGATGGACTCTTACTCTTTTGTCCAGGCTGGAGTGCAGTGCTGTGATCTCTTGACTCACTGCAACCTCGGTTTCCCAGGCTCAAGCAATTCTCCTGACTCAGCCTCCCAAGTAGCTGGTGAGGCACCTGGGGCAGAGAAAAAAAAAAAAAAAAAAAAAACCTCGCGTGCAGAGGAGTGGGGCCTGGGTCCCTCACAGACGAAAGTGCCTTCCCATCAGCCCCTTCGCTGGGCCCAGTGGACCCTGGCGTCCCTGGTTCCACCCCAAGATGCGCCTCAGGCCGCTAGGGGTACCTCAAGGCGGACAAAAGGCCCATGAGGGGAAGTGAGGTTTGAGGGAGGATAGGTGAGGCACCTGTGGCAGGAAAAAAAAAAAAAAAAAAAAAAGCGCCACGGAGAAGGGGGGCCTGTGTCCCCCATGCACGAAAATGCCTTCCCATCAGCCCCTGCGCTGGGCCCCGTGGACACTGGCAACACTGTTTCGAGCACAGGGTGTGCCTCGGGCCTAATAGGGGTACCCCAAGGAGGGCAGAAGGCCAATGAGGGGAAGGTGAGGGACCTGGGGCAGAGAAAAAAAAAAAAACGCACCTTAGAGAAGCGGGGCCTGGGTACCCACGGACGAAGGTACCTTCCCATCAGCCCCTGCGCTGGGCCCCGGCGACCCTGGCGTCCATGGTTCGAGTCAAGGGAGCGCCTTGGGCCGCTAGGAATACCCCGAGTCGGGCAGAAAGCCCATGATGGGAAGTTGACGTTTGAGAGAGGAGAGGTGAGGCATCTGTGGCAGAAAAGAAAAGAAAAGAAAACAAAACAACAACAACAAAAAAAACAAGCCGCGCCTAGGAGAAGCTGGGCCTGGGTCCCCCACGGAAGAAAATGCCTTCCCATCAACCCCTGCGCTGGGCCCTGTGGACCCTGGTTCGAGCCCCGGGTGCGCCTTGGGCCCGCTAGGGGTACCCCAAGACGGGCAGAAATCCCATGAGGGGCAGTTGAGGTTTGAGGAAGGTGAGGTGAGGCACCCGTGGCAGAAAAAAACAAAAAAAAAAAACAAAAAAACCGCACCACGGAGAAGCGGAGCCTGGGTCCCCAACGGACGAAAGTGTCTTCCCATTAGCCCTTGCGCTGGGCCCAGGGGACCCTGGCGTTCCTGGTTTGAGACCAGGGTGCGCTTCAGGCCGCTAGGGGTACCCAAAAGCGGACAGAAGGCCCATGAGGGGAAGGTGACGCACCTGGGGCAGAGAAAAAAACAACAACCGCGCCGCAGATAAGCGGGGCCTGGGTCCCCTACAGAAGAAACTGTCTTCCCATCAGCGCTTGCGCTGCACCCCGGGGACCCTGGTATCCCTGGCTCGAGCCCAGGGTGCGCCTCGGCCTGCTAGGGGTACCCCAAGGCAGACGGAAGGCCCATGAGGGAAAGGTGAGACACCTGGGGCAGAGAAAAAAATTAAAAAACTGCGGCGCCCAGAAGTGGCGCCTGGGTCCCCCACGGACCAACGTCCCTACCCATCAGCCCTACACTGGGCCCCGGAGACCCTAGCGTCCCTGGCTCGAAACCAGGGTGCGCCTCTGGACCGCTAGGGGTATCTCAAGGCGGGCAGAAAGCCCATGAGGGAAAGGTGAGGCACCCGGGGAAAAGCAAAAACAAAAACAAAAACAAAAACAAAACAACAACAAAAAATCACCGCAGAGAAGCAGAGCCTGGGTCCCCAAGGAAGAAAGTGTCTTCCCATCAGCCCTTGCGCTGGGCCCCAGGGAACCTGGTGTCCCAGTTTCGAACCCAGGGTGTGCGTCTGGCCACTAGGGGTACCCCAAGTCTGACAGAACGCCCATGAGGGGAAGGTGAGGTTTGAGGGAGGAGAGGTGAAGCAACTGTGGCAGGAAAAAAAAAAAAAAACACCACGCCGCGGAGAAGCGGGGCCTGGGTCCCCAAGGGACGAAAGTGCCTTCCCAGCAGCCCCTGCGCTGGGCCCCGTGGACCCTGGCGACCCTGGGTAGAGCCCAGGGTGCGCCTCGTGACCAATAGGGGTATCCCAAAGCGGGCCGAATGCTCATTAGGGGAAGGTGAGGCACCTGGGGCAGAGAAAAAAAAAAAAAAAAAAAACCCTGCCGCGGAGAAGCGG
The DNA here is from genome assembly GCF_028858775.2 of Pan troglodytes. Classification (NCBI taxonomy): domain Eukaryota; kingdom Metazoa; phylum Chordata; class Mammalia; order Primates; family Hominidae; genus Pan; species Pan troglodytes. The sequence goes on from NC_072414.2 coordinate 12,809,140, forward strand.
GGCCTGTGTCCCCCACGGACGAAAGTGTCTTCCCATCAGCCCCTGAGCTGGGCCCAGGGGACCCTGGCATCCCTGGCTCGAATCCAGGGTGCGCCTCTGGCCTGCTAGGGGTTACCCAAAGCGGGCAGAAGGCCCATGAGGGGAAGGTGAATCACCTGGGGCAGAAAAAACAAACAAAAAAAAAACCGCGCTGCGGAGAAGCGGGGCCTTGGTCCCCCACCAGTGAAAGTGTCTTCCCATCGACCCTTGCGCTGGGCCCCGGGGTCCCTGGCGACCCTTATTCGAGCCCAACACCTGCCTGGGGCCGCTAGGGGTACCCCAAAGCGGGCAGAAGGCCCATGAGGGGAAGGTGACCCACCTGGGGCAGAGGAAAAAAAAAAAACACGCCTCGGAGAAGCGGGGCCTGGGTCCCCCACGGAAGAAAGTGTCTCCCCATCAGCCCTTGCGCTGTGCCCCGGGGACCCTGGCATCCCTGGTTCGAGCCCAGGGTGTGCCTCGGGCCGCTAGGGGTACCCCAAGGTGGACAGAAGGCCCATGAGGGGAAGGTGAGGCACCTGGGGCAGAGAAAAAAGAACTGCACCGCCGAGAACCGGGGACTGGGTCCCCCACGGACGAAAGTGTATTCCCATGAACCCTTGCGTTGAGCCCCAGGGACCCTGGCGTCCCTGTTTCGAGTCCAGTGTGCGCCTAGGGTAGCTAGGGATACCCCAAGTCGGACAGAAGGCCCATGAGGGGAAGTGAGGTTTCAGGGAGTAGAGGTGAGGCACCTGTGGCAGGTGTCCATCTGTAAACTGTTTATCCATGTGAGCCCTGATGTCCACCAGGGGCTGGATGTCCCCCTGGGGCTAGATGTTCGCCTGGAGCCTGGTGTCTACCTGGGGCCTGATATCCAGGAGAGGCTTAGTTATCCACCTATGGCCATCTGGAGCCAGATGCCCACCTGAGGTTTGGTGTAAACCTAAGGCCTGATATCTACCTGGGGCTTGGGTGTTCATGTGGGGCCTGATGTCCACCTAAGACTATGTGTTCACCTGGAGCCTGGGTGACCATCTGGGTTATGACGTTCAGCTGGGGCCCAGAGTTCAGCTGGGGACTGGGTCAACCTTCTGCCTGATGCACACCTGGGGACTAGGTACCCACCTGGGCTCCCGTGTTCACTGGAGCCTGATGTCTTACCTGGGGCCATGTGTTTACCTAGGACCAATGCATCCACCTGGGGTCTGAGTGCCCTCATGGAGCCTGGAGTTTTCCTGGGGCCTGGGGTCTGCCTTAGGCTTAAGTGTACATCTGTGGCCTGATGTTCACCTTGGGATGGATGTCCACCTGGGGACGGATATTCAGTAGGGGCCTGAGTGTCCACCTGGTTTGTGATGTCTACCTGGGGCCTGGTGTTCATCTGAGGTTTGATATCCACCTGGGGCCTGGACATTTGTCTGGAACCTGATGTACAGCTGGTGCCTGAAGTTCATCTATGCCTGGTGTCCCCCTGGGGCCAGGTAGTCAACACAGGGCCTGAAGACCTTCTAGAGTTCGGTGTTCACCTGGGGCCTGAAGTCCACCTAGGGCTTGGGTGTCCAAATAGGGCCTGGTGTCAACTTGAGATTTGTGTATTTACCTAGGGACTGGTTTTCCACTTGGGGCTTGATTTTTTACTTGGTTTTTGTGTTAATCTGGGGTCTAGTGTCCGCCTGGGGCCTAGGTATCCACCTAGGGACTATTGTCCAGCTGGAGACTAATGACTACCTATGGCCTGGTAATCACCTAAGGCTTTGTTTCACTTAGGTACTTGGTGCCAAACTGTTGCCTGCTGTTCACCTGGGCTATGGTGTCCACCTGGGGCATATTATCCCCCTGGGGTCTGGATGTCAGCCTGGGGCTTGTTGTATACCTGTATCTTAGATATCCAGATAGGGGTCTGTTTTCTACTTAGGTGCAGCAGTCCATCTGGTGCTTGAGTGTCAACCTAAGGCCTGATGTCTATGTTGGACCTAGGGTTCACCTGAGGCCTGATATCCACCTGGGGCCTCAATGTCCAAATGTGGCCTGATGCCCATCTGGGCGCTGGGTGTCCACCTGCAGCATGGATGTCCACTGGTACTTTATGTCCACCAGGGGCCTAATGTCCACCTAAGACCTGGTGTTCACCTGGGGTCTAATGTTCAGCTGAAGACCGGATGTCCACCTGGAGCCGAGGAATCCACCCAGGGACTGGTGTTGAACTGGGGCCTGATGACTACCCGGGGACAAGGTACACACCAAGCTTGATGTCCACCTGTTACCAGATGTCCACCTGAGTCCTGATGTCCATCTTGATCCTGGGTGTCCACTTTAGGCCTGATGTCCAGCTGGGGCATAGGTGCCCACTGGGGGCTTCCTGTTAACCTGGGGACTGGTGTCATTCTGGGGCCTAATGACCACATGGGTTGTATTATTCACCTAGGGCCTGGTGTCCACTTGGGGCTTGAGTGTAACCCTGGACCTGGCACCCACATAGGACTTGGGTATCAAACTGGCCCCTTGGTGTCCAGTTAAGACATCATGTGAACCTGGCGCCTGAGTGTCCACATGGGGCCAAAAGACTACTGGGGGCCTGAATATCAACCTAAAATCTGAGGTTTACTAGGGGCCTAGGTATCCACCTGGGGCCTAATGTCCACCTGAGCCTGGGTGTCAACCTGGGGCCTGATGTTAAACCTCTAGTTCAGTGTCCACCTTGGGCTTGATGTCAACATGGAGCCTGATGTCCACCTGAGTACTGATTTTCACCTTTGACCTGATGTCCACCTGTGGATTGTTTATCCACCCATGGCCTGATGTTCACCTGGGGCTGAATGTCCAACTGTGACCTGTTGTGCACCTGGAACCTAGGCATCCACCTGCGGCCTGATGTTCAGCTGGGCTGGGACCCGGAGTTCACTTGAGGCATGATGTCCACCTGAAGCTTGATGTTCATCTGGGGGCTGGGTGTCCACCTGGGGCCCAATATCCACCTGGAGACTAGGTACCCACCTGGGATCTGGTGTTCACTCAAGATTGGTGTTCAGCTGTGGCCTAATGACCACCTGGGTCATGGTGTCTACCTTGGACTGGGTGCTCACCTGGAGCCAGTGTTCACTGGGGGCCTAGTGTGCACCTGAGACTGGGGGATGCACCTGGGGTCTGATGTCTACCTGGTGCCTAGGTATCCATTTGGGGCCTAATGTTCATCTGGAATCTGATATCCACCTGGGGCCTTGTAATTACCTGGGGTCTGGGCATCCACCTAGGGCTTGAGTATCCTTCTGGGGCCTTGAGTTTTACTGGGGACTCGTGTCTGCCTTGGACCTGGGTGTACATCTGTTGCCTAATGTACACCTTGAGAGTGATGTCAACCTGGGGACAGTTGTCCTCTTGGGGTCTGAGTGTGCACCTGGTGCCTGATGTCTGCCTGGGGACTTGTGTTCACTTGAGACCTGATATCCACCTGGGGCCTGGGTGTCCACGAAGGGCTGATGTTCAGCTGGAGACTGGATATCCACCTGGGGCTTAGGGATCTATCCAGAAACTGATGTCAAACTGGGACCTGATGTCTACCTGGGGACTAGGTATCCATGTGAGGCTTGATGTTCATCTGCGGCCAGACGTCCATCTGATGCTTGATGTCCGCCTTAGTCCTGGGTGTCTACTGGAGACCTCATGTCCAACTAGAGCTTAGGAACCTACTGGGGGCCTCGTGTAAACCTGGGGACTGGTATGCAGCTGGGTCCTAATGATCCCCTGGGTCATATTATTCACCTAGGGCCTGGTGTCCACTTAGGGCTTGAGTGTCAACCTTAGGTCTTGTGTTCATTTTGACCTGGTGTCCACCTGGGACTTGGGTATCGACCTGAGGTCTTGGTGTCCAATTGAGGTGTCATGACCACCTGGGGACTGAATGTCAATCTGGGGTCTGATGTAAACCTCTAGTTCAGTATACACCTGGGCATGGTCTTCACTTGGGGCCTGCTGTCTACCTGGGCCTTGCTGTCAACCTGGGGCCTGATGTAAACCTCTAGTTCAGTATCCACCTGGGGCCAGATGTCTTCCTAGAGACTTATATTCACTTTTGACCTGATGTCCACCTGGGGACTTGCTATGCATCCATGGTCTGATATTCACCTGGGGACAGATGTTCAACTGTGGCCAGAAGTGCACCTGGGGTCTGGGCTTCCACCTAGAGCCTGATGTTTAGCTGGGGCTAGAGTTTACATGGAGAATGATGTCCACCTGAAGTTTGATGTTTACCCGGGACCTGATACCTGCCTGGTGCCCAAGTATTCTCATGTGCCTAATGTCTACTAGTTGGCCTGGTGTTCATCTGAGGGCTTGGTGTCAACCAGTGGCTTTACGTACACCTGGATTCTAGTGTCCTCGTGGGGCCTTATGCCTACCAGGAGTCTGGTGTACCCCTGGGGTCTAGTATCCACCTGGAGTCTGGGCCTCCACCTGGAGCCTAATGTTGAGGTTAAACTGAGTGTCAGCCTGAGGCCTGATGTCTACTTAGGGCATAGGTATTCACCTGGGGCTTGTTGTTTACCTGGGGACTAATGTCAACCTTGAGCCTAGGTATCCACCTGGGGAATACTGTCCAGTTGCAGCCAGATGTCCACCTATGGCCTGAAGCATGGTTGTTATCCTAAAACCTTGTATTAGTCCATTTTCACACTGTTATAAAAAACTACCTGATATTGGGCAACTTATGAGGAAAAGAGGTTTAATTGACCCACAGTTCTTCAGGCGTAATAGGGAGCATGACTGGGCGGGCTCGGGACACTTACAATCATGATGTAAAGCCAAGAGGAAGCAAGTCCTTTTTACCATGGGGGAGGAGGAGGGAGAGAGAAGGGGGATGTGCTACACACTTTCAAACAAACAGATCTCGTAAGAACTCTATCATGAGAACAGCAAGTGGGAAGTCTGCCCCCATGATTCAATCACCTCTCACCAGGCCCCTTCTTCAACCCATGTGGATTACAATTCAACACGAGATTTGGGTGGAGACATAGAGCCAATATCAGGCCTGATGCCCACCTGGAGTCGTGTCTACCTGAGGCCTAAAGTACACATGAGGCCTGAGCATCCACCTAGGACCTCATGTTAAGATAGGGGCTGGAGTTCTTTTGGTGTCTAGTGTATACCTGGGGCCCAGATGTAAAACTAGAGCCTGATGTTTCAGATGGAAACCTGGGCCCCAGGTGCTCATCAGATCCTAGGTGAAAACTCAGGCTTCAGGTGCACGTCAGACTCCAAGTGGACACATAGGCCCCAGGTTGACACTAAGATTTCAGGTAGACTCTGGGTCCCAGAAAAACACCCCGCCCTAGGTGGACAGCTGAACCTGAGTAGACTTCAGGCCCCAGATTGACATCTGGCCCCAGGTAGATTCCTAGGCCCAAGGTGAATACTCAGTCTCCAGCCCTAGGGGAATTCAATCTTAGGTGACTAAGGACTGGTGTTCCTCTGGGGCCTCATGTCTACCTGGGCCCTGGGAGTGCACATGGAGCCAGACGTCTATAAAGGGCCTGAGTGTCCACTAGGGCCTGAGGTTCACCAGAAGCATAGACACCCACCTAGGACCTCGTGTTCACCTAAAACCTGGTGTTCACCTGGGGCCTGGGTGACAACCTGGGATCTGATGTTCACCTGAGGCCCAGAGTTCAGCTGGTGCCTATGTCAGCCTGGCACCTGATGCACACGAGATGACTAGGTGCCCACCGGAGGACTGGTGTTCTTGGGGAACTGGTGTTCAGCTGTGGATTGATGACCAACTGGGTCCTGGTGTCCTTCTGGAACCTGATGTCCACCTGGGACTGCATGCTTACCTATAGGGTCTGGTGTTCCTCTGGGGCCTGGTGTACCCCTGAGACCTGGGGTCCACCTGGGCCTAGTATCCACTTGGGGCCTCATATCCATCTGGAACATCATGTCCACTTGAGGCCTTGTAGGTACCTAGGGACTGGGTGTCCTTCTGACCCTTGAGTGTCCTCCTGGGGCCTGGGGTTCTCCTGGGGCCTGGGTGTACATCTCTGGCCTGATGTCCACCTTGGGATGGATGTCCACCTGGGGACAGATGTTCACTTGTGGCCTGAGTGTCCATCTCGTGTCTAATGTCTACCTGGGGCCTGGTGTTTGCCTGAGGCCTTATATCCACCTGGGGCCTGGGCATCCATTTGAGGCCTGATGTCTACCTAAGACCCGGTGTTTAACTGGGGCACAGACTTCTTCCTGGAGCCCGACATTCATCTGGAGCCTGAAGTTCACCTATGCCTGTTGTCTACCTGAGGCCTATGTGTCAACCTAGGGCCTGATGATCACCCTGAGTTCAGTGTTCACCTGGGGCCTGACATCTGCCTGGAGTCTGGGTGTCCACATAGGGCCTGATGATGGCTTGGGACCAAAGTATTTACCTAGGGCCTGAGTGTCTACTTAGAGCCTGACTTCTACATGGTTCATTGTGTCAACCTGGGACCTGATGTCCACTTAGGGCCTAGGTAAGCTCCTTATGACTAAAGCCCACATGGGGGCTGAAACCATCTCACACCTTGTGTTAACCTAGGGCTTAGTGTCCACCTGAGGTCTGCCTGGGACCTGGTGACTCCCTGGGGTCAAGGTATCTACCTTGGGCCTGATGACCAATTGGGGCTTAAGGATCTACCTAGAGACTGGTGTCAACCTGGAACCTGATGTCCACTTGGGGTCTGGTGTACACCTTGGGCCTGATGCCCACCTGGGCATGTGTGTACACTTTGGGCCTAGTGTGCACCTGAAGCCTGGGTGTCAACCTGGGTCTTGATGCACACCTTTAGTCAAGTGTTTAACTGGGGCCTGATGAAATACTGGAGCCTGATTTACACCTGTATACTGGGTCTCCACCTGGGGCCTGATGTCCACCTGCAGCCAGATATCCACCTGGCACCAGATGTCTACCAGGAATCTGGGTGTCCACCTTGAAAATGATGTATTCCAAGAGACTAGGCATGCACATTGGGCCTGGGGTCCACCTGGGTCCTGATGTCTACCTGAGGCTGGTATTGAACTGAGGCTTGTGTGTTCACTTGGAGCCTGATGTTCATTTGGAAACTGGTGTTCACCTAGGACATGGGTATCCACCTGGATCCTGATTTTCAGGTGGGGAGTGGCTATAGACCTGAGACCTGATGGCCACCTATGCTATAAGTAACCCAACCACCTGGGGCCTGGTGTTCACCTGTGGCCTGATATCCACCTGGTACCTATGTGTCAATCTAGTGCCTGGTGTCCACTTGAGGACTAGGTAGACACCTGGGGCTTGGTGTTCACCAGGGGCCTGGTGTTCATCTTGCGCCCAGTGTCCACCTGGACCCTGTGTATCAACCTGTGGACTAGGTGGCCACTTGGAGCTTTATGTGCACCTGGGGCCTGAGAGCTTCCTGGGATCTGATGACCACTGGGGCCTAGCGATCCACCTGGGACATCAGGCTCCAAGTGTACGCCCAGGCTCCATATGGACACCAGGCCAGGAGAATGTCAGCCCTTATCTGAACATCAGGTCCTAGATGGATGCCCAGGTCCCATATGTACATCAGGCCCCAGGTATACACTGGACTCGAGGTGGACACCAGCACTCAGTTGGATACACACACTGAAGGTGGACACCAGGCCCCACGTGAATTCCTACACTCCAGGTGAACATCAGGTCCCAAGTGGATACCTGGACCCCAGGTGGATACTAGTCTCTAAATTAATACCAGGCCTCAGATGGTCCTTAGGAGCCATGTGGGCATTAGTCGTCAGGAAGTTACCTAGGCCCAAAGTGGACATCAGGCCCCATGTTGACACAAGATCTAGTTGGAAGTCAGGCCCCAGGTGGACACCCAGGCCCTAGGTAAATACTTAGGTCCCAAGTTGACAGCAGGCCCTATGTGAACACTCAGAACTCAGGTGGACATGAGGCCTCAGGTGGACATCTGAGTTCATCTGGAACCTCGTGTTACAGGCCCCATGTAAACACCGGGCCTTAGGTGGGTACCCAATCTCTAGGTGGACATCAGAGCTCAGATTGACACAAAGACCCCAGTAGACATAATGTACCAATGAATATCCAGGCCCCTGGTAAATACCCAGGCCCCACATTGACACGAGGGTCTATGTGGACACACAGGCCCTGGGTAGAAAACAGTCCCAAGGCGGACACTGGACTGGACATCAGGTCCCAGGTTGACAACCATGCTTCAAGTTGACACCAGGACCCAAGTGAACATCTGCCCAGCTGAACACTGGTCCCCTGGTGAATATCTAAGCCCAAGGTTGAAATCAGGCCCCATGTGAACACTAGACCCCAGATAAACACTTATGCCTTAAGTGGACATCAAGCCTCAGGTGGTTACCCGGTCCCAAGGTGAACATCAGGACCCCGATGGGTACCAGTTATCAGGTGGATTCCTAGGCCCCAGGTGAATATCAAGCCCTAGGTGGATACCAGGCCCCAGGTGGATACCAGGATCCTGGTAGACATCAGGTCCCAAGAGGACCCTAGAACCCAGGAGTACATTAGGCCACATTAACACGAAGGCCCCAGATGAATACCAGGCCAATTGTGGACATCAGGCCTGAGAAGGGTCCTCAGGCTCCAGGTGGACATCAGGCGCCAGGTGAACATCCAGCACTCAGATGAACATTAAGCTTCAGGTAGACATCATGCCTCAGGTGAACTCCAGGCCCCAGCTAAACATCAGGCCCCAGGTGGATGCCCAGGTTCTGGGTGCACATCTGGCCACAGTTGGACATTCAACCCTAGGTGACCATCAGGCCATGGGTGAATACACAGTTTCCAGGTGGACATCAGATCAAAGGTGAACATCAGTCCCCCAGTGGACATCAGGCCCAAGGTGGACACTGAACTAGAGGTTTACATCAGGCCACACGTTGACACCTAGTCCCAGGTGGACATCAGGCCCCAGGTGGATACCTAGGCTCCCAGTGAATTTGACACCAGGTTGACATTCAGGCCCCCAGTGGTCATCTGGCCTCATGTGAACACTCAGACCCCAGGTGCACATGATGTCTCAACTGGACACCAAACCCCTAGTTTGATACCCAAGGCCCAGGTGGACACCAGGTCCAAGGCTGACACTCAAGCCCTAAATGAATACCAAATTCTAGGTGAACAATTCAACCCAGGTGGTCATTAGGACCCAGCTGGATACCAGTCCCCAGGTTAACACAAGGCCCCTGGTGGGCACCTAGGCACCAGGTGTACATCAGGCCCTATGTAAACACCCAGGTCTCAGGTGAAAACCATGCCACAGATGGACATCAGGCCCTAGGTGGACATCTAGCCCCTGGGCGACATCCAGCCCCAGGTGGACATAACCATTTCCATGGATAAACCATTCCCAGGTGGATATCAGGCCTCAAGTGGATAGCAGTCACCAGGTAGCCATCAGGCCTCAGATAGACACCAAGGTCCCAGATGTATAGCAGGCCCCAACTGAACCCCAGACTCGTGTGGACATCAGGCCACAGGTAGACACCAAGCCTTAGGTAGATACCTAACTTCAGGTAGACATCAGACCCCAGGTGGACACCCAGTTCCCAGGTGGACAATCAGGCCCCAGGCACACATCAGGCCTTAAGTGGACACCCAGGCCCCAAGTTGATATCTGGCTCCCAGGTGATCACCAAGCCCCAGGTAGACACCAGGCCATAGGTGAGCAACAGGATGCAGTAGATCATCAGGCCACAGCTGGATACCAGTCCCCGGTGAACACAAGGCCCCAGTGGGACACAGATCTAAGGCAGACATCAGGCCCCAGGTGGACATACAGGCCTGAGGTGGAATTCACCCTGAGGGGGACATTCGGCCCCAGGTGCGCATCAGGCCTCAGGTGAATAACCAGTCCCCAGGTGGACATTAGCCTGCAGGTCAACCACAGTCCCCAGGTTGATACCTGATCTCCAAGTGGCTACCCAATCTGCAGGGTAACATTAGGTCCCTGTAGGATCCCAGGCTGCAAGTGGATTCCTAGGCCCCTGGTGAACATCAGGTGCAGGTGTCCAAGCAGGTCCTGGGTGGACATAACTGTGTACAGGTAAGGAGTTGACCTGTGGGGAGGGTAAGCAGTCAGCAGCCCACTGGGGTCCTGAGAAGGTTTTCTGGAAGGAGGAGGCCGAGGGGTTGGAAACTTAAAGAAGCGACCTCACTTCCTTGGCAACAGACCCTAACAGAACTAAGAATTCTGGTAGCCAGGCCAGGCACGGTGGCTCACACCTGTAATCCCAGCACTTTGGGAGGCTGAGGCAGGAGGATCATGAAATCAGGAGATCAAGACCAGCCTGACCAACATGGTAAAACCACATGTCTACTAAAAATACAAAAAACAAATAAGGTCAGCAAATCGAGACCATCCTGGCTAACACAGTGAAATCCCGTCTCTACTAAAAATACAGAAATTATCCGGGCATAGTGGTGGGTGCCAGTAGTCCCAGCTACTCAGGAGGCTGAGGCAGGAGAATGGCATGAACCCGGGACGCGGAGCTTGCAGTGAGCCAAGATCTCGCCACTGCACTCCATCCAGCCTGGGCGACAGAGCGAGACTCTGTTTCAGAAAAAAAAAAAAAAAAAAAAAACGAAAACAAACAAACAAACACAAAAAAACTAGTCAGGTGTGGTGCTGTGTGTCTCATGTCTGTAATCCCAGCTACTCAGGAGATGGAGGCAGGAGAAGTGATTGAACCCAGTAGGCGGATGTTGCACTGAGCCGAGATCATGCCACTGCACTCCAGCCTGGCCAACAGAATGAGACTGTCTCAAAAAAAAAAAAAAAAAAAAAAAGAATTCCGATAACCAGGCACCCACATCCTAGAGTTAGCCCCGTAGCCAGCTCACTTGGTGGGAGACACTCAAGAGAGCAAGATGTTCTTGTGCTGCATCCCCACATCTCCAGGCTCTGGCTTCAGGAATGGCAGGAGTGAGAGCCTTTCTTTGCTGATGACACCCTTGTAGGCTCATCCCTCACCCCAGATGCCTCTGGCCATTTGGCAGAAGCCCCCCCCACCCCCTCCCCCAGGTACCACAGGACAGGAGTCACCAGGTAGACATCAGGCCCCAGATGGAGCTAGCAGGCCAGGCCTCACCAGTGTTCCCACCAGGGCCACATCTGCACATTGTCCTTTTCCAGCTGGAGCCTCTGGAGCTCATTGAGACACAGGCACATGGTGAGGTCACCTGCAGTCTGGAAGTCTTTCCAGGGACAATGTTTTCAGGCTGAAATTCCTTTAAATTCAATGAGGTTGTTTTCATGTTTGTAAATTCCAGTGGAAAGCGAGTGATATTGGTGACCTCTCTCCTTTTTCAGCTCCTGCTTCAGGTGCAGAAATACAGCTATTTCCAGTGCCAGCTGTTGAGCCACTGCCAGCACCAGGGCCAGATTCCCCTCCAGGGACAGCGCTGGAGCTAGAGGAAGCTCCAGAGCCCTCCTGCCGCTGCCCTGGGACTGCCCAGGACCAGCCCAGTGAGGAGCTGCCTGACTTCATGGCACCTCCTGTAGAGCCACGGGCCTCAGCCCTGGAGCTGAAAGTGTGGTTGGAGCTGGAGGTGGCAGAGAGGGGTGACCAGCACAGCTCCAGCCAGAAGCTCCCACACTGCTCCCAGTCCTGGGCACAGTGGAAGCTATGGAGGCAGAGACCAGGATGTGCAACCTGGGCTCCTCTGCCTCACTGGAGAGGGACTTCTCTCATTCAGCAGAGCAGCAGCCCTGCTGCTGAAGGGCCTGCTGCTACTGCTGCTGGGGGTGTTTGCCTGCCTGCAGGAGGTGCTGGAGAGCAAGAAAAGGAGCCTGTGAGCAGGGGTTCCAGCAGGTCCTCCTGCTCCCAGAGGTGACCTCCTCCTCCAGGAATGGAGGTTTGCCCTCAGCTAGGCATCTGGGCCATTTGCCTCTAATGTGCTGCCCAGGATGGCCTCTTCTTGACAGGTGGACAGGGGTTGAGGGGGCCAGGGGGCATCTCCAAAGGAAGCTCTTAAACTCAGCAGCAGCACTCCAGAATCTCCATGCCTGCACCTGCCCAAGGATTTATTCATAGCTTAACTAAGAATTTCAAATTTCTACCATAACACTGAAATAAAGTTTGACTTTTTGAAACTTCCATGACTTCTTTCACTCCCTAATATCGTAGATGGTGTTTTTGAGGCAATGTTGAAAACCTCTGATAGTTGCATGTTTTGTTGTGTTTTTTTCTGTGATTAAATTGCCATCTGATCAAGTGATATTGAAAACCCTTCAGGTATGGCTTTTAGAAGACTTTGACCTATTTTTGCTTTTGTTGACTCTCCCTCCAGCTTTGCGGAAAGAGGGATCATGTAGGTTCATTTCTCAGGCAGATCAGTCACCTTTTGCCATCAAAGTTTTAGCATCCATTTCCAAAATTTGGTGTACAAGTTGATATTTTGGTGTTTTTAGCTAATCTGGGGTCAAAACAGAATGCCATAGATGAGGAAGCTTGTAAACAAATTTGTTTCTCTCATTTCTGGAGATGGCAAAATTCAAGATCAAGTGGTTAGCAGATTCCAAGTGTGGTGTGGGCTTGCTTTGTGGTTCATAGACAGCCATGTTTCTACCATGTCCTCACATGACAGAAGGGATGAGGGAGCTCTCTATGGTTCCTTCAATAGGGGCTACTAATCCCACTCATGTGGTCCCTACCTTCATGATCTAATCATTCCCCAAGGCCCTACCTCCAAATATCATCACATAGGGAATTAGATTTCAACACTTGAATTTGAGGGGGACAATAACATTTGGTCTATAGCATCAGGTTACCCAGAGCCTTATGCAATCAGAGGAAATCCAAAATCACCTATAAGTATTCGCTGCTCCCCTCTGGGCTTAGGGAAATCTTTAATTGCAGCTCTTGATTCAGCTTGGTCCAAGCTTAAATTCTACATTTGCCTGCATAACTTGTTCATGGGACAGAGGGAAGTTTAGAGGAAACTGACCATTTGGAGTTTTAGGACAATTGATGGAAGAGGGCTTGGCATCTGGATGAGAAGTGGAGGGAGAATAGAACAAAGGCACAGAAGGAGAGAGCACAGTGAGAAAGGGGAAGAGGGACATCTGGACATAAGGGCCAACTGGAGGGCAGGGAAGGTAATTTTCCTTACATTTTAAACTCAGACCACATATCACATCAGAATCACCTGAGGGAGACATTTTCAATGCATATTCCTGAGTTTCTTCTCTTGGAAATTTTTATTTCTTAAATCTTGAGTTGTGCTGATTTATCCATATTTATCATAAGAATTTTGGATAATTCTTAACTTTGGGAGGCCCAGGCAGTGGATCACTTGAGGTCAGGAATTCAAAACCAGCCTGGCCAATATGGTGAAACCTCATCTCTACTAAAAATACAAAAATTAGCCAGGCATGGTGGTGCACGCATGTAGTCCCAGCTACTTGGGAGGCTGAGGCAGGAGAATCACTTGAGTCAGGGAGGCAGAGACGACAGTGAGCTGAAATCATGCCACTGCACTCCAGCCTGGGCAACAGTGAGACTCCATCTCAAAAAAAAAAAAAATTGTGGATAATTCTGATGCAGTTAGAAAACAAAGCAGAGCTTGACAACCACTGGGTTGGGATGTATATCAAGAAGACATTTGATTATGTAAAATAACTGCAAAACAAACTGAAGGGGAATTATTTTAAAATGCTTGAATATAATTATATAATTCAACTCTTCCTATGTACATAGTTTGACCAGATATTTCATGTCTGCTATACTAAGATTGGAAATGTGTAGAAGTTTTTTTAAAAATCAGGTAGAAGCACAGAAAAAAGGAGTTGGAGAGAAAAGAAAACTAGCTATTGTCTGGTAACAAGAGAAGAGAAGGGAAACGAAGTAGCATATTTTTGTTCATTGTTTGATGGCATCTAAATTATGATCCCAAATATTTTTTTTCTAAGAAATCCAATAATACAAGTATTCAGAGTGGAGTACCAACACTGATTTACTGGAAAGAGAAGTGTACTCTGTTTTGCTGCATAATGTTGAGGGAGAGGGAAAGGAAAATTAGTTGAGTAAACAAGTAAGAGACTGGTCCTCAGGGAAGCTGTCTGCCTGAAAAATCACAACTACTGCACCTACAGATAAGCCCTGAACAGATAAGCATGCAGGGTCCAGCACAGATGCCTTCTGTTCTTTGTGTAATTGGCAAGCTCTCAGGAAAAATTTTCCTCTCTTTTTCAGGCATAAACATGGTGGCCTCTGTGGGAACTTGCACAGGGAGGAGGGGGGCTTACCTAAAACAAACCCACAGTTATACAAACAAGAGAAGCCCACTTTGTGCTTGACTAGAGACATACCCACAGCTGGATATATAAAGGGAATTGTGCCGACAGTTTTATATATAGCTGAGAGGAGTTTCTTATAAAAGCTTTTTGATTCAACTGTAAAAACGGCAATCCACTTGGACGCCCTTGTCTGCTGCAGAGAGCTTCCTCCTTTTGCTTATTAAACTTTCACTCCCACCTCACCCGTGTGCCCCGTTCCTTAATCATCTTGGTGGTCAGATGAAGAACGCCAGGTGATACCTCACAAGAGAGACAGCTACATTGTGTTGCCTTGGCGAGACTGCAACTTTAAGAAGTGTGACTTTTATTGCTGCTGAATTATTTTATCTCCTACCCAATTGAAAATAAAGGATATAAAGTGCTTAGGTTGAACCCAAAGTCCTCTGCTCTAGGTAACATCTTCAGCAGCCACATTAGTAGAGGGATGGGTGGTAATGGTGGAGTAGATGTCTCTTTGCTTCTGACAGGGTGTCTGCTTATGTGTTAAACAAAATAGTATGGTATATATTTCATTAAGAAATCTGCTAAAAAATGAAGTAAAACAGGTTCATGTTCTTAAAAGGCACAGTATTTGCTATGGCAGCAAGACCAAAAGGCTTAAGTAGCAAAAATGCGCGTAGTAGTTACAAACATTTTCATATAAACAAAACAATGTGAGCATCTGTATATGACAATAACTCATGCAAAAAATATTTTTTTAACTGAGACTGAAATCATTTTATACATAACAAAAGTTATCACTGCATTCTGAGGTAACATATTGTTTGTATATAGATGTTGTAAATAATAACTTATTTAAGTTATTCATCATTTATACAACAAATAATTCTTCGGAATCTACAAAATGCTGGTTTTGTTCTAGGCACTGAATGTACAAATTGACTTAAAATATGTGTTCTTAGAGTGCGGTAGATTAAAAAATACAAAATAGACTGAACACAGTGGCTCATGCCTGTAGTCCCAGCACTTTGGGAGGCCGAGGCAGGTGGATCACCTGAGGTCAGGAGTTCGAGACCAGCCTGACCAACATGGTGAAACCCCGTCTCTACTAAAAATACACAATTAGCCGAGGGTGGTGGCACATGCCTGTAGTCCCAGCTACTCAGGAGACAGAGGCAGGACAATCGCTTGAACCCGGGAGGTGGAGGCGGCAGTGGGCCGAGATTCCACCATTGCACTCCAGCCTAGGCAACAAGAGCAAAACTCTGTCTAATATATATACATACATTTTGTATATATACATATATACATATGTGTGTATATATATACATATATGTATATATGTATATGTATAATATACATATATATCTGTCTAATATATATACACATATACATATATAATATATATGTATATGTGTATATATACATATATTATATATATACACACATATATATTAGAGGTTGTACTGCTGAAAACAAGAGCTATTAATAAAAAAATTTCAGGAAACTGTGATTATTTTTAATAGAAGTGGATATTTTAATACAGGTCTCTTGTTTTTTCTTGTGGAAATAAATGACAAGATGGAATTTCTGGGTGTTTGGTATCTGAATATTTAAGTATAGCAGGTATGGTCAGTTTTTCAAAGGCATTTTACCATCTTACTTGTCCATCAGCAACTCATAAGATATTATGTTGAACAATGTCCTCTCCAACAACCTCTAGTATCAGTCTTTGTAAAGTTTGTCAAGTAAATGGGTGTTTTTTTGTTTTTGTTTTTGTTTTTTGAGACAGTCTCACCCTGTCACCCAGGCTGTAGTGCTGTGGTGTTATCTTGGCCCACTGCAGTCTCTGCCTTCCAGATTCAAGTGATTCTCCTGCCTTGGCCTCTCAAGCAGCTGGGACTACAGATGCCCCCCACCACACCCAGCTAATTTTTGTATTTTTAGTAAAGACAGGGTTTCACCATGTTGGCCAGGCTGCTCTCAATCCTGACCTCAGATGGTCCACCTGTCTCAGCCTCCCAAAGTGCTGCGATTACAGTCATGAGCCACTGCACTTGGCTGGGTTTTCTTTTTCTTTCTTTTAAATATATATATATATATATACATATACATATATACACACACACATATATACACACACATATATATGTATATATGTATATATACACGTATATGTATGTATATATGTATATATACACGTATATGTATGTATATATGTATATACACGTATATGTATGTATATATGTATATATACGTATATGTATGTATATATGTATATATACGTATATATATATACACACACACATACTTAAAGTTCTGGGATAAATGTACAGAATGTACAGGTTTGTTACATAGGTATACATGTGTCATGGTGGTTTGCTGCAAAATGGGTGTCGGTTTTGCAGGTAATTATTATATTATTAAAAGATAACAGAATACCTAGCTAAAAAAAATGCAAGGAGGCATTGATGGGCACATGTTTACTGAGCACATCCTGACTCCAGAATTAGAAATCCAATTTATGCCTCTGCAGTCCAATAAAATTTTTCCTTAAGAATCCAAAGATCAGACTTTCACTTCAGCAAACACTCCAATATGGTTTCTCACCTACTCACTCCAACGAAGCTGCTCGTATCAAAACATAAGTGCTATCCATATTGCTAAATTATAAATTGAACCATAACTCCTCGGCCTTCGTCTTAATTTATATATCAGCAGCATTTCACATGGTTGATCTCTACCTCCCCTTGTAAAACTTTTTTTATAGAATTCCAGAAAACTTAACCTACTTTCCCTCCACCATGTTTTTGATAATTACCCCTAGTCCTTTTTTGCAGGTTTCGTCTTTAGTATTTTTTAAATGTTAGAGGATGATTAGGCTCACGACTTTGACTGCTTATCTTTCTTTGCTTTCTTGCTGATTTTTGTGTCATTAATTTCCTGATATTTCATATTACACCTAAACACTGGACACTACACACAACACTCCCTGACTTATCCACGTGGATGTCAGTTAGGAATCTCAAAATTAATATGTTTATATGGAGCCACTGAAACTCCCCAAATTTGCTCTTCCCCATTCTGTTTAATGGCAACTCCCATTGTATAGTTTCTCAGCTCAGTATTCTTGGTGTCCCCTTTTAATTCTGTCTCTGTAGCCCTGTCACTCTCTTTCTGTATCCGTCTGATTCTCTCCTTCTCTCCAAGATCAACAATGGAAGAACCAGGATGCAAACCCAACAAAAAGACCCATGAAAGAAGAAGTAGCTGGACAAGCACAAATTCATTTCTAGAGCTAGTAAGACAAAAACAAAAATGATATGGAAAATATATGATAGCAGGTATTGTTGCCTTGACATAAAAATAATAGCACTATAATTCTTCAATATTATTATGGTTATTAAAGTCACTGAGAAAAAAAGATCTTTTAATATAGGTAAATTCAAACTTTCCTCTCTCTCTCTCTCTATATATATATATGTGTGTGTGTGTGTGTGCGTATATATATAAATATATGACATAAAAATAAAAAGAGAAATACCAATGCAAAAATACAAAGGCCAAAGAGGGAATTTTTAAAATGTTTTTCCTTTCCATAACACAATCTTCACATTAATTATTTAAATTGAGTTCAATATATATATATATGTGTGTGTGTGTGTGCGTATATATATAAATATATGACATAAAAATAAAAAGAGAAATACCAATGCAAAAATACAAAGGCCAAAGAGGGAATTTTTTAAATGTTTTTCCTTTCCATAACACAATCTTCACATTAATTATTTAAATTGAGTTCAATAAATAAACCAAGCTTCCATACAAGACAAGTACTCCTTCAGAATTATCAACACTTTGAGTATAATGTGTAATTCTCTTTCAGCTCCAAGTAGTTTGAGACTTCACAATTCCCAATGTGATTTAAACAGAACCTTCATATATTTCCCTAGCCAGGTGTACTGCACATTTAAAACTAACTCATATATGTGCATGCTATATCTTACCTAGAGTCTTTGTTCTTAAGAATCAATGAATGAGTTCATATTAAGTGCCTATTTTATAGTTACTGCTGTCAAATAGCCTTTTAAGTATCTGTTTTAATATGGATGGTTTGATTTCTGAAACAACCTTTATTCTCTTGAGAGTTAATATCCTAAAATAGAGAATATAGAAAAATTTTTTCTAAAGTATAGAAAAATACAAATGATTTATAAACATTTGAACAAGTATGCTTTCTGAAGTTAAGAGGGGAAAATTAACTGGTTTCTCCCTCCCACCAAAATATAAAATACAAACTTTGTTCTACAGATTACTTGAATGCACTATTCAATTATTTCATAAATATTTTGAAAAATAAAAAGTTATAATAATCCTTAATCACTAAAATATTAGTCATTTCAAGGTATCTAAAATACTTTGAGAAAAATTCAATTTTGTCCATTTCAATTTAGAAAATAAAAATAGGCTGGGCACGGTGGCTCATGCCTGTAATCCCAGCACTTTGGGAGGCCAAGGTGCACAGATCAACTGAGGCCAGAAGTTTGAGACCAGCCTGGCCAACATGGTGAAATCCCGTCTCTACTAAAAATACAAAAATTAGCCAGGCGTGGTGGCATCTGCCTGTAATCCCAGCTACTCGGGAGGCTGAGGCACAAGAATCACTTGAACCTGGGAGGCAGAGGTTGCAGTGAGCCAAGACTGCACCACTGCACTCCAGCCTGGGTGACAGAGCAAGACTCTGTCTCAAAAAAAAAAAAAAAAAAAAAACAAGGAAAAAGAAAAAGAAAAAAAATAGTGTGTTAAAGAACTCAAAAAAGTCAGTAATACAAAACAACAGTGTGCTTCTATAAAAGCAAGGTCAGGTCCAGACATTTAACTGTCTAAAATGCCCACCCTTTTTTCAGGTTTTTCATTCCAGGTAATCGTTAATTTATTGCAAACTAAGTCTTTTACTTGATTCGAAACTGACATATATGTTAGCCCTGATTAAAATTAGAAGAGAAAATCTTTAAAGTAGTCATTTAACCATTGTTTCTAAATATTACAAAATTATCAAGAAGAAACCATAAAAAAAGAGCTTCAAATAAATTTAAGGAAAATCTTATAGAATTTTACATGTATAAGAATTAAAGTTTGCACATATTACCTTCACCGAGTTTGAAACTATCCAACCAGAATGCTATCTAAATAACACAGAAGACACAGTCTTTATATTCTAGAGTAAAATGTAAAGTAGAGTAAAGTAAAATGTAAAGAAAACTTTACATTTCTTTTTTTTTTCAGAGAAAGATACGCCACTTTTATAATAGACAAAGTTAACCTGCCTTAATTATTAGGAACGCTTATAAATCAACAAGAAAAGGAAAGCTATTCATTAGAAACATGAACAGGTGGCCTAAACAGCAAATTTACAACGAAAAAGAAAGACAATGGCTTCTGAACATACTAAAAGATATTTAGCTTGTAATTGTAAATGTTTGTCTAGCATGGAGCTAACCTGCACAATGTGCACATGTACCCTAAAACTTAAAGTATAACTAAAAAAAAAAAAAAAAAAAGAACACAGGCGCTGTCCAACTGCAGCCTGGTAGTAAAGTTGCCCTATTCCACTTCGTTTCTCTTCCTACGTTTCTAAAGAGAAGAGACACAAATAAATACCTATATATAGGCAAAGATTTCCTGCCCAAAGACAATTTTAAGATAAACACTAGATGTATTATCATACTTATTGGTGTACTTACAATTTAAAAAGTACTCATTCAAACAATACTTACTGAGTTCTTACTACTTCAGATAACTTAATGTACTGGGCAGGATAAATTTTACTTCCTAAAGACATGAATTGGGTTCCCAAATTACTAGCTCTATGGCTTTTGGCAAATTACTTAGCATCTCTGAACCTATTTTCATCTCTGAAAAAGGGGAATAATAATGCCTACTTTGTGGATTCCTTGTGAATATTATAAACAGATAATGTATGAAAACTATGAAGAAAAGTTCCCAATGTATTTGGCACCCATAAATAACATACCATTCACTAAACTACTATTTTAATTTTATCTACTATGTCCTCATGATGAGGTTCATTTATGCTAAAGTTGATTATTAGTTACCCTTCAGAGTCATTCATTCATTCAAAAAATGTACTAAGAGCCTACTTTATGCCAAGTACCCTGTCCCAACCTTGGATCATGGATATATAAAGACAGACAACATACGCACACTCAAGGAAGTTTCACTAGAGAACCAGTTATGAGAACAATAGAGAATATCTAAAATACAGATTTGAGAGTAATAAAAGTAATTACTATAAGTAACAGGGAAGGAAAGACAAACAGAGAAGAAAGACTATCATAGAAGTATTCACTAAAAGCATAAAATGAACCATAAGACTATGCTTGAAGGATGAAAAGGAATTGTTCAGTAGACAGGGGTAAAAAAAACATTCCAGGTGGAATCTTAATATGATACAGCACAGATGCTTGACAAAACTTTCTTCAGTGTGTAGGTTTAGAAGGAAAAACAAAAACAAAAACAAAAACAGGCAAAGACCAGATTATAAACAGACCTTTAGGAAACTGGCCTTTGTTTTTTGCATAATGTGGTATAACTAAATAATTTTGAGCAGGGAAGTTAAACGATCAGCTTCATAGTTAAGGAAAATACCTGGCAGCAATGTGGAGGTGAGATAGGTAGGCAAGTGTGGACAAAGATAAAACTGAAAAACCACTGCAAAGGTTTAGGTAAGACACCATAAGCCGCTGAACTAAGACAAAGTCATTAGTAATTTTAAAATGAGGATGGGAATTAACTAACAACTGATAGGAAGTGTTAACATACAACAGGGGAGTCTAAGATGGCTTCCAATTTTCACTTAGATGGGTAAGGGTACCATTAACTTAAGATCATTAATACAGAAAAATTAATCAGATTTGGAGTTTATCAAGGTTTGCTTTTGGTTGTAACAATAATATATGGTAAAATTAAATGAATAAATAAATGAATGCACTGATGAATTAATGAACTGATCTCAGTTAAGACCAGAGTACTTATTTACAAGAAAAGTAACTTTTCTCTTTCCTTGGTACATCAAACTGTACTCTACAGATAACGGACACAAGTGAGTTTTTCAATGGTTAAAAAAAGCCTAACTTTTGACCTTATATATGTTGACTAAAGAAAATAAAAACAAACTTGGAAACTAGCTGTGCATACTGATATTATGTATATATAGTGAAGTCTGCATTTAGTTTGAGACTCAAAAAGAAATTTATAAAAGAAGGACACAACCAGGAATAAGGGGAAAAAAAAGATCCATATTAAGAATCCACAAGATATATATTACAAATTGAAGATATGGAAATAAATTGAAGACAAAAAAGTACAGATGATATCAATAATAGCTAATATGTCTAGAGCACATATTACCATTAGGTAACATGCTAATGGTTTATACCCATTTTCACAAGTTCTAACAGCTGGTAAGTGGTGCAGCTGGGAAAGCAAAAGTTTTAATGTAAAGATTTCTTTTTGAAAGGCCAGTAAATCTCTTATTAGGAAGGATAACAACAACTTAGCTAGGGCATCTGTGGGAAATTAAAGAAAGGAAGAAATAAGAGAATAAATTTATTTTGAATAATGAAACACAATGAAAGCAAATACTTATGACTTTTCAAGGTTTTTGAGAATCTTCACAGAAGACTTTTAAAAATCCACATCATTCTCTGGCCCTGCTCCTAACTAGACCCTTAGTATCATTGCATATTGAGAGCTTTACAAAGGAGAATGTGTTTTCCACAAGTAAACAGTGAAGAAAACACAAAATAGAAAAAGTGAGAACAAATGGGTTAAAGCGCTTTTTATTGGCTAATGACAATTTCATTTGGTTATAACTTCACTCTAATTGTTTGCATGTATATTCTTTAAACCACTGTTTCCTAAAACTGTCTGATGAGAAAGTTACCTAGCATATTCATTACAAACACACAATCCTAACATGAAAAATTATAATACCAACAATCTGTACTTCTAATCAATTCCACTGAAATTCAAAATAATTTGGCAATTTTAGCAAACAATCTTGGTCTTATCTTAGTTTTAATAAAACAGAATTTCCAGAGCAAAGGCAATGTGATTGGTATTAAAGAAATCAATTTGTATTAAAAAAGAAAGAATACACCATTATAACGAACGAATATATTTATTCAGATCTTTGCTTTTTAAACTATTTTCTAAGTATATATTGATGAATTATTGTTAAATTGATATTCTTTAATAGAAACCACAATTGCTGACATTAAATATACAACAAATATTTTCATTAGAATCACATAAAATCTAAACAAATTTTTGAAAATACCACCCAAAATATTTTTTTTCTGTATATGACAAGACACACATCAGATCATAAGCTACAAGAAAACAAACAAAAAAGATATGAAAAAGATATAAAGACCTCCCCCTCACCACATTTGGATTCATCATATCTGTTATGATTGTACCATTAATCACAAAGGGTAAGGCGATATTTCTGTTAGGAGGAGGCAGTGTGCCCTAAACAACGTTGACAATCTCACTGTCATATACCCAAGAATGAACCCTGAACCTGGAAGGGCAAAAAAGCCTTAAACATGTGAGATGGGAACTGCTATGCACTCTGTCCTTGTTTTCTTTCATCTGGACATTCAGATGGTTTGTTGCTCTGACACAAAGATGGAGTCTGGTACACACGCAGGAAAATCTCTCTAGAAAATGCCACCCGATTATGAATGAATTATCTCTTATAATTCTAATTATACAGTTGCACATTTCTCTGCATTTTCTCTTTACAGCAGTTTTTAAAATGTGTTTTGACCTTGTTTTTGCTATTATTTGGGATATTTAGTAAAGACATATTTTATGAGCCAAAACTAACAGTACAGCAACATTCAACTCCTTGAAGCCAGCATTATTAAAGCATCACAAAATAACAAAACCTCCACTCTTAGGAAACAAGATTCAGAACTACTAGCATTAGGTGAATCTCCCCAAGAAAACTATGTGTGCATTGCTTAATCTGGGGGTTTAACATTTAACTTTTTAAAAAAAGAGGCAAAGATTTCTAACTCCCTAGTGCCTACAATGGTGTCCAATACTCAGTAAATAGTAAGTATCTATTGAAAGAATGCCATAGAACAGATGAGACTGAGATAATGAGAGAATGTAAGAGAAATACACGCAAGAGATCAAAGCACTGACCTTACAGAAGACAAAAATTAGACATAAAAGTAAAAAGAAAATGCAAACAAGGATAAGAGAAAACCATTTAAAGCATAGGAAATCCAGTGAAAGAGAATACTACAGAGGTCATAAAAGGATAGTTAAGAATTCTGTCATAACAAGTGAGTTATAAAAATATTTACTTTTACCTACCTTACGTGGTTGAAAATCATATTTCGCACAATGCTGAAAACATTTTCCTTTGGACTTCGATGATGTGACCATAAAACAGTTGCCAACAAAATGAGCAGAGTAACCAACTCCTTTGCTAGCATGAAAACTGTAAAGACAACTGAGAATAGTATAATATCGTCTGATAAAAAGAACTAAACACCTAATGGCTATTAAACATTCCTATAAAAATAAAACTTATTTCCCTGTATGGTAGAAGGAGTTTAGTATGTGTCAAATAAAAACTAAAGAAAAATATAAAAGGTTTAGTTATAAGTAAATATAAGACATTTAAACTAGGAAATAAAAGACTATGGAAGCTTTTAGTATTTCAATCTAAAATCTCAGAAATACATAAAAACAAATTAATTGCCAACAAAACCCTACCACCAAGTAGACATTATCTACCTTTAAGGACCATTTGCAATCAGCAAATACAGAACACATTTATACAAAGTTCACATTTTAAATGACAACCTGCTCTCTAATTCTGGTATACCTTTGAAAATAGCATACAAATTAAAAAGAAAAAGGAAAAAAAAAAACTTGGTCATAGTCAAGTTTGATAAATACTGCAGCTGATCGAGCAAAGCAGTACATTTTTAGTTTAAAAAATTAAAAAGATGTAACTATGAAATATAGTTGTTTTCTTCTACAGAAGCATTCCCTTAGCTGTAAATTTAATCATGAAGTAGAAAAATGTGTAATCATTGAAAAATGAAGGTACCACTGAAATTAATGTATAATCTCCCAAAATGACCACTTTGAAGTTCAACCCCATTTATGTTTGGAAGTTCAGATGCTTATTTAAAACTCGCTCTCATGTTATCCATATATAGTATTTTATAATAGAGCTTAAAAGATAGTAATAGCGCACATATTTCTGTGCTCACATTTCTGACCCAGGCATTATAAAAGGGCTTTAAATATGATTCTCTCATTAAATCCTATGGGATAGGCACTATTCCTATCCTCATTTTATAGTTGAAGACACCAAAAGTACAAGGTGAATAGTAGGTGGTGAAGCCAGAACTTGAACACAGGCAGTCTTATTTCAGTGTATTGCAAGTATTACATGAGTACATATATATAAACACTTACAATGCCTAACATATAGAATGGCAATCAATGAATGTTTGATGTTCTTATAGGTAAGTATGCTGTACTGTGCATTACTGGCATACTAAAATTACAGAGGTTTCAATCCTTACAGATCAACACATTGTTAAGTTGATCAACTCATTCTAGTGGTTTTCAGTAGCAATCCATTTGGTTAAAGGAGATTGAATCTTTAAAGCCAAAAATGACTGAGCTAGAGAATGTTAATGGAATCAATATTGAAGAAATGCAAGCATTAAGAGATAATGTTCATAATGTTAACAACATTGAAACCAAGAAAGGCAAAGCATGACACTTATTACTCAGCAACATAACCACTGATATTTATAACCAAAAAGGATTTAGATCCATTCATAAGCAGAAAAGGAATAACGTAGGACTCCTTTGAAAATAGCAATCAAATAAAATGTAGCCATTCTACGGAATAAATGAGAAAGTAGCTGATTATTTCACCTGACTTCAAGAAACATCTGAATGGATTTATTTATTTTCCTAGACTTTATTCAAATTCTACATAAAAGATAATTACCCATTATGACTTTAAAATTCATCTGTTCCCCAAACAGATCCTTCACGTTGCTGATAATGGCCTTTCTCAAATACAACATGGACCTTCCATGTCAAAAATCTTCTGCATTCAGAATAAAATTGTAATTTCTTCAGGTTATACAAGACTTCCCACATGCTATGGCTCCAACAAACCCTTTCGATTTTATCCTCCTCTAGTACCCAACCCCACATTCCAAAGTACATCTAAATATACCAGCTGTTCCACTTGTTCTTTTACAGTTCCTCTTCCTATACATCACGTTGCTTCTATCCAAATCATTCTTCCTTCCAACAAATTCTCGATTATTCTTTAATAGCAGACTAATATGTTCCTCACCTGTGAAGCTTTTCTGGACTTCAACCTAGCTTGGTTTCTCTTTTCAGTTGTGTCCCCATAGTTTTGAGTACCTAAATCTACAGTATCAGTTATAAAACAAGCTGTATTTGCATGTCTAGCCATCAGAGTTCTTCAAGAATAAGGAATGTAATCTACTCCAAACATAATGGCTGAAGATATAGAAAATACTCTGTAGGTGGCCAATAAATAATTTCAAAGTAGTCAAAGAATTCTAAGTGCTTGCCGTGAAAAAAAGTACACATACACACTATTTCAAATGAGTTAAACCCTATACTAACCTTTCAGATTTTAGTGTGTAAGCAACTATTTCAGGCAGTTTTATTATCATACAATATAACTAGCATTTTATTATCAAACAATATAGCTTTTCTTATCAATTTGCTATAAATGTTTAATTTAGCCACCTTCTAGTGACACTTTTACTACATTATTAAATAAAAAGTACCCCATTGAACTTAACATACTACAATACATTCAGATGTGAACAGTTAGAAGTGTTTTGGTGGCTACTGGTTCTTCCTTAGTATAATATTTAAAGTTTAATTTCTCTGTTAAAAAGCAAGACAGAGGTATTTTTCTGACATTTATTCTCTTTTCTCATATCCTTCCATCATCAAGCTCTTTTGAAAGGAAATACTAGAAATTACAAAAAGTGAAAAATTTTGTGTTATTAATATTATTACTGAGAAAAAGATAGGAGAATTAAGAAGCTTTATATAATGGCAATGTCAAAATATGAACTTCTATGGTACGATCACCCTCACTGTCACTTTTACATTTCAGTGTTGATGAATTATGTACTAGTAAACTACTATGCATGTAATTTTGGCTCATTCTCTAAACTGCACTCCATAGAGTAGCAGGCAATTTACAAAAAAAAAAAAATTAAGAGCTTAAACTCAGATATAAGAATTGAAGGATCATATGATGTTCTATAAAACATGTGTACACATAAGTCTATATTAATAAATTCCTATTAAGTAACTCTAGAATTTATAGAAATGCTACTATTAATATATCTGTATTAAAAAGGTATTTTAAGAAACAGATGTGTGAGTCTCATTTTTCACCAAGTTAGCCATCGCTCCCCAATACAGGGGTGCTAAGTCATTATAAAAAAAGATACATGCCACCCTGAAGGTAATTACATATGATTTTTAATATATTTTCTCAGAAAATCAAATTTTTGGAAATATTTAAATTCAAAGCATTCTTTTTGCGATTTTGCATTCTTTTAACCCATTTTTCATTCCATTCCTTCTCATTTAATGTCTTGTTACATAAATTTTAAACATAATTAAATGCGTAAGTCAAAATGTTTAAGAGTATTCTCTGGTATCTGAACTACTTTGCAGGATCAGATATTATACTGTGGAGAGTAATATCAGCACTTTTATAATTATGAAAATGCTTTTATGTCAGAAGATACTTAAGCTGAAGATTCATGGGTTACAAAAAATAAACATTTCAAACTTTAAACTTATTTTCTGGAATGATACTCGCTCTGAAATAATATTCAAAACACTTTTCCGAAATGCATCTAGCCACACAGGAGAATGAGCATGCAAGGAGGTAGAGGGTTGGTGGTGAAAAAATTATAGATTTCAAAGTTATTGTTTGAAATAACCCAAACAAGCAAAACATTAGTATTTTTATCTTGAAATTCTTGGTGAATTTTATGTTCTAGCCCATAATATATTAGTTTATTTTAACACAAAAGTTTCTTCCAAAATGGACATGTCCAAAAGATACACCATGCTGGCGACGGGGGTGGCGGCGGCGGCAGCGAGTTCGGTTGCGCGTGGCGCACCGGGTGGGAGCGGAGACCAGGCCGGGAGCAGGCGCCACCGCCAGCGACCATGGGGAACATGTTGGCCGCCAGCTCGCCGCCCGCAGGGCCGCCACCTCCGCCCTGGCCGCCGGGCTTCACGCTGCCGCCGCTGAGAGGCGGCCTGGGCGCCGGCACCACTAGGAGTCGAGGTTCGGAACGGACCCCCGGGGCTGCAACCGCCAGCGCCTCAGGGGCCGCTGAGGATGGGGCCTGCGGCTGCCTGCCCAACCCGGGCACATCCCAGGAGTGCCACCGGAAGTGTAAGCAGCTGTTTCCCATTCAGATGGAGGGTGTCAAGCTCACAGTCAACAAAGGGTTGAGTAACCGTTTCCAGGTGAACCACACAGTAGCCCTCAGCGCAATCGGGGAGTCCAACTACCACTTCGGGGTCACGTATGTGGGGACAAAGCAGCTGAGTCCCACAGAGGCGTTCCTTGTATTGGTGGGTGACATGGACAACAGCGGCAGTCTCAACGCTCAGGTCATTCACCAGCTGGGCCCCGGTCTCAGGTCCAAGATGGCCATCCAGACCCAGCAGTCGAAGTTTGTGAACTGGCAGGTGGACGGGGAGTATCGGGGCTCTGACTCACAGCAGCCGTCACCCTGGGGAACCCAGACGTCCTCGTGGGTTCAAGAATTCTCGAAGCCCACTACCTCCAGAGCATCAGGCCTTGCCTGGCCCTGGGCGGAGAGCTGGTCTACAACCGGCGGCCTGGGGACGAGGGCACTGTCATGTCTCTAGCTGGGAAATACACATTGAACAACTGGTTGGCAACGGTAACGTTGAGCCAGGCGGGCATGCACGCAACATACGACCACAAAGCCAGTGACCAGTTGCAGGTGGGTGTGGATTTTGAGGCCAGCACAAGGATGCAGGATACCAGCGTCTCCTTCGGGTACCAGCTGGACCTGCCCAAGGCCAACCTCCTCTTCAAAGGCTCTGTGGATAGCAACTGGATCGTGGGTGCCACGCTGGAGAAGAAGCTCCAGCTCCTGCCCCTGACGCTGGCCCTTGGGGCCTTCCTGAATCACCGCAAGAACAAGTTCCAGTGTGGCTTTGGACTCACCATCGGCTGAGCCCTCCTGGCCCCCGCCTTCCACGCCCTTCCGATTCCACCTCCACCTCCACCTCCCCCTGCCACAGAGGGGAGACCTGACCCCCCTCCCTTCCCTCCCCCCTCAGGGGTTGGGGGGGACATCGGAAAGGAGGGACCCCCCCACCCCAGCAGCTGAGGAGGGGGATTCTGGAACCGAATGGTGCTTTGGGATTCTGAGTACCAGGGGCAGTGTGCCCAGTGGGCATGGGGTCCCAGGAGGGATTCCGGAATTGAGGGGCACGCAGGATTCTGAGCACTAGGGGCAGAGGCGGTCAGACAACCTCAGGGAGGAGTGTCCTGGCGTCCCCATCCTCCAAGGGGCCTAGGCCCGCCCCGAGGGGGCAGCGAGAGGAGCTTCCCCATCCGGGGTCAGTCCACCCTGCCCCGCCCACTTTCCCATCTCCTCGGTATAAATCAAGTTTATAAGTTATGGAAGAACCAGGACATATAACAGAAAAAAAAATATATATATATACGTGGGGAAAAAAAAAAGATACACCATGCTTATCTAAGGCTTTTAGTACCTCCTGTCACAGTTGCATATATGCCAGATTGAGGGGCACAGACCTAG
The DNA here is from genome assembly GCF_028858775.2 of Pan troglodytes. NCBI lineage: Eukaryota > Metazoa > Chordata > Mammalia > Primates > Hominidae > Pan > Pan troglodytes. The sequence continues at coordinate 12,838,379 of NC_072414.2, forward strand.
GGGAATTTGATAAAATGCTCATTATACAGAACTGTAATACCTATTGTGGCATTTTAATTATGTAAAAGCTTAATGAAATACTACATAAAAAGATACTGTTTATTTTTCTGATAGATTTCATAGCACTCCGTGGTACTGAGATTTTCTAAAATTTAGAAAACAACATTAGTAATTATATTTGTCTACTATAGTAAGTATATTTTTCTTCTTTCACTCTTCAGGCTTTCCATTAATATAAACAGTAAAATTTCCATACATTTCCATTTATTTTAAATCAAAGTAGTGTCAACAAATCTACATTACCTATAGAATATAAAGAGAAGTATGTGAAACTTTATAAACTTTTAAGTTATACTTTCCTAACAGACAACCCCATACCTGCTCTCATGTCATCTACAGCACTCATTTTCAGCAATACTTGTTTAATTAGCCCAACTTCTGTGCTAGTCTGTACATTCCAAACACTTTTTCATAGAATGGCTGTAAACATGCTCCCTATTTCTGCTTGACATGTCACATCACAGTGCTCTAGAAGCTCTGTCATGCGTATTATACTCTCAGCATCCTGGATAATAAAGTTCATGTCCAGTTCAAATTCTCCACCAACCAGCTGAAAGTAAACAGAAAGAAACAATAGTGTTAACATGGGAGGTTACTGATAACAGTAGAATAAAATAATAACAAGAGTTCAAATCTACCACTCTAAAAAAATTTCAAGGCTTTTGGTGTAAAATTACTTTTTATAAAAAGTATAAGAGCTACAGATAAATGACAGGCATTGTAAGCATTGAAACTAGCGAACACTGAAGGGGTGGCCTGCCGCTCCACACCTGTGGGATATCTCATCGGGTGGGATGAGAGACTGAGAAAAGAAATAAGACACAGAGACAAAGCATAGAGAAACAACAGTGGGCCCAGGAGACCAGCACTCAGCATACCAAGGATCTGTACCGGCACCAGTCTCTGAGTTCCCTCAGTTTTTATTGATTATTTTTTTCATTATCTCAGCAAGAGGAATGCGGTAAGAGAGCAGGGTGATAATAAGGCGAAGGTCAGCAAAAAAACATGTGAGCAGAAGAATCTATGTCATAATTAAGTTCAAGGGGAGGTACTATGCCTGGATGTGCACGTTGGCCAGATTTATGTTTCTCTCTGCCCAAATATCTCAGTGCAGTAAAGAATAACAAGGCAGCATTGCTGCCAACATGTCTCGCCTCCCGCCATAGGGCAGTTTTTCTCCTTTCTCAGAACTGAACAAATGTACAATCGGGTTTTATACCGAGACATTCAGTTCCCAGGGACAGGCAGGAGACAGTGGCCTTCCTCTATCTCAACTGCAAGAGGCTTTCCTCTTTTACTAATCCAACTCAGCACAGACCCTACACGGGTGTCAGGCTGGGGGACGGTCAAGTCTTTCTCATCCCATGAGGCCATATTTCAGACTATCACATGGGGAGAAACCTTGGACAATACCTGGCTTTCCAGGGCAGAGGTCCCTGTGGCTTTCCACACAGTGCACTGTGCCCCTGGTTTATCGAGACTAGAGAATGGCGATGACTTTTACCAAGCATACTGCTTATAAACATTTTGTTAACAAGGCACGTCCTGCACAGCCCTAGATCTCTTAAACCTTGATTCCATACAACACATGTTTTTGTGAGCTCAATGTTGGGGCAAACTGGCTGGGACAAAGTGGCTGGGGCAAAGTTACAAATTAACAGCATCTCAGTGAAGCAATTGTTCAAGGTACAGGTCAAAATGGAATTTCTTATGTCTTCTCTTTCTACATAGACACAGTAACAGTCTGAGCTCTCTTTCTTTTCCCTACAAACAGAAATCTAATTTTCACATACATGGGAAAGGGTGATTTCAAATCTAGTAAATCAGAGCAAACTACAGCATGTGATTCCTGGATGGGATTCAGGAAAAATTCCTAAAAAGAGGGTTTGGCCTTTAAAAGTGATAATCAACAGAAAATATAGAATTTACTAAGGATAAATTTTAAGACATGAAATTCATTTTCCTTTTTGATATTACTAGTCTTACAGATAAAGAGATGTAACTGGGGCATAATCTCCATATACAGAAGATGAAGAAATATGAAACTGATACAACTTACAATAAATGTTGCAATAATGAAATGAATGTTAAAAATAAGTTGAACAGAAATATGCAAGGTCTTGTAATGCTTGTTTTTTAAGCACAAATGTGAATTGGGTAAAGAAAGCTGATTTAACAGCAACACATTTGACTTCAATATTATGGCAAATGAGTCCAAAGTCATACTGCCCCTCCCATTTGGTATTTTAAGTACAGTAATAGACAAATACACACAGAATAAAATACCATAATAATACTCTGTTACTCTCTGTTGATCGAATCCCATAGGAACTATTATATTCAGTTATAAGCATCATTCTTAAAAAAGAACACTGTCAAACTGGATATCCTTTTGGTCTAAAGAATGATAAGATTTAGGAATAAAATAATAATCATATACAACATCTCGCAAATTCAAAGTAATTAATTCCTTTGTTCATTCAATAAATAATTTATTAAGGTCTAGAAGTTACTGTTCTGGGAACTAGAATATATGAACATCCAAGATAAAGACCATGCACTAACAGTGCTAAATTCTAGGAACAAAGATTTATATGTATGTATGCATACACTACTTTATTCCAAAAAAAAACACTGAAGGTGGCTACAAGTTATGTAAAGCATGAAGGAAGGCATAAAATATGAGTAGATGAGAAAAGAGGAAGCAAAGGAAAAACAAGATTAGGAACAGACAGGGAGTAGAATTAGGATCAAGAAGTAGAAATAATTTCCTATCACTGAAAGGTATTCGCAAATACTGACAGGTCAGCACAGAATATGATATAAATAAGATAAATAGTAACAATACCACCACCTAACCTTACATGGCGTTTAGTACTGTTTTAAAGGTTTTACATCCATTATGACACTATTCTTATCTTCATTTTACAGAGAAGGAATCATAGGCACAGAGTTATAAGTACGTTGAAGAATGTTACAAAACGGGTAAGAGACCCAGGATCCAAGCACAAGACGTCTGTCTTCGTGCAAGTTCATATAAACATTACAATCTCATTTAAGAATTTTTTTTAGGAGGGAGGTGAGACAAGATGGCAGAACAGAAAACTCCACAGATCATCCTCCTACCCCTACCACAAGGATACTAAGTTAACAAACAACTACACAGAAAAAAGCATCTTCATAAGAGCTAAAAATCAGGTGAGCACTCACAGTACCTGGTTTTAACCTCGTATCACTGAAAAGACAGAAAAACAGTTCTGAGTCTCCGATGCCACCCCTCCCTGACCCCAGCAGCATGGCTTGGTGCCAAGAGCATCTCTGGGTGCTGGTGAAGGGAGAACAGAGCAATTGTGAGGCACTGAACTCAGTGCCATTTTGTTGCAGCAAAAAGGAAAACCTGACCAAACTAAGCTGAAGTCCACCCAAAAGAAGGCATGTCAACCAGACTTAGCCAGAGGGCAATCACTGATACCAGCAGTCCAAACCTGACTGCCCGCAAACCTCAGTACCAAAGGCCACAGTGCTCTTGCTGTCTAAGTAAACTTGAAAGGTAGTCTAGGCCATAAGGACTGCACCTCATAGGTGAGTCCTAGTGCTGAACTAGGCCCAAAGACAATGGACTGAAGTGGCATGGGACATACTGAGATACCAGCTGGGGCAGCTAAGGGAATGTTGGCATCACCTCTCCCCTAACCCGAGACTGCACAGCTTGTGGATCCAAAAGAAACCCCTTCCTTCCACTTGAGAAGAGGAGAGGGAAGAGTTGGGAGGAGTTTGTCTTGCATCTTGCTTATCAGCTCTGCCACAGAAGGACAGTGCACCTTGAGGTCATGAGGCCCTTGTTCCAGGCTCTAGCTCTGGGATGACATTTCTAGATACACCCTGGGCCAGAAGGAAACCCACTGCCTGGAAGGAAAGGACCTAGTCCTGGCAGCATTCATCATCTGCTAACTGAAGAGCCCTTGGGTCCTGAATAACCAGCAGTGATACCCGGGTACTACGTTGAGGACCTTGGTGAGCTTCTGAGACTTGTTGGCTTCAGGTGAGACTATGCACATTACCAGCTGTGGTGGCTATGGGGCAAAACTCCTTCCACTTGATAAAAACAGAAGGAAGAGTAAAGGGGACTTTGTTTTGCATCTTAGGTACCAACACCACCACCGTGGGGTAGAGCACCAAGTGGGCTTTTGGGTTCCCAATTCTAGGACTTGACTCTTGGACAGCATTTCTAGACCTGCCCTTGGCCAAAGGGGAGCCCACTGCCCTGACGGGTGAGTCCCAGGCCAGGCAGTATTCACCACAAGCTGATATAAGAGCCCTTGGTCCTTAAGGGACCATCGGTGGTACTTTGGCAGTACTCCTCATGGCCAGGTGTGGCGGTGGCTACGGGGTAAGGCTCCTCAGCTTTTGGAAAGGGGAAAAAGTGGAAAGAGTGGGAAGGATTGTGTCTTGTGGTTTGAGTGCCAGCTCAGCCACAGTACAACAGAATGCCAAGTAGATTTCTAAGTTTTTTGACTCTAGTCCCTGACTCCTCTATGGCATCTGTGGACCCACTGGTGGCCAGGGGGACTTTGCCACCCTGAAGAGAAGGACACAGGCCCAGCTGACTTTTCTACCTGCCAATTGTAGAGTCCCAGGGCCTTGAGTGAATATAGGCTATAGCCAAGGAGTGATTAAGACAGGCCTTGGGCAAGACCCAGCACTGTGCTTGCTTCAGGTGTGACCCAGCACCTGAAGTGGTGGTGGTGGTCATAGGGGTGCTTGTATCATACATCATACCAGCCCTAGCTTTACGTGTCTCAGAACAGAGAGAGAGAGAGACTCTGTGTTCTTGGGAGAAAGTAAGGGAAGAGAAAAAGAGACTCTGCCTGGTAATCCAGAGAATCACCCCAGATCTTATCCAAGGCCATCAAGGCAGTACCTCTACAAGTCTGCAAGAACCAGTGTCACTGGAAAACCTTCCCAAGAAGGATGGCTACAAATAAGCTCAGGCGATGAAGAGTACAATAAATACCTAACTCTTCAATGCTCGGGCCCCGAGGAACATCTACTAGCATTAACACCATCCAGAAAAACAGGACCTCACCAAATGAACTAAATAAGGCACCAAGAATCAATCCTCGAGAAACAAAGATATGTGACCTTTCACATGGAGAATTCAAAATAGCTGTGTTGAGGAAACTCAAAGAAATTCAAGATAACACAGAGAAGGGATTCAGAATTCTATCAGGTAAATTTAACAAAGATATTGAAATAATCTTAAAAAATCGAGCAGAAATTCTGGAGCTCAAAAATGCAGTTGGCATACTTAAGAATTCATCAAGTCCTTCAAGAGCAAATTGGATCAAGCAGAGGAAAGAATTAATGAGCTTCTGAAGAAAGGCTATTTGAAAACACACAGAGGAGAAAAAAGAATAAAAACCAATGACACATGCTTACATGATCTAGGGAATAGCCTCAAAAGGGCAAATCTAAGAGGTATTGGCCTTGAAAAAGAGGTAGAGAACAGGGTTAGAAAGTTTATTTTGAGTAAACCTTCAAATAACAGAGAACTACCCAAATCTAGAGAAAATATCCAAATACAAGAAAGTTATAGAATACCAAGCAGATTTAACCCAAAGAAGACTACCTCAAGACATTTAATAATCAAACGCCCAAAGGTCAAGAATAAAATAAGAATCCTAAAAGCTGCAAGAGAAAAGAAACAATAACATACAAAGCAGCCCCAATACATCTGGCAGCAGACTTTTCAGTGAAAACCTTATATGCCAGGAGACAGTGGCATGACATATTTAAATTGCTGAGGGAAAAAAACTTTTACCCTAGAATAACATATCCAGTGAAAATATCATTTGACCATGAAGAGGAAATACAGACTTTCCCAAACAAATAAAAGCTAAGGGATTTCAACAACAGCAGACCTGTCCTACAAGAAATGCTAAAGGGGGTACTCCAATCAGAAAGAAAAGGGCATTAATGAGCAATAAATGATCACCTGAAAATACAAAACTTACTGGTAATATAAGTACACAGAAAAATACAGAATATTATAAACACTGTTACTGTGGTTTGCAAACTACTCTTATCCTAGGTAGAAAGACTAAATGATGAATTAAACAACAATAATAACTACAACAACTTTTCAAGACATAGGCAGTATAAGATATAAACAGAAGAAACAAAAAGTTAGAAAGCAAGGAAATGAAGTTAAGGCAAGTTTCTACTAGTTTTCTTTTTGCTTGTTTGTTTGCTTATGCAAATAGTGTCATGTTATCAGGTTAAAATAATGAGTGATAAGATAGCATTTGCAAGGCTCATGGTAACCTCAAACCAAAAAACATACAATGGACACACAAAAAAATAAAAATCAAGAAACTAAATCACCAGAGAAAATCATCTTCACTAGAGGAAGACAAGAATGCAAGAAAGAAGACCACAAAACAACCAGAAAACCAAAAACAAACTGGCAAGAGTAGATCCTTACTTAATAACAACAGTGAATGTAAATACACTAAACTCTCCAATCAAAAGACACAGACTAACTAAATGGATGAAAAGACAAGACCAATTGATCTGTTGCCTAAAAGAAACACACTTCACCTATAGAGACACACAAAGACTGAAAACAAACAGATGGAAAAAGATATCCCATGCCAAAGAAAAACAAAAAAAAGAGCAAAAGTCACTATACATATATCAGACAAAAGAATTTTCAAGACAAAAACTAACTGTAAAAAGAGACAAAGAAGGTCACTATATAAAGATAAGGGGGTCAATTAAGCAAGATGATATAATAATTTCAATATATATGCACCCAACACTGGAGCACCCAGATATATAAAGGAAATATTATTACAGCTAAAGACAGCTATAGGCTCCATAATATCTGCAGACTTCAAAACCTCACTTTCAGCTTTGGACACATCTTCCAGAAAGAAAACAAAGAAACATCAGAATTAATCTTCACTACAGACCAAATTGAGCTAATAGATATTTACAGAACATTTCATCCAGAAGCTGCAGAATACACATTATTTTCCTTAGCACATGGATCAGTTGAAAAGACAGACCATATGTTAGGTCACAAAACAAATCTTGAAACATTCCAAAAAAATGAAATAATATAAAGCATCTTCTCTGACAACAATGGAATAAAACTAGAAATACCAAGAGAAGTTTCAGAAACTATACAGGTACATGGAAATCAAACAATATGCTCCCGAATGACAAGTGGGTCAATGAAGAAATTAAGAAGGAAATTGAAAAATTTCTTGAAACAAATAATAATAGAAACACAACATACCAAAATCTAAGGGATACAACAAAAGTTGTACTAAGAGGGATGTTTATAAGTGCCAATATCAAAAAAGAGGAAAAATATCAAATAGACAACCAAATGCTGCATCTTAAAGGACTGAAGTATCAAGAGCACACCAAATCCAAAATTAACAGAAGAAAAGAAATAATAAAGATCAGAGCAGAATTAAATAAAATTGAAATAAAAAATGCAAAAGATCAAAGAAATGAAAAGTTTATTTTTTGCAAAGCTAACGAAAATTGACAAATCTTTAGCCAGACTAAGAGAGGAGATCCAAATATAGAAAATCAGAAATAAAAAAGGAGACCTTACAACTGATACTGCAAAAGTTCAAAGGATCATTATCAGCTACTGTGGGCAACTACATGCAAATTAGTTGGAAAATCTAGAAGAAATTTATGAATTGCTACACACATAAAACTACCAAGATTGAACTAGGAAGAAATCCAAAACCTGAACAGACTAATAACAAGTTACAAGACTGAAGTTGTAATAAAAGTCTCCCAGTAAAGAAAAGTCTGGGAAATGATAGCTTCACTCTTGAATTCTAACCAAACATTTAAAGAACTAATATTAATCCCACTCAAACTATTCTGAAAAATAGAAGAGAAGGGCATACTTCCAAATAGAGGAGGAAGGAATACTTCCAAACTCATTCTATGAGGCCAGTATTACCCTGTTACCAAAACCAGTCACAGACACAAATTTTAAAAAATATATTTATTGACTGACCAAAAAACAGAACAAATGAGGGATTCTTACCCCAATTTTGTTTGTTATAAATATTTATAATATGTCTCTAGTTCTACAGTAAGGATATAAGCTTGGTTAGTTACATGGCTTTAACAAGTTTACATCAAAAAATATCTCATAAGCCACTGGCACTCTGAAAAAGGTACTGTGATGCATTTCATTGGTTTCATTATAATAAGGTCTCTTGTAAAAATTGTCACTAAGCAAAAAATAACATAACTCTGGGCTACTAGAAAATCCTTAGTTCTTCATAAGTACAACAAACAAGCACCTAACAGTAGAATTAAATTGGACATACTGCCAGAAATTACAACAATGAATGCAAGTTTGAATACTAGCTTCATAGTTCTCAGCCTCAAAAGTGAGAACCTTAAAAGGTAAAAAGACTTTGGGATGACAGTTTCAGTAACACTTGGTTGGGAAAAGATTAGGAAAAATACAAAGAATAACTTTATTCTTAGTTTTTCCTAAAAATGAATTATTAGGGAAAAATATAATGGATATCACGTGTGTAACTCATAAATTACTGACATTACACAGCATAAATATTTTTAAACAACTACATTTACATGTAAGAGTTTTTGAGATATTAGCTTGCTGGTCTAGAAGCAAAATAATTACCACTTGGGGAATAATAGTAAGGAAGAATGAGTTCATATATCAATGTGCAATGGAATCAGAGTATCCACATTTTAAAACTGGAAAAGATGTTACAAACCATCTATTTGAATTGCTCCCTTCATGGAGAGCCTAGCTAGGCTTTTATAGAGACAAATGGATACTGTTTCAGTGACTTTTAATATTTCAAAAAGTATCACGTATCATATCTCACTGGAAAACAAAGTCATATTTATTTAATAGAAATAACAGTAGAAACTGGAGAAGAAGGTAAGGTAAGAAATAATTTTAAAAATTAAATGTTGGTAATCATGGAATCCCGACACCAGGGTCAAAAACTAAGGTAACAGACAGGTAGAATATTCAAATTTCCTGACTAGTCCAGTGATCTTGCCCACCTCCACACTACTTTGAATACAGGACATAAATAATAGATTTAACAAATGCCAAATGTTTACAATAGTGACCATGGAGCAATGAGATTACTGGCGACTTTCCATTTCTTCTTCACATATATTTTTAAATGATTTGCAATGAGCACATATACTATTATAATAAAAACATACGCAAACATGCACACACACATTCACACACATTTAATAGTGAGTCTTCCTAAAGCAAAACCTATAATTGGACAAATCATGTTCAGAAATATGATTTTCCCATGTTTCCTTTTCCATTCACATAATCTTGGAGTATGTTTCATCATTTATAAAACAAGGGTAATGGTTGGTTCTTACACTATGTTTCACTAATTATTGCTGGGACCACTCAAAAGATAGATGTAAAAGTAAATCTACTAACCGATTATGCAATGAGTGCCACTCATGTGGTATCTAATAAACAGTCTTCATTCACTAGAAACATAAGATAATTTTTTTTTTTTTTGAGACGGAGTCTCGCTCTGTCACCCAGGCTGGAGTGCAGTGGCGCGATCTCGGCTCGCTGCAGGCTCCGCTCCCCGGGGTTCACGCCATTCTCCTGCCTCAGCCTCCCGAGTAGCTGGGACTACAGGCGCCCTTAAAAGCCTAAAGGAGAACTAACATTTTATTCCTTACTACACCTATCTATTGAATGTATTTTGCAAGCCATGTGTAGTTTCAAGGTACAGGAAATATAGCGGTAAATGAAACAAAGTCCCTGTCTTCATATAGCTTATGTTCTAATACAGGTCACAGACAATAAACTAGTAAAATGTATATAAATAATATGATTTCAGAAAATGATACTTTTTTATGGTATTTATTTTTATGAAAAAAATATAGTCTTGTAGTAATTTGTTATACAATTTTTTCCTGACTACCTTAGCACTACTTGAAGGCAGGGACTATAGCTTATAAATAAACTCTGCAGCAATAAGCTATGCTCATTGATTGATACATGGTAAATACTTGATAAATGTCTCAATTAAGGAAAGATAGGAGGAAATACCTTAAAGGTAAAAATTCAATACATTCAATAGTTTGATACAGATTACTTACATTACAAGGCAATGTCACATATTAAAGGAAGAAAAACAAAAGGTTTTAAAGTCAGAATAAAATCATTCCTCTAAAGGACTGTTAAATTCCCTAAAACATGATTTTGGGGGAATAATAAGGTCCTCAAAACTAGCATTCAAAGTATTAAACCATCATTGTTGTGTTAAGTAAATTATTTGGCCTCTTGGAGTCTTGATTTTCTTACCAATGAAATAGGAATGAGAGCATAGGAATGAACAGCTGTCATTATAGAAAGGGGTTGTAAGCACAAATGAGATAAATTATGATCCTTTGAAAAGTACAAAGTATTACAGAGAAAGCAATAGCATTAATTCTGGCAGCAGTCTGGAATGGAGCAGTAATTCCAGTCATCTGGAAATACAGGCAGTAGTGAGTCATGGCTATAGACTCAGAGCAGGGAACTGGTTTGGATAAAGTGTGTGACAAGTTGTGGGGGATATTAAAAGGAGCTAGGCAGGGTCAGGCATGGTGGCTCACGCCTGTAATCCCAGCAGTTTGGGAGGCCGAGGCGGGCGGATCACCTGATGTAGGAAGTTCGAGACCAGCCTGGCCAACATGGGGAAATCCCGTCTCTACTAAAAATACAAAAATAAGCCGAGCGTGGTGGTGCATGTCTGCAATCCCAGCTACTCGGGAGGCTGAGGCAGGTGAATCACTTGAACCCGGGAGGCAGAGGTTGCAGTGGCCACTGCACCACTCCAGCCTGGACAACAGAGCAAGACTCCGTCTCAAAAAAAAAAAAAAAAAAAAAAATCAGAGCTAGGCAGGTTCCACACCCAGAGCTAGTGGTCAGGAATCAAATGGCAAGGAATCAAATCTAGTCATACAAGCCACAGTCGGGTCAAACCTGAAAAGACAGTTGCAGTGACCATGGATCCTCAAGAACAGAATAGGAAGGCAATATAAAGTTTGGTAAACAGTCAGGAATCTGGAAATGTGATGAACAAAAAGAAGGATAATGTAAATGAGAGGCCAAATTTGAGATCTTCAAAAATGCAGCAAGGCAGTTTTGTGCATCAGCTCCAGTGTATGTATAAGGATCCTTTGAAGGAAAGCATTCACTCTTGAGGAGCAGGTGCTCAGGATTACATGATTGAGGTAAGGGAATGTAGGTGGAGCCGAACCAACACTTTCTCCTCAAGAAAATTCTGGCAATAAATATCTTAGCCAGTTTTTAGAAGAATCTTTCCAGTCATTCATTTTCTAACTGGACAGCAAGATAAAGCTTCATCAAATCTCTAGACGAATTTCCCTTGGGACTTATGCCATGTTTTCATGATACCACAAAATATTTTGAAAGTAAAAAAACTCAATCGTCGATGTATGCACTCATTATTAGATCCTCAGTATGTATGGTTTCAGCTATGAATGAAAGCACTGCCTCCTTTCTTGTTGACCTGAGTTTACTAAGTAATTGGCTAAAGTTAATTAATGAATCAATTGTACTGTAGCAACATGCATGTGAATGCTGGGCAAAACCCTCCTGTGGATGGGAGAGAATTACTGTCTTTAGGTAACTGTTTGTTTGCTTTCTATCTCTACATTCAAAACTGACCAAGGAATGCCACTAGCTAGACATGTGTAGTGACTACCAGCGAACCTCAGGGAGGCTCACTCAGGACTGGCTACCCCCAGGATGGAGGGGTGGCATGCCAGTAAGGAACCTGGCCTTAGCAGCAAGTTGGTTTTTTTTCTGCAAGTATCTTATATATCTTCTCCAACCAATTTTGTTCCCCTTGGTTCTTGGGAACCATTATACTGTTAGGTTAATGGATCATTGGTTTATCCACCTGTACATTTCCTGAATTTTGGCCATTCAACCATGCATTCCTGGTGACTGGGTTTATAAGTATTAGCTTCCTAGGTCCAACACCACATTTGGATATCTCTTAAGTATAAATTGGTGTAGTAACCGTGATATATCAGCATAGAGATGGCTCCATCCATTAAAAATATATTGGTATTGGTGGTTTCAAAAAATTGTATATTTGTTACTGGCATATAAAACAAATGAATGGCCAGATACAAAATTGTACAGAACCCAGATTAGTATCTAATAAAGAATTAATAAAGAATATGTATTAATGTAGATATATTCATTTACATATTGTTTTTTTCAAATTGGCCAAATTTTTCAAAACAATTACATATTAAAAACTGAGATATACGGAAATTCCAACTAATAGGTTTATAGTCATTCCTAGGGTAGGCATTAACACTTCTTGGTAAGTTCTGTAAGTTAATTATAGTTTAACTTCCTAATTAATTAATTCTGTAAGTCAATTTATAGTTTAACTTCCCAGAGGCTTTGGTGTCTTTTTTTACCCTCACTTTAAAGTACACACAATCGTATAAAATAGATCACATCTGGTCAACAGTTCAAATTTTTTTATTCTTTAAAGCACGTACAAAAAATATACTAGTTAGAATTCCTGTGAAAAATTCTAATACAGAGGAATTATATGGCTATGTTTGGAAAGATAATATTTCTTTAAAAATGTGTTTTTTTATGTTTTATGTTTGCAATAAGGATTATTTAAGTTTGATTGAAGAACTTCATGATTTTTATGTATTATTTTCTTGTATTGAGAAATAGTGGCCCATTGTTGGGCTGTATTTAAAATTAATGTGTATGAAACAAGAAATATTTAATTAGAGTTATTAATTTTCCACAAGTAATATGTGTACTTGACGTAAATCAGTATCTTTTATCATATCAGCCTCACATACAACAAGAATAATAGCAAGGACAACAACAACAAATTTGAATGTTTCCTTTGTGCCTATGCTCCCAACTATCATGTTATACTCATTCATATAAACCTAACAATTAATTTGAAGTCAGACACACAGGATTTACTCATCAGTATTAGAGCATTCGCTGTTATCCAGGAAGAAAACTATCCCTGGTGCTGAAACTGCTCTGTGTAGTCCTTGCGGTTGAAGAATTAAAAGTCTCTTTTAGACATTTCCTTTCATTGAAATTATGAATTGGATAAGTGTTCATACCTTAAAGGAAGTATTAAATTTCACATATGTTAACATCTTAATTAATATAAGATTAATATTCTACTTATGACTATGTTTTAATATTGAAAAATGAGTTTATGATGAGTTTCATTAGTTTCTAGAGAAAACAGTGGTTTAAAAAATTTCAGTCATAAGACATTGAAGAGTCTATGACTGTTCCAGAAATCTGAAAACATATACCACTAATCAAAAGTTTCTCCACTCATGTTGACTAGCATTTGCCTTAGGTGTCAGAATTAATGGATTTGTGTTAAAAATAAACACCTGAAATCTAATTCCCTAACTACATTATAACACACTTGATTTCAAGTTCTTAGCTTTTATTTAATGCTTATAATGACTTTAAATTGTAGCAAAATGGGCTTCTCCCAAGAGCACTGCTTTGTTGATCCTGAGTTGGGGTCCTAAGCCAGAAGTTAACTATGCTTTCTTATATTCTTGCAAGTAGAAGTACAGTGTTGGTGTAAATTCCCCTTAGATGGATAGCTAAGCCCAGAGGAAATGATGGTAATTGGAACCATATGACCGTATGCAATTCATGTGCATATTTATATCAAGAAAAGAACATTATAGGTCTGGTGAGACCCTATTTTGTTCTGACAATGCCATCTGTATTTACATGTCTGTTTCGGGAGTTTGGATGTCAAGGGATTCTGTGCTGGATTGTAAAGCATGTGCTTCTGCTTGATGTAGCTACTCAATTTTGTATTCTTGACTAATAAAGTCATAAACATAATTCAACCTCTGTGTGTGTGCTCTCCTTCCATTAATTTATACTTTAGCAAAAAGTATTGAATGTGTGTGTTATGTAACAATTTCCTATAAATTATATTAAATGATTTAGTAGCTTTATTCAATAAAGTTTTAAGTGTTTTCTTCTATGACTACATTACTTGTTAACAAGAAATTTCTTTAACTGAAAACTTCAAGGAAGATTATCTGGGTAACTCTTTCAAAAAGAATTGTACCTGTATTTTGGGATTGAATATATTAATTTCTTTTACTCTTTTAACAGCACATAATTTTACAAGACAAGCCACTTTTTCAAAGCCTGCGTCTCCTCCCATTTTCCCTATCTCTGTGATTGACACCTTCAACCCCTGTAGCCTGCCTCTGCTCTCTCTTAACCAGTCCTACTGATACTACTTCCTAAGTATTTTTCAGCCCTGTCCTTCCTCTCCATCATGATGGATTCACTTCCAGTTGAAATCCTTATGGTACCCTCCCTGGATTATGGCAGTAATCAGAGAGCTGGTCTCCTTAACTCAGGATTCACTTCTTCTCATCTGTTGTTCACAGTGACATCAGAAAGATATTTTAAAATGATGAACTAGAATTAATTATATAAAACACACATACACACATAAATAATACTTAAATTTTTCAATGATGTTCCAATTATGTAAAATATAATATAGGAGGCACTTTATGTTCTGGCCTCAATCTTTCAATTCAAACTTATCTCCTGCCACTATCTCCTTTGAACATTGTATTCCAGCTACTTTAGAATAATAATAATATATAATATTCATAGAGCCCTTCCTGGGTTCCTATCACCGTACAAAATACTTCACATATAACATTTAATCTTTGACAACTTTATTAGGCATGCACAATTATTATCTATCTATATATCTATATCTATATATGTATAATCTATATTTTATAGATAAGAAAATAGAGGGTAAAAACTTGCCAAAATTACAAAGCTTAGAAGTGTAGCAGTTGGGATTTGAATCTAGGCATCCTGCCTCTATAGTCTACAGTGGCTTTCTTGTGCCAAAAGCCTTGCAGTTCCCTAGACTTAACATTTCTCAAAATCTGTGTCTTTCACATGCTCTTCCAATTGTCTGGAAAATCTTTCCCAACCTCAGTCTAACTGTGGTACTCATGTTCACCCCACAAGAATTGACTCCATCTGTCCCCTCTCCATGAAAATTTCTTTGAATCTCAGCACTTTGGGAGGCTGAGGCAGGTGGATCGCCTGAGCTCAGGAGTTCGAGATTGCCCTGGGCAACATGGTGAAACCCCGTCTTTACTAAAATACAAAAAAACTCACCTGGTATGGTGGCACACGCCTGTAATTCCAGCTGCTCTGGAGGCTGAGGCAGGAGAATTACTTGAGCCTGGGAGGCAGAGGTTGCAGTGAGCCAAGATTGCACCACTGCACTCCACCTTGGGCTACAGAGTGAGACTCCGTCAAAAAAAAAAAAAGAAAGAAAGGAAGGAAGGAAGGAAGGAAGGAAGAAAGAAAGAAAAAGAGAAAGAAAGAAAGAAAGAAAGAGAAAGAAAGAAAGAAAGAAAAGAAAGAAAGAAAGAAAGTAAGTAAGTTTCCCTGGTAAGGGCTTATGCCTTGGCACTGAGGGCATCTTGCAAAACTCAAGGATGCCACTTGGCATAGCAGATAGAAAATAATTGTGATATGAGACAGGCCTGAATTGGATTTATGGCTCTATTGCATATTGGTTTTGTGATTTTGGGAAAGTCATTTAATCTCTCCGAATTTTAGTTTCTTTAGGGATTAATAGTACCTTTTCCAGGGAGCTGTTATTAGGATGAGACAACGACCAGAACATAGCAAGAATTCATTAGTGCTCTCGCCACCCTTCCTCCGTTGCAGCCCTCAGTACCTGAATGGCAATCGTGCATCTTCTCATCGGCCTGGAATTGCTTCCCCTTTCATCTTTGGCTCTGCAGTATTCAGTGTCACTAGTGAAATGTGTGAAATGAATGAATCGACAACTGATGCTTAATACCTAATGAGACAAGTGAATGAATCCTTTTGCTCATTTTATGGCCAGAAAGATAGTGTAATTAAGTAATAACAACTGGCAAAAAAGAGAAACTCAACCTATACTTTGTCCTTTTCTCAAGTAGCATCTAAAACTTTTTCCTTCTGATTAAAAAATTATCACTGAAGGATCTCTTTGAATGTGTCTTGAATTTTATATAAGCAGATGATCACAGCTCAGCATAATATTAGAAGATTATATGATTTTAAAAATTGGTTCATAGTTTTATAGTCTTGGAATATCTATCTATCTGTCTCTCTGTCTGTCTGTCTGTCTGTCTATCTATCTAGGTATCTATCTATCTACCTACCTACCTACTTACCTACCAATCTGTCATCTTCAAATATATTTAGGCTGCTTTCCTGAGGCTAATTTTTTATTCCATTCTTTCATCTTTTTCAAGATCCTGGTATTCCCTGGTGTATTGGGTCTAGGTATTTATGATTAGGAGAAGAAATGATTCAGTGGCAGCTCCCCAGGATTTTGAATTATGAGATATGAAACTAGAAATGGCAACTTAGGTGGATTGTTTGAGAACACTGCGTATTACTGCTTCTGTATCAACTTCTATTCTCCCTTGTTCATACTTTTTAAATACGCATTTCAAGCACTATATATTGGTGAACATTTGAACCCAAATCATATAGCAATAGAAGATGCCATAGTTGGAAAGGCATAAAAGGTCATTCTAAATGTGTGAACAAATTAGAGAACTACAAAATTAGAGATCATCATAGCTATATTGCAGACAGACTTCATTGCTTTTCACAGAAATTAAGCCATAGATAACAATGACAGGTTGAAATAGGTCATGATTTCTAAAAATAATGTCATGTAAATTACCTATCTAAATACACTAAAATATGAATTATTTGAAAAAATGAATAGCAGGTCCTCAGAATAGCCCTACACATAAGTATCTAATAAAAGCATGAGTTCAAGAGCAGAATGTTAATGAAGCTCCCTGCCTTGGTTTCTTTAATAAGATTTTCTATTCCGCTTTCTGGAACTATTATGTTCCCATTATAAACTTTGTACCAAGTTAAAAGTAAGGCCCCTTTTGCCCCTTTTTTCTGTCTTCCTGGCTCTCTAGTCCTAGGAAGTTAAAAAGAGTCAGAAAATCCCATCTTTTCTTCTATGAAGTTTGGGAGAAAAGTCAAGATAGGCTATAAAGTGTTGCACGTGATAATCCAAGCATCCTTCTACTGATAGTAGAGTCTCATTATCCTTCCTCAGATATATGCAATGATGAAAATAGATAATGAGAAAGCATGCATCCAAGTAACTCTTTGAGTGTATAAGGGCTGATTAAGTTGAAAGAAGATTGCCAGGCGAGGTGGCTCACGCCTGTAATCCCAGCACTTTGGGAGACTGAGGCAGGCACATCACTTGAGGTCAGGATTTCGGGACCAGCCTCGCCAACATGGTGAAACCCCATCTCTACTAAAAATATAAAAAATATTCAGGCGTGGTAGCGCATGCCTGTAATCCAGGTACTCGGGAGACTGAGGCAGGAGAATCACTTGAACCCAGGAGGCAGAGGTTGCAATGAGCTGAGATGATGCCACTGCACTCCAACCTGGGCAGAAGAGTGAGACTCCATTAAAAAAAATTGCAAAGTATCTACTAATCTAAAAAATGCACAGCCTCAGTTCTCAAAGAGTTTATGTTGTAGGATCACGTCAGTTCCATATATAATTTGTTTATCACAACTGCACACTGTTACTGAATCTGAAATGCTTCAAAATCTGAAAGTTTTGAGCACTTACATGATGCTCAAAGGAAATGTTCATTGGAGCATTTCAGATTTCAGATTTTCAAATTAAGGATACTCAACTGGTAAGTATAATGCAAATATTCCAAAATCTGAAAACTATCCAAAATCCAAAATACTTCTGGTCCCACGAATTTTCGATAAGGGATACTCAACAAGTATTTTAAAAGATCAAAATAAGGTAAGAGAATATGGATATTTAAGCTTATGGTTATTTACATGGAACAGTTGAGGCCATTAAAAAAATGTCTAAGACATAGGCAGTGGAAGGCTGAATTCAAGAAAAAGTCTCAGAGCTGAGGAAACAAAGAACCTATGAGGTTAAAGTGTTAAATGAGCCAACCACATGAGTGTGAAAGGGAGGCCAAATGAGAAAATGATGTTGCTTGGATGTAGAGGAAGTTCTGGAATAAATGTGGCAGTTGTTAGAAGACATTATAGTTAGAAGACATTATAGTTAGATGGATAGACAGTAAAGAAGGGGCTTTTGTATTAAAATAGAGGAATAGTGGTTGGGAATAGGAAATATGGAGCTAAAATTATGCCAACCCACTTCTATTAAATAAATTCTATGACACCTTAGCCTTTGGGAAAACGACTAGCCTTCAGTGGAGCACATGTCAAGGGAAGCATTGTCCCCATATAGATAGCTGAATTTTAATTAAAGCAAAGAAATGGAGTCAATGTCCTCTAATGAGGTTTCCAGAAGTCACATTGAAAATATTTGGGAGGGAGGGAAGATTGATTCAGAAGTAAAACACAGAGCAGTATGGAGATAAGACACTGGAGAGCATAAATGAGTCGAGTTTTCAAAAAAATAGAACAAAATTTTTGAAGTCAGTTGCCTATTAGCTTCCCTCACAGTTCTTAGGGAGATATAACTGAAGGCCTCCAAAGAATTTGTGTCTGTCCATAAGGTACAGAATAAATTTATTTCAAAGATCTCCTCCTCCCAGAGTTGATTATTTGACTTAGGGCAAAAGACTGAATGTAAATAGTAGCGAAACTGTCTCTGATATTATTGTAAGGAATAAAATAATTTTGCTTTGTAAATAAAATAGAATATTTTCTAGAGAGAACTGACCCAAACTCAATTTTAGGACTGGTCCTGAAATTCAGAAATGCCTTTCCCATATTGCCTAACTGTGCCTTTTTCACTGGAAAAAAAGTGCTGCCTTCAGGGAGCACGCCTCCCCCAGAGATCAGTAAAATCAATGAGAAATGCAATGTCCATTTGTCAGTAAAGACATCTGAAGTTTGATGGGTTTCTTGGGACTGGACAACTAGTTAAAGATTCTAAAGAAAAATTAAGTGGGGCGTAGAAACCAAAAATCTCAAGAGATCTTTGAAGAAGGAAACATGAAAAATGAGGACAAATTTAGAGAAATGTTGCTGGCATAGATGTTAACTTCCAGAAGAAGATGGAAATAGACTACCATGCAAAACAAAAAGACAGAAGAGAATATTAGCACTCTGTTGCAAAGGAGAATAGGTATGCTCTACTGGTAAGTATAATGCAAATATTCCAATATCTGAAAAAAATCCCAAATTCAAAATACTTCTGGTTCCCTGCATTTTGGACAAGGGATACTCAACAGGTATTTTAAAAGATCAAAATACAGATCACAGAATATGGATATTGAAGAATATGAGCAAACGAGAATAAGAAAAAATGTTGGAGGACTTTTAAAAATGTATAAAGAATTAATGAATGCAATTAGTATTTTTTTTTAATCAGTCATTAATAGCCACTTGCCATGATTGCCAACCCCTTTGATGAGTACTAATTTCAAAAGTATTAAGGAAAGGCAAATATTTAGACTCATACAGGTTAAAAGAAAATATTTTCAAAATTTCAAATTTAAGCTTATAAATGTTCTAATCTACTTTTGAATGTGTATTCGTGACCCAAGATTGGTTTTTTCCGGGCCCCATCATTCTAATGACTTTTTTTTTTTTTTTGAGACAGAGTCTCTCTCTGTTGCCCAGGCTGGAGTGCAGTGGTGTTATCTCGACTCACTGCAACCTCCACATCCCAAGTTCAAGCAATTCTCCTGCCTCAGCCTCCCGAGTAGCTGGGACTACAGGCACATGCCACCATGTTCGGCTAATTTTTTTTTCTTTTTTTTCTTTTTAGTAGAGACAGGGTTTCACCATGTTAGCCAGGATGGTCTCGATCTCCTGACCTCATGGTCTTCCTGCTTTGGCCTCCCAAAGTGCTGCGATTACAGGCGTGAGCCACTGCACCCAGCCCAGAGTTTTTTTTAACAAGGTTCTTCTCAGCAATTCTAGTATCCAGATATAGGCCCATCATAGACATCACACAAGCGTGTACTTCATAATCCTGGTGAATACAGAAGTTTCCTGGACTCCTTGATGAGCTACTGCTTTCGCTCCTATATCAGTGTTTTCAGCTGATGTCATTTGTGATTGTGTTTCTGACTTTCTGTAGGCAGAAAAAAACTTTCATTTTTTTTGCTTACATGCACATAAATGTAAGTGCTAATTCTTATATTAAACTGTTTATTTCTATAATACTTAATTGGCTGTTTTCCTGGCTGAACCAAACCAAGAGCATAAAGGGATGATAACCTTCAAAACTGATTAAATTAGAGATCAATAAATGGAGCTGTTTTAATTCTATTATTCTTCTTTCATACATTAAATAGAAAATTTTTGTAGATAGTTTTTCTTCACTGTCTCTTTGGTTACCATGAGGTACTGCTTGTAGTGAAAAGGTAGAATAAATACGTGATTCTTTCCCTTTATTTACCATTTTCTATTTATCACTCTTTTATTTGCCAGTTTTCTAAGTAGCAATATGGTTTCCTAAAATCCTAGAAAGTACTTGAAGTTAAAAATGGATTGACTTTTTAAAAATTAATTTTGGGAATTATTCTCCTGACTCTTCTCAGTCTGATGAAATTTTTCTGTAAGATGTTGTATTTTTAAGTACTAGAATTTTTTTAAAGTTTTTATCTCTGCTGAGGCTTCACATCTGTTTGCTCAATTTTATTTTTATTTCAATCCTTGAGCATGTTTATAATATAGTAGTATCCCCTTATTGTGGCTTTACTTTCCTCACTTTCAGTCACCCACAGTCAAAAAATATTAAATATAAAACTCCAGAAGTAAACAGTTTATAAATTTTAAGTCACACCTTGTTCTGAGGAATGTGATGCAACCTCCCGCCATTCTGCTGTATCCAGTTCAGGATGTGACATACCCCTTTGCTCAGCAGATACACAATTCCTGCTTCCTGCTCATTAGACACGTGCAGCTGTCTAAGTTATCAGATGGACCTATCTCAGTATCGCAGTGTTTGTGTTCAAGTAACCCTTATTTTACTTAGTAATGGTCTCAATATGCAATAGTATTGATGCTGGCAATTCAGATATGCAAAAGAGAAACCTGAAAGTGCTTTCCGTAACTGAAAAGCAGAAAGTTTTCCACTTAATGAGGAAAAAGATATGCTGAGATTGCTAACATCTAGGGTAAGAACTATTCCTTTATTGGTACAATTGTGGAAAAGGAAAAATAAATTCTTGCTAGTTTCGCTTTTGTACCTCAAACTTCAAAAGTCACAGACACAGTGTGTAGTAAGTGCTAATGTAGGGTTCGGTATTATCCATGGTTTAAAACATCCACTGGAGGCCTTCCAAAGTATGCCCCAGAGATAAAGAGGGAATACTGTAGTCTTTTTATGCTAATTCCAGTATCTGGATAATGTATTTATTCTATTGACTGCATGCTTTAACATCATTATAAGCTCAATGATTTAAACATATAAGGTGTGCACCTGCTCATTGCAGTCATCATCATCATCATCATCATCATCATCATTTTGGTTTGTTTGTTTTTGAGACAGATCTTGCTTTACGGCCCAGGCTGGAGTGCAGTGGCATAATCACAGCTCACCGCATCCTCAGACTCCTGGGCTTAGGTGACCCTGCCACCTCAGCCTCTCAAGTAGCTGGGACTACAGACACAAGCTACCATGCCTGGCTAATTTTTTGTTTTCTATTTTTGGTAGACAGAAGGTTTTACTATGTTGCCCAGGCTTGTCTTGAACACCTGGGCTAAAGCAATCCACCTGCCTTGGCTTCCCAAAGTGTTGGGCTTATAGGTGTGAACCACCGTGCCTGGCTTGTGGTCATCAATATTATTGATGCTTATATTAGTTCATGTTTGGAGAGTGGGACTTCCTTCAAGTTGCCTCTTGGATCCTATGGACACGATCCTAGGGGGTATAAAAGTGCCCTTGCATTCCAGTATGATGACATGCTCTAGATTGATTTTGCACATTGCCTGCCTGCAGCCAGAAAGCAGCCATTTCTCCGAGAAGCTTTGGTTCCTTTTAGTGAATGATGACATGGAGAATCCAAAGTTATGGCACCAAGGTGCTTTCTGCTTCTGTTTTATTGAATGCTTCCAGGACTTTTCAGTGGATAAGTCTAAAAGATAAGTGTATTTTTTAATAAAAATTTATAACTTTTAAACAAACCTTTCGGTTAATAGTCTTGATTAGAGGATTTTAATTATGCTCAGAGATATTACATCTATATCTTCTATTTCATTAGAAAAGTACCAGTTTTCAATGTCACACCCATAATGAGATGGAGTCTAGCTCCGTCACCCTGGCTGGAGCGCAGTGGTGTGATCTAGGCTCACTGCAACCTCCACTTCTGGAGTTCAAGCAGTTCCCTACCTCAGCCTCCAGAGTAGCTGGGATTACAGGCAAACTCCACCACACCTGGCTAATTTTTGTATTTTTAGTAGAGACGTGGTTTCACCATGTTGGCCAGGCTGGTCTTGAACCACTGACCTCGTGATCCACCCACCTTGGTCCCCCAAAGTTCTGGGATTACAGGCATAAGCCACCGCGCCCGGCGCTTTTTTTTTTTTTTTTTTTTTTGAGACGGAGTCTCGCTCTGTTGCCCAGGCTGGAGTGCAGCGGTGCAATCATTCTCCTGCCTCAGCCTACCGAGCAGCTGGGACTATAGGCACGTGCCACCATGCCTGGCTAATTTTTTGTATTTTTAGTAGAGACAGGGTTTCACCGTGTTAGCCAGGAAGGTCTTGATCTCCTGACTTCGTGATCCACCCACCTCAGCCTCCCAAAGTGCTGGGATTATAAGCGTGAGCCACTGTGCCCAGCCGATTTTTTTGTATTTTTAGTAAAGATGGGGGTTTCATCATCTTGGCTAGGCTGGTCTTGAACTCCTGATCTCGTGATCCACCCACCTCGGCCTCCCAAAGTGCTGGGATTACAAGCATGAGCCACCGTGCCCAGCCCCATAACTACTCTCTTTTTATTTCTTTTTCTTTTTCTTTTTCTTTTTTTTTTTTTGAGACGGAGTCTCACTCTGTCAGCAGGCTGGAGTGCAATGGCACCACCTCGGCTCACTGCAACCTCCACCTCTGGAGTTTAAGCAATTCTCCTGCCTCAGCCCCCTGAGTAGCTGGGACTACAGGCACATGCCACCACGCCCAGCTAATTTTTGTATTTTTAGTAGAGAGGGGGTTTCACCATGTTGTCCAGGATGGTCTCAATCTCTTCACCTTGTGATCTGCCCACCTCAGCCTCCCAAAGTGCTGGGAACTAATTGTTTTTTTAAAATCCTGCAATATAAGACAAACCAATAGCCTAGGACTAAAAATACAGCCTTCTGAAAAATAATAAGCAATCTGAGATTATTTTTGTGCATTATTTTGTTCTTAGGCTATATTTCATCATGAATATACAGTCATATTATTGCTTTTTAAAGTCAGTGTAATTCTGATTGACAGATGACATAAATATATTGATTAGAAAATAAAATATTATTTTCCAACCATTCCTAGACAGTGTTCTAACATGATTAACTTTAATTGCCAGAAGTAAAAGCTTTTATTTTACATGATTACACTTCATTGTACTAGAATATATCACAATCTCTATTTCCTTGAGACAAACAGTTTCCCTAATATGGTATTATAAAACTGTTTAAACATATAAAAATGTTGTGGGAAGTGCATATTTACAGTCCAACCACTTAGATTGTACAATTATCATTTTGTTATATTTGCTTTATTACATATCTATCACTCTATCCACCATTCTATCCAATTATCAACTCACCGTTTCTTACTTATGTCAAAGTATATATTTTTCTTACATACTTAACATATGTATCATTATTGTTCAGTATTTGTGTACAGCTCATTTTTTTTTAAGTTACTAAGGTTTTTTATTAACACCTCAGAGTAGAGGTTATGAAAGGACCCTGAATTGTTCTAGGAATTTTCTTCAGTGAGCATTTGTGAAGACTCGGGGATCAAGGTTGGGTTAAACTTTGTGATGGGTCCATTGGCAGTCTAGTCACAAGCACCTCCTCGATCCTTAGGTCCCAGTGGAAAATGATGCCAGACTCTTAAACCGCCACAAGGTAGCCTGGAAAGAACTCTACAGTCCAGAAAGAGCCTGGAAAGTGGTTTTGTGAGATGAAATTTACTCCTGGTGAAAATGCTGTGAATATTGTTTAGCCTACAACAAAGGATTTAGAATATTGATAAACATAGTAAAACAGTGGCAGGGTGTGAGAGGACTGACTCCAATTTTGAAAGAAGTTCTACTATGGGTAAAATGCTTATCAAACAGTATCGCATGGTACACTGAAATCTTTCGTGGAAGGAAGAGTCAGTTAATGTGGCAAATTTCATTGTTTTCTTTTAAGAAATTGTTACAACCACTTCAATATTCAGCAACCATCGCCCTTATCAGGCAGCAGCCAACAACATCAAGGCAAGACCCTTCACCAGCAAAAAGACTAAGACTCCCTGAAGGCTCAGGTGATCATTAGCATTTTTAGCAATAAAAGATTTTTATATTTTTTCTTTGTTTTAAACAATTGAGCTTCAAGTAAGGGCAGCAAGTAGTTTTTCTTCTTTTTCTTTCTGTTTTTCTTTTTTCTTTTCTTTTTTTAAAGACGTGTTTTGCCATGTTGTCCAGGCTGGTCTTGAACTCCTGAATTCAAGTAATCAACCTGTCTTGGCCTCCCAAAGTGATGGGATTACAGGCATGAGCCACCGAACCCAGCCAGCATCAAGAGTTTTAAAATTAAGGACATAACGCCATTTCACACTTTAAATAGACTATAGTGTAGTGTAAACATAGCTTCTTTTTTTAAATAGAGACAGGATCTCCCTATATGCCCAGGTTGATCTCACAATTCCTGGGCTCAAGTGACCCTCCCGCCTCCGTCTCCTAAAGTACTGGGATTATAGGCATGAGCCATCACACCCAGCCAATATAACTTCATATTCACAAGGAAACAAAACAATTTGTGTGACTCACTTTGTAGCAATATCTGCTTTATTGTGGTGGTCTCGAATCAAATCTACAGTATCTTTGAGGTATGGCTGTACTTTCTAAGCATTTCCTGAGTCAGCCTACTTTTTCTCCATTTTTATTGTCACTGTTCTATTTTTTGTTTTGTTTTGTTTTGTTTTCTTGTTGTTGTTTGGAAACAGGAACTTGCCGTGTCACCCAGGCTGGAGTGCAGTAGCACGATCATAGCTCACAGCAGCCTCGATCTCCTATGTTGAAACCATCCTCCTGCCTCAGGCTCCTGAGTAGCTGAGACTACGGGTGCATGCTACCACACCTGGCTCATTTTTAAAAAGATGTTTTTAGAGATGGGGTCGCATGATGTTGCCCAGGCTGATCTGGAACTCCTGGCCTCAAGCAATTATTCCACCTCAGCCTCCTGAGTAGCTAGTGTCGATCCACTGTTGAAGAGTACATGGATGTTACTTTGCAGACTGTCAACCTGAATTTGTATTTGCTTGACATTGCCTAATTATTAGTTTCAGTTTCAGCTTACCCACTTTTTGTCTGCAACATGCAGAAGAGACAGTGCCCTTTTTAGTGCATCATATCAGGAATCATCTCACATTGGTTTGTGCCATTACTGGTGCAGTGACTTTCAGCCACTTGGTTAAAGTGGAGTTGGCCATATGTCTCCACTGCAAAATTACTGATTTTCCTTTTGTAATTAATAAGTGTGTGTGCAAAGATTCTTTGAGATGAGGTATATATCTCACTCTTCATCAAACTATAAGTTTTTTTAAGTAAAAGAAAATTTATTATGAAACTAAAGGAATAAAAGAATGACCACTCCATAGGCAGAGAAACGTCACTTTAAGGTTTTGACGTCAATTGATTTTTGTCCAAATCAATAATTACTGCAATGATTGAAAAATGATTATTACTAAGTTTATTTTCATTGTCTCAAGGTCTGCTGAACTCTGGATCCAGGCTGTGTCAACGGGTAGTGTGGTGCCTCCTGTACCTGTCTTGGCCTCCTACAGTCCTTTTTACTTATTTTGTTTTTTAGAATAGAGACAGGGTCTTACTATGTTGCTCAGACTGGTTTCAAACTCCTAGGCTCAAGCAATCTTCCAGCCTCAGCCTCCTAAAGTGCTGGGATTACAGGCATGAGCCACTACACCCGGTCAAGTTCTTTACCATCTTCAGAAGGCTTAGCTTGCACTTTTGGAAGAAGAATAGACTCCCAGGAAGACTGTGAGAGAGATTTGGGGCCCAAATTGATATTATCAAATACACCGAACTTGACTGTATTCACCATGTTCTGGCTCCTGAGAAATGAGAGTGCTAGTGAGGCTGGTGCCATTTTGTGTATCTTCTGTACCTTGAAGTCCCTCAGAAACCTTGCCCCTGGTCTTCTCTGGTCTTCTCATTCTAAGGACATAACAGGTTCTCTTTTTCTCTGGAGATGAAATCTAGATCTTCGATTTTGGAACCAAATTTGGACTCTTAACTCTGAAGCACCAATTTCTTCAGCAAGTTGTTCTCTGGAATCAATCCCAGGGTATGGGTTTTTCATAAATGCATGGATGACTGTGTGTAATTGAAAGGTGCTATAGGTGGTACGACACCATCTGGCTTCTCTATTTTGAAACTCCACACCAGGTAAATCTTGTCCATGGCTGTGGCTTAAATCTAAAGTCAGGTTCTGGTGTTTTCTGGAATCCATGCCTAGCTCTTTGATTCTGAAACCAAATCTGGATTCTGGACTCTGCTGCATTGATTGCTAAAGCAAGTTTTTGTTTGGTAGCATAACCTGGGTAAGGTTTTTGAGTGAAGGTATTGATGAGGATTTTCAATTGATCTTCTGTGAATTTGGTGCAATTGCACCTATGATTTGTTGCTACCATCTTGTGTGAAGAGGTGTCTTCAACTATGCAGAAAGAGAGTTCTGGAGGCTGAGCTACTGTCTGGGAGACTGCTTACAGCTCATTTTTTAAAAAGAAAGGTCACATATAATACAATATAAAATTCGCAAATCTAAAGCTTATGGTTTTCTGGGTTTTGACAAATGAAAACTCCTGTGCAACTTCAAGCCTTACCAGGATATGGATGAGGGTTTCTACCCAAAAGCACCAGTATTCTAACAAACAACTTTACATTTTTTGAATTGTCCAGTGCCTGTGAGGATTCCTTACTCCAAGTTTATGACAAACATATTCAGAAGGCATAGTCTACAATTAGTGTTTGGGTAAGTATTTTCATCAATTGTCTGATTATTTGCTGTGAATTTGAAGTATGCTGATTTTTATGTAATTGTCTTCTGAGAAACATTGTGCCATTTTTCTTGTGGAAACCACCTGTAGAATAAACAGAAATTATGAACGCACAGAGTTGGTTGTGATGGGCACGTCTACCTGTGGCTGCCATTTAAGTGGAAGGTGGAATCCGACTCTGGAGCATCGGCAGCCTGAGCTGCTGCTGGGCTCACACTGACCCTGGGAGTGCTCTATGCATGCTTCACCTTATGAGGGGTGCAGAAGGAACAAAAGTAGAAAAGTGTGCTCTACTTTCACGTGTTACCAAAGGACAGAGGACACTACCAAGGATTTAGAAAACTGTTAAGTGAGGATTTATTCTTCTTAATAGCCTTTCAAACAAGGAATTTGAAAACAAGATTCTACTCATCCCACACCAAAATGTAAACAGATATATTATTTTCTATACTCCAAGGATAATTTTGGTTTTACTTAAGCATCACTATTGCCCTCAAATGTCAAGTGGAAAAATAAATGTGAATAATCCCACCACTAGCCTCCAGACTTGATGTTTATGCCATTTCGTTTTTAAAATGACCTTTTAAAAGTTATAAATTAGAAACGTGGAAGTAGAATGGCTTCATGCAAGAAATACTGGAAGAAGATCCCTGTTCTGGCCCCAGAGTCTTAGACAAGTCATTCAGCCTTTCTAAGCATCAGTTCTCCCTTCGGGAAAACATGGGCATTCATCTCTATGGGAGCTGCTAGCTCTGTCAGTGAGTTTCTGAAACTTGCCCAGGAAGGAGCAGCCCCAGTGTGAGTGCATGCCGCCCCTGTGCTTGCCTTTTGCCTGCTTCTTATCCTTGAGGTAGCCTGCAGGCTCCTCCTCATTCGTCTCCTAAGCCAGTGCTATCTGACGGCACGGAATATGTTTCCAATTCTGGTCTCATCTGAAATAAATTTTTCCTGGAAGAAAGATTACATCTATGACCTGCAAAGCATTATGCTCCTCTCTGTATTCCGGATCTTGTGTTATTTTTTTCATATGGGAAAATTTATGATTTTTTTTTTTCCTGAGATGGAGTTTTGCTCTTGTCACCCTGCTAGAGTCCAATGGCATGATCTTGGCTCACTGCAACCTCTGCCTCCTGGGTTCAAGCGATTCTCCTGCCTCAGCCTCCCGAGTGGCTGGGATTACAAGTGCCTGCCACCACACCTGGCAAATTTTTGTATTTTTAGTAGAGATGAGGTTTCACCATTTTGGCCGGGCTCATCTTTAACTGCTGACCTCAGGTGATCCACCAGCCTCAGCCTCCCAAAGTGCTGGGATTACAAGCATGAGCCACCACTCCCAGCACGATTATGTCTTTTTATATGAGAAAAATTTCTTGAGATCATAAGGAAAAAAAAATCCCTGAGCCAAAAAATGTCAACCAAGAAGAAAAAGAAAGTGAGAAGTAAGAAAAATATGTATTTTAAAGAAAGTGAAGTGGGCATAGCAATCACATTGAAATCTGGGTATAGAACAACCTTCATCTCTAAAATTTATATTTAGTCAACCACTATGCTAAGCAAGGTTGTGGTAGGAATACCTGCCACCTATTCTAGGCCACATGTCTCTTACGGGCAAAAAGTAAAGCAAAGCCATAATTGTGGTTCGATATTTTGGATGTATTAATTCTCATTTCAGCATTTGCATAGTCTCCCATTTTGGAAAACAAAATTGTGGTGATTTCACTTGTCTCTCCATATCATGATTATATTCAAAACTAGGAAACAAACGTCGACTAAAGAAGCAAATACTAAAGAGTGAGATCATGCAGGTTAAACAGATACTCTTTCTCAGGGAAAAGTCATTTACCCATCATGAGCTGATATACTGTTGTGAGTTTATATGGTTTAGTGTATTTACAACTTGACTAAGTATACATGATTCACTGTGTACTGTAGAATATAATTAAATTGACATTTGCTGGTACGGAATAAATTTGCACATCAGTGAAATAAATGATGAAAATAAATAAAGTCTGAGGCCAGATAATTCCATTGGTTACCAATTTATGTCTTCAGCTCTACACCAAAGCAAATATTACAACTCTAAACAAGCAAACAGGTGAAGAAGAGATTTGCTGTAACCTCAGATGTCAGAGAATGCATTTGTCTCTGAAAATATTTGTATTGGTTATTTATTTATTTTTTTTTAGTCATGCTGTACTTTATTTAAAGGTGGCCATAGCATTAAAGCGTGAATTCATTTTGTACAACCAGAAATGGAAAAGGAGTCAGTCAAGGTGGGGCAGAAGTTTCTAACAAAGTCTAAAGCATAGTTTTATATAACTAATAATAAGGACACAATATTTAGCTTACTTAATTCCCAAACTGAGGTCGCTAAAACTTAAGAATATCTACCAAAACTTAAGCAAAATCTCAAAGAGAAACTTTAAAAATAACATTTTATTTTTGATCATTCAAAACGTGTAGGTGAGTGCTTTCTCCATCTTTGCACATGTGAAGTGCGCCTGAACCATAGCCCCACATTTTCTCAAACACCATCACACTCATAGAACAGAAAGGAAAGGGCAGTTTCACCAGCTAGCCCCCATAAACCACTCCCTAGGTTCCCCCCCAGCACCTGCTAAATTTGGGAGGCCTGATTCCAGGGGGCTGGATAATGAGCTGGCAAAATAAACCCAGAAGAATCGTAATTGCAGACAAAGATAAACTCAGGTTCCAGCGCAGATAGACAGCCCATACCAGTGCTTTTGATATTAGCTGCAGTTAAGGGGGCAGGAAAGGCTCCCACTCTATGGCCGGTGGTGTGGTCAGCTCAGCGCCGCCACCTCGGCAGGCTCCATCCCACCATCACCCTCCCAATCAGGCTGATAGTGTCTCCTTATGCCAAGTGGAAGGAACTGCAATCAAATTCTAACACGACCTGCAAATCCTCCAGGGCCCTGGGCTACTGGTTAGGCAAGTAGAGCTGTGTATCAACCGATTAAACCAATTAATAACTGGCAGCACAGCACGGCCTCCTTCTCAACAAATTACGATGCTGATCCCCAGACTCGGCCATCCATGCCCATGGTCTATTGTTCTTACGCTTTCAAAACGCCTCCCCTGCTTCATGCTTTCTAGTCTTGAGGACTTGGCTTAAACATGCTTCTGAATTGCCACTCCCTTTTGTTGACAATTCTTTTTTTTTTTTTTTCTTTTTGGAGACAGAGTTGCTCTTGTCACCCAGGCTGGAGTGCAGTGGCGCGATCTCTGCTCACTGCAACCTCCGCCTCCCGGGTTCAAGCAATTCTCCTGCCTCAGCCTCCTGAGTAGCTGGGATTACAGGCATCCACCATCACGCCTGGCTAATTTTTGTAGCAGAGACGGGGTTTCACCATGTTGGCCAGGCTGGTCTTGAACTTCTGACCTCAAGTGATCCGCCCCTCTCGGCCTCACAAAGTGCTGAGATTACAGGCGTGAGCCACTGCGCCCGGCTGACAGTTCTTTACACCGTTCTCCAGTTGGGGCGGAGTGGGAGACACCACGGAGCCTACCTCTGCAGGAGGCATGGCTTGACAGAAGGGAGACACCAGCCAGAGGAAGGGTGCACTTTAGGCACCGAACTTTAGGTAAAGCGCTCTGGGTCAGGCGTCTCCTCCAGAGTGGTCTGTTTAAAGTTAAAAAGGTCGCCTTCAAAATAGTTGTAAAATCTATACACTTACCCAGACATACACATTTTTCGAGACACAGTCTTGCTCTGTCGCGAAGGCTGGAATGTGCATTCCATCTTCCTGCCTCAGCCTCCCGAGGAGCTGGGACCACAGGCCCGCACCACCACACCGGGCTAATTTCGTTTTCTGTTTGTTTTATTTTCGTTTGTTTGTTTTGGAAGGACGGAGTCTGACTGTGTTGCCCAGGCTAGTCTCGAACCTCTGGGCTCAAGGGATCCTCCCTCCTCGGCCTCGCCAGGTGCTGGAGATTAAGGCTTGAGCCTCCACACCCGGCCCTATTAATTATTCTTAATTAAAACATTTAAAGGACACAGCATTTGGGGTCAGCGCAGCATTTGCAGTGGCTGCTCCAGCTTCGGGGCCGCAGGTCACCGCGGGGGCCCGGTGCCTACTGGCCCGGCCGCCCTGCGGGTCAGCTCATGGGGAGTCTCTGGAGAACCCTCAGCCCACCTCCTGCGCCCCGCCCAACCTTGGGTCCCCAGGCCCAGCCTCCGAGGCCCCGCTCCCAGCGCTGCCGCCAGAGCTCCAGGCTGTGCTCCCCCAGGCAATGGAGCCACCGGCGTGTCCAGCGCAGCCTCCTCCTCCAGGCGGCGCCTGTGAGTCAATGGAAATGACCGTGGCGGGCGGAGCAGCCACCTAGGACATCGCGGAAGCCTCCTGAGGGGACTTCCACGGCTTGTCCCAGGAGCTTCTACAACAGCTGGCACTGAGAGTTCAGTTATAATATTTTCCGCCAGTTTTTCCCAGCCCGGCCCCCAAGCGTCTGATTTTAAAGTTCCCGCCTCAGGCTCCGGGGCGCCTACCCTGCAAGGGCGCCAGTTCTCCGACACCTGCTAGGGAATGAATCCCCATCCCAGGAGGAAGGCGTGGCGGGGACGGAAGAACCAACCACACGATCTGTGACAGTGACCAAGCTTTAGAGGCCCCGCGTGCCTGCCAGGCGCCTGAGCCCACACCGTCCACGCTTCCCTGCCCCGGCGGGAACCAGCTGTTCTCCTTGCACCTGCGAGGGCGCGGGGTCACCCCCGCCGGGACGACCCCAGGCGTGAGCTCCAGAACCCCCTCCTAATCGCCCCGTCTTGGGAGCGCAGGGAGCCTGGCTCTTGCCTGCCAATAACGAAATCATCACGGACAGAAGGAAAGCGCGGCGAGGCTGGGAAGGGAGCGGCTTTAATCCGGGGTCCGCCTCCTTCAATTCTCCAGCGCAGCGGTCCCGAAAGTGGGGTGGGGACGGGGATTGAGGCTGAGCTCGCTTCTTCCTTGTTTTCCGGGTCTTGCGCCTCTGAAGCGAACTAGGCCTGGAGGAGTGCTGGGGGGTCGAGGAAACAGGGTTGGGGATGACCCAGGGAAAGGTGGGGCGGGCCCCTGGGCCCCGGTCGAGGCGGATTCCGAGGCGGAGCCGCTGCCTGCCTGCGCCTCGCCTGCTCGGTCCACCCAACAGCTCCACCCTAGACTCGCAGCTGCGGAAGCGGTGGGCCGGGTGGTGATTACAACCCTGAGCGCTGTCCCTTTAGAACCTGACTCCCGACTCCGCTCAGCAACCGGGACGTTGCGACCTCAAAGTCCTCTGTGCTTCTCCATCGATACCGGGCCGCCTCTCTCGCCTGCAGCGCACGCCTCGGCCCCCAGGGGCAGCGCAGCAAGGCGGAGACCCTCCTGCATTCCGAGCGTGCGGGGCAGCCCTCAGACTGCGACTTCGTGGGACGCCGGTGTCCGCCACTGCGCCCCTCCAGGGAGCAGAGGCGGCTCTGGAAGTCGGTTTAGGGCGGAGACCGCGACTGGAGGGGCGCAGAACGCTCTTCCCAGCGTCCCGGGCTCCGCCTGCACAATTTTAAAGCCAGGGGCGAAATCCGAGTCCTGCCGCCACGCGGGGTTGGAGAGTGACCGCCTCGCCGCGCGCTGTCTCAGGCTCCGCCGGCTTTAGCGCCGCGAGGCTGCCAGGTGAGTTCCAGGGCTCTGTGGTTCCTAGAGCGCTCCCGGGAGTCTCCTGGCTGCAGCGGGAACCGAGCTGGATGCCCGGACGGCGCCGGGGTCGTTTTTCTGCCCCCGCCCCGTGGCCGGAGCCGCAGGCCTGCCGCTACCCCCACCCGGGCCGCGCCTTCCTTCCTCGCGGCCGGACCGCTCCAGAGTCCCGGGCCCTGGCTGGAAACTCGCACGCCCCGGGCAGCCGGGGCCGCAAGTGCGATGAAGAAGCGGGGCCCGGCGCGCACATGGGGTGCCGGGCAGGAGCCCCGGCCGCCTCGTGCCCTTCTTCTCGCCCACGACGGTGGCCGGCGGCGGCCTCTGCTTCCCGGACCCACGAACAAAGCTGGAGATGTGGCTTTGGAGTCGGCCCTGGGACCTGCTTCTTCTCTTGGCTTCGGGGCCCGCAGCCCCGGATCGGTGGCCAGGGCTGCGGGCCCTATCTTGACTTTCTGATGTTTTTAAAGAGTATTTATGATAGATTTAGTTATTTCATTAATATTGAATGTATTTAAAACTAAATGCATCCCAAAGGAAACTGAACAGTTAAAACATGGTTTATTTCTGCAAATATTAACTTAGTGAGAAATCCCAGGGAATCTGCACATTTGTGTTTACTATCTAACAATCGTGAATTTCTTAGTGTATGTTTTGATCAGGCTGTCTTTTGATCACAGTTTTGTGACCACTCTGTTATTCCTCTCTCTGGCAGTCATTTCCCAGAATTGACAAGGAATTCATCCTGAGATGATTTCTGCTAAGTAAATCCTAGCACTTCTTGACACTTTAGAAAAGGCTTTGGAATAATTTTATATTAGCATTTTTCACCTGCATATTTTTACATGTAAATATAAGCTGTGAATGCATTACTTTGAAAGAGAGCCAGGATAAAATTTAAAGAAACATGGTTTTAGAAGTCCAATGGTAGTATAAGAGTTCACAAAGAAACAGACTGCTCTTCATTCAGTACTTCCTATTTACTCCCCAGACACAGCCAACTTCAACATTTTTTACTTAAAAAATGTATTTTTATATTTCAAAATAACATGTTTATGTGACCTGTCTCTCACCCATCCTGCCCTACTCTGGCTTTACCCCCTTCAGAATATTTAAAATTTCTTGAGTATCCTTAGCATATACCATTCCAATCATGAATCTTGGGGTAGGCTTATTTTTTTTTAATTTGTGCATTTAATAAACCCCTAGTGGTACATGTCTGTTTTTCTTGTTAATTCTTGGAAATGTCTTTCTATTGTTTCTATAATAATTTTCTTCCCCTCTAGCTTCCCTTTTTCTTCTGGATCTCGTTAGGTATTGAACCTCTTGAGTTGATTTTCTAATTTTTGTCATCTCCCTCTCTCATTTTTTGTATTTTGTGTTGAATTTTCTGGTATCTAATTCACCTTGATTTTCTATCTTTCTGGTGATATTTTCATATGCTGTCACTCTTACAGTTGTCAAACGCCTTCTCCTGACCTTGCCTTGTGTTCTGTTTACTCTGCCCACCTCTTCGATTCTCCCCATTGCTACCTGGTGTTTTGGTTTCTTTTTCTTTTCTTTTCTTTTCTTTTTTTTTTTTTTTTTTGAGACAGAGTCTCGCTCTGTAGCCAGGCTGGAGTGCTGTGGCGTGATCTCAGCTCACTGCAACCTCCACCTCCTGGGTTCAGTAGCTGGGACTACAGGCACATGCCACCACACCCAGCTAAATTTTGTATTTTTAGTAGACACTAAACATACATTTCACCATGTTGGCCAGGATGGTCTCGATGTCTTTACCTCGTGATCCGCCCATCTCAGCCACCCAAAGTGCTAGGATTACAGGCGTTAGCCACCGCTCCCAGCCTTGGCTTCTTAATTTTGTTTTATAAGCTTTCTTCAAAGGCCTGGTCATCATTTGCTGTGTGTTTATATATTTTTATTTTTTCAGTGGGCAAAATACATGTAACATAAAATGTATCACATTAACTATTTTAAGTGTACAATTCAGTTGCTTTAACTATATTCATAATGTTTTGTAATGATTCCCACCATTCCTCTCTAGAACTTTTTCATGTGAAGCTCTGTACCTGTAAAACAGTAATTCCTAACTCCTGTCATCTTCCAGTCCCTATTAACCACCATTCTACTTTCTGCCTCTATGACTGTGCCTATCTTAGGTACCTCATATAAGTGGAATCATATAGTATTTGTCTTTTTGTGTTTGGCTTATTTCCATTAGCATAATGTATTCAAGGTTTCATTGTTCATCCACATTGTGAAATGTGTCAGAATCTCCTTCCTTTAAAAAGGAATCATATTCCAATAATATTCCATTGCGTGCATATATCACATTTGTTTATCCATTCATCCACCAGTGGGCATGATGTTGCTTCCACCTTCTGGCTACTGTGAGTACTGCTGCTGTAAACATTGCTATGCAAATATCTTTTTGGGTCCCTGCATTTAATTATTGGGGCTATATACCTCAAAGTGGAATTACTGGGTCATATAGTAATTCTGTGTTCAACTTTTTGAGGAACCACTGTGCTGCTCTGTAGAGCAGTCCACCACTTTACACTACTATTAGTAATGCACAAGGGTTTCATTTTCTCCATGTCCTTGTCAACACTTTTAATTTTCCATCTTTTGTTTGTTTGCATTATAATCGCCATTTTAATGGGTATGAAGTTGTACTTCTTTGTGATCTTGCTTTACATCTCCCGTATGACTTGTGATATTTTCTGCACATATTTTAAGGTTTATATACTAACAAAGCCGATTACTAGGGGTGTGTGTGTAGGGGGAACTGTGTGGCTGCTGAGTGGCTTCCCTGTGGGATGATCAGCCAGAACCCACTATTGTATCAGGAAATCCCCAGGTGTCACCATCTATGGGTCTTTTGTAGTTTTTATGGGTACACAGTAGGCATATATGTATTTATGAGGTACATGAGATATTTTGATACAAACATATAATGCATAATAATCACATCAGGGTAAATGGGTTATCCATCATCTCAAACATTTATCATTTCCTTGTATTATGAACAATTCAGTTATACGCAGTTATCTTAAAATGTACAAAAAACTATTGCTGACTATAGTTACCCCGTTGTGCTATCAAATAAAAGATCTTATTCATTGTAACTACATTTTGTACCTATTAACCATCCCCACTTCCCCCCACTGGCTACACTTCCCAGCCTCAAGTAACAACCATTCTACTCTATCTTCATGAGTTTGTTTTAATATTCAGCTCCCCCAAATGAATGTGAATGTACAAAGTTTATCTTTCTGTGACTGGCTTATTTTACTTAAAATAATATCCTACAGTACCATTCCATGTTGTCACTAATGACAGAATCTCATTCTTTGTCATGGCTGAAAAGTACTCCATCATATATAGGCACATTTTCTTTATCCATTCATCTGTTGATGGACACTGAGGTTGCTTCCACATCTTGGATATTGTGAGTAGTAATGCAATAAACATAGGAGTGCAGTTATCTCTTCGATATATTGATTTTCTTTTTTTGTGTATATATCTAGCAATGAGATCGCTGGATCATATGATAGCTCTAATTTTAGTTTTTTGAGGAACCTCCAAATTGTTCTCCATAGTGGTTGCACTAATTTACATTCCCACCAACAGTATGCAAGGGTTGGCTTTTTTTCCATATCCTCACCAGCATTTGTTATCACCTGTCTTTTGAAAAAAAAGCCATTTTAACTGAGGTGAGATGATATCTCTTCATAGTTCTGATTTGCATTTCTCGGATAATCAGTGATGTTGGCCACCTTTTCCTAAGTCTGTTAGTCTTTTGTATTTCTTTTTTTGAGAAATATCTATTAAGATCTCTTGCCCGTTTTCAAATCAGATTATTAGATCTTTCTCTATACAGTTGTTTGAGCTTTTTATATATTCTGGTTATTAATCCCTTGTCAAATGAATAGTTTGCAAATACGTTTCCCCATTTTTTGGATTTTTTCTTTGTTGACTGTCTCTTTTGCTATGCAGAAGCTTTTTAACTTAATGCAATCCCAATTGTCCACTTTTGCTCTGGTTGCCTGTGCTTGTGGGGTATTGCTTAAGAAATCTTTCCATAGTCTAATAGCCTGGAGAATTTCCCCAATGTCTTCTTGTAGTAGTTTAACCTACCAAGATTGAACCATGAAGAAATTCAAAACCTGAACCGACCAATAACAAATAATGAAATCAAAGCCTTAATAAAAACTACCAACAAAGAAAATCCTGGAAGCAATAGCTTCACTGCTGTATTTTAACAAACACTTACAGAATAACACCAATCCTACTCAAACTATCCCAAAAAATAGAGGAGGGAGGAATATTTCAATGCCTGATACTTAAACCAAAGACAAATTAAAAGAGAAAACTACAGGCCAATATCCCTATGAAAAATTGATGCAAAAATCCTCAAGGAAATTTACAAACAAAACAAATCCACAACATATTGAAAATTATTCATAATGACTAAGTGGAATTTATGCCAGGAATGGAAGGATGGTTCAAAATACGCAAATCAATGTGATCATCATATCAACAGAATGATGGACAAAATTTATATAATAATGTCAATTGATGCGGTAAAGCATTTGATAAAATTCAACATTTTATTGTAAAAACCCTTCAAAAAACAGGGTATAGAAGAAACATACCTCAACACAATACAAGCCATATAAGACACTCCCACAAGTTTAGTATCTTACTGAATGGCAGAAAAACTGAAAGCCTCTCCTCTAAGCTCTGGAGCAAGAGATGCTCATTTTCACCACTCTGCCTCCTGAGTTCAAGCAATTCTCCTGCCCAAGCCTCCCTAGTAGCTAGGACTATAGGTGCATGCCACCACACCTGGCTAATTCTTTTCTTTTCTTTCTTTTTTTCTTTTCTTTTTCTTTGTATTTTTAGTAGAGATGGGGTTTCACCGTGTTAGCCAGCATGGTCTCAATCTCCTGACCTTGAGATCTGCCCACCTCAGACTCCCAAAGTGCTGGGATTACAGGCATGAGCCACTGGGCCCAGGCCTTCCTGTCTTCTTCTAAGCTCTCCAAACTGTTCCAACCTCTGCCCATTACCCACTTCCAAAGCTGCTTCCACATTTTCAGGTATCTTTATAGCAATGCTCTACTTCCCAGTACCAATTTTCTGTATTAGTCTGTTCTTGCACTGCTATGAAGAACTACCTGAGACTGGGTAATTTATAAAGAAAAGTGGTTTAATTGGATCACGATTCTGCAGGCTGAACAAGAAGCATGGCTGAGGAAGCCTCAGGAAATTTACAATCATGGCAGGAGGTGAAGAGGGAGGTGACACGCCTTACATGGCTGAAGCAGGAGGAAGAGAGAGCAAAAGGGAAGATGCTACATACTTTTAAACAATCAGATCTGGTGAGAACTCACTATACAAGAATGGCAAGGGAGAAATCCTCCCCCATGATCCAATTACCTCTGCCCAGACCCCTCCTCCTACACTGGGGATTACAATTAGACATGAGATTTGAGTGGGGACACAAATCCAAACCATAAGGTTAGTATTAAAAGTTAATTGCTTTCCTATATAGTAGCAATGAAAAAAATTGGAATTTGAAATTTCAAATACAATGCTATTTACATGAGTACCCCCAAAATGAAATATGTAGGCATAAAGTAAACAAAATATGTACAGGATCTATATGAGGAAAACTTCAAAACTTTAACGAAAGAAATCAAAGGAAACCTAAATAAATTGATATATATTTCATGTGCAAGGATAGCAAGACTCAGTATTGTTAAGATGTTAATACTCCCCTTCTTGATCTACAGATTCAACTCTACTCCAATTAAAATTCTAGCAGGTTATTTTGTAGATATAAACACATTTATTCTAAAGCTTATATGAAGACGCAAAAGACTCATAGTCAAAATGCTGAAGAATAACAACTCAGAGGACTGACACTACCCAACTTTAAGACTTACTCTCCAGCTAAATAATTGAGATAGCATGGCATTAGTGAAAGAACATGCAGATTGATCAATGGTTCAGAAGAGAGAGCCCAGAAATTGACCTATGCAAATATAGTTAGCTGAGCTTTGACAAAGAAGCAAAGGCAATTAAATGAAAGAATACAGTCTCTTCAACAAATGGTGCTTAAAAATTGGACGTCCATGTACAAAAAAAAAGAATCTAAGTTCAGACTTTACACCCTTCTCAAAAATTAAAACTCAAAATGGATCAAAGATCTAAATGTAGAATGCAGAATCACAAAACTTCTAGATCAAGAATATCCAGGTGACCTTAGTTTTGGTGATGTATTTTTAGATACAGCTAAGTGTAGGTGCAGTGTCTCACACCTGTAATCCCAGTACAGGTGTGGCTGTAGGGAAGCTGAGGGAGGCAGATCGCTACAACTCAGGAGTTTGAGACCAGCCTGGTCAACATGGTGAAACCTAATCTCTACCAAAAATACAAAAAATTAGCAGGTGTGGTGGTACGCATCTGTGGGGCCAGCTACTTGGGAGGCTAATGGGGGAGAATTGCTTGAGCCTGCGAGGCAGAGATTGCAGTGAGCTGAGATTGCACCACTGCACTCCAGCCTGGCAACAGAGCAAGACTCTGTCTCACGAAAAGAAAAAATGTCGTTTTATCCACTGGGTTTTGTTTCCTACTTTTTTGATTTGTGTTAAGAAAGGGGAAAAAAATCACAAGTTTGTCTAACCATTCAGTAGAAAAACAGAGCATTTGCAGACAACTTGGCAAGGGTAGAGAAATGGACGTACTGTTTTTCAGTATTTGGGGAAGGTGGTTTGAGCAGTATTTATTGACAATTTCATTAGTGGGGATGTTTCTATTAAAAACACATAGTAAGATCATTAAGTGTTCTTGTAATATAAAGTAATAATACCACCAGTGTTTATCTTACTGTTTTCATATTCTAAATGCACGCACCTGAGTAAAAGGATCTGGGCTGCAGTCTAGGCTGAGAGATGCCAGCAAAGGCTGCCTAGGCCAGTGCAGTCCAGTAAATCCCTCTTTAATCTTCTCTTCCACACAGACAGCAGTGATGAGCATGCCCATGAACCCACATGATTATTTTGGGAAAAATGAAAGAGTTGTATCCTTTTTGTGGTAGTAATTCCACTTCCAGGGGCAAATACATTTTGATTATTTTATCACCTTTCAGTGAGTTGTTTTTGTTCTTTAACCAAGGATGTATGTTTGAGGTAAGAAGTAAAGCGTAAAGTATATGATTTTTTGTGTGTATTTTTATCTTGCTATACCCCTAGGGAATGTTCAATTCTGCCTTGGAAGTGGCCATATTTGAAGGTGCTGTGATTCAAACTGTCAGCGAGATAAGGCAGCAGATCAAGAAAGCACTCCGGGCTCCAGAAGGAGCCTTCCAGGCCAGCTTTGAGCATAAGCTGCTGATGAGCAGTGAGTGTCTTGAGTAGTGTTCAGGGCAGCATGTTACCATTCATGCTTGACTTCTAGCCAGTGTGATGAGAGGCTGGAGTCAGGTCTCTAGAGAGTTGAGCAGCTCCAGCCTTAGATCTCCCAGTCTTATGCGGTGTGCCCATTCGCTTTGTGTCTGCAGTCCCCTGGCCACACCCAGTAACAGTTCTGGGATCTATGAGAGTAGCTTCCTTAGTGAGCTTTCCCTTCAAATACTTTGCAACCAGGTAGAGAAGTTTGGAGTGAAGGTTTTGTTCTTTGTTTCTTCACAATATGGATATGCATCTTCTTTTGAAAATGTTAAAGTAAATTACCTCTCTTTTCAGATACTGTCTTCATGTGAACTTGGTATCCTGTTTCCATCCCAGCCTTCTATAACCCAGTAACATCTTTTTTGAAACCAGTGGGCGAGAAAGACACCTGGTCAGGAACGCGGACCACAGGACAACTCAGGCTCACCCACGGCATCAGATTAAAGGCAAACAAGGACTCTGTATAAAGTACCGGTGGCATGTGTATTAGTGGAGATGCAGCCTGTGCTCTGCAGACAGGGAGTCACACAGACACTTTTCTATAATTTCTTAAGTGCTTTGAATGTTCAAGTAGAAAGTCTAACATTAAATTTGATTGAACAATTGTATATTCATGGAATATTTTGGAATGGAATACCAAAAAATGGCAATAGTGGTTCTTTCTGGATGGAAGACAAATTTTTCTTCTTTAAAATAAATTTTATTTTATATATTTGAGGTTGACCACATGACCTTAAGGATACATATAGACAGTAAACTGGTTACTACAGTGAAGCAAATTAACATATCTACCATCTTACATAGTTACATTTTTTTTTGTGTGACAGGAACAGCCAAAATCTATGTATTTAACAAAAATCCTAAAGACAATACATTTTTATTAACTACAGCCCACATGATGTACATTAGATCTCTAACTTGATCATCCTATATGTCTGCTACTTTGTATTTTCTTAATGTACGTCTCCCCATTTGCTATTGGTCATTTCCTATTTGGCTCGTTTTTCAACTGGGTTGTTTTCCTGTTATTAAAAGAGTTCTTTACTGATTTTTGGACATTAACTCTTTATCAGATATGTGATCTGCAAATATTTCCTCCAGTCTGTAGGTTCTCTTTTCATTTTGTTGGTTTTTTCCTTTGCTGTGCAGAAGCTTTTTAGTTTGATGCAGTCCTCCTTGTTTATGTTTCCATTTGTAGCCTGGCTTGTGGTGCGATATCCAAAAAATAATTGCTAAGGCCAATGTCAAGAGGCTTTCCCCCTATGTTCTCTTCTAGGAGTTTTAAGGTTTCAGGTCTTATTTGGGTCTTGGGTCTTGTATCTGTTTTGAGTTGATTTTTGTGTATGGTGTATGATCAGGGTCCATTTTTATTCTTTTGAATGTGAAAATCCAGTTTTCCCAGCACTATTATTGAAGAGACTATTTTTCTTTCCATTGTGTTGTCTTGTTTGCCCTTGTCAAAAATTAGTTGACAGTATATGTTTGGATTTATTTCAAAGGTCTCTGTTCTGTTCCATTGGTTTATACTTTTTGTTTTTATGCCAGTATCATACTGTTTTGATTACTATAGCTTTGTAATACAATTTTAAATCAAGAGGTGTGATGCCTCCAACTTTTTCTTTCACAGTAATCTGTTGGCTGTTTGGGGTTTTTTGTGGTTCCATACGAGTTTCAGGATTGTTTTTTCTGTTTTGTTTTGTTTTGTTTTTTCTTGAGATGAAGTCTCACTCTGTTGCCCAAGTTGGAGTGCAGTGGCACAACCTTGGCTCACTGCAACCTCTGCTTCCCGGATTCAAGCAATTCTCCTGCCTCAGCCTCCCAAGTAGCTGGGACTACAGGCACATGCTGCTATATCCAGCTAATTTTTGTAGTTTTAGTAGAGACAGGGTTTCACTATATTGGCCAGGCTGGTCTCCAAGTCCTGACCTCGTGATCCACCTGCCTCAGCCTCCCAAAGTGCTGGGATTACAGGCATGAACCACAACACCTGGCCAGGATTGTTTTTTTCTGTGCTGTGAAGAATGCCACCAGAACATTGATGAGGATTGTGTTAAATCTATATATTTGCTTTGGGTAGTGTGAACATTTTAACAATATTAATTCTTCTGATACATAAACATAGGATATCTTTTCATTTGTTCATATCTAAATTTCTTTCATCAATGTTTTATGGTTTTCAAGTGTACACATCTTCCATCTTATTGGTTAAATTCATTCCTAAGTATATGTTTTTCTTTGATGTTATTGTAAATGAGATTGTTTTCTTGATTTCTTTGTCAGCTAGGTTATTTGTATATAGAAATGCAACTGATTTTTATATGTTGAGTTTATACTTTGCAGCTTAACTGAATTGATTTAGTAGTTCTTAGAGTTTTTTGTGGAATGTTTGGAGTTTTTTACATAAAGGGTCTTGTCATCTGCAGATAGAGATAATTTTACTTCTTTAATTTAGTTGCTTTTTTTTTCCTCATCAGATTGCTCTTGCAAGTACTATGTTCAATAAAAGTGAGGAGACTGGGCATCCCTATCTTGTACTCAATCTTAGTAGAAAAGCTTTTAATTATTCCCCACTGACTATGATGTAGGCCATGGGTTTCTCATAAACGGTCTTTATTATGTTGAGGAACTTTCCTTCTATACATAAACTATTAAAAGGTTTTATCAAGAAAGGTTGCTAAACTTTGTTAAATGCTTTCTCTGCATCTTTCATTTTGTTAATGTGATATATCACATTGATTTACATATGTTAAACCAGCCTTGCATGCCAGAGATAATTCCCACTTAATCGTGATGTATAATCTTTTTGATGTGTTGTTGAATTCTACTTCCTAAATTTTTTTTTCCTGATCAGCCATTTATTTTTATATACATATATATATATATATTTTTTTTTTATTACACTTTAAGTTCTAGGGTACATGTGCACAATGTGCAGGTTTGTTACATATGTATACATGTGCCATGTTGGTGTGCTGCACCCATTAAGTCATCATTTACATTAAGTATATCTCATAATGCTATCCCTCCCCCCTCCCCCCACCCCACAACAGACCCAATGTGTGATGTTCCCCTTCCTGTGTCCACGTGTTCTCTTTGTTCAATTCCCACCTATGAGTTAGAACATGTGGTGTTTGGTTTTCTGTCCTTGTGATAGTTTGCTGAGAATGACAGTTTCCAGCTTCATCCATGTCCCTACAAAGGACATGAACTCATAAATTTTATGGCTGCATAGTATTCCATGGTGTATATGTGCCACATTTTCTGAATCTGGTCTATCATTGTTGGACATCTGGATTGGTTCCAAGTCTTTGCTATTGTGAATAGTGCCGCAGTAAACATATGTGTGTATGTGTCTTCATAGCAGCATGATTTATAATCCTTTGGGTATATACCCAGTAATAGGATGGCTGGGTCAAATGGGATTTCTAGTTCTAGATCCCTGAGGAATCGCCACACTGACTTCCACAATGGTTGAACTAGTTTACAGTCCCACCAACAGTGTAAAAGTGTTCCTATTTCTCCACATCCTCTCCAGCACCTGTTGTTTCCTGACTTTGTAATGATCGCCATTCTAACTGGTGTGAGACGGTGTCTCACTGTGGTTTTGATTTGCATTTCTCTGATGGCCAGTGATGATGAACATTTTTTCTTGTGTCTTTTGGCTGCATAA
This sequence comes from Pan troglodytes, assembly GCF_028858775.2. NCBI lineage: Eukaryota > Metazoa > Chordata > Mammalia > Primates > Hominidae > Pan > Pan troglodytes. Next base: position 12,882,607 of record NC_072414.2, read on the forward strand.
ATGTCTTCTTTTGAGAAGTGTCTGTTCATATCCTTCGCCCACTTGTTGATGGGGTTGTTTGTTTTTTTCTGGTAAATTTGAGTTCATTGTAGATTCTGGATATTAGCCCTTTGTCAGATGAGTAGATTGCAAAAATTTCCTCCCATTCTGTAGGTTGCCTGTTCACTCTGATGCTAGCTTCTTTTGCTGTGCAGAAGCTCTTTAGTTTAATTAGATCCCATTTGTCAATTTGGGCTTTTGTTGCCACTGTTTTTGGTGTTTTTAAACATGAAGTCCTTGCCCATGCCTATGTCCTGAATGGTATTGCCTAGGTTTTCTTCTAGGGTTTTTATGGTTTGGGGTCTAACATTTAAGTCTTTAATCCATCTTGAATTAATTTTTGTATAAGGTGTAAGGAAGGGATCCAGTTTCAGTTTTCTACATATGGCTAGCTTGGCAATGTCAACTTTGTAAATTAACTGAGAACTGTCTCAGATTTTGAGGGTTCACAAACTATACTCCAAGGATATAGTAACCAAAACATCATAGGTCTGGTACAAAAACCATGACACAAAAGCCAATGGAACAGATTAGAGAAGGTTGTAGGCTGCACTCCTACAACCATCTGATCTTTGACAAAGTCTATAATTAGAAGCAATGGGAACAGACTCCCTATTCAATGAATGGTACTAGGATAACTGTTTAGCCATATTCAGAAGATTTAAAATGGACAACTTCCTTCCAACATATTAAAAACTCAACTTAAGATGGATTAAAGACCTAAATGTAAAACCTAAAAGTATAAAAACCCTAGACAAAAGCCCAGAACATAATATTCTGGACATAGGCAATAACAAGGATTTTATGATCAAGTTTCCAATAGCTATTGCAACAAAAACATAAATAGACAAGTGGGACCTAAGTATACTAAGGAGATTATGTTCAACAAAAGAAACTATCAGCAGAGTAAACGGACAACCGACAAAATGGGAGAAAATATTTGCAAACTATGGATCTGACAGAGGTCTCATATCCAGAACCTGTAAGGAACTTAAAAAAATTTTTAAGCAAAAACTAAACAACCTCATTGAAAAATGGGCAAAGGACAAGAACAGACACTTCTCAAAAAAGACACACATGCTGTTAACAAGAATATGAAAAAATGCTCCATTTTAAAAATCACTAATCATTAGAGAAATGCAAATGAAAACCACAATGAGATACCATTTCATACCAATCACAATGGCTACTAATAAAAAGTCAGAAAATAACAGATGTTGCTGAGGTTGCAGAGAAAAGGGAAATCTTATACACTTCCGTTTGGAATGTAAATTAATTCAGCCATTGTATAAAGCAGTGTGAAGATTTCTCAAAAAACTTAAACAGAACTACGATTTGGCACAGCAATCTCATTACTGGGCACATACACAAAGAAATATGAATTGTTCTACCAAATGACACATGTACTTGTATGATTATCACAGCACTATTAACAGTAGCAAAAACATGGAACCAACCTAGAGGCTCATCAGTGTGGACTAGAAAAAAAAATGTGTACCGCCTGACGTGGTTGCTCACGCCTGTATTCCCAGCACTTTGGGAGGCCGAGATGGGTGGATCATTTGATATTAGGAGTTTGAGAAAAGCCTGGCCAACATGGTGAAACACCATCTCTACTAAAAATACAAAAATTAGCCAGGCATGGTAGTACATGCCTGTAGACCCAGCTACTTGGGAAACTGAGGTGGCAGAATAGGTGAACCTGGGAGGCGAAGGTTGCAGTGGGCCCAGGTTATGCCACAGCACTCCAGCCTGGGTGTCAGAGTGAGACTCTATCTCAAAAAGAAAACAAATTGGTACATATACACCATGAAATACTGCGTAGCAACAAAAAAACAATAAATTTATGGCTTTTGCAACAAAATGGATGTAGCTGGAGGCTACATCCCACAAATTAAGCAGATTAACACAAAAACAGAAAAAGAAAGCATATATTATCACCTATAAATGAGAGATAAACATTGGCTCCACATGGTCCAAAACAAGGACCAATAGATACTAGGGCCTGTGTGAGGGTAGAGGGTGAAAAATCGGTGAAGATTGAAAAATTACTTATGCTTCTCAGGTACTATGCTCACTACCTCAGTGACTAAATTATTTTTTCCATGAAACCCCAGCAACATGCAATTTACCTACATAACAAAGCTGCACGTGTACCCCCTGAACCTAAAATATAAATTAAAAAAGAAAAAAACGAATATCAATAAGATACTTAGTAAACACACAAGTGTTTGGAAATCAAACAACAAACTTCTAAATAATTCACAAAGAAACATCAAAATAAAACTTAGAATACATTTTGAATTGAAAGATAAACATCTGAAGTGCTGAAAGAATAGAGATGGCTTTAGTCTCGAAACTTACATATAAAAACATTGAAATTTCAATCAGATGGCAATTGGTATGTGATTTGATAATCTACTTTAAAGTTTATACAAAACTGAGAACCCGGTTAGGTGCGGTGGCTCATGCCTGTAATCCCAGGACTTTGGGAATCAGAGGTGGGTGCAACACGAGGTCAGGAGTTCAAGGCCAGCCTGGCCAAGATGGTGAAACCCTGTCTCTACTAAAAATAAAAAAATTAGCCAGGCGTGGTGATGGATGCCTGTAATCCTGGCTACTCAGGAGCCTGAGGCAGGAGAATCAATTGAACCAGGGAGGCAGAGGTTGCAGAGAGCCAAGATCATGCCACTGCACTCTAGCCTGGGTGAGAGAGCAAGGCTTCATCTCAAAAAGAAAAAAAAAAAATTGAGAACCCAGATAAAAATAGCTAACTTTCTTCTCCAAAAGAAAAAAGAATGACAGTGAGTAGAGGTCTGCTTCTATTGGCTATCAGATAATCTTATAACCCTGCAGTACTGTGATGGTACGAAGCACATCCACAGCAGTAGTGTGACCGTCAGGTATCAAATAGACAAGAACTTCAGAGAAGACAAATGTAACATTTGAAATCAGTAGAAAGAAGTATTACTTTGAGAAAGTTGGTTATTATTTGGAATTTGAAGAAATAAACAATAAATTTCAAATAACTTAAAGAATGAAATAAAAAATAAAATTAATACTACAAGGAAGTTTTTAAAATATTCATGCCTTTTCCTCACGACATGAAATATAAATATCATGAAGTAAAAGACAGACAAATTTTACTAACTAAACAAACTCATTTTTAGCAAACAATTGATAAATACCATTGAGACAAAAAACAAATTAGAAGAAAATATTTACATGGTATATATAACCAAAAAATGGATATTCAGAATGTATAGAGATTATCAAATAATAAAGAACTTGCAAATCCCAGTGGGAAAATGAGCAAAGAATATAAAGAGGAATTACACAGAAGAAAAAGTATGCTATGTATTAACAAATGAAAAGTTGCTTCATCTGTGTAATGGCCAAAATGTATGTTAAAATATAAGACAGCATTTCTCCCATCTCATTGGTAAAATAAAAAGTACATATGCACCTCATAAATTCATATGTCACTTCAGCATTTTACAGTTAATATCACTTTTGTTATTCTTAAAAAGTTGAAAAATTAAATGAGTTAAAAGCAGTATGAGAGAAATTATTGCAAATATGTGTATAATATTGTTAGGAGAAACCCAAGTAAGACCCCAGAGGTACAAGTTTAAATTGAAGACTAATCATTTATATATATAATAATTTAAAAATATTCTGTGCATTATAAAACTCACAAAAGAATTAAAAGGCAAAAAAATCAAGAAAAAATAATTTCAAAATAAATGCCACAACACAGCTTCCTGTGGTCAAGATTTCTCTCCATTCTACTTTGACGTCTAAATAGATTTTTGGGCATCTAGACTAATATTGGGTTCGTATACTCCCAGAAAATTCAAGACTACTAAATGCACCCAACCTTACAACCCCCAAGCATATTATCACATAGGGGTCTTGTGTAGTTTGCTAAAATATAATGTACTACCTGTCACAGAATGAGCACTTAACTGATGTTGGGTGTGATGTAGCATAGTAGCAAAAAACTTTAGAATTAGGCCACAATGTTTTTAAGGGCTTTGCATGACCCATTATTTTTTGGCACTTAATTTAAAAAAATCTGCATGCTTATTTTAATTTTGTCATTACTTGCCATTGTATCCATCTCAGGACACTGATCAAATAATCACAAAAATCACAGAGATGATACTCTGCTAATTAAGAAAGTTTTCTTTTTTTCTTTGTGAAACCATTCTTCATTTTTTTTTTTGGTATTCAGAAATAATTTCTAGTGCTAATTTATTTTTAGTGACATTTTGCACAGACTCTCCAAATAAAAAACCAAGAATGACCAATTTTATTGGGAAAATACTAAATGTAACAAACTTTATTTTTTGATAAGTGAAGACTATTTTTCTAATTTTGCTTAAAAATTTTAGGTTTAGCCTTAGGTAATAAAGTTAATAGAGAGAATGTTTACTACCATGCATAAATTCAAAAGACTTGTTAGTTTAGATTGTCAATTTAATGTTGAACAAAGTTGCTTGAAATTTTCAGATAAAATAACTTTAGGTAAGCTTAAGAAAAGTTTGATTGCATTTTGTTTATAATCTTGTACTTCTATTTTCATTCTGATTTAGTAGGCTGCACACTTTTTTAAAAAAAAATTTCAGGTGGATTGTGGCCATTCCTTTTCCTCTTAAGTCTTATTTGATTGTTCTTCCAGAACAAATATTAACATTTGCAGTCCTGCATCTGGATCAAGCAGTTTGGTTAGAGAAATTTAAACCTTTAAATCACAAAACAGCTTATTTTCAATTGTCATAGCTGACACTGAATCTATGCCTAATGGTGTAAGCAATGTGGATATTGGAATGTCTCTGAGTTTTATATTAATAAATTTACTAGCTACATAAGTGATGTAATCATCTGTTGATGTCTGAGATGAAGAGTGAGTAAAAACCACATAAAAATCTTCCATAAAACGAAACTTATCTTGGAATTCTTTGTAAAAATAATTTCTGTGAGATGGAACTTTGGAAAGTTTTCCTGTAATTTCTTGAAATCAAATTTAACAGTGCATGGTAGTCTGACCATTCTGCATTCTCCTTTCTGTATAAAAAACATCACTATTTCAAGGCCAGAGAGCCCCCTTTACATGGCTTGTTAAGAATTCTTCAAAATCCAGCATGATTCAAGATACTGATGGATTTTGGGTATTTGAAGAGAATTCCTCTGGTGGCTAAAATGCTTTGAAGATCATTTGTGCAGCAGTCACTCAAGATGAAAGGCTCCCTAGTTAACTGTCCAGTGAGATTACAGTTCCTGTGACAGTGGCAGAAGAAGTCCAGCAAGGAGTTAGCAGCAGCCTAGTTGGCTTTTGTTGCATTCTCAATGACAGCAGAAACTAATGAATAGCACTCAAAGTAATCAAGTTCCTGCTTTCTTGTCAAAAATTGAAGATGTACTGCTCCAGCTACTTTGGGGCTTAACACTTTCTCCAATTAAGAAGAGATGTTGAGAGCTTCTAGGAACCCATCATCCAAGACTGCGGCACTAAAAAAACACACCTGAGATTTTACTCTACGAAGTTATTTTCTATTAAATTCACTGCCTTTTTCACATCAGAGTGAATAATGACAAAACATTGTAGCTTGGTCATTTTGCACTCTTCATTCTGATTTTGCAGCAACTTGCATTCCTTTCAACTGCTCATAAGTTAAATTTCTCAATGAAGTAATCACAACAGAACTATCTCCTTGGACAGTTTGGAGTTCCCTGAAAAAAACAGATATACCACCATATGATCCAAAAATCCCACTGCTTGGTATATACCCAAAAGAAAGGAAATCAGTATATCAAAGAGACTTCTGCACTCCTAGGTTTGCTGCAGCACTGTTTACAATTACTAATATTTGAAAGCAACCTAAGTGTCCATCAACAGATGAATGAAGAAAATGTGGTACATATACACAGTGGAGTACTATTCAGCCATAAAAATGAAAGCCTGTCATTTGCAACAACATGGATGGAACTGAAGATGATTATGTCAAGAAAAATAAGCCAGGCACGGAAATACAAACAGCATGTGTTCTCGCTTATTTCCGGGATCTAAAAATAAAAACAATTAAACTCCTGGACATAGAGAGTAGAAGGATGATTACCAGAGCTTGGGAAGGGTAGTGAGAGAGTGAGGGGGAGGCAGGAATTGTTAATGGATACAAAAAACAAAAAAGAAATAATATATAATACAAACCTACTATTTGATAGCAAACCCAGGTGACTATAGTCAATAATAACTTAATCATATATTTGAAAATAACATAAAGAGTGTAGTTGGAATATTTGTAACTCAAAGAATCACTGAGGGGATACCCCATTCTCTAGGATATGCTTTTTTTCATATTGAATGCCCGTGTCAAAACATCTCATGTACTCCATAAATACTATGTACCCACAAAAATTAAAAATAAAATACAAAAAAGAACCATCTTCTCTCTGTGTAACAAATACTATAGTTTCAAATCCAAGGCTAGAGAGCTGCCCTGAAATAACATACACTCTTTTGACTTGAAGAGTTTTCTCTTTGCTCTATACATAGGTATTTGTAGAAGTTAACATTCTGGAACACTGACTTCCAACACAGCAAGAGGGACAGCCGCACATGTAAAATACAATGACAGAGCAGGACTCACAAGTGCATTCTGCTGAAAATGTGAGCAAGCCAACTTCAAATTATTTTTCAAACTCATTGATTTTAGCTACCGAAAGGTCTATAGGACATTATCAGACAGAGTTTTTGTAGAACCTAAGATTTAGAAAGTGAACTTGAATGTGACTGTGATCATTATGCAACAACTGCTGTAAAAACTCAGGTTGGTGTTGGCCACATAGGACTACAACACTCTTGTGTTGCCTTGACGAGCTCCTCTAAACGTGGCAGTAAACTTAGTGCCTTTCAGTATTCTCCTTTTTCCCACAGACTCACAGACAGCGAGAGACACTTGGCTCCCCCACATCACTTCCTTAGCAGCCAAGAACAGCATGTCACCCAGAATGAATTCTGGCTGTGGCAGAAAATGGCCCACACAGAGAGATGTCTGGCATTTGGTAGTACCTGGGTGAGAGCTTTCCAAGCTCTTATGAAGTATACAATGCATAAGGTCCATTTCTAAATACTAGAAACATCTTGCTGTGAAAGCACATAAAGTCCATAGTTAAGATGATGATGCCATGCAGAAAAACACGTGGCAATGTAACCACCAGTCTTTACTTTTTCAATGGCCTTGCACATGGCTGTTACTGTACTGCTGAAGTCCAGCGTCAGCAGTTTATGTTTCCCCATTGTGTCATCAGCCCAATGCAAAGTACCATCAAAATAACACCTGGAGGTGCTAACAGGAAAATAATCTGAGTAAATCCACATTTGCTGTCTCAGCTTCCAAAGACTGGTCATCAAACAGTGTGTTTCTGTCTTTCTATCTTGGCTGCCACCTTTACTACACTGTAGGGGTCTGAGGTTTGTAGAGTGGATATCGCAGAGTTCTGGTTGTCCTTGTGAGGTTTTGATATGATAAACTTTTTAAAAGAAAGTATGCCTGATTACAGAAATGAGCATTGTCCCGACAATCCACATAGAATTCTGGGGCATTCTTCTCTTTACATTCAATAATAGCTTCCGCTAAACTTGTAATGTTCTGTGGGAATGTATCACTTCTTCACCTTCTTGCTCACTTCCCACCTTCTTGCTCAGAGCTCCAATGGGCTCAGAGCAATGTTTGGAGTGCCAATCACCCTGAGCTCAATCTTGCTCTGAGCATCATCTTCTCTGAGCTCCATCTTACACTGAGAAGCACCTGCTGCAAGCTCCATCTTGCTTGGAGCTCCTTCTTGCTCCAAGCTCTATCTACTCCAAGCTCCATCTTGCTCAGAGCTCCATCTGCTCCAAACTCCATCTTGCTCGAAGTGCCAATCGCTCCAAGCACTATCTTGCTGTGAGCAACATCTGCATAGACATTCATCTTACTCAGAGCTCCATCTAGTCAGAGATCCATCCACTTTGAGCTCCATCTTGCTAGGAGTTCCAATCACTCCAAGCCCCATCTTGCTGGGAGGTCCAATCACTTCTAGCTCCATTTTGCTCTGAGCACCATGTGGACAGAGCTCATCTTACTCTGAGCTACATGTGCTCTGAGCTCTACCTTGCTTGGAGCTGTAATCACTGTGGGCTCCATTTTGCTCTGAGCTCCAACTAAAACCAAGCAACATCTCCTCCAAACTCCATCTTGCTTAGAGCTCCTTTTTTGCTCAGAGCTCTGTCTGCTCTGAGCTGCATCTTGCTCAGAGCTCCAATTGCTCAGAGCAATGTTCAGAGTGCCAATCACTCTGAGCTCCCTCTTGCTCTGAGTACCATCTGCTCTGAGCTCCATCTTACACCAGCAACATCTGCTCCAAGTTCCATTTTGTTTGGAGCTCCTTCTTGCTCAGAGGTCTATCTGATCTGAGCTCCATCTGGTTCGGAGATCCAATCACTCCAAGCTCCATCTTGCTCTGAGCACCATCTTCTTGAAGCTCCATCTACTCCCAGCTCCATCTTGCTTAGAGCTTCCATCACTCTGAGCTCCACTTGGCTCAGAGCTCCATTTACTCAGAGCTCCATTTGCTCCAAGCTCCATCTTTCTCAGAGCTCCAATCCCTCCAAACTCCATCTTGCTCTGAGTACCCTCTGCTCAGAGCTCCATATTCTCAGAGCTGCATCTTCTAGCTCCATCTTGCTGATATCTCCAATCACTTCCAGCTTCATTTTGTTCTGAGCATCATGTGCTCGAAGCTCCATCTTACTGTAAGCAGCATGTTCTCTGAGCTCCAACTTGCTCTGAGCACCATCTGGCTCTGAGCACCATCTGTTCTGAACTCCATCTGAAACTGAGGAACATTTGCCCCAAGCTCCATCTTGCTTAGAGCTCCTTCTTGCTCCGAACTTCGTTTGCTCCAAGCTCCATCTGCTCCGAGCTCCATCTTGCTGAGAGCTCCAATTACTTCCAGCTTCATTTTGCTCTGAACACCATCTGCTCAAGCTACATCTTACTGTGAGCAACATGTTTTCTGAGCTACATCTTGCTCAGAGCTGCATCTGCTCCAAGCCCCATTGTGCTCGAAGCTCTAATCACTCCGAGGCTGATCTTGCTCTGATCACTATCTGCTCAGAGTTCCAATCCTCCAGAGTAAAGTTTTTAAGTTCCAATCATTTCAAGCTCCATGTTGTTACGAGCATCTGCTCTGAGCTCCATCTTACACCGAGCAACATCTGCTCCAAGTTCCATCTTGCTTGGAGCTCCTTTTTGGTCAGAGCTCTATCCGCTCCAATCTTCTCTGAGCTCCATCTTGCTTGGAGCTCTAATCACTCTGAGCTCCATCATGCTCTGAGCACCATCTGCTCTGAGCTCCATCTGAAACTGAGCAACATCTGCACCAAGCTCCATCTTGCTTAGATCTCCTTATTGCTCAGAGTTTCATCTGCTCTGAGCACCATCTTGTTCAGAGCTCCATCTTGCTCAGAGTTCCAACTGCTCAGAGAACTGTTGAGAGTTCCAACGACTCCAAGCTTTATCTTGCTCTGAGCTCCATCTTACACAGAGGAACATCGGCTCCAAGCTCCATCTTGCTTGCAGCTCCTTCTTGTCTGAGCTATATTTGCTCTGAGCTGGACACTCCATGCTCCATGGTGCTCTGAGTTCCATCTGCTAAGAGCTCCATCTGCTCCAAGCTCCATCTTGCTTGGAGCTCCAATCACTCCAAGCTCCATCTTGCTCTGAGCACCATCTGTTCTGAGCTCCACCTTGCTCAGAGCCCCAGTCACTCCTAGCTCCATCTGGCTCTGAGTACCATCTGCTCGGAGCTCCATCTTGCTCTTAGACCACAGGCTTGGTGCTCCATCATACTCTGAGAAACATCTGCTCCGAGCTTCATATTAATCGGAGCTCCATCTCACCTGGAGCTCCATCTGCTCTGAGCTCCATCAAGCTTGGAGCTCATCTTGCTCAGAGGTCCATCTTGCTTTGAGAACCATCTGCTCCATGTATGGTTATAGCAGCACTATTCACAATGGTAAAGACTTGGAACCAACCCATATGCCCATCAATGATAGACTGGAAAAATAAAATGTACTACATATACATCATGGAATACTACACAGCCATAAAAAGGTATGAGATCAAGTCCTCTGCAGGGACAGGGATGAAGCTGGAAGCCATCATCCTCAGCAAGCTAACACAGGAACAGAAAACCAAACACTGCATGTTCTCGCTCGTAAGTGGGAGCTGAACAATGAGAACACATTTTAATACTATTATGCCCTCTGAAAATGGTCTCTGTTTCTCTTAACAAAGGATATTTATACTTTGTAATTTTTTTCTCTCTAAAGGATTGTGGCTTCTTCTGTCTGTGCCAGTCTAGGGTACAGGTTGACTACCTCACTTTGAAATGACCCACCCCATGTCCGTCCGCACATGGTTGGTCCCTCCTGTAAACTGTTTGTTCACAGACTGTTACCACCTGTGGGTCATTTGACGGGAGGTGACCTCACATAGCAATGCACCAGGCAAATCACCAACTGAAAGAATCACTGAAACAACATGTGTCTGCTTATTTCAAAGAACGAATAGGAGTCAGTTGAAGGTGATTAAGTCAGCAACATCTTAAGGTGATAAGATATCAGTAACATCTTAGATGACCAAGAATAATCTTGTGGGCCCCAAGAACATATGACAATATGGACTACGCCAGCAAAAATCTCACCCATCAGACAACAGCAAATGACACTGTGGCTCAAATGTTAAATGTCCTCTCTTGATGTGTGAAAGCACATGACCAGCAGGAGGCAAAAACATCAGGGAGACAAAGGCTTTGTTGCATATCTGTGGACTTCAGTCTCCAGTGAGACACTCAGAGCCTACATCTCCTCTGTTACCACTGCTGTTCTTATTGCACAGAACATTTCCATATATGTTTCATTCTACAAGAAACGTTTCGACACACATACATCTGATGAAAGGCTGTCTTCAAAATGTCTAAGCAACTAACACTACTTACTAGCAAAAACACAAAAGAGAAACTAATAACCAAACAAAACCTGAATAGACATTTCTACAAAGAAGACATAACATTGAAAACAAGTTTTAAAAACTTGAATAACATCACAAACCATGAGAAAGATATAAATCAAAACAACACACATATCTCACTATAATTCAAATGGATGTTATCAAAGTGATACAATATATTAAAAGAGACACAAATGCTGGTGGAAATTTCCAGAGAAAAACTCATTTGGTAAGAATGTTAATTAGTATACAGCCAGGCACTGTGGCTCACGCCTGTAATCCCAGCACTTTGGGAGGTCGAGGCCGGCAGATCACGAGTTCAGGAGATCGAGACCACCCTGGCTAACACGGTGAAATGCCGTCTCTGCTAAAAGTACAAAAAATTAGCTGGGCGTGGTGGCGGGTGCCTGTAATCCCAGCTACTCAGGAGGCTGAGGCAGGAGAATGGCGTGAGCCCAGGAAGCAGAGCTTGCAGTGAGCTGAGATCATGCCACTGCACTCCAGCCTGGGCAATACAGTGAGACTCCATCCAAAACAAAAAGAATGTTAATTAGTATACATACTACAGAAACCAGTGGGAGGTTCCTCCAAAAATTAAACCTACAACTACCACTTCATCTAACAATTCTACTACTAAGTATACTTTCAGTGCCAAAGAAATCAGTTTATGCAAGAGGTATCAGCCATCCTATGTGGACTGCAGCACTATTCACAATCGCCAAGATAAGGAATAAACTTACCTGCCCATCCACAGATGAAGGGATAAAGTAACTGTGGTGGACATACACAAAAAGAATAGTCTTCAGCCAGAAAATCAGAAGGAAATTTCATCATTTGGAGCCATACTGTTGAACCTGGAGGATTCATGGTAAATGACCTAAACCAGGTAGAGAAAGAGAAACATTGCCACATCTCACTCATGTAGAACCAAAATAAAAGGCTTTATTGCAATAGATCTAGAGAGCACAACAGTGGTTTCCAGAGATTGGAAGGAAGCAGGGGCATGGGCAGGGATCAGAAATAGGTACAAAATTACACTTAGATGAGAGGAATGAATTGTTCCTCTCTGTTCCACAGCACTGTGACCAGAGGTTAACAAAACATCACAGCTTTTTCACAAAATCTGGAAAAGAGGATTCCAAATGTTTTCACCACAAATAAATTAACAACTGTTTGTGATAACAGAGACTCTAAATATCCTGATTTTAACATTCCTCAGTGTCTGCATTAAGCAAAATGCCCCACTCTAACTCCCCCCATTGTATACCTTTACTATATGGCCAACCTTTTAAAAAATATGTAAATATGCAATGCTAAAATTCATGCAGACCACAAAACACTCTGAATTTCTAAAGCAATCCTGAGAAGTCCACACTACATTGGTTGTGTCACACTTCCCGATTTTAATTTTCATTGAAAAGCTAGGGACCCCATTTCACACAGAGCAGTGGAACAGATTACAGGACCCAGATGTAAACCCACACCCCTAACACCATCTGATCTTCAAAAAAATCCACAAAAATAAGCTTTGGAGAAAGGACTCCCTCCTCTCAATAGATGGTGCCAGGATAAAGTGCTAGCCAGTTGCAGAAGAAAAACAGTGGGCCCCTGTGTCTCACCCTGCACAGAAATTAACTCAAGATGAATGAAAGATGTAAACACAAGACCTCAAACTATGAAAAGCCTGCAAGAGAACTTGGAAATACCCTTCTTGACAGAGGATTTGGCAGAGCATGGCTATGCCTAAGTCCCCAAAAGCAAGTGCAACTAAAACAATTATTGACAAGTGGGGCCTAATATACAAAAGAGCTGCTGCACGGCAGAAGCAATTACCAACACAGTAAACACACAGCCTACACAATGGGAGAAAATGTTCCCACATACGCATCTGATGAAGTCTAATATCCAGGATCTACCTCAAATACATTAAGCAAATAAATCAGAAAAACAAAAACTCAATGAAGAAAGGGTAAGGGGCATGAAAACATGCATCTCAAAAGAAGGTTTACAGCAACCAACAGACAAGATATCATTTCTTTACCTCAGGAATCATCAGAGAAATGCAAAGCTAAAGGCCCATGAGATAGTATTTCACACATTCTGATGAATGACAATTATGACACAGTCCACAAGAATGAACACCAGCAAGGCAGAGGAGGAGGGATGCTGGTCTGCTGTTGGTGGAAATGCAAACTAGTTCGGACACCATGGAAAGCAATGTGGGGATTTCTCAAATAACTTTCTCGACATCACTAAACCTCACAAAAAAATGTCCATGAAAACCACACTAAGATTCCATCTCATTCCACTCAGAATGAGTACTACCAAAAACAAAACACAAATTTTTGAAGGTGACATCCAGTGTAGACTTACAGAAAGGTAACCTCTTAAACACTATTGGTGAGGATGTAAATTAGTATACACACTATAAAAAACAGCTAGAGGTTTCTGAAAAAATTCACAGTACAACTACCATGTCAGCTAACAGCCCCACCACTGGTTCCACATTTAAAGCAGTTGAAGTCCCTAGGTTGAAGAGAGCTATCTGCCTTCCCACGGGTACTAAAGCACTCTTAACTGTGGCCAAGGTAGAGAACCAACCTACCTGTTCAAACACAGCTGCAGGGATGAGGAAACTGCTGTACAGATACACCAGGGAATATGTTTCAGCCATAAACCTTTGGGAAATCCTGCCATCTGCAGCCACATGAAGAAACCTGAAGAACATGAGGTTCAAAGAATAAGGCTGGTAGACAAAGTCCCATGCCACGTGATCTCAGGCATGCAGACTGAAGAAAGCTTTATCTTCTAGAAGTGGAAAGTTCAATAAGGCTTACCAGAGACTGCTGGGGAAGTGGAGGCAGTCTCAGAAGGAATCAGTGATGGGTACAAAGTTACTCTCAGATGAGACTGATCAATTCTGGCCTTCTATTCCACAGCAGCGTGACTAGCCTTAACACAAATGTATCATATGTTTCAAAGTAGCTAGAAGGAAAGATTCTGAATGTTGTTACCACTCAAAAATAATAACTATATGAGATGAAGAGATGCTAAATAACCTGACTTTATCATTACTCAACACATACACCTATCAAAATCTTCCTTGTACCTTTTAATTGTATACATTTAGTATATGACAAATAGTGTTTTAAGAAATATAAAGAAACAATGCCAAAATTTATGTGGAAATGTGAAACACCCTGAATTTCCAAAGTTATTCTGAGAAATACAAACCATATGGGATGCGTCACATTCCCTGAGTTCTAATTAAATGAAAATCTGTAGTTAACAAACCCATATGTTACTGGCGTACACAGAGAAACACAGACCAGTGAGCAAAATGAATGTGCTCAATAATAAACAAAAATTTATATGGAATGAACACATTTTTCAAAACACCACCAAAATGACACAACGGGGAAGATTTCCAAAACTAGATATCCATATGCAAAAGAATAATACAGGACTCTTATGGTACTAGATACACCATAATCAACTCAAAATGATTAAAGATTATACACAAAACTTGCAACCATAAAGCTCCTATAAAGACAACCTCAGGTGTGCGTATATTTAGGGCAACTTGGATGTATGCTCAGGGTTCGCAAAAAGTAAACAAAAATACAAGGGAAAAAATTATTGACAATGAACTGCTTTGGTAGTGATTTGTGATTTTGTTTTTTCTTGATTAGTAACCAACAGCACAGCCACCAAGAAATTATGCACATGTGGGACCACGTCAAGCTGAAGCGTTTGTGCCCAACAAAGGAAACAATAAAGAAAATAAAAAGGCACACTAAAAATTACAAGTTTGGGATAAGGGATTATTTTTGAAAAGGTACAAGCGAGTCATACTACCAGCTGGCAAAAAAAAAAAAAAAAAACAGAACAATTGCCAGACAAAAACTGGGCAAATAACCGGATTAGATATTTTTCCAAAGAAGACAGGAAACTGACCCAATGTCTACAAAAACGTGGTTAACATTACTACTCATGAGAAAAATGCAGATCAAAACCACACTCAGATCTTATCTCACTCCAATAGAATGAACATTACAAAAAGATCAAAATATTTAAAAAGACAATTCCTGGTATGAATTTCCAGAAAGGGGAACTGTTTGTGGAAACATAAATTAGTATTAACACTATAAAAAACAGTTGGAGGTCTTGCAAAGAATAGGAAAAAAAGAAATACCATATCATCTAGCAGTCCCATTACTGGGTATAAATTCAACCTACCTGTTCATCCACAGATAAAGAGATCAAGAAACTCTCATCTACATACACTAGGAAATATTCTCCAGCCATCAAAATAATGAAACAGTGTCATTTAGAGCAACACAGATGAGCCTGGAACACATTATGTTAAATGTAATGAGCTAGGCCTAGAAAGACGAACACTGCATGATACCACTCATGTGAAATCTTAAGATGTTTATCTTAATGAAGTAGAAAGCACAATATTGGTTACCAGAGTTTGGGAGATAGAGGGGGAATGGGGAAGGATTGATTATGGAAACAAAGTTATCTTAACATTAAAGGAATAAATCTGAAGTTCTCCTCCTCAGCCTGGTGACTGGAGTTAACAATATCATATTTTTCTAGAGCAAGAAGGGAGAATTTTGAATGTTCTCCCCACAAAAAAGAAAAAAAAAATGCCTGGACGAGCAAATAGAGATCCTAAGTACCCTGATTTGATCATTACCCAATCTATATGTATGAAAATGTACCCCTAATTATGGACCTTTATGTTGTGAAAAAAAGTTAATAGAAATAAATAGGTATTGCTAAAAATCACAGGGAACCACAAAAGCAATGAATACCTAAAGGAATCCTCAGAAATACAAAGTGAAGACCCACAATCCTCAATATCAAACTACACTGCCAAGTTGTAGTTATACAGCTGATATATGATACTTGCATAAACTATGGACAAAAACAGGGAGAACAAAAACATGATCAACACAAATATGGACACAGTCAACTGACTTTGATAAAGAACACTGCAATGTGGAAGGCAGAGAATGAATACCTTTGAGAAAAATGATATTCAGATGCAGAAGCGAGAAATAGGACCTTATTTTACACGATGTATGAAAATGAACACCCCCTCCCCCAAATTGAAGGCAAAACAAAAGACCATAAACCACAAAATGTTTTTAACTAAAACACAGGACGAGCATATATTTTGGGTCACTTGAATCTCTGCTCACCTTTGCAAAGAGGAAAATAAACAAACACCCTAGAAGAAAAACCTCATTGACAATTAAATGCTTTGTCACTGATACATATTTTCTTATGTGGGTGACAAAAATTACATGCATGAAACGCAAAAATAAATATATGGGACTATGTCAACATGAAAAGTTTCTGCACATCAAAGAAAACTACTTTCCAAATTAAAAAGCATCCTATAGATTAGGCAAAAATTTCAGGCAATCATGTAATTCACAAGGAGTTGTCATCTAACATGTACACAAAAAACACTACAAAGTAGCAAAAGCATCCAATCTAATATTTTGCAAAGAACCTGAACAGACAATTCTGCACAGCCATAAAATCGAACAACAAATAAGAGATAAGGTCCTCAAAATAAACTATTCATTAGAAAACTGTAATTCAAAACCACACACAGATAATCTCACACTTATTGAATATTCCTAGATTTTTTTATAAAAAAAATAAGAGGGGCTGGGAATGGTGTCTCATGCCTGTAATCTCTGCACTTTGCGAGGCCGAGGCAGGTGGATCACCTGAGGTCAGGAGTTTGAGACCAGCCTGACCAATATCGTGAAACCCCATCTCTACTAAAAATACAAAAATTAGCTGGGCATGGTGGCGGCGCCTGTAGTCCCAGCTACTCCGGAGGCCGAGACAGGAGACTTGCTTAAAACCAGGCAGAGGTTGCAGTCTGCCGAGATGGCGCCACTGCACTCCAGCCTGGAAGACAGAGCAAGACTCCGTCTCAAAACAAAAACAAAACAAACCCCAAACCAAAAATAATAGGAATGCGGGTGTGGTTTTGGAGAAAGGGAAACTCATACACTGTAGGTGGAAATGAAAATTAGGGTACACACCATGGAAAACAGCTAAATAGCTGGAAACTCCTCAAAGAACTGAAACTACAGATGTCCCCTGCTCTAGAGAGGTCTCTTTTGAAAGGTGCTGAGGCATCAAAAATAATCCTAGACTCCAGCTCAGAGGCCCCTGAGGCTCGGAGGGACCCAGGTCCGGCGTTTCACCGCCAGCTGTGGGCCAGGGCGCTCCTATACGCTGGACGCGGGTCGGACATTGGCATAGCCTTCCCGGTCGGGGTGCGGACGCTGCAGTAGCCAGGACCCCACAACCGCCCCCACGCGGAGGACTCGGGCCCAGATGCCCACGAAGAAGTGAAAGCACGAAAACAGGGAGAGGCAGGGAAGGAGCCGGGAGGGTTCCCGGTGGGGTCCGCGCCCCCGCCACTTACCGCGGAGACCTGCCTCCTACTCCACCATCACATGGAACCCACCACTGCTTCTCCGAAGCTCGCTCTGACCACGCCGCTGCTGCTGCTGCAGGGGCCTCGAAGGAAGTGCAGTCTCGGCTTCCGTAGGGACACGCACGCTGGCAGCATCCCTCGTGCCAGGTTGAAGCTCCACCCCCTCTTTTTTTTTTTTTTTTCTTTTTTATTGATCATTCTTGGGTGTTTCTCGCAGAGGGGGATTTGGCAGGGTCACAGGACAACAGTGGAGGGAAGGTCAGCAGACAAACAAGTGAACAAAGTTCTCTGGTCTTCCCAGGCAGAGGACCCTGCGGCCCCCCGCAGCGCCTGTGTCCCTGGGCACCTGAGATTAAGGAGTGGTGACGACTCTTAACGAACATGCTGCCTTCAAGCATCTGTTCAACAAAGCACATCTTGCACCGCCCTTAATCCATTCAACCCTGAGTGGATACAGCACATGTTTCAGAGAGCACAGGGTTGGGGGTAAGGTCACAGATCAACAGGATCCCAAGGCAGAAGAATTTTTCTTAGTACAGAACAAAATGAAAAGTCTCCCATGTCTACCTCTTTCTACACAGACACAGCAACCATCCGATTTCTCAATCTTTTCCCCACCTTTCCCCCATTTCTATTCCACAAAACCGCCATTGTCTTCATGGCCCGTTCTCAATGAGCTGTTGAGTACACCTCCCAGATGGGGTGGTGGCCAGGCAGAGGAGCTCCTCACTTCCCAGTAGGGGCGGCCGGGCAGAAGCGCCCCTCACCTCCCGGACGGGGCGGCTGGCCGGGCGGGGGGCTGACCCCCCACCTCCCTCCCGGACAGGGCGGGAAGCTCCACCCCCTCTTAAAGGGACGCGCCTCGGACTTGCCAGAAGCAGCCTTGGGTGGCAAAACAGGCTGAGCCTCTGCCCAGCCCCAGGGGACGACGAAAGACCCCTGGTCTCTCATCCTCCCCAGCTTTCGGGCCCTAGAAGTCGCAGGGACGCTCCCTGTGACCCCCTCCCCGAGATCGGCTCCCTTTGCCTAGGGAGCACCCGGGACCTGCCCCTGCCCTCCTCTGGACCTCAGTTTCACCATCCGCAAAGGAAGCAGCCTCGCTAGAGCTCTGGGGTTCCTCAAGTTTGGCGTCTCAGGATCCAGGGTGTGCTCCCCTGCCCCTCTGCAGAGGGGGTCCAGAGAACCACAGAAAGCTGGGGTCTGGAGGGACAGTCCGGAGGGCAGCAGGGCCTCCCCGGCCTCACTGTCCGCATCTGTCCTGTGGGAGCCCGGGGGCCTCGCTATGGCCCAGACACCCACAGCCTCACCAGGGCTGCCTGGGTCACCGGGCTCCCCAGGAGGCAGGCAGGGGCCCTGGGGTCCAGCGCTGCCCCCACCTCAACTCCATCCTGCGTCAGGGCCCACGAGGGGCCCTGTGGACTGGACGCAGGCCCGCCCATTCCCAGGGAGAGGCTATTAATTATTGCCTCAATTTCAGAGCCTGTTATCGGTCTATTCAGAGATTCAACTTCTTCCTGGTTTAGTCTTGGGAGGGTGTATGTGTCAAGGAATTTATCCATTTCTTCCAGATTTTCTAGTTTATTTGCGTAGAGGTGCTTATAGTATTCTCTGATGATAGCTGGTATTTCTGTGGGATCGGTGGTGATATCCCCTTTTCTATTTTTATTGCATCTATTTGATTCTTCTCTCTTTTCTTCCTTATTAGTCTTGCTAGCGGTCTATCAATATTGTTGACCTTTTCAAAAAACCAGCTCCTGGAATCATTGATTTTTTTGAAGGGTTTTTTGTGTCTCTATTTCCTTCAGTTCTGCTCTGATCTTACTTATTTCTTGCCTTCTGCTAGCTTTTGAATGTGTTTGCTCTTGCTTCTCTAGTTCTTTTAATTGTGATGTTAGGGTGTCAATTTTAGATCTTTCCTGCTTTCTCTTGTGGGCATTTAGTGCTATAAATTTCCCTCTACACACGGCTTTAAATGTGTCCCAGAGATTCTGGTATGTTGTGTCTTTGTTCTCATTGGTTTCAAAGAACATCTTTATTTCTGTCTTCGTTTCGTTATGTGCCCAGTAGTCATTGAGGAGCAGGTTGTTCGGTTTCCATGTAGTTGAGCGGTTTTGAGTGAGTTTCTTAATCTTGAGTTCTAATTTGATTGCACTGTGGTCTGAGAGACAGTTTGTTATAGTTTCTCTTCTTTTACATTTGCTGAGGAGTGCTTTACTTCCAACTATGTGGTCAGTTTTGGAATAGGTGTGGTGTGGTGCTGAAAAAAATGTATATTCTGTTGATTTTGGTGGAGAGTTCTGTAGATGTCTATTAGGTCTGCTTGGTGCAGAGCTGAGTTCAATTCCTGGATATCCTTGTTAACTTTCTGACTCATTGATCTGCCTAATGTTCACAGTGGGGTGTTAAAGACTCCCATTATTATTGTGTGGGAGTCTATATTTTGGTTGAAGTTGAGTTTCTAGTCAAAGAAAAAAACACATGAAGGGCATTCATGTTTCCAGGAACAGAAGCATCCTGTCTGGTTTTTCAAAGGTGAAGGGAGCAGTCTGAAGGGGCCATGGCATACGTGTGTCTATAATCAAAGCTCACAGCCAAGGCCCTGGGGGAGGGTCAGGGGTGCCCCAGGGGGTGCGCCCCATCCAACACTGCACTGCCAGGGGCCTCGTCTTTATTAAATTCTGGGCCTTTTCCTGGGCAATAGTTACACAAGGTGGGTTCAATCAACCCTGTGTCCTGTGGCTGCCACCCATTTCAGGGTCGTAAAGGTAATGATCACCCCTTCACCTTCTGCTGAGGGTCCAGGTGACCCCCTGGTGGTGTAATCCAGGCCCTCGCCCCTAAGGGGTCCTGAGTCTTGCTCACCACTGAGTCCTTGGTCTAGGGCTCCCGCACTTGTCCAGGTACCATCAAATGCTGTGTACTGAGAGGCGCTTGCGTAGAGCCACTTCTTCCCCAGGCAGCACAGCCCTGCTCCTGCTGACACCATGGTCCAGGTGGTACACATCTTTCTGCCCGCAGGTCCCATGGAGGAGCAGCCTGAGAACAAAGCAGCACCCAGAGCTTGTTTTTTTCAGAGAACCTGGCTCTGTCCTGTCTAGAAGCCCCACAGCTCTGGAAACCAGGACCTCCTGCTTTTCAGAGCCTAGATGTGCAGGATATAGATGCACCTCAGAGGTCCTGGGTGTGAGGTGGAAGGTTGGGGGACACTGGGCTTCCTACTGCTGTGCTCCCATTGCCACATCTTCTACCTGGTGGGACAAGGCAGCTAGCAAAGGTGACAGATTCACCCAGACACTGTGTCCTCCCACATCCTGACCTGGCACCTGAGCCACACTGCTGGCTCTGAAGTTCCCAGGAGCGTGTGTGTGCTGTGACCAGCGGACCTATGGCATGTGCCGTCTTCCTCCCTCTGTGGCATGGTACCAGTTCCTCTGATGGTGTCATGTGAGGTCTCGTCCTGATGGGCAGAACTTTCTATAAACCATCCCGTGGCCCCGGGGAAAGGCAAGCTCATCCCTGCAGGTTTAGTTGTTTCTGTTAAATGCAACCCTGTTCTTCCCAGGATGTCAGGGCCTGGTGCAGTTGTCCCAGCCTGGCAGGCAGTCCCCTTGATGGTTTTGTGGAGCGCGCAGCCTGGGCCTAGCTCATGACCCTGGCAAAGGGCAGGTGAGCCCTGGGGCTGACCACCTGCACTTTCTGTTTGGTGGTGGGAGATGTGGGGCAATATTTCTTGCCTTTCCTTTAGAGATCATCTCCCAGCCTGCACAGACCACTAGACCCCTAAAAATGTGATTTGTAGGCAAGGCCTGGCTCTCTGTGGTGCTTTTCTCTCCCCTCCAAGCACCTGTGACTCCCAGGCCTCCAGCACCGCCGGTTTCCCCTATCTGTGCTCCTGATGCAGGGGGAGGACTGTATTATGGCAGACAGCATGCTGGTTTACACAGTTCTGGGACAAAACTGTAGGTATACATTATTTTATGTCCCAAGTAAATGAATCCAATTTCTGGATGCTTTTTTGACGCAGAGGGAAGAAATGCATTGGTGAGATCCATGAGCCAGAGCTCAGGTCCATGCTCAGGCTCTGGGAGCAGCTGTGCAGCTCTGGAGCTGTTGCGGGGCCCGGGGAAGGCGTAGGTGCTGTGTCTTTGCTCACGGTGTTAAAGGCTTTATTTGTTTCTTTGTTCAGTTTGTTTTCTTTGATCCCTGTTTAGCAATACTGAAAATCAAGCATTTCTAAGAGGCGGAGACCTTGATTTGGAGCAGGGGCGGGGCATTGGGTGGAAATGGAAAATAGGTTGATAGTGGGAATTTCATGTTCTGGAGCTCACGTGCAGCCTCTTGATGGCCCCGTCACAAGTTCACCTGATGACCTGAGTGGCCACTGTCCTTCTCCTGAGTGGTTTGCGTGCTTGCGAGGCACATGAGCAGTGCATGCTCACATTCTTCAATTGAAGGAACTAAGAAGGGTTTGTCAGCAGATTGTAAGCCTGAAGCTGCCAGTGTTTGGTCCACAGTAAACCACATGTGGAGAGCTTTAAAAAATTGCCTTCAAATCTGGCAAGAAAATTACAGTAATAAATTATTACTATAATACACATATTTATTTAGTTACAATTATATATATAAAAAACAATTTTGCAGAAGTTTCCCATCGACCAGCATTTATTATTATTATTATTTTTGCATGATAAGTTTCCAAGGAACCTTAGTGATGGGGACTGTCTCTTTTAAAATTAAATTGTGTAAATAACTCCCAGAGCCATGCTGGTAAGAAACAAAACAAAACAAAAAGAACTAGAAACTTGAAACAAACGTAGGATTTCTGCCGGTAAAAGGATGCAAAGCAGGCCTGCCTGCTGCACTTCCCCAGAGCTAATCCTTGAGCCAAAAGAGCTTCCTGGTGAAGCCTCGCACTCTCCGTAACAGGGTGTGGGGGGACCGAGACATGTGGGCTCCAGACTTGACCATCTTTACCTAGTTATGGGATTTCAATCATGTCTTTTAAATTCTTTGAGCTGCAGTTTTCACATATATAAAGTGGAAATATTTTTAAATTTTTAATTTGTATTATAACCTTGTGTAAAGATAAAATAGTACACTTGAAAGCATTTTAGCTGAAGTCAAACGTTCATGTGTGTGCATGCGATGGCTTAATTATTTTAGGGCTTATCCTGGTTTTACTGGTACTGTTACTAGCACTGCTACTTCTCCATATCTCTGAAGACTATGAAATACTTAGAACTGAAGCAACAAGAAGCACCTGTTAAAGGGTTCTATGGCCGATGACAGATTTGACACAACTGGATATAATAATATGTTAGATGGTGACTAGAGCACTGCTGAGCAGAGACTTCATGCTGTTCAAAGTCAAAGGTGTCCCTAGAATTCTGAACCTGCTGAAGCAGCATTCAGAACTGAAGTTGAGAAAAGTACATTTTCAATTAAAGAAAGTCTGAGAGAATGTGTTGCCATCACACCCAAACCACAATAAATGCAAAAGAAAGCTGTTCAGCTTGAAGAAAAATGATAACAATTGGAAATTCTAGTTCTCAGAAAAGATGAAAGTGTGCCAAAAATAGTAAACACGTGGAGGGGAAACTGCTGTTTTAATGACATCCTCCAGGAATTACAACATGTGCAGAAGAAAAATCTATGACAACATGGCACAAAAGATGAGAGAAGGGAGGAGGGTAAGGTAAGGTTTTTATATTTTATATACAGTGTTATGATATTTAATATACTTTAAGTATTTTTATTTTAATTTCTAAAGAACTCACTAAAAATAAATAAATGAAACAAAGAGTCATAGTTAAGAAAAACACAAGATACAAAATCCATACTAAAAAAAAAAAGAAAACCCCATAAAACAAACAAACAAACAAATGAAAACTACAATAATCCAGAAGAAGACCAGGAAGGCAGAACAGAGACTGTCAAAGTAGGTAAAAAGGAAACCTCAGTATCAGCTTTTAAAACGAAATACACTTATGAGGTAAAGATACAAATAGATTCAAACTGAAAAGATGGACTAATATACACTATGCAAATCTTTGTTATCAAAAACTGCAGCCAGTGTATTAATGGCAGATAAGACAGACTACAAGAAAGACAAGCATCAACAGGGATAAAGAAGGATGTTTTATGCAATAAGTCCATTTGCTTAGAAAACCTAATAAGCATAAGCATGTATGCACCTAAGAAAAATAACAAAATACACAAAGCAAAAGTTATTGAATTAAAAGGATAAATGCATAAATCCACAATTTGACAATTCTAATTCTTATATCTCAGAAATTAATAGAAAAAAATAACTACGACAATAAGGCTACCCGGTATTAATAGGAGAGATTATAACCAGAGCACTGGGAGAAAAACAGCAATATCCAATATGCTTACAATATTGGTTGACAACTCAAAAGTTCCCAAAATAATTTTTGACACTAAAGGTAAATAGCCTGGAAAACCTAAAAGTCAGCATAGGAAGGAAGTGGAAAATGAAATGCTGATTGAAAATAAATCTGGAAGTCCGGGCGCGGTGGCTTATGCCTGTAATCCCAGCACTTTGGGAGACCAAGGTGGGTGGATCACCTGAGGTCGGGAGTTCGAGAAATTCTGTCTGTACCAAAAATACAAAATTAGCCAGGTGTGGCGGCACATGCTTGTAATCCCAGCTACTCGGAGGCTATGGCAGAAGAATCGCGTGAACCTGAGAGGCAGAGGTTGTGGTGAGCCGAGATCACCCCATTGCACTCCAGCCTAGGCAATAAGAGCAAAACTCCATCCCCCACCCCCCCAAAAAAAGAAAAGAAAAGAAATCTGAAAAAAGGAAAAGAGAATTGAGGATAAAGCTTTGGGATACAAAATCCAAAATCAAATGCTAGAAATAAGTTCAAATATATCACTTTTTCCTACCAAACATAGAAGGATTAACCTCATATATTAAAATACAAAATATCAGTAACAAAGCAGCACTTTCAAATTAAAGAAAGAAAAATAATGGGAATAAAAATTTTAAGTAAATATTCACAGAAAGCAAGCTGCTACCACAAAATTAATTTTAGTTCAAATAAAATTTAAGGAAGAAATAATGAACAGCAGGAGAGACACTGCACATGGAGGGACCATAGAACCGAGTAGGTGAAGCAACGTCAAGTCCAACGCTGGCCTCGCCTCCAGGACATACAAAGAAACTAACAGGAAGAGCAGGTCTAGAGAGGGACGCTGGAACTCATACTTCTGAATTTAAATGGGAAATAGACAAAAATGTTATGTGTTTATAAAAGATTTTAAAATCACAACAAATGCTGAATATACAGCATTTCCTAGTATATGTAATACTTACTAAATGGGACTCATATTAGGTTGCAAAAGAAATTACAAAAAAACTGGAGCTAGGGACCAAAGGACTAACAGAAGTGAGAACAAAAAACACACCCCATATATTTTAGGAAAAAACGGCACAGTGATTTAATGGTAAGTCACTATAAACATGAAGGGAAAGACTGCCATCCAAGGAAGCGCAGAAAAGGACACCCCTCAGGTCCTGGATGGAGGAGGATGACCCCCAAGTCCTGGATGGAGGAGGAAGACCCCCAATACTGGATGGAGAAGGATGCCCCCAGTCCTAGATGGAGAAGGATGCCCCCCTCAGTCCTGGATGGAGACGTCATGAGTAACTGTCGGTAAGAAACATCATGTTCCTCATTCTGCCCTTGCTCCTTGGGCTCCAACAGGAAAAACCAGAAATTCTGTGGATATAAAACATGGAAACATTCATTCTTTAAAGAAAAAGGCTGCAGAGACAAGAACAGCGAAAGGATGTTATTGAATACATGCGAATGGATAAAATATGAATGATTATGTTCTCATGTTCAACCCAATTTTTAAAAGTGGATGTATGAGCAGTGCGAGCATTTAGTCAGGCCATGGTGAGCCTGTGGGCAGCGGTGGCAAACCCGGACTCTGCCCGCCGACACCAGCGGCCCCGAAACCCTAGAGCCAGAGGCCACCTAGTGGCCAAAGTCAGGCAGTCGGCCCACAGCTGCAGGAGAGCTGCAACCCGCCCTTCAGCGGATTCCTGGAGGCTGCACAGTGCCCAGCTCCCGCCACCCGGTGCTCTGGGCGCGGGCAAATGACCCTCAGGCCATCTGGGACCGGACCAGCCCTGCAGCCTCAGCGGTGGGCTCAGGGACGGCTGCCACGTGCACACGGTGAACTATAGCAGCTGTGGCGGCCCCCGACCCTGTGCAAGCCACCGGCAGTGCAGACCCCATGACCAAAAGCCGCCGCGTCCCCTAACTCAGGCGGTCGGCCCCCCAGCAGCCAGAGGGAGGAAACCTGCAGCTCAGCCCCATCCCAGCGCTTGCACTGTGCTCAGCGCCTGTAATCCCTCTCTCTGGGCGCGGACAAGGAAGACTGGACCTTACGGTGGGAGGGCGGTGCACTCGGGGACCCTCAAGCCTTCTGGAACAAGCCCTGCCATCCTCCGCCGCGGGCTCAGCGGCAGCTGCCACCTGCACACTCCTGGAAGCAGCAGCGGTGGCAGCTCTGGTCTCTGCCAGCTCCAGCAGGAGCGCGGACCGTAGAGCCAGAGGTCACTGCAGCGCGTTAGGAGGTTGGCCTCTCAGCCGCAGGAGGGCGGGAATCTCCGCCCAACCAGATCCTCATGGCTGCACAGTGTCCAACGCCCACGACCCCGCAATCTGGGCGCTGGTCTAGGAATAACGGACCCTAGGGTGGAAAGGCGGTGCACTCACCCACCCCTGGGTAGCCTCACACCAGCCCTGCCAGCATCTGCCTTGGGCTCAGCTGCAGCTGGCGCCTGTGCATGGTGCATGGCAGTAGCAGTGGCAGCCCTGACCCTGCCCTCAGACACAAGCAGCAAAGACCCCAGGGCCAGACGCCTCCAAGGCATCTAAGTCAGGTGGCCGGTCCCATAGCTGCGAGAGGGCGGGAATCGGCTGCTCAGCCCCATAGCAGCTGTGGCAGCCCCCATCTCTGTCCATGCCACCAGTAGCACGAACCCCAGGGCCAGATAATGCGGCGGCGCCTAATTCAGACTGTAGCTGCAGCAAGGCGGGAATCGGCCGCTCAGCCCCATCCTGGAGGCTGCTCAGTGTCTAGCGCTCGCACACCACGTCCTGGGAGCAGTCTAAGGAACAGGAGACTCTAGGGTGGTAAGGCGGTGCACTCAGCGACCCTCAGGGTGTCTGGGACCAGCCCTGCCAGCCTCTGCCATGCTCTCAGCTGCAGCTACCAGCTGCACGGGGCCAGGTGGCGCCCGTTAGCAATGGTGGAAACCACACCTCCATCCCCCGACCTTGCCTGCCCCCAACAGCAGTGCAGATTCCATGGCTGGATGCCTTGCCAGGGCGGGAACCAGCCGCACAGCCTATTCTGGGCAGCTGCACAGGGCCCAGCGCCCGAAACCCCGAGCTCTGGGCGCGTGCCAAGGAAGAGTGCACCCTAGGCTGGGAGGGTGGTGCACACCGCGATCCTAAGGCTTTCTGGGACCAACCCTGCCGACCTCTACTGAGAGCTCAGCTGCAGCTGCCACCTGTACAAGGGCACGACAGCAGCAGAGCAACCCGGCACTTTGCCTGCACCACAGCCCTGACACCAGGGACAACGCAGCCTCAGCGCCTAGTTCAGGCAGTCAGCCCCGCAGCTGCAGCAGGGCAGAAACCTTTGCCCTCGGCCCAGTCTCCTTGGCTGCACAGTTCCCAGTGCCCGCGACCCGGAACTCTGGGCTCAGGCAAAGGAACAGCGGACCCTAGGGTGGGATAGTGGTCCACTCAATGACCCTGAGGCTGCCTGGGAAACGCCTTGCCAGCCTCTGTCATGGGCTCAGCTGCAGCAGCCACCTGCACATGGCGGGGGAGCAGACTTGATGGCAACCCCAGACCATGCTTTTACACCAGCCAGGCACACTCCAGGGCCAGGCGCCGCCCAGCGGCCAATTCAGGTGGTCCGGCCCCAGCTTCAGGAGGGCGGGAACCGGCAGCTCAGCCATTTCCTGGCGGCTGCCCTGTGCCCAGCCCCTGCACACCCTGATCTGGGCACCTACAAGAAAGAGCTGACTCTAGGGTGAAAGGGCCGTCCACTCAGCGACCCCCAGGCTGTCTGGGACCAGCCCTGCCTGCCTCTGCTGTAGATTCAACTGCAGTGGTAACCTGCACAAGGCGTGCAGCAGCAGCTGTGGCAAATTCTGACCCTGCCAGCGCCACCAGCAGCGCGCACCCTTGGGCCAGAAGACTCCACGACGCCTAAGTCAGGGGTGTTGGTCTCCAGCTGCAGGAGGGCAGAAACTGGCTCTCAGCCTCACCTCAGAGGCTGCATGGTGCCAGAGCCAGGGCCCAGCTCTTCTAGCGCAGGTTGTGGAGGGGCCAGGGGCCCCCCAGGCTGGAGAGGCCCCCCAGGCTGGAGAGCAGCGTCATGAACACAGCTTACTGAAGCCTCAACCTCCCAGATTCAAGCTACCCTCTCATCTCAGCCTCCCGAGTAGCTGGTAGCTGGGACTACAGGCGGGTGCCATCATGCCTGGCTATTACATTTTATATACATTTTGGAGAGACAGGGTCTCACCATGTTGCCCAGGCAGATCTTGAAAGCCTGGACTTCAAGTGATCCTCTCACCTTGACCTCTCTCAGTGGTGGGATTATATGTGTGAGCCACTGTGCCCTACCTGCCGCTTTTCTTATAAGGATACTTGTCATTGGATTTAGGGCCCATCCTAATCATCTCAAGGTGCTGGATTTAATTACATCTGCAGATTGTTTTCCAAATAAAGGCACATTCACATGTTCCAGGTAGACATATCTTTTGATAGACCACCATGCAATCCACTCTAGGAGTATTAAAGTGCCAGTGTGGACTGAGGCACCAAAGAATCACATTATTAGGTCATATAACTTGCCTTCTTTGTAGTGACCAGTGGGCTTGGAAACAACGATTTGCAGCTGTCAGGGAAGTGCACAGTGCCTGACCTTTCCCACAGCCTCCTCCCCACTGGTCTTCCATGAGAGGATCACCCCTTGGAGTGTCCAGAGATTCCTGTTAAATGCTAAAGACCACAGGAGAGTTTGGGAGGGGAAAGATGTTTGGGGAGCAGCTTAGTTGTCCTGAGGTGCCCATCACCCTTCACCGTTTCAGCAATATGGATCTTCCAAGGATCTGGGAATGGGAACCAAGCATAAGACAGATACATGTGGATGAGAAGGGGCCAGAGTCTTTCTCTGTGTAGGCACCATCCAGCCCAAGATGAGCATTGCTCCAGAAACACATGCACTCATGATGCTAAACCCAATCTATTGAGGACTTAATACAAACTGCGATTTTTTTTAAAGCATTTAATTCTTACCACAGTCCTTTGACATCTTATTATCTCCATTTTACAGATAAAGAAACAGGCACAGAGGGTTTAAGTAACTTGCACAAGGTCACACAATCACAACTAGTAAAGCCAGAATTAAAGTCCAGTCGGTCTGCATTCAAAGCCTGTGCTCCTGCCCCAAAGTGACAATTAGTGACTTAAAGGCAAGAAAAACAGACCCTCCTCTACCCACCATCTTCATACACAGCCTTCCAGCCCAGGATCTGAACCATTTATTCATTTTCTCTCATATTCATTCATTCATTCAATTCTTCATCACACATTTAGTGAAGCTCTGCCGTGGAATGTTCACACAGAAGTTACAAAAATGAGGCAGGTGTATTTTCTCCCATCTAACAGGGGATGACCACATGAAAAGAACTGGTGGCCTCTGTGTCCCATGGCCTTACAGGGCAGTGGTGGAGGGTGGCCCGGTCATCCACTTTCTGGGGAGGCAGAACCAGAAGCACCAGTGGGACAACTGCTAAGAAGATATTTATGCAGCCTCATATGTTAAGTCGTATATTTTGAAAGCTTTTTAAATTTTTTCTTTAAGATTTTAGATGCTTATCACTGAGTACCAGAGGGATGTAGGCTGATGCCCTTATCAACAAAGTCAGGGACTGTGGCACACAAGGATTGACTACTGCAGACACGGTCACAATGCTACCTCTAGAGTGCCTGAATCCCCCTGCCCTCTCTGGTGGGGAGAAGGGCTGGCAGAGCCATTAGCATGGGCTCCGGCCAATCCTGGCCACTTTGACATTCCTGGTGCTGACCCAGGGTCCTGGAGGAAGGGATGAGGTGGGCAGTAGAGATGCTCAGGGCAGTGGCCCCTTTCCATCCACACTGGAACTATTTCAGTATTTTACCACCAATTCAGCCATTCCCTTGTGCACTGGCTGAACATCAGCCCTGCTCCAGGTCTCAGTTTCCCCTTTGTAAAGGGACAGCTCTGGATTCAGGAGTGATGAGAGGTCATCATGGTCTTGAGATTCCAGGCCTGTAGGCAGGGGGTGAGAGGTTCACTAGGAGCACAGAAGGCAAAGGTTGGGGAGAGGCAGCAGAGAGAGTGGCTTCCCTTCGGCCCAGGTGGGAGGTTCACAGAGGCAAACTTCCTTCTTCCTCAAGGCAGGACTTGTTACAGTGAGCTTCAGGCAGTCTGGCTCTTAGGACTAACTGGGATGTCACCCTCCCTGCAGCATCCACTCCACAGACAACATGAGAGGAGTGTGTAAGTATAACTAGGAACAGGCTAGTGTCCTGATATTCTCTGTGATGGAGGGGATAGCCCTCCTCAGAGACGCGGGGGAGCCCAGAACCATGGGCAGCCTGAACACACCTTACTTTCTCAGCAGTGACAATCAGAACCTTGGCCTACTAAAGCAGAAATTAAAAGGAGAAAAACCTAAGTTCTGGCCTGTTCCAGGCTGACTCAGTCCAAGGCCCTGCTAGGACTGAGATAACTTTATATACAAGGCCAGGAAGAGCCCAGAAGGAATGGACTCCAGGAACAGGGATGAGAAAAACAAGTTCTTATCAGCTTCCCCATTTGAGATTCTTTCCCAGGCCAATATTTCTTTGCTCTGCTCTCATAACTATTTTTGTAACTATTTCTGTAAGTTTATAAGGATTTTTTAAGTTCCTGTTTTCCATCGGTGTGACCCTGAGAAGGTCACAAGACATGCCTGTGCAAGCCTAAAATAGTTGCCATCTGCTGAGAGCCTGCTGGGTGGCCCAGCAGAGGTCACCAGACATGTTTGAGTCATACACTTGTCACTGTTGGATTAACTGCCTTTGTTCTGCTTCTGTAAGCTTGCTAAGCCTGCCCTGTAAGTTTTGCAAAGCTGCATGCTTAAAAACCAGGCCCCATCTTTTTTCCGGGCTCAGCCTTTTGGATGCAAATCCACTGGGCAAGTGGTCACTTTAATAAAATCCTCCTGTCTCACCCATTGGTCTCTCCAGTCTCTTGACTCCCTCAACACTGAGATGGCTCCAAGATAGCATGTGAGATTTAAGTAATAACTTTTTTGTTTGT
Organism: Pan troglodytes; assembly: GCF_028858775.2. Lineage (NCBI taxonomy): Eukaryota > Metazoa > Chordata > Mammalia > Primates > Hominidae > Pan > Pan troglodytes. Next base: position 12,913,594 of record NC_072414.2, read on the forward strand.
TTTTATTTTTGTATGAGACTGGGTCTGGCTTTTTCACCCAGGCTGGAGTGCAGTGGTGCAGTCACAGCTCACTGCAGCCACTTCCTGGGCTCAAGCCACCCTCCCACCTCAGCTTCCCAGGTAACTTAGGACTACAGGTGTACACCACTATCATTGGCTAATTTTTGTATTTTTTCCAGAGACGAGGTCTCACTGTCTCACTGAGCTCAGGCTGGTCTCAAATTCTTGAGCTCAAGAGATTTACCAGTCTCAGCCTTCCAAAGTGCTAGGATTACAGGCATGAGACACTGTGCCTGGCCAGTAATTTTGTTTTATTATATTAAGGTCAGGTTTATACCACCTTCTTCTGATTACAGAAGTAATACATGCTCATTATATAACACTGGAAATGTAAGCAGTATAAAGAAGAAAATAAAAAAGAATATGAAAATCACTAGTGGTCCCATTGCCTACCGATACACTATGTGCTGCTTTCTAATCTTTACTTCCTCTCCCTCCATGTGTGTCTTTGTGTGTGTGTGTGTCTGTCTGTGTGGTTTTTTTTTTTTTTGGCACATAGGACAATAGCTGACATTTATAGCTCCCCTACCAGTGTTGAACATTATGTTAAGCAATTGAAAAAGTGTATTTTAACTCCTACAGAAAACCTATAAAGGGGAAGGGCAGTATAATTAACAGAATTTTCCAGATGAAAAGACTGGGACCTGACTTCAGGTCACATTTTATATACAGCATTGCATTTTACTTCAGACACTTAACAAAGTAAGTGTCCTGGAGAATCTTGGTCTGTTAGTCTATATAATAACATAAGCATCTTTTGCGGGATTAATAGTTTTTCCAAAGCATGCCTGGAATGCTTGCATAACATTTTAGAGTTTAAATATGTTGTTTATCGCCAGGCACGGTGGCTCACACCTGTAATCCCAGCATTTTGGGAATCTGAGGAAGGTGGATTGCCTGAGCTCAGGAGTTTGACACCAGCCTAGCCAACACGGTGAAACCCCATCTCTACTAAAATGCAAAAAAATAGCCAGGCATGGTGGGGTGTGCCTGTATTCCCAGCTGCTTGGGAGGCTGAGGCAGGAGAAGTGCTTGAATCTGGGAGGTGGAGGTTGTGGTAAGCCGAGATTGCACCACTGCACCCCAGCCTGGGCAAGACTGAGAACTTGTCTCAAAAAAAAATGATTTTATCAAACCATTTTCATCTTTGAAACATTTTAGGTCTCCTCTTTGGCTTTTTCACATTATAAATAATACTGTGATAAACATCCTTCAGCAGAAACCTTCATAGGCCAGCTTCCTAGAAGTAGAGGTATTAGGTCCAAGGTTGTGAATTATTTTAAAGCTATTGATTTTTCTGGATAAAATTGCTTCCAGATATATTGTCCCATTGCATTGCAATCAGTGGATCTCACCTTCAGTATTTTGTGCAAAAAAAAAAAGAATGTTTCTCCTTTTAAAGATTGTATTTAAAATAGCTTTTAAATATTAAAAATTTGTATCTACAAATAAGAGACAGTGAAAAAAATAATAAAAGAAACATAAAAGTAGAAAGTAGATGAAAACATCAAAATTCAGATCACAGGCCTCTGTCATGGAGAAGACAGCTGCAATAGCTTTTTTGTTCTTTTATCTATCCTTGATACATTTTTCTTTTAATTAATTTTTACCCCAACTTTTAGTGCTGGCTGAGTTGTCGATTTGTTGCTGGGATGGAAAGAAGAAATTTGCACCTTGTCCTTTGCAGGTTATGAGAGCCTGTCTGTCCTCGTGGTTATGTGGATGTCTTTTAGATTATTGTGAATATTGAGCTTTGAAAATAAACTAACAGTCAATCAATTGCTGAGATACTATTACCAGTAGTGGGACACAATGTACATCATGTAGAGAGGCAGACTCGTCATTGACAAAAGGGCTGACCCCTGGAAAACCAGCACAGAGCCAGCTCTTCTGTCTGAATCCACTCTCTCCAAAACATAACATAAGTCATGGAAAGAAATGAGTCTCAAGAAATGAGACTCTTACCGTGATGAGAGGGGGACACTGAAAAGCTACTTTAGTGATTAGGGAGAGAAGTCCCCTTTTGCATCCCAAATCAAGCAGAGGACTGGTAGTCCAAATATAATTTTGGAATAACCTGAGTCACCTGGGCCTTGAGGAATCCTGGCCTCTTAGTCCACATTTGCAGAAATATCAGAAGGTCAATCAGGAAGCTGGTTAGGCATCTCAACACAGGGTCAAAAAGCTCCTAGGTACGCAAATAAATGTGCACACTGGAAATTGAGTTCAGTAATTTTTCCATGGCCTAGAGAACTATGATGATGAAAATGTTCTACATTTGTGCTGGCCAGTTTAGTAGCCAATAGCCACATGTGGCTATTGAGTAACTGAAATGTGGCTAGTACAACTGACCAACTAAATTGTAAATTTTGTTTTATTTGAATTAATTTTAATTTTAATAGTCATCTGTGGCTATTGGCTACTGTACTGGGTAGCACAGAGATGAGAAATAATAGAAACTTTTTGTTCGGTTGTTTCAAGAGCTAACATTGTCAAAAGCTCAATTCCTGTTTTATGTAAGGTTTTGGTTTATATTTTCTCAAAGAAGTGAAGTACAGAAAAAAGAAAACAAAACAAAAGGATGATCAAGCAGAACTTTGGTAAGGAAGGGTGAAGCAGAGATACTTAACTCAGGGTGGGGACAACAGCAATGACCTTGTTTGAAATGCAGCTCCTGTCTCTGTGGCTCTCTGTGCTCTGCTGGGGCATCAGTTCCTTTACTTCTTAGTTAAAGCAGTTATTTTGATGGTGCAATGCTTTTTTGTTCAATAAGCATGATTTTTTACACAGCTGGTTTATCTCAAGTATGGAAGCTCTCTGCTTAATCATCTTGATTTTTCTGGGTTTGTTCCCACTCTGCAGATGTAAGCATGACACCTGTATCTCTCTCCCCAGGCTCTGATCTAGGATGACAGTTTCTATGATGTGCCCATCTAGAGAAATACTCAAATTGCAACTTTAGGAAGAGGAAAAGAGGGCCCTGCAAAAGGCATCTACAGGCCCCATGTGCTGTTCACCTTTCTTATTTATGGGTGAAGTGAGTCCTCATCCATTTATTGGGCAGTTACAAGCAAAGGAATTAAATGACTATGACAACGCACCTTGAGGTACAACAATTTTGTCTGTTTTGAGTTTCCACTGTTGAAAAAAACCTAGTTATTCCAATTAAGAATAGTTATAGATAGTACAGTGATAACATTTTTTTTGAGACAGGCTCCTGCTCTGTCACCCTGATTGGAATGCAGCAGCATGATCATGGCTCACTGCAGCCTCAACCTCCCTGGGCTCAGTGATTCTCCCACCTCAGTCTCCTGAGTAACTGGGAATGCAACACATGCCACCATGCCTAAATTTTTTTTGTATTTTGTTTTCTTTTGTAGAGATGGGACTTTGCCATGTCACCTAGGCTGGTATTGACCTTCTGGTCTCAAGTGATCCTCTCTCCTCAGCCTCCCAAAGTGCTAGGATTACAGGTGTGAACCAGCATGCCATGCCTATAGTGATATCTTTAAGTAAGCCTCTCCTATCTTCTTTTGAGCAGTTTTTCAAAGCAACAGGCACCTTATTAAATTAGAAAGTTGATGTGCTTCCCTAATGCCTGCTAATAAAGTAAAGAACTAAAGAACCTCTGTGATTTCAATGAAGTCCATTCAGATGTTATGGGCTACTTGTTACTGACAAGTATGGTAGGAAATGTAGGTCAAGCTGTCACAGGCAAATAGATCTTGCTGAAGAGGAAGAATTATTGGCTAAGATAACACCCTAGGACACCTGGCATATTTTAGACACAGCTAAATTGAATGCTTTCTGAGGAGGAGTGTATTAATCTGTTCTCACACTGCTATAAAGATACACATGAGAGTAGGTAATTGAAAAAGAAAAGGGATTGAATTGGCTCACAGTTCTGTGGGCTGTACAGACTTATGCTTATAGGGAGGCCTCAGGAAACTTACAATCATGGCAGAAGGTGAAAAGGAAGCAAGCACATATTCACATGGCTGAAAAGAGTCAGGGGAGGTGCTACACACTTTTTAAACAAGCAGATCTCAGGAGAACTTTATCATCAGACAGCACGAGGTGGATGAGGCTTAACCATTAGAAACCACCTCTATGATCCAGTCACCTTCCAGCAAGCCCCTCCTCCAACACTGACAATTACAATTCCACATGAGATTGGGGGTGGGGGGTGCACAAATCCAAACCATGTCAAGAAGCATTTTAAAAATTGAGGGAAGTTCTAATCAGATAGCAATTCAGGACAGGGCATTTCATCAGCATAACACTCCTCTCAATACATGCCAAAATGGGAAAAAGGAAAAATTGCAAGGACGAAGATGGGACACAGCAAAATGACAAGATGACTAACAAGATGACCCCTGTGGAAAGCATTTACTGATTCAAAAACCAAATAATGAAGAAAATAAGAGCAAATTTGCTGAGTTTATATGCTCTTTATGCTTAGTAGGGAAGGGCAAAAGCCAGCCCCTCAACATTGTTATTATTAATTAACATCATCACCACCTGCTCTTAAGTGTCTAGATACTTTCTGGAATCTAGTATTATCTTCACTCAAATGTTTTTTGGATATGCCCTTCGTGCATGTGATACTGCAAAAACATTCTACATTAGCCACAGCAAGATGGCTATGTAATAATTGGGATCACTTTAGGGGAGGGTATTTGTACCACATTTTGAGACAGAAAATGAAGTAAAGATGTCCATTTGTCAATTTCTTCTACGTTATGTCAAACATTCAAAGAGATTATTTTATTTATTTCAAAGATGTATACATGTTGAAATTAAAATTTAAATTAAGAAAATTTATAAACTGAGTCAAAAGTAAGCGAGGCAGTTGGTTAATGTGTCGGTTAATGCCACCATAGTTCTGCATGCCCTGGAAGTGCCAGGCATAAACAACTCTAAAGTATTCGGCATGCAGCCAGGTGTGGCAACTCATGCTGTCATTCCAGGATGTTGAGAGGCTAAGGCAGGTGGATTGCTTGAGCTCAGAACTTTCAGACCAAGCAAGGCCACGTGGTGGAACCCCGTCTCTATGAAAAATATGAAAATTAGCCAAGCATGGTGGTGCCCGCTTTTAGTACCAGCTACTGGAAAGGCTGAGACGATCATTTGACCCCAGGAGGTTGAGGCTGCAGTAAGCTCTGGTTGCACCACTGCACTCCAGCCTGGGTGAAAGAGGGAAACCCTCTGCCCAGGACTCTTGGGATATGACTATACCCATAGGGACTGCCCGCAGTAACCTCACATTTGAGTGGAAGTGGAGATCATATGTACCTACACCAATATGTAGCAAAAAAGAAAAACAGAAATGATAGCAGAAATGGCCCAAAGAATAAAAGAAGGTGGGGGTAATGGAGAGAGGCTTTCTGGTGATAAAATTTGAACTGATTTCTGGAGAATGGGTTTAATTCCAATAGGGGGAGATGGACCAAATTTAATTTTGATGAGGGAAATGTCTTGAGAAAAATGTAGAAAAGGAAAATATGCCCATTTTAAGTTTTAATGAGTGGTCCAGTTGGGGTACAGTGCAAGAAGAGAGTTCTAGTGAAAAGGTAGTTGGTCTGATAGGTCAGGGTCTTGCAGGCAGAGGCAGATACTATCATTATTCCGTTTTTCAGATTGGAAAACAGACACAGAGAGTCCAAGGTCACAAAGACAGAAAGGGAATCTGGGCAGTCTAGCAGTAGCACCCTCTTCTTAAATGATCCGTTAAAGGGCCTCTTCTCCAGGCACTCTAAAACCCTTCTCCATCTTTAGTTCCCCAGAGTACAGTGAGGCCCACTATCTACCTCACAGGACGGGGTCTCAGAAAAGCAACAGATCCCAACTCATACTAGCTTTTAAATAAAAAAATTTATAACCTTGCAAAACAAGAAGTGCAGAGGTTGGGCAAGAGCCAGCCCTGGTTCATTCAGCAGCTCAACAATAAATCCAAGGACCTGGGTATTGGTTCACCTCTCCCCACCACCGTCCTCATGGGCCAGCTTCTACCTCCTCCTGAATACTGTGTCTTTCCCTAGTTTTCTCCCTGATTTTGGCTCAATTGCTGCTTCCTGGAGGCATCCTTTCCTGTCTCTGTCTTGGGGTCAGTCCGCCTTCACAGGCTCTTGCAGCACACCTGGGTCTGCTGCACTTTCCCTTATTACATAATTTTGTGACTAATGTCAGCTCTTTCTGTTAGATTCTAAGCTCCACTAGGGAAGAAATTCTGTGCATTTTTGATCACTATTGAACCCTGGAGTCTACCACTCAAATATTTGTCAAATGAGTAAATGGTAGCTCTGTGCAGGGCCAAGGAACCCAAGAACCACAAGAAATCATCTGCCAAAATACTCATTACAGCTCACTCTCCTCTGGTGACATTTCCCTGAGGCACATTCCTGTTGGTTTCTTCCCCTCAAGAAGCATTCTTCTTTCTCCTTCCTATAAAAGCCAGGTTTTTCTCAGATAGCCACACCATGCCCCATGCAAAGAGATTTGGATTATTCTACCATCTTGAAGCATTTCTGTGGAAACTGCTATCAGCCAGGTGGCCCATGACCTAAGTTGACCCAAGCCGACTGAAGGGAGGATGTATTCTATGCACCGTATGGAATTCCACAGGGTGCTGGTTGTCCCGGCTGCTGCTGGTGGGCATCATGTAGTGAAGATATTTCTTTTTTCAGCACAGGCCTCAAAGGGTTCCAAATATCCACTTGCAGATTCTACAAAAAGACGGTTTCCAAACTGCTCAATCAAAAGAAAGTTTCAACTCGTGAGAAGAAAGCACACATCACAAAGAAGTTTCTCAGAAAGTTTCTGTCTAGTTTTCATGGGAAGATATTTCCTATTTCCCCTTAGGCCTCAATGGGCTAACAAATATCCCTTTGCAGATTCTACAAAACGACGGTTTCCAAGCTGCTCAATCAAAAGAAATGTTCAATTCTGTGAGATGAATGCACACATCACAAAGAAGTTTCTCAGAATGCTTCTGTCTAGTTTTTATGTGAAGATATTCCCTTTTCCACCATAGGCCTCAAAGCGCTCCAAATATCCACTCACAGTTTCTGCAAAAAGAGTGTTTCAAAACTTCTCAATCAAAAGAAAGGTTCAGCTCTGTGAGATGAATGCACACATCACAAAGAAGTTTCTCAGAATGCTTCTGTCTAGTTTTTACGTGAAGATATTTCCTTTTCCATCATAGGCCTCAAAGCACTCCAATTATCCACTTGCAGATTCTACAAAAAGAGTGTTTCAAAACTGCTCAATCAAAAGAAAGCTTCAACTCTGTGAGATGAATGCACATATCACAAAGAAGTTTCTCAGAATGCTTCTGTCTAGTTTTTAAGTAAAGATACTTCCTTTTTCACCATAGGCCTCAAAGTGCTCCAAATATCCATTTGCAGATACTACAAAAAGACTGTTTCCAAACTGCTCAATCAAAAGAAAGGTTCAACTCTGTGAGATGAAAGCACATATCACAAAGAAGTTTCCCAGAAAGTTTCTGTCTAGTTTTTATGTGAAGATATTTCCTATTGCCCCATTGGCCACAATGGTCTCACAAATATCCCTTTGCAGATGCTACTAAACGACTGTTTACAAACTGCTCAATCAAAAGAAATATTCAACTCTGTGAGATGAAAGCACACATCACAAAGAAGTTTCTCAGAATGTCATGTAACCAAGGTATTGCTAGTGCTTATGGAGAAAATAGAGCAAGTGGAGAGAAACTGAGTAGGTAAAAGTGGACAGGGCTTGGTGATATTTGGGATATGAGGGATAAGACAGAGGATGGTCTTAGGAAAATCTCCTGTTCCTTCTTTTTGGACAATGGTATAGATGAATAAAAGTTCCAATCACTGGGATAGAAAACACTTGGAAAATATGAGATTCATCCAGGCGAGTCTTTCATAAACTATTCCATAATCAGTTTTCTAAGTGAAAGGGAGTCAGAACTCATCTCAACCTTGTTTGCTTCTATCATACTGTGTTGTACCCTGTTGGATCTACTTATCATATTCTTCCTGCTAGCAGACTTACCTACTAATGTTTGCACTTACTCCTTGCCGGCCTGGAAGCTCTGAGGCAGCAGGAGCAGTGTGTGTGCACACGTGTGTGTGCACTTTCTTGGGTGTGTGTGTGTCTGTGTAATTGGATTCCCCACAGCACATTATTGTTTTATCCATAGTAAATGGTGGATGAATATTTGCAGTATTTAACTGGACTGCAGCATTGTGGAGGTCAGATAACCACATTTTGATAGACAAGTTGCATTCTAACCTTGAAGCAAACAAAATGCCCATCTTATCAGCCTCCCTCACACTGGCTGTGCCTTTCCTTTGTGGTTGTATGTTTAAAGAGCTCATCCAACAAGCTTCTTAAAAAGGGGATTGGACCTTTGCCAGCCTCTGGCTGCATGGCAGGGTGACTGTGTCTTTGAATATCCCTGCTGAAAGCTGGTCATCCTTTTGTCTTTGGGTGAATAGACTACTCAGGAAGACAGGGATGAATGCAGCCCCCACCCTGCTTTCTTGTTAATGAGTTTGCAAATTATTTTGGCAGATCTGAAATAATATTTCGAAGGCAGTGTAGAAGCAGATGGGGACATTACTTGTAATTGTTTAATACTGTTATGACATGACATTTGCTTACAGAAGGAGAGGCAAGCCACCATCTTCAAGGGAGGGCATAGTCATTGACTGTGATCCTGGTGTCCATGTTGGAATATCATGTCAACTATCTCCCAGCACTGGACTTGATTACTTCTACTGCATTCCCAGTGATAGCTGAGTTGCTTAATTTACTTTCTTCAACACCGTTTGAGAAAGGGAAGCTAGAAAAGTGCACTATGTATGGCTTAGTGCACTGAAAATTTGATGTTATCAAAGGAGCCATGATCTCGTCTCTCTCTATCCCTCTCCTAATGTTTTCTACAATTATATTCAAAGGCTCATGGGTCTTACCATGGGTCATCGAGGAAGGGCTGGTAACTCTTTCAACCACAGGTAAAATATTACAAACATCTGAAACCTGCATTTTTACAGGTGAGAGAAATGAGGCCAGAAAAGTTAAGTGCATCATGTCGAATACAATTTTCTTTGGTGATCAGGCAGCCCTGGGATCAAATCCTGGCTCGATTGCTACCAATTAAGCCACTTAACTCCATCTGAGCCTCAGGTTGTCCATCTGCGTAACAAGCAGTAATAGCAGCTATCCTGTAGGACTACTGTGAGAATTACAACTCAGGCAATGACCATGATATTTCTTGGCACAGAGGTGTTCACTACTTAGGTAGTGTTATTCTTATTATGTCTAAAGTCACAAAGGGAGTTTTTGAGAAAGCTGGAATGAAAACTTGTTTCTCTCAACTCTGACCTTATTAGAGCACACTGTTGCTTGAATGAAGCAGCCCTGCAGTCTCACAGTGGAGGGTGTTTGTAACATCTGCTCAGGCACGGTTTCATTTACTATATACCCAGAGACTAGCACTGTACAAGTTGTGGGGAGATACTCATGTGAGTTGGTGGACATTTGGTCAAATATTTTCCCTAAACCCAGGTCTCTATGGCATTCTACAGAACACTCTGCATCCTTCTAAGGGACACTCGAAGAGCAAATGGATTGTACAGTGAGTTACAAATAAAATGGCCAATCTCAGCATGAAAGACTGAGGGTGTTACCTGAATGAGGATGCAGACCCTCCATCTACATATAAGCAAACCTAGGTGACCATGAGCCTGCCAGAAAGAAATCACATGCTATGTAAAGGCTTAGTAACAGTGATGAATATTTGAACTTGAACTCCAGCTCCAGAGCAGTTCAGTGGCCTCTCTTCCAGGAACAGAAGCCAAAGCAGCTCAGGATTCTTGAAGGCTCTGAAAGGTCAGTGAGAATCCTGGTATATGTTAAGACTTTCCCACCAAAGAAGGGCTCTGTGTGTAGAGACTGAGAAAGGATTCCCAACTTTGGTCCCTTCAAAACCAGAAACAAAGGTGGGGGATAGCCCAATTAAGTAGCCCTAGAGATTTGCCCAGGAGCTGGAGCCTTCCGGAGAAGTCCAGTTTTCCTATGCAGGGAGAGGACTGGGAGTTCTCTGGTCACAAGCGTTCTGCCTTTGTTTTCATGAAGCTATGTCTCTTATCTGGTAAGAAAAATGGAACTGCATGCAGCTGCTGAAAACTTTAACCAGAAACCCAAAGATGCTGGCACAAAGAAAGGAGGCCTGAAGAAAACAAGTGACCATGGAAACACATTTAGCTCTTAATCTGACCCATTTCTCATGGGCCAGGCCTGGTGCCAGGAATGCGGTGATGAATAAGGCCTGAGCTGAGATTGTGAGGATGAGAGGGAGTCCACCCTGTGGGGATCTGGGATGATAGAAGGGCTCCACAGATAGAGGACCCGGGTGGCCAGAAGTTCTGCTGAGTGGAAAAGGGCTTGGAGTAACTGAGGTCAGCTGGATTCCTTAAACACTGCCCAGAACCCTTGAAGCCATCTAAGGGCACACTTCTCAGGGCTGCGCCGAACCACACTCAACTGGGAATCTTTTGAGGACAGCTGCTGGGTTAGGCTTGCCAGAGATGGTGCAGTTTTTCCCCGCGGCGGTATAGAGGAACAGACCGCCTCTGTGCAGGAGCGGGGCCTCACAATGCCTTGGACTAGGGCAAAGGAGGATCTCCGCCTCTCCCCGTTCTGGGCTAAGACATGGCAGGACGCCGACCCATGGCTCCATGGACTCTGGCACCAGAGGACCCTCAATCTCCAGCGCCGTAGACTGAAGCAGAAGACCTCAGACCTGCTCCGCCCTGAACGAGAGTACAGTGGGACCCACGACCCGCCCTGGCCTCAGGCACTGGAGGACCCCTGCAACGCCATGCGCTAGACTATGCTACTGAAGGACCTCTCCCCCGGCTCTGCCCTGGACTAAGGTACCGGAGGATCCCTGCCCCGCTGTGTCCTGGGCTGTGTCACTGCAGAACCCCCACCCCTCCACACCCTGGACTGTGGCTCCCGAGGACCTCGGCCCTGGCTCACCCTGAGCTATTCCTGCCCCTCTGTGCTCTGGACTGTGGATCCAGAGGACCTGGTCCTGAGGCAACTTGGGCTACCGCGTGGACTCCAGGACCTCAGTTCCGCCGGGCCCTAGACCAAGACACGGGAGAACCTCTGACCCACCGCCCCCTGGATAGGGCACCAGAGGACCCACACCTTGCCGTGCCCTGGACTACAGCACGGAGGGACCCCGATCCGCCGGGCACTGGGCTCCTGCACAGAGGAACCCCCGCCATGGAGATCTGGACTATCCTTGCCCCACCGCACCCTGAACTACCGCACGCCAAGACCCTCGCCTGAAAGCGCCCTACACTCTGGCATGGGGGAACCCCGCCCCGCAGAGCCCTGGACTCTGGCATTGTAGTACTCCCACTCCATTACGTCCTAGACTTCTGCACCAGAGGACTCCTGCCCCACCGCACCCTGGACACCTGCACTAGAGAACCCTGCCCCGTCGCCCCCTAGACTATGGCACGGGAGGATCCTTGCCACCGACTTCGGAACGATAAGACCCCTGACTCGCCATGAACTGGATTCCAGCACTGGAGGACCCCCTGCCACGGCGCTCTCTGGGCTACTGCTGCCCCTCCGCGTCCTGCACTACAGCACAGAAGGACTGCCATCCCTCCGCGCACTGGACTAAGCTACTGAAGGAGCCCCACCCCTGCCTAACCCTGGACTAAGGCACTGGAGAACTCTTGCTCCGCAGAGCCACGGACTCTTGCACAAGAGAACCTCCGCCCAGCCGTGCCCTGGACTGTGGCACAGTAGGGCCCACACCACACCATGGACTCCTGTATTGGAGGAAGAGTAGTGATAAATGTCCAGGTTTACAACTTGAAAAGTAGCAATCAATGTGCCACAATAGATGGATGTGATGTAAAATTATAAATGATGAAAACATTATGTGTAATTGCCTAGCCAGAACAATTACACAAGACAAAGACGTATAAGAAATCCACATAGGGGAGGAAGATGTAAGATTGTTTCTGTTTTTTGAAAATATAATCTTTAGAGAAAATCTTAAAGATTCCACCAAAATAAATGGTTACAGCTGATGAAGAAATTCAATAAAGTTAATAGTTACAAAATCAACATACAAATATCATTATTGTTTCTATTAACTAATGACAAACTATTACCTGAAAAATAAATTAAAGGCAATTCAATTTATAATAGAATCAAAACAGATATATAAATATATAAAAGACAGGAGTAAATTTAATCAAAAACACAAAAGATTTACATACTGAAAACTATAGCACATTGATGAAAAAATTAAAATGGCATAAATAAATGGAGAAACATCCTTTATTGATGGATTCAAAAATTAGTATTGTAAAAGTGTCAATGCTACCCAAAGCAATCTACAGATTAAATGCAACCACTATCAAATTCCAATGTCATTCTTCACAGAAATAGAAAAATTACTGCTAAAATTTGTATGGAACCACAAAAGACCTGGACCAACCAAAACAATCTTGAACAAAAAGAACAAAGCTGGAGGCATCAGACTACCTGACTCCAAACTATATTACAAAGCTATAGGAATTAAAACAGCATAGCAATGGCATAAAAACAGACATGTAAAACAGTACAAAGGGATATAGAACCTGTAAATAAATCCGTGTGTCTGTGGTCAATTGATTTTTTGATAAAATAACTAAAAATACACAGTGAAGAAAGAAAATTATTTTCAATAAATGGTGTAGAAAAAACTGACTATCCACATACAGAAGAATAAAATTTGACTTTTATTTTGCTCTTTATACAAGCATCAAATCAAAATTAAAGTTTAAATGTAAAACTACTACAAGGAAATATAGAAGGAGACTGTATGACATTGGCCTGAGCTACGATTTTCTGTAGATTATTCCAAAAGGCAACAAAAGCAAAAACACACAAATGAGACTGCATAAAACGTAAAAGCTTTTCCACAGGAAAAGAAGCAATGATAGAATTAAGAGAACCCACAAATGGGATAATATTTTTAAACCACACATCAGATAAGGGGCTCATATAATAATATATAAGCAACTCAACCTACTCAAAAATAAGAAAAAAACTATGCTTATTAAAAAATAAGCAAAGAATCAGAATAGACATTTCCTACATCATACAAAAGGCCAACCAGGTACATGAAAAAAATCATAAACATTCCTAATTATCAGAGAAGTGCAAATCAAAGCCACAATGAGATATCACCTCACACATTTTACTAGGGCTATTATAAAAAAAGATGGAAGATAAGTGTTGGTGAGGATGTGGAGAAAAAGAAACCCTGTACACTGTTGGTAGGAATGGAAATTAGTACAGCCATCTTGGAAAACAGTACGAAGCTTTCTCAAGAAATTATAAATATATTTACCCTATGATCCATCAATCCCACTTCTGGATATGTGTCCAAAGGAATTTCAATCAATATGTCAAAAAGAGACATCTGCAATTTCATGTTCATTGCAGCAATATTCATAATAGCCGTGAATTAGAAACAACCTAAGTGCTTATCAACTGAAGAATGCATAAAAATATGTGGAAAAATTGGAACCCTTCTACACCACTGGTGAGATCTTAAAATGTAAAACAGTCTGGTAGTTCTTCAAATGGTTAAACATAGAGTTATCATATGACCCAGCAATTCCACTCCTATGTATTTACCAAAAAGAAAAGAAAACAAATGCTACACAAAAAGTAGTACACAAATGTTTATAGCAACAAAAAGTAGAAAAGAACAGAAATGTTCATCAACTGAGGAGTGGATGAATAAAATGTGGTGTGTCTATAAAATAGAATCTTATTTGTAAACAAAAGGGAAAAAAGTGTTAATGCATGCTCCAAAATGGACGAACATTAAAAATATGTTAAGCGAAAGAAGTGAGTAAGAAATGACTATGTGTTATTATGATTCCATTTATGTGAAATGTCCAGAATAGGCAAATTCATAGTCAGAAATTAGATGAGTGGTCACCTAGACTAGGAGGGGTTTTAAAAAGGCTGGAAAAAATAGGGAAAGCTTGCTAATGGGTGCAAGTCTCTTTTAAGGAGCATTAAAATGTTCTAAAATTATCTTATGAAGATTATTTGTCCACCCAGGTAATATACTAAACGAATTTGAAGTTTGTACTTTAAATGAGTGAATTACATAATGTATGAATTATATCTCAATAAAGCTGTGGAAAATTAAAAGTATATGTAGGATGCATACAAAAATACTATTTATCTTTATAAATGAATGAAATTCTGTCATTTGCAAAAACGCGGATGAATTTAGAGGACATTATACTAAGTAAAATAAGCCAGACACAGAAAGACAAATATCTCATAATATCACTTACATGTGAAATCCAAAAATGTGCACTCATAGAAGTTAAGAGCAGAATGGTGGTTTATCAGAGGCTGAGCAGGTCGGGCGGCGGGGGTGGAAAAAGGGGAAATATTCAATGGGATAATGCTTCAGTTAGGAGAAATACATTCTGGTGATATGGTACACAGCAAAGTGACTGCAGTTACTCATAATATAGTGCATATCTTAAAAGCGCTAAAATAGTACATTTTAAATGTTTCACCATAATGTAATAAATATCTGAGGTGAAGGATATGTTATTTAGCCTAATTTGTCCATTTCACAATATTTACATGTATTGTACCACATTGTACCCATATATATTTATCAATAAAAACAAAATTTTCAAAAGTTAGAAAAACAGATGTGCTAGATCTTCATCTAAAGACATTTCTGAGAAAAATGTATCTGTTTTCTTTCAGAAGAAATTTACACTTAATGGATATTATGGTAACTAAAGTAAGGCAGATAATTTTGGCCATCAGCTTATATTGTGGGATAATCTCTTTTTGCTGACCTTGTAAAAGCTGTGGCATATTAACAACAAGTAGGAAAATTTTTTATCATGATCAGGTAAATGTTCTGCATGCTTCTATTTTGAATAATATTTTCCCCTTAGAATCACAAAGTGTGAATGCCTTTTATTTCAGAGGTCTAGCCCTAAATGGTTTAGTCAATTACATCATGCATTCTGAAATAAGTACTGGTGCATTTGTGAAGGTACTATATATAATTGCGTTTTTAATTTAACCATCATGTAAGTCTACTTTTCTAGTTAAGAGTCTATATTGTATAGAGGCCCTCCATATATATATAAGAGCTTTTCTGACAGTATATCCATTAAATTTCAAAGATAAGTAAAGGAACAATTTTGCTTTCATTTTTTATTATTGTTATTATTTTTCAAGGCTAGTCAAGTGAAGCAGTGGGAGTGGAGAAGGAACTGCTTTAATTTTTATATGTTGGTGTTACAGGCTATAGGTGACAGGCTATATATTAGTCTGCTGAATTTTAGAAACAAAGTGAAATATTTATTTCATATTTCATTAGATAGGGATGATGATTACATTGAGAGATTGGGACTAGACTGAAGGCACCACATCATCAATCACTTGGAAACAAAATTTTGCCTATGTGTTATGTTATATTGGCAAAAACTTTTATTGTGTCAGGCAATATAGCTCCTTATTGAAATATGTGAAAAATGCAGAGAAAAAAAGGCAGTATTGGTTATCAAGGGATATTTAGGCCTGAGATACATGATGCAAATATTGAAAACATACACTTTTTAAAAATTAGATTTAAAATGTAAATTGAAGCAGAGCATTTAGAAAAAGACATAATATCTACTATAAAAGTCCTGGGTTAGAAAAGTTAAAATACTAAATGAAAAAATAATGCTTCTTGGGTGGCTTAAAATCAAATATGAGACAAAAAATTACTCAGAAATTTTTCTAAGATTAAAAACGTATACAGTTTCTTTGATACAAAATGAAATAAATGTCTGGATGTAATTTTAATAGAATAGAATAGGGAGACAAGGGCAAAGAGCAGGTGTATGCAGAATGAAGTGAACATATTATTGTAACAACGAGAGGGACAGAGTTGAATGATTGCTCTTGGAGACAAGGGGTTTTGATGTCTAAGTTAATGACAAATCTTTTGTTTGCAAGTTAAAAAAATGTAACTTAAACTTGGTGAAGGAATAAAGGGTGGTTGGAGGGATGATTCTTTGTACATTAAACTTGTTTTAATGACTAATGAATTAATCATAAGTTCAAAAGATTTTATGGAGGCCCTTTCTTTTTTATTTGATGTTTCTGGACTCCTTTTTTCTTTGTATTTGCTCCATTTTTACCTACTTCAACAATTTTTACCCTCGAAGTTTAGGAAACACTGTAACCAAATGTTCCAACATGATGTGATCCCTGAAAGCATTTGCAGCTGGGGGATTAGAAGAAAAGGGATTTCTCTTTCAACAAATGCATGTTAATCTCGATGAAAACTCAGAAGTTTAAACATGGTCCTCCTTGGGTCATGTGGCTACCCCAGGACCAATCATTGCACAAACATAGGAGATAATCTCAAAAGCCAGGCTGGAGTCAAGGTTATCCAGTGGAGTTTCCACTTTAGAAATCAGTTTTGTCAGCCTTTGTGTTTGCATATTACAGACATGATAGCTGTCTATTCCACTTCTATTAGAGATGAAAACTAAGAGCATATGCCCATTCAAAGGATTTTACATGAATCTTCATAGCAGCTTTACTTGCAACAGCCAAAACCTGAAAACATTCCAAATGTCCATGGCAGGTGAATTTGTGACTTATAAACTTACTATGGTATACGTATATAATGAAATAATACTCCCTAGTAAGAACAGAACAATTGATAGATGTAGCAACATGAATAAATCTCAAAAATAGTGATGCTGAGTGATCAGAAAGTATACATACCCTATGATTTCATGTATTTGGAAATAAAAACTCATGGATAGTGACTGGAAGTGGATCCGTGGTTGCCTATGGAAGGGATGGGGATAGGCAGGAAAAAGTGAGTAGAAAAAACACAAGAAAACTTTGGCGGTAAAGGTAATGGATATGTTTGCTATTTTAATATGTTGCCGGTTTTATAGAGCTACAAATGCCAAGAATTATCAAAATGCACAATTGAAGTATGTGCAGTTTATTGCATGTAAATAAACCTTTTAAAAATTAACCGATACAAATTGACTTACATGACCAGAAAGCTCTTGAAAAACTCTCCTGTTTTCTCCCCTATTTTTATTCTTGCATGCCCTTATAGACTGTGTTAACACATTTCTCATCTTATGGTTCTTTTGTGTCTACATTTCTCCAGGTCACTATAACTATCACCATAATTTCTTGGTTTCTCTTTAGTTCATCAGTAATTATGAGTAATGTATTGAAATGTTCATGATATGTTCATGCATTCAGAATCCTCTGCTCGCTGATCTACATAATAGTGAATTATGCTATCAACAATTACACAGTATATTGCTTTTTTTTTCTTTTTTGAGACAGAGTCGTGCTT
The DNA here is from genome assembly GCF_028858775.2 of Pan troglodytes. Classification (NCBI taxonomy): domain Eukaryota; kingdom Metazoa; phylum Chordata; class Mammalia; order Primates; family Hominidae; genus Pan; species Pan troglodytes. The sequence goes on from NC_072414.2 coordinate 12,931,100, forward strand.
GGTTACCCAGCCTGGAATGCAATGACACATTCTGGGCTCACTGCAACCTCCACCTCCCGGGTTCAAGTGAGTTTCCTGCCTCAGCCTCCTGAGTAGCTGGGATTACAGGCATCTGCCATCATCCCCAGCTAATTTTTGTATTTTTATTGGAGACAGGGTTTCACCATGTTGACCAGGCTGGTCTTGAACCTCTGACCTCAGGTGATCTGCCTGTCTTGGCCTCCCAAAGTGCTGGGAATATAAGCATGAGCCACCACGCCCAGCCAGAATATTGCTACTTTTGCAAATAGCTACAAATGACCCTGATCTGGACACATTGAGTTGATCATAGCTTTGTAAAAGAGGATAGCATTGTAAAACTACAAAATTAGACTAATAATAAATAACATAGAATGCTTTCAGTAGAAGAAATAATACTATCCTAAGCAAAAATAAATAAATAAATAAAACTGGAGAAATTATATTTTCTGACTTCATATTATACCACAGAATTATAGCAACCAAAAGAGTATGGTACTGGCATAAAAATAGACGCATAGATCAATGGAACAGAATAGAGAACCCAGTAACAAATGTACATACCTACAGTGAACTCATTTTTGACAAAGGTGCCAAGAACATACACTGGTGGGAAATGGTGTTGAAAAAACTGGATATCCATATGCAGAAGAATGAAAACAGACTAGTATCTATCACCAAATACAAAAGTAAAATCAAAGTTGTTTAAAGATGGAAAGCCAAGACCTCAAACTATAAAACTAGTACAGAAAAACGTTGGGGAACACCTCCAGGACATTGGTCTGGGCAAAAATATCTTGAGCAATACCCCACAAGCACAGGCAACCAAAGCAAAAATGGACAAATGGATCACATTAAGTTAAAAAGCTTCTGCACAGAAAATGATACAATCAACAAAGTTAAGAGACAATCCACAGAATGGGAGAAAATATTTGCAAACTACTCATCTGACAAGGATTAATAATCAGAATATATAGAAAGCTCAAACAACTCTTTAGAAAACAATCGAATAACCTAGCTAAAAAAAAGGGGGGCAAAAGATTTGAATAGGTATTTCTCAAAAGAAGACCTACAAATGGCAAACAGGTATAAGAAAAGTGCTCAATATCACCGATCATCAGAGAAATTTAAATCAAAACTACAACAAGATATCATCTCACCACAGTTTATATGACTTGTATGAAAAAGACAGGCAATAACAAATGCTAGCAGGGATGCAGAGAAAAGGGAACTCTTGTACACCGCTCCTGGGAATGCAAATTAGTAAAACCACTAAGGTGAACAGTTTGGATGTTTCTCAATAAACTAAAAGTGGAGCTACCATATGATCTAGCAATCTTACTGCTGGGTGTATACCAAAAATAAAGGAAATCAGTATGTCAAATACATATCTGCACTCCCGTATTTGTTGCAGCACTGTTTACAACGCTAAGATTTGGAAGAAACCTTAGTGTCCATCAACAGATGAATGGATAAAGAAAATGTGGTACATATACACAACGGAGGACTATTCAGCCATCACAAAGAATAAGATCCAGTCATTGTCAGTAACATTGATGGAACATTATGGATCATTATGTTAAGTGAAATAAACCAGGCACAGAAAGACAAATGTCACATGTTCTCACTAATTTGTGGAATCTAAAATCAAAACAAACTCATGGACACAGAGAGTATAAGGATGGTTATCAGAGGCTGGGAAAGGTAGCGGCAGGGGGTGTTGTGGGAAGGTGGGGATGGCTAATGGGTATAAAAATAGAGAGTTAATAAGACCTACTATTTGATAGCACAATAGGGTGACTATATTCAATAATAATTTAATTGTACATTTTGAAATAACTAAGACTGTAATTGAATTTTTTATAACTTGAAGGATAAATGCTTGAGGGGAGGGATACCCTATTCCCCATGATGTGCTTATTTCACATTGCATGCCTGTATCAAAACATCTCATGGACCCCACAGATACATACACATACTATGTACCCACAACATTTTTAAACAATCTAATACAATTTTTTAAATGGCACTTACTTTTTGTTACCTTCAACTCTTGTAAAATATATTCTATTATTTATGATTAGCCCTGTTTGAAAACAAATTTTAAAAACACTATTGAAAACCAAATAAATGGACTAGGAGTAACTTGCATAAAAATGACAGAAATTGCTGCTACTTCTTCTAATTATTGAGATGGTATTTCTATATTTGTGAAATTATCTGTGATAGAAAGTTGAATTGTTTCCAACATTATTTTTATAATTAAATATGTTATATTGCTACTTCTTTAAAAGTAGCCTTTAAAATATTACCAATCTACTTTAAAGTCTACTTGCCAAAATATTAAACTATTCTTAAAAAAAGTAATTTATTTAATTACCTAACTTCCTCAAAGCAATGTCCTAATTTTCTCAAGCAATTATCTGATTTTCTCAAGCAATTGATATTAGCAAGTTGTGCTAGTTAACTGCTGAGAATCATTGTCTACATATCAGATAAACCATCTGTCAATCCTTTAAGGAAGATTTTATGAGCCTTAGAGATGGTAGTCCAATCTGTATCACTGACTTTAAACACTGGATAATTGACACTCCATGTTGCCTGTAAGCCTATTTCACAGCAGCTGAGTGATGTTAATAGGTACTTCTTGGAGTGCCATTTTCCTTGTAACCCTTAGATTAATTCAGATTGACTGAGTTCTGTGTCAGTGGAAATTGCCAGAATTACATCATTGTGCTTTGCATCTAGTTTCACTTTTCCAAAAGCCTACACAGATTTCAGATGTTGAGAAAATAGCTCTTGTTTTCCTTCTGGGTAATCTTTTTCATGTCACCACTCTTGTCAGCATCTGCACTGGGCAAATTTCCTAGGACCTCCCTTCTGCTTCTTTTAAAATACGAAAACAAAATCAATGTAGCGCAGCAAGCCAGGGAAAGTCTGCTTTGATTGACTTACGACCATAGTCACCCAGCAGTTCCTTCAGAGGTGGCTTCCCAAGTCAGACACTGAGTCCACGCGCTGTCCTCCTGCCTGCAGAAGTGGCTCTGAGAGCTGTTTGAGGAGAAAATGGGGGACTTTGAGCTTCAGCCCGAGGAGAACACGGTGGAGATGGAGGAGCCCCTGGGGGTCCGCAGGTTAACTGAAAACATGAGAGGACACAAGCGCGGGACCAAGTCTGTCACTAACCTGTAAAGAACTCTGACCAAGCTGACTGGGCACTCTGTCTGCGCGCCTTTGCCACCATGTGTGCGGGAATACCTGGGGCACGACTGGGCCATCCCAGTGTTCTTGTTTCTAGCCATTCCGAGGTTACCCCTCAGCAAAACGCCAGAGGCTGGCAGACACAGCGGAGCATCCTGCAGTAGGGATCCGAAGCCGTGGAATCTCCAAAGGGCCACGACTGCTTCCCAGAAGCTCTAGCACGTTGCCCGGAAAGCCCAGATCGTCTTTGGCAAGACCTCCCAGATTGTGGTTTTGACTTGCATTTCTCTGATGACCAGTGATGATGAACATTTTTTCATGTGTCTGTTGGCTGCATAAATGTCTTCTTTTGAGAAGTGTCTGTTCATATCCTTCGCCCACTTTTTGATGTGATTGATTTTTTCTTATACATTTGTTTAAGTTCTTTGTAGATTCTGGATATTAGCCCTTTGTCAGATGGGTAGATTGCAAAAATTTTCTCCCATTCTGTAAGTTGCCTGTTCATTCTAATGGTAGTTTTTTTTTTTTTTTTTTTTTTTTTTTTTTGCTGTGCAGAAGCTCTTTAGTTTAATTAGATCCCATTTGTCAATTTTGGCTCTTGTTGCCATTGCTTTTGGTGTTTTAGACATGAAGTCCTTGCCCATGCCTATGTCCTGAGTGGTATTGCCTAGGTTTTCTTCTAGGGTTTTTATGGTTTTAGGTCTAACATTTAAGTCTTTAATCCATCTTGAAAACTTAATAATAATAATAATAAAATATGGAAGAAATAATAAAAAAAAAAGACCTCCCGGAGACCAGGAACTTGGTCGGTGCTTGTGGCCTGAGATCGAGCTCTGGGGCACCTTCCTGTCCTTCTGCTTTTTCCTTGGCCGCCTTAGGGGGCGCGCCTCGCCATGGGTCTCCCTGTGGGCGGCGCGGTGGTGCTCCTGGATGTCACCTCCAGGCGCTTTTGAGACTGCGACCCGCACCGGGCGCCCAGCACCTGCGGATTGGCCTCCCCACGCCCGGCTCAAGGACCTCCAGCACTCCGCAGTGGGGGCTGCAGGCGACCTCAACGTGGAGCTGCTGCCAGCGCCACAGGTCCCAGGGACGCCCAGGATCTGCTTCCCAGGCCCAAGAAGGGCAGTTTCGGAAAGTCTTTGGCATGATGGAAGGCGGCGCCCATCCGGGGCGGGGCTGAGAACTAGGCTGGCGCCGCTGCCTGGTAAGCGGGGACCAAGAGGCCCACGGCCTCCATCAGGAAACAGGTGCTTCTCCAAATCCCGGACTTCAAGGAGCAGCAACGGCGTCAAGCTGGCTGACACCAGGAACACCCAGAAGTCCCCGCTCCTGTCTGTCCTTCCGCACTCAGGAGCGGGGATGGCCGCAGGGTCACCATCCGCCCACAAACCTCTGGTGTTTGCTGCCATGGTGCGCGGAGATGCGGTCCCCGAGGCCACTTTCGGCCAGGACGCCGGGATCTTATCTGCGGCAGCATCCCGCGCTGACACTCAGTATTGACTTTCCCCAGACATTGCTGGATTTTTTTCCTTTTTAAAACAATTTTGCAGTGGGAGAACAAAAAAGGGCATCCTCGGAGCTTTTACAAACTTCTCCTGGACCTGTGGTTCTATGGTGTTCACCTCTGCGTTTTACTGACCACTAATTGGCCAGAGCTCCTAAGGCCTATAGGGGTCCCTCTGCCCCACCGGGCGCTTTAGACACTCCTGAGGGACATTCATGGCTCAGGAGGATAAAGGTCCTCAGGGGCCTGCTGCAAGGAGGACATGCAGCCCCTCTGCCGCCGCGTCTTCCGCCATTCCAGCCTGGAAAGAGAGACCTTGCCCTCCACCCCACAGGCCTTCCTGACCTTGGGACCCACTCTTTAGAGGCCACGTGCGTTTCCACTGCCAAAGCAATGACACAGGAGATGGAAAGAAATTCTTGGCCTGGCGCGCTGGCTCACGCCTGTAGTCCCAACACTTTGGGAGGCCAATGCGGGCGAATCACGAGGTCAGGAGATCGAGACCATCCTGGCTAGCAAGGTGAAACCCCGTCTCTACTAAGAACACACAAAAAGTAGCGGGCGCCTGTAGTCCCAGCTACTCTGGAGGCTGAGGCGGGAGAGTGGCGTCAACCCAGGAGGCGGAGCTTGCAGTGAGCGGAGATCATGCCACTGCACTCCAGCCTGGGCAACAGAGCGACACTACGTCTCAGAAAATAAAAAAAAAATTTTGCCTTCACCATATGTCCAAGTAATTTCTCGATTAGAGCCCAGAGTCGTGGGGCCCACACCGCCAGCTGACACATGAAAGTGTGGCAATGATGTGGTGGTGTCTGTGTGGCAGTGTGTCCGCATTTCTGTGTGGTGGTGTATCTGTGTGGCAGAGTGTCTGGTGCTATGTCCATGTGGTGGTGTATCTGCAGGGTGATGTCTCCGTGTGACAGTGTTTTGTGTATCTGTGTGACAGTGTCTGTGTGTCCTTGTGTCCACATGGCAGTGTGTGTGGTGGTGTGATGGTGTGTCGGTGTGTCCATGTGACAGTGTGGCAGTGTGTGTGGCAGTGTCCATATGGCAGTGTGTCGGTGTGTTCATGTGTGTGATGGTGTGTCCATGTGACAGTGTGGTGATGTCTCGTGTGTGTGTCCCTGTGGTAGTGTGACAGTGTGTCCATGTGGTGATGTCTCCGTGTGTCTGTGTCCCTGTGATAGTGTGGTGGTGTGTCCGTGTGGTGATTTCTCCATATGTCTGTGTGTCCGTCCATGTCACTATGCCAGTCTGTCCGTGTGACTGTGTGACGGTGTCTCCATGTGGTAATGTCTCCGTGTGTCTGTACATGTGAGTCTGGTCGTGTGTCCACGTGGCGGTGTGTCCGTGTAACAATGTGGCGGTGTTCCCTCCCCGGCTTGCGGAGCTAGCATCTTTCTCTCTCAGCCCAGGACGCCTGAGGAGGCCCCAGCTTGAACATAAAGTATTGATATTTTACACATTTGCACATAATTAGAATTTTGAAGCCATAATTTCAGATAAGGTGTCTAGGACATAACAATATTGATGTAAGAAAGCCATAAGCAATGTTTATTTTCAATCAGATTTACTAAAAAATTTTATTGAACTGGTCAATTTTCTTTGCCAATATTACTGTATTCTTATTTCTAGTAATAGAAGTGTGAAAAAGCATCAAGGAAAATTAAATTGCATTCTCATACTGACTGCATACAATAATTCTGAAAACAGCGGAAGTTATATATATCCCCCATAAGTAAAACATGAGTAACACAACAAATGAAAAACTAATAGGAGACAATTCAAATAATGGCAACCTGTTATTCTCATCTAGTTAAGTACTATTATTTTCTAACAGGAATTTGCTATTTCAAATATATTATCTGAGATGTCTATATATTTATATTTTGAGATACTATACAAATTTGAGCCAACGACATAGAATTTTGCAAATCAAGAAGCTTATTCTGGGGCCATTTCTTTTGACGTTTTCTCTAAACTACTAAAGAGGCATTAATGATCCATAAATTATAGTATCTACATTTACAGCATTTAAAATGTGTTCAGCATGAAATATTAGCTACAGGGGAAGCTAAATAAATTAAACATGGAATAAAGATTTGTCCTTAAATATAATCTACAAGAAGACTTTGATATTTGTTTTTCACAAGTGAAGCATTCTTCTAAAGTGTCATAACCTTTCTGGGGAAACTATGGGAAAAAATGGAGAAACTCTGAAGGGTTTTAAGTATCTTACTGAAGCTACAGACTCCATAACCTCTCTTTACAGGGAGCTCCTGCAGCCCCTACAGAAATGAGTGGCTGAGATTCTTGATTGCATAGCAGAGCTTCTCATCTAAACCCTTTCCCTTTTTAGCGTCTGTGTATCAGTATACAAGTTCTATAAACTGTAGTTACTTATTTTAATCCCAAAGCACAGTAACAATATACTTCATCCTAGGGTTGGCAGTTTCTCTGAGTGTTTTGTTTAATTATCATTATTATATTTGCAGGATTCCAAAGCGCCTAAAAGTAAAATATTTTAAAAAGGGGAAAGAGAGAAAGAGGAAGAAAATAAAATTAATAGCCCATTCTGTCAGTTATTACACACCAGAATACCTTTTTGTTAATCTAATTAAAATTAGTGACATCATTTAACATTTATGTCTTCAACAAAAGTTTGGAATCCTGAAAAAGCCATTTAATTTGCTAATAAATATATTTGAATTGAATTGAAATCCTTATGTATTACTTTAAATAAAGAACACAAGATGAATTATGATGTAGAAAATTCTATCCCTCATTGTCCAAAATCTAATAGTTAAATTGAACTTGTTAAATAATATTTTTGTCCAGGCGTGAGGCTTACACCTGGAATCCCAATAGTTTGGGAGGCAAAGGCAGGTGGATTGCTTGAGCTGAGGAGTTGTAGACGAGGCTCGGCAACATGGTGAAACCCAATCTTTACCAAAAAAAAAAAAAAAAAAAAAAATTAGCCAGGCATAGTGGCTTGCCTGTACTCCCAGCTACTCAGGAGGATGAGATGGGAGGATCACCTGAGCCTGGGGAAGCTGGGGCTGCAGTAAGCCATGATTGTGCCACTGTACTCCAGCTTGGGCAACAGAATGAGACCCTGTCTCAAAGAAAGAAAGACAGACAGATAAGAAAGAAAGAAAGAAAGAAAGAAAGAAAGAAAGAAAGAAAGAAAGAAAGAAAGACAGAGAAAGAAAAAGAAGGAAAAAGAGAAAGAAAGAAAGAGAGAGAGAGAAAGAAAGAAAGAAAGAAAGAAAGGCAGGCAGGCGAGAGAGCGAGGAAGGAAGGAAGGAAGGAAGGAAGGAAGCAAGCAAAGAAGGAAAGAAGGAAGGGAGGAAGAAAAATAATGGTTTTGGTGCCAATAATCTTTGTGGAATTTTGCTTTAATGAAATAGATTTAACTAAGTAGTGACATGATCTGCTTAAGTGTATTGACCCTAGCAATCAGAGGCATCTGAATCCCCACAATGACTTGACACTTACATTTGACAAACATTGATTCTCCTATCATACCTACGGCATAGTCGGAATTTCAGAATTCCAACTTTCCCTATGCTATTTGAGCACATTGCTTAACATTTCTAAGACTCGATATTTTTACTCTTAAGATACTACAAATAATAGTACATAGTTTCTATGATATAATGTGTATCAAAAGCATTCTACTTTCAGGCAGACAGCAATTTCCCAATAAATATTTGCTAATGTTTTAGTACAAACAGGAAAATTGGATTATGATATTTATGACACTGTTGATCCTCCTTCTAGAAACATTTGTTTCTAAAACTTGTTTTCAAGTTAGAGCACTATTTTGTGTTCAAATTGAAAATACTATATGTTCAGATTTTTAAAAAAACAGTATTGCATTATGTTTTAATAAAAATATTCCTAAATGAGCTTGAGCAAGGAGGATGGGGAGATAAGTAAAATAAGGCTTTGTGGCATAGGAGACATTTGGTGGAAATCTTTCAGCTCAACTAAGATTTGAAAAAAAAAAGAGAATTTTTATAAAAAATATAAAGGCAGGATTTACCCTGATGAGCTTGTGGAGAAAATACAAAGTCTAACGTAATTCAAAAGAGACTAATCAGTCAAAGTAGTTTTGAAGGAAATATCTTGAAGAGAGAGAACATAAAATGAAGATCAGGTATGTAATTATTTTAATAATCTATCCATGAGATAAAAAGCATTGGGGTTTTTTTTATTTGTCAAAAAGGGACAATAGTTTTAAGAACCATTCTTTGTTCAGCCTAAAGAGGATTTTACATCTTGAGCCAGTGACATATTGTGCTAAGTAGGATAATATCCTAATTTGTGTCTATATCAACAATTTTGTTCTCAATAAAAACACTTTATTCACACAACTGATGATCACCTGCATTTGATTTAGTGCTGAACTGTCAAAGGGGGGCTAATAAAAACAAAATATTAGAGTTGCAAGTGGCATAAGCGGAAAATAATGATCATACTCATCACTACCGAAATAATAAAACAAAGCAAAAAATAAATAAGAAAAAAATTGACTACATGAACATTTGCTTCTCTCCTAAGAATCAAAACCCTTCATTTTCTGTGGCAAAAAAGCATCTGGGTCCATGAACCCACACAAAAAAGTCTACTGTTTCTGGGAGATAAGAAGCAGCAAAACACAACAGCTTTCCGAGAAGGTTAAGAAACCTCTCATACCCTACCCTATCCCACCTGAGACCAGGCAAAGGATCACTGCTTCTGGGGGAGGGATGCAAGAAAAATACTTCTCCATCAGGAGAGGAACAAGGATTGTTTTGGGGCCCAGGATTTTGCACTAATGCAGAGTTGTGCTACTGTGGTAAAGGGTTGGAAAATCTCCATCCAGTGACACAGACAAAGGTGCATTGTTCCTATGGAAGAAGAAATAAAATAGTATGTCCTTAGTGTGGGGTTGAAAACTTGCAATGATATAAATCAAAGGTTTTCTACCACTGAGGTGGGAGGAGGGCAAGGTATCATTTCTTCCTCAAAAAACAACACAGATAACAGACAGTTTGATTCCCACTAGAATAAGAGTCAGGAAGTGCTAAAAATACCCCTTCTCTGAGTGTCCAATGATGAAACTGGCTCAAAAATAACATGAATCATCCCTCTGCCCCCAACCTGAATTTTCTGCCTAGTCACACACACACACACAAAATGATGTTCTACAGTTAGAGAGGAACAAGAAAGTGGAGAGAGACCCTCCTATGACATATGTGGTAAGGACTACGGAAAGATAACTGGAACAGGAGCACTGGAATATGCCCTCCAGAGCCTAAGGCCCCACACAAGGGACATGATATAGCAGCCTGCTGCTGGAGAAATCTGAGTTACGTGGTTCACTGAATGTTTCAGACACCGCAGCAAAAACCAACCTTTGTTCCTGCCCTCACTAATAGCATGACACAAACCAAAATGAAACATAAATATAAAACAATCTCAACATAAACAATTATCTCATGATCTCCTGATTTTCTACATCTGATGATTTGCATTTTTTAGAAATTGGGAGACACATAAAACCAAGTTAGAAATTTGGGTTATGAGTTATAATATTTTCAAAAGATAAAAAGTCAACAGAATCAAATTCAGAGATAATTCAGATGTTGGAACTAAATGCAACTAATTTAAAATAATAATGATCAAAATGTTAAAGAATCTACTTAAAAAAAGACAACATGTATGGAAAAATGAGGAATTTCAGCAGAGATGGGAACAGTAAAAGGCAAAAGCTAGAAATAAGTGAAAGCATGAGAACAGAAATGAAGAATTACAACAGCAAGCTGATTAGCAGACTGGTCATCAGAGCTAAAGAAAGAAGCAGTAAATTTTATGCTAGGTCAATACAAATTATTTGAATGGTAGCACAAAGGGAGGAAAGAGAAAAACAAAATAAACCAATGAGCCAAGCAAATAAAATACTCCAGTGAATCCAAGAATTCTCTGGTAACATGAAATTAAGTAAAATACAATTAATTGGAATTCCAGGAGAGTAAAAACAGAATGTAAGGGAAGAAAAATTTGAAAAAGATGACTAAGGAGACCAAATAAACTCAAAAAGATCCAAGAAAGATACATACAAAATTTAAAGAACGCTAGAATAATCACACTAGTCGAACTGCTGAAAACCAACGATGAGCAAAAATCTTGAATTCAGTCACAGAAAAATAGGAACACTGTGTAGAGAGATAAACAGAAATTGACATTACAGTGAACTGCGTGTCAGCAACTCTACAAGTCAGAAACCAATGATACAAAATTTTTAAATAACTGGAAAAAAGTCAACCCCCAATCTTACATCCATTAACTATATAGTGAAAATAACAATGAAATGAAGACATTTTCAGATTAACACTGCAAGAGTCCCTTGCTAACAGGTCTGCACTAAAATAAATGTCAAAATCATTTCTTGAGGCAAAAGGAATATGGAGGCAGATGAAAGTTGAAACTACACAAAGAAATAAAGAGTGCCAGAGAAGATATAAAGATATATAGCCCAATTATTTTACATTGCTCTAAAGATAATTGTCTTATTTTTTTAAAAAAAGAGTAACTTTATATTATGGAATTCATAATATTTGAGACTATAATGCATGACATAAATAGTATAAAGGAGAGAGGAAACAAAAATATACATTTTAAGGTTTTTATACCATGGTTGGTATAATACAAATTATAGGTTACTATAATAAGCTAGAATAGGTATTGAAATCTCTAGAGAAACCATGAACATTTTCAAAAGATGGTATGTGCATTAATATTTTCATAGAACTTCCAGCTTTTGTTTTTCTTCATTTAATTTTATTTATTTATTTATTTATTTTTGAGAGGGAGTCTCGCCCTGTTGCCCAGGCTGGAGTTCAATGGCCTGATCTCAGCTCACTGCAACCTCCACCTCCCAGGTTCCAATGATTCTCCTGCCTCAGCCTCCCAAATAGCTGGGATTACAGGTGCCCACCACCATGCCTAGTTAATTTTTGTATTTTTAGTGGACATGGGGTTTCACCACGTTGGCCTGGCTTGTTTCAAACTCCTGACCTCGTGATCGGCCCACCTCAGCTTCCAAAAGTGCTGGGATTACAGACTTGAGACACTGTGCTAGGCCCCAGCTTTTATTTTTTAAGGTAGTTGTTGTGTTATTACATGTGAAGTAAGGTTATTCTTGAATATCCACGCTTTGAGAATAATGACAAATTAATTTATCTCAACCTAAATAACATTTCATTATTGAATATTTAAATATTTTTATTATTTTTACTTTTTAACAGAAGTCATTCTAACTGGTGTGAGATGGTATCTAATTGATGTTTTGCTTTGCATTCTCTAATGATTAGTGATGGTATGCATGTGTTAATATGTTTGTTCGCCACATATGTGTTCTTTTGAAAACTGTCTGTTCATGTTCTTTGCCTATTTTTTAATGGGGTTATTTTTTGCTTCTTGATTTGTCTAAGTCTCTTATAGATTCTGGATAATAGGCCTTTGCTGTATGCATAGTGTGTGAATATTTTCTTCCACTCTGTAGGCTGTCTGTTCAATCCCCCTAGAGAGTTTCTCATGCTGAGCAGAAGCAGCTCTTTAGTTTAATTAAATCACACTTGTCAATTTTCATTTTTCTGGCAATTGCTTTTGAGGACTTACCCATAAATTCATTGCCAAGTGCAATGTCCAGACGAATATTTCCTAGGTTTTCTTCCAGGATTTTTATAGTCAGAGGATGGAATCTTATGCCAACGGGTCTTAATAATCAAATGACTCCACAGTGAGAATCATTACTCTGAAAAATTGATTTTGTTATAATGATAGAAATTTAAATATTTGAAATTAAAAACACATGCCACCTTTTTGCTAGAACTCTGCAAGGCAAATTGCTGTAAGACAGGCAGAGGAAGCACAATATATATATATATCCAAAATATAATTTGCAGTGAAATAAATGAAAGCAAATTATAAATAAACTTACCTGATTTTACAAACTAACCTGTAAAGGGATTCCTACTAATTTTTCTATTGCCTGCATTGCCCTTTCTTCTAGATCCAATTTATATTTTTGTACTTCACCAATGTGTCTTGACCAATGTGTACTTTCCATATGTTTTTTAAGATTTAATATTACTTTTTCCAACATCTTTTTATCCTCTTTAAGTTTTTTATATTCCTGTTGTATTTTTTCGTAAATAACTCCTGTTGAATAACTTCTTTTTAGTCAAATAGACATATTTTGAAGATACAGCTTTCAGCTTTGCTGTAAGATCATCGAACTACATTAATAAAATAATATAGCTTGATAATGAAGTAGGCTGAGAATAATCTCATACAAAACCAATAACAAATTTTGAAATACATTTACTTGCAATAAAATGTTATCTGTAATGTAGATTCTTTAAAAGTTAACCCGTACTCAGATATTCAAGAACAAAGTAAAAGCCACCATGAGTCACAAACATATATTCTTTACTCTCATCATCTTTGCCACAGAACTTTTGCACTTGATCTTACTTTTGTTTTTCTGATAATTTGTGTTTTTTCCTTTCTTAAATGGCTCTAAGTTAACTCTTATTAGAAAGTTTCAAACCCCCTTCTCTCATCATCATGCCCCAAAATTTGTCAAAAAAAAGTTTCAGAGATATTATATTGAGTTATTTAGGCCAAAGGCAATAAATGGCTCTTAGAATAAGACTTTGAAAATAATGTAATACTCTACAATAGGCATGGTGTATCATGCATATAATCCTAGCACTTTAGGAGGCTGTGGCAGAAAGATCCCTTGAGGTCAAAAATTTGAGATCAGCCAGAGCAACATACTGATACCATAATCTCGACCAAAAAAAAAAAAAAAAAAAAAAAGTGAAAAAATTAGCCAGGCATGATGCCTTATGCTTGTAGATCCAACTGGCTGGGAGATTAAGGCAAAAGGATGGCTTGGACTCAAGAGTTCAGGGCTGTGGTGAATTATGATCAAACCACGGCACTTCTGCCTCGATGACAAAGACCATATCTCAAAAAAACACAAAATAATCCTATAAATAAGGATTCTAATGCCACAAGCCTTTCCATAGGCTGTAAATGTTTTATGCTAATTTAAATTGCATTTTAAAAAGCAATGATTCTTGGGGTAAAGGCCATAGAATACAGTCCCAAGAAATAAATCCACATATTTACCTTACAAGAAATAAATCCACATTCTTGTGTTACAAGAGCTCCTGAAGGAGGCACTAAACGTAGAAAGGAAAAACCAGTACCAGCCACTACAAAAACATATCGAATTGTAAAGACCATTGACATTATAAAGAAACTGCAAACTAATGGGAAAAATAAAAAGCTAGCAACATCATGACAGGATAAATTTCACATGTAACAATACTAAACTTAAATGTAAATGGGCTAAATGCCCCCGTTAAAAGACACAGACTGGCAAGTTGGATAAAGAGTAAAGACCCATTGTTGTCCTGTATTCAGGAGACCCATCTCATGTGCAAAGACACACATAGGCTTAAAATAAAGGGATGGAGGAATATTTACCAAGCAAATGGAAAGCAAAAAAGAGCAGGGTTTGCAATCCTAGTCTCTGATAAAACAGACATTAACTGAAAAAGATCAAGAGAGACAAAGAAGAGCACTACAAAGCAGTGCCATCTGCTTTTCCTCAGGCCTCTGCTCCATCAGCCATCAGGTGGCAGCCACTCAGGATGTTGGAACCTGGCCATCCCTGCTTCTTTGAGTGGGTGAGGCTGGTGGCTGCTCCACCTGCTCCAGGCACACCCTTAACAGAGGTGGCTGCTTGCTCTTTAAGCCAGCTTGGCCTTGCCTGACATGCACAGACCCCGGGGACCGACATGCTGCTCTGACTGAGACCGTCCTGACTTTGTCAAATTCTACGTCTGGCCTGGGCCACAGAAGCACAAGTCCCCTGGGTGGTACCACTGGCTGCTTTCTGGACTGGAACATAAAGTCCTCCTCAAGACGACCTGTGGTCTGCCTCTTGGCAACCAACAAGCCCGCAGTGTCATACGACCCATGAGACATGGACTGAAGGCCCAAAGGGAGTGCACACCATGCTCCAGAGCCAGCTGCTCCTTTCCTCTATATGGCCCCATTTGCAGCACAGTTGTTGCACTGAGGCTTGTGCATGCTGGGCAAGGGCAAGCTGGCTCAAAGGGCAACCAGCTACCTTTGCCCGGATGTGCCAGCATCAGGCAGACCAGCCATCAACCTCACACGCTGCCAGTCAGGCTAAATCAGCTCTTCTACCATAAGGTAGGGCCACAGTGCCATCTGGTTTTCCTAAGGCCTCTGTTTCTTCAGCCATTAGGTGGCACCCACTAAGGCTTTGGGAACCTGGCTACCCTGGCTTCCTGGAGTGGGTGAGCTGGTGGCTGCTCCACCTGCTCTAGGCGCACCCTTGCAGAGGTGGCTGGTTGCTCTTTGAGCCAGCTTGGCCTTGCCTGGCATGCATAGGCCCCAGCTACTGACACGCTGCTCCGAGTGAGCTTGTCCTGTCTAGGCCAAATTCTAAGTTTGGCCAGGGCCACAGAAGGCAGAGTCCCGAGGGTGGTAATCCTGGCTGCTTTCTGCACTTGAACATAAAGTCCTCCTCAAGAAGGCCTGTGGTCCGCCTCTTGGCAACCAAGAAGCCTGCAGTACCATACGACCCGAGGCATGGACTGGAGCCCCAAAGGCAGTGCACACCCTGCTCCTGAGCCTGCTGCTTGTTTCCTCTCTGTGGCTCCATTTGTAGGACAGTTGTTGCACTGAGGCTTGTGCATGCCGTGCAAGGCCAAGCTGGCTCAAAGAGCAACCACCCACCTCTGCAAGGGTATCCCAGGAGCAGGTGCACCAGTCACCAACTAGCGGCCGGACATGGTACATCACTTCTTCTACCCTAAAGGTGGGCTACAGCGCCATCTGCTCTTCCTAAGGCCGCTGCTCCCTCAGCAGTTAGGTGGCAGCTAAGGCAGGACAAGCTCACTCAGAGCAGCGTGTTAGTACCTGGGGCCTGTGCATGCCAGGGAGGCCGAGCTCGCTCAAAGAGCAACCAGCCACCTCTGCAAGGTCTGGCCAGGGCTACAGAAGGCCCCCCTGGATGGTAATCCTGGCCGCTTTCTGCACTTGAACATAAAGTCCTCCTCAAGATGGCCTGTGGTCTGCCTCTAGGCAACCAAGAAGCCCGCAGTGCTACACGACCCCTGAGGCATGGACTAGAGCCCCAAAGGCAATGCACAACCTGCTCCTGAGCCTGCTGCTCGTTTCCTCTCTGTGGCTACATTTGTAGCAGAGTAGTTGCACTGAGCTTTGCGCATGCTGGGCAAGGCCAAGCTGGCTCAAAGAGCAACCAGCCACCTCTGCAAGGCTGGGCCAGGAGAAGGTGGACCAGTCACCAACCTCACTTGCTGCCGGACATGGTACATCCATTCTTCTACTCTAAAGGTAGGGCCAAGAGGCAGACCACAGGACGTCTTGAGGAGAACTTTATGTTCAAGTGCAGAAAGCAGCCAGGATTGCCACCCTGGGAACTCGGCCTTCTGTGCTCTGCAGTGCCATACGAGCTCTGAGGCATGGACTGGTGCCATGTGCTTTATAGAAAAATTAACTTAAGATCCATTAAAGAGTTAAACGTGCCATCTCATTTTCCTCAGGCCTCTGCTCCATCAGCTATCAGGTGGCAGCCACTCAGGCTTTTGCAACCTGGCCATCCCTGCTTCCTTGAGTAGGTGAGCTTGGTGGCTGGTCCAACAGGTCCAGGCTCACCCTTGCACAGGTGGCTGGTTGCTCTTTGAGCCAGCTTGGGCTTCCCTGGCATGCGCAGGCCTCAGGTGATAACACGCTGCTCCGAGTGAGTTTGTCCTGCCTTGGCACAAATTCTAAGTCTGGCCAGGGCCACAGAAGGCCGAGTGCCCTGGGTGGCAATCCTGGCTGCTTTCTACACCTGAACGTAAAGTCCTCCTCAAGATGGCCTGTGATCTGCCTCGTGGCAACCAAGAAGCCCGCAGTGACATTTGATGCCTGAGGCATGGACTGGCGCCCCAAAGGCAGTGCACACCCTGCTCCTGAGCCTGCTGCTCGCTTCTATATGGCTCCATTTGTAGCACAGTTGTTGCACTGAAGCTTTGTCATGCCGGCCAAGGCCAAGCTGGCTCAAAAAGCAACCAGTCACCTCTGCAAGGGTGTGCCAGGAGCAGGGGCACGAGCTGCCAACTAGCAGCCAGACATATACATCACTTCTTCTACTCTAAAGGTGGGCTACAGCGCCATCTGCCTTTCCTAAGGCCTCTGTTCCATCAGCAATTAGGTGGCAGCCAATCAAGCTGTGGGAAGCTGGCCATCCCCACTTCCTTGTGTGGCTGAGGTGCTGGATGCTCTGCCAGCTCTAGGCGCACCCTTGCAGAGGTGGCTGGTTGCTCTTTGAGCCAGCTTGGCCTTGACTGGCATGCATAGGCCCCAGCAACTGACACGCTGCTCCGAGTGAGCTTGTCCTGCCTTGGCACAAATTCTCTGTCTGGCCAGGGCCACAGAAGGCCGAGTCCCCTGGATGGTAATCCTGGCTGCTTTCTGTACTTGAACGTAAAGTCCTCATCAAGTTGGCCTGCGGTCTGCCTCTTGGCAACCAAGAAGCCTGCAGTGCCATACGACCCCTGAGGCATGGACTGGAGCCCCAAAGGCAGGGTACACCCTTCTCCTGAACCTGCTTCTTGTTTCCTCTATATGGCTCCATTTGTGGCAAAGTTGTTGCACTGAAGCTTGTGCATGCCGGGCAAGGACAAGCTGGCTCAAAGAGCAACCAGCCACCTCTGCAAGGGTGTGGCAGGAGCCGGTGTACCAGTCACCAATTAGCGTCCGGACATGTACGTCACTTCTTCCACCCTAAAGGTAGGGCCACAGTGCCATCTGCTTTTCTTAAGGCCTCTGCTCCATCAGCAATAAGGTGGCAGACACTCAGGCTGTGGGAACCTGGCCATCCCCACTTCCTCGAGTGGGTGAGGTGGTGGATGCTCCGCCTGCACTAGGCGCACCCTTGCAGAGGTGGCTGGTTGCTCTTTGAGCCAGCTTGGCCTTGCCTGGCATGCATAGGCCCCAGCTACTGACACGCTGCTCCGAGTGAGCTTGTCCTGCCTTGGCACAAATTTTAAGTCTCGCCAGGGCCACAGAAGGCTCAGTCCCATGGATGGTAATTTTGGCTGCTTTCTGCACTTGAACGTAAAGTCCTCCTCAAGAAGGCCTGTGGTCCGCCTCTTGGCAACCAAGAAGCCTGCAGTACCATATGACCCGAGGCATGGACTGGAGCCCCAAAGGCAGTGCACACCCTGCTCCTGAGCCTGCTGCTTGTTTCCTCTCTGTGGCTCCATTTGTAGGACAGTTGTTGCAATGAGGCTTGTGCATGCCGGGCAAGGCCAGGCTGGCTCAAAGAGCAACCACCACTTCTGCAAGGGTATGCCAGGAGCAGGTGCACCAGTCACCATCTAGCGGCCGGACATGGTACATCACTTCTTCTACCCTAAAGGTGGGCTACAGCGCCATCTGCTTTTCCTAAGGCCACTGCTCCATCAGCAGTTAGGTGGCAGCCAAGGCAGGACAAGCTCACTCAGAGCAGCGTGTTAGTACCTGGGGCCTGTGCATGCCAGGGAGGCCGAGCTCGCTCAAAGAGCAACCAGCCACCTCTGCAAGGTCTGGCCAGGGCTACAGAAGGCCCCCCTGGATGGTAATCCTGGCCGCTTTCTGCACTTGAACATAAAGTCCTCCTCAAGATGGCCTGTGGTCTGCCTCTAAGTAACCAAGAAGCCCGCGGTGCTATACGACCCCTGAGGCATGGACTAGAGACCCAAAGGCAATGCACAACCTGCTCCTGAGCCTGCTGCTCGTTTCCTCTCTGTGGCTACATTTGTAGCAGAGTAGTTGCACTGAGCTGTGAGCATGCCAGGCAAAGCCAGGCTGGCTCAAAGAGCAACCAGCCACCTCTGCAAGGCTGGGCCAGGAGCAGGCGGACCAGCCACCAACCTCACTCCCTGCCAGACATGGTACATCATTTCCTCTACCCTAAATGGAGGGCCAAGAGGCAGACCACAGGCCGTCTTGAGAAGGACTTTATGTTCAAGTGCAGAAAGCAGGCAGGATTGCCACCCAGGGGACTCGGCCTGCTGTGGTCCGCAGTGCCGTACGAACTCTGAGGCATGCACTGGTTCCATGTGCTTTATAGAAAAATTAACTTAAGATCCATTAAAGAGTTAAACGTGCCATCTGATTTACCTCAGGCCTCTGCTCCATCAGCCATCAGGTGACAGCCACTCAGGCTGTTGTAATCTCGCCATCCATGCTTCCTTGAGTGGGTGAGCTTGGTGGCTGGTCCAACTGGTCCAGGCGCACCCTTGCACAGGTGGCTGGTTGCTCTTTGAGCCAGCTTGGCCTTGCCTGCCATGCACAGGCCCCAGGTACTAACACGCTGGTCCACGTGAGTTTGTCCTGCCTTGGAACAAATTCTAAGTCTGGACAGGGCCACAGAAGGCCGAGTGCCCTGGGTGGCAATCCTGGCTGCTTTCTACACTTGAACATAAAGTCCTCCTCTAGACAGCCTGTGGTCTGCCTCTTGGCCACCAAGAAGCCCGCAGTGCCATATGACGCCTGAGGCATGGACTGGAGCCCCAAAGGCAGTGCACACCCTGCTCCTGAGCCTGCTTCTCGTTTTTATATGGCTCCATTTGTAGTACAGTTGTTGCACTGAAGCTTGGGCATGCCGGCCGAGGCCAAGCTGCCTCAAAGAGCAACCAGCCGCCTCTGCAAGGGTGTGCCTTGAGCAGGTGCACCAGTCACCAACTAGCAGCCAGACATGTGCATCACTTCTTCTACCCTAAAGGTAGGGCCACAGTGCCATCTGCTTTTCCTAAGGCCTCTGTTCCATCAGCAATTAGGTGGCAGCCAATCAAGCTGTGGGAAGCTGGCCATCCCCACTTCCTTCAGTGGGTGAGGTGGTGGACGCTCCGCCTGCTCTAGGCGCACCCTTGCACAGGTGGCTGGTTGCTCTTTGAGCCAGCTTGGCCTTGCCTAGCATGCATAGGCCCCAGCTACTGGCACGCTGCTCCGAGTGAGCTTGTCATCCCTTGGCACAAATTCTCAGTCTGGCCAGGGCCACAGAAGGCCGAGTCCCCTGGACGGTAATCTTGGCTGCTTTCTGCACTTGAATGTAAAGTCCTCCTCAAGACGGCCTGTGGTCTGCCTCTTGGCAACCAAGAAGCCTGCAGTGCCACATGACCCCTGAGGCATGGACTGGAGCCCGAAAGGCAGCGTACACCCTGCTCCTGATCCTGCTGCTTGTTTCGTCTCTGTGGCTCCATTCGTAGCACAGTTGTTGCACTGAGGCTTGTGCAGGCCGAGCAAGGCCAAGCTGGCTCAAAGAGCAACCAGTCAACTCTGCCAGGGTATGCCAGGCACCGGTTCACCAGCCACCAACCTCACTCGCTCCCGCAAATGGCACATCAGTTCTTCTACCCTAAAGGTAGGACCAAAGGGCCATCTGCTTTTCTGAAGTCCTCTGCTCTATCAGCCATCACGTGGCAGCCACTCGGGCTGTGGGAACCAGGCCATGTATTTCTTTGGTTAAGTGAGGTTTGTGGTTGGTCTACCTGCTGCAGGTCCACCCTCAAATAGGTGGCTTGTTGCTTTTTGAGCCAGCTTGCCCTTGCCTGGCACTCACACGCCCGAGCTACTGCCACACTGCTTCGAGTGAGCTTGTCCTGCATTGGCCCAAATTCTAAGTCTGGCCAGGGCCACAGAAGGACAAGTACCCTAGATGGTAATCCTGGCTGCTTTCTGCAGTTGAACATGAAGTCCTTCTCAAAACGGCCTGTGGTCTGCCTCTTGGCAACCAAGAAGCTCGCAGTGCCATACCATCCCTGAGGCACGGACTGGAGCCCCAAAGGCAGTGTACACCCTGGTCCTAAGCCTGCTGCTCATTTCCCCTATGTGGCTCCATTTATAGCACAGTTGTTGCACTGAAGCTTGTGCATGCCAGGCAAGGCCAAGCTGCCTCAAAGAGCAACCAGCCACCTCTGTAAGGGTACGCTTGGAGCAGATGGACCAGCCACCAACCTCACCCACTCAAGGAAGCAGAGAATGCGTGTTTGTACCATGCATTTCACTACAAGTATACTTCCCCTGAGGTTGGTGGCCTATGTTTTCTTCTAGGTTTTTTGCTTTTAGGTCTTACATTTAACTCTTTTATCCTTCTTAAGTTAATTTTTGTATATAAAGTGTAAGGAAGTGGCCCAGTTTTGGTTTTCTGCATATGGCTAGCCAGTATTTCTAAAATCATTTATAAAATGGGGAATCCTTTCCCCAGTGCTTACTTTTGTCAGTTTTGTCAAAGATCTTGTGGTTTTACAAGTGTGGTGTCATTTCTGAGGCCTCTGTTCTGTTCCATTGGTCTATATACTTGGTTTTGTACCAGTACCATGCTGTTTACGTTACTGTGGCCTTGTAGAGTAGTTTGAAGTCAGGTACTGTGATGCTTCCAGCTTTGTTCTTTTTGCTTAGGATTGTCTTGGCTATGCGGACTCTTTTTTGATTCCATATGAAATTTAAGGTAGTTTTTCTAATTTTTTGAAAAAAGTCAGTGGTATCTTGATGGGGATAGCACTGAATCTATAAATGACTTTGGGTGGTATGGCATTCAGGCACAGAAATGTCCTTGTGTTAGGCAATACCATTCAGGACACAGGCATGGGCAGAGACCTCATCACTAGAACACCAAAAGCAATGGCAACAAAAGCCAAAATTGACAAATGGGATCTAATTAAGCTAAAGAGTGTCTGCAGAGCAAAAGAAACTATCATCAGAGTGAACAGGCAACACACAGAATGGGAGAAAATTTTTGCAATCTATCCATCTGACAAAGGGCTAATATGCAGAATCTACAAAGCACTTAAACAAATTTACAAGAAAATAAACAACCCCATGAAAAAGCAGGCAAATGATATGAACAGACACTTCCCAAAGAAGACATTTATGCAGCCAAAGAACACGTGAAGCAAAGCACATCATCACTGGTCATTAGAGAAATGGAAATCAAAACCACAATGAGATACAATCTCACACCACTTAGAACGGCCATCATTAAAAGATCAGGAAACAACACATGCTGGAGAGGACGTGGAGAAATAATGCTTTTACACTCTTGCTGGGAGTGTAAATTATTTCAACCATTGTGGAAGACAGTGTGATGATTCCTCAAGGATCTACAACTAGAAATACATTTGACCCAGCAATCTCATTACTGGGTATATACTGAAAAAATAATAAATCATTCTAATATAAAGACACATGCACACGTATGTTTACTGCGGCACAGTTCACAACAGCCAAGACTTGGAACCAACCCAAATGCCCATCAGTGACAGACTGGATAATGTGGTATATATACACTATGAAATACTATGAAGCTATAAAAAAGGATGAGTTCATGTCCTTTGCAGGGACATGGATGAAGCTGGAAACCATCATTCTCAGCAAACTAACACAAGAACAGAAACACATGTTCTCACTCATAAGTGGGAGTTGAAAAATGAGAACACATGGACACAGGAAGGGGAATATCACACACCAGGGCCTGTCAGTGTGGGGGGCTAGGAGAGGGATGGCATTAGGAGAAATACCTAATGCAGATCATGGGTTGATGGATGCAGCAAGCCACCATGGCATGTGTATATTATACCTACGTAACAAACCTGTATGTTCTGCACATGTACCCCAGAACTTAAAGTATAATTTTAAAAAAACAAATTTTCTTTTAATTAAGCTTTTAATCATAGAACTTGTAAAGAAAATCGTTTTGAGTCTCTTACTACCACATCATAGCTGGGACAAACTGCTGATATTTTAAAAGCAACACAAACATCAAACAGAAAGAACTAGACTTAGGAACCAAACTCAGGTTTCTGTAGTGAACAGGGCAGAATCTTAACATTGGGTCGCCACCTTAACATTGGGTCGCCACCATTACTCCTTCAGTTTGGCCTTTGCTAGCAAAAGATGGCCTTGTTATGTAAATGAGACCACTTATATAAAAAAAAAAGTTTCAAAAATTTTCCAACTGGATTTTCTGTTTTTTGTTTTTGTTTTGTTTTTTGGGGTTTTTTTGTTGTTGTTGGTTTTTTTTTTTTTTGCCTTTTTTTGTTTTTTTAGGTTTTTTTTTGGCTTTTTTGTGTTTTTTGTTTTTGTTTTTCATTTTTTGTGTGTGCGTTTTTTTTTTTTTTTTTTTTTTTTTTTTGCAGCCACAGGAGTTTTAGCCATTTCAGATGCCTTGCTTCCCACAATTTGGAACATTCCTTTGGATTTGACCAAGTCAGGAAGAGATGGGAGAAAAGTGAAACAACAACAATAAAACCCCAAACATAAACAAACAGAAAGAGTTAAGCAAAACAAACAAATACACAATTCATATGATTACTGAGTGTTCTAATGGTAAGGAGAAATTAAAAGCAGCTGGTGGGTAATCTTAAATTTTAATCATTAAGGAAAAATTTTAAGACAAAACTCTAATTCAGCTACTTACCTGGAAATAAGGCTCAGGCTGGTGATCGTTCTCTGCCATCTTAGAAGCTGGAAAAAACTTACACTCACCTTCCCTGTCAGAAGCAAGCTGAAACTCAGGAAAGGAGATGCCTGCTCTCCATCATCATGGAAGCAGGAAAACTTGCCTTCCTTGTTGGAAATGAGTAAAACTTCAGAAAAGGAGTTGTACAGCAAAATCAACCTTACATCTCAACCAAATTTTGGGAGATCAGGGACTCTCTGCAGGGGAGAAGCTCCACAACCTCAGCAAATTATCCTATTGGTTTGGGCAATGAAAACAGCCCAGGTTGGTATCAAGCAATGAGATTTATCAAAGGTCAGGACCACCTTTGTAATGTCCTTCTCTTTTTTTATCTTTATTCGTATAGTCTGTTTTGTCAGAAAGTAGGAGTGCAACACCTGCTTTTTTCTGTTTTTCCATTTGCTTGAAATATTTTTCTCCATTCCTTTATTTTGAGCCTATGTATGCCACTGCATGTGAGATGGGTTTCTTGAAGACAGCATACTCCAGTGGGTCTTGGTTCTTTATCCAGCTTGCCCCGTGTCTTTCAATGGGAGCATTTAGCCCATTTACATTTAAGGTTAGTAATGGTATGTGTGGATTTTATCCTGTCGTCATGCTGTCAGCTGGTTATTTTGCAGACTTAACGTATGTGGTTGGTTTTTAGCATCACTGGACTGCGTACTTCACTGCGTTTTTGTAGAGGCTGGTGATGGTTTATTCTTTCCATATTTAGTGCTTCCTTCAGGAGCTTTTGTAAGGTAGATCTGGTGATATTGAATTCCCTCAGCATTTGCTTGTCTGGAAAGGATCTTATTTCTCCTTCACTTATGATGCCTAATTTTGCTGGACATGAAATTACGGGCTGAAATTTCTTTTCTTTAATGGCAGTTGATGTGGGTTGGGGTGTGTGCTGCACTCCTGTGTGCTGTCAGTGCAAGTAAAGCAAAATCCACCTGTGTAAACACACACAGCAAAGTGATGTAGGAAGTTTCCATATAAGGGGCTGCAGTATGGAGAGGTAATGTGCAGGCTGGTGCGTGGCCATACGGGCCACCTTGCTGCAGCTCTCCACTGATATGGTATGCTCCACTAGCACAGAAACTATGGTGTGGGCATCTGAGAGTGCCCTGTAAGCAGGTGCGGCCAGGCTGGGGCCCTGGGAGAGGCAAGCAGACTAAGGAGTGCTGAGATCAGACCAGCCCCATCTCATGTGCAAGACTGCCCAGCCTCTAAAGATCAGGTCTCAGAGGAGAACTCTCAAAAGTGAATCTCCAGCACAGCACAGCTGCTCTACACAATCGTGGCTAGACTTCTTTTTTAAGCAAGTCCCCTTTTTTAAAAGGGGAACTCTCAGACCTGATGTCTGCTGGGCAATCTTGCACATGAGATGTGGCTGGTCTGACCTCAGCATTCCTAAAGTGTTGGGATAAAGTGTCTCACAAGGGCAAGTGGAGCCTAGAGAGATAGCTGTCCCTGCCCTCTGGGCTCCACATCACCTGACTTGCTGCTCCACCACTTTGCTTGTCTCCTGGGTGCTCCATCCCAGAGACATGTGAGTTAGCAATCACTTAGTGTAATCAGCCCAGGATGGAGGGTCTGTGCTGTGGGCCCAAGCCAGGGTTCCCTGTCTGGTGATGAGTAGTGGAGTGTGTGTGGTACCTGTGGGAGATGGATTGGCTTGTTCTTCGGGTCAACTGCAGCTTATTGGAGGTGTTGATATGGCACTTAGGGTCTTTGCTCCCTTGATATATCTTCTGAGGATAGCAAGGGCAGTTCACTGCAAAGGCAGTGGCAGAAAGGATTTCATTTGCTCCTGGAAGCTCTGTCCAAGGAACTGCTGAGTTGCTACTGGCTTGATAGCTCCAGTGGTGGGCTGGCTAGAGACACAGGCCAGGAGGATCTGCCCATCAAGTACAGAGTCCGGCCACTTTTCTGAAGGGCTGCTGTGGTATGCTGGGGGTCCCCTCAAGTCCCTAATTGACTCGTATTTTCCAGGGAAGATGATAGCCTACCCCTTCCTCTGGGAGCTCTGTACCACTGAGGTACGAACCTGTTGCCAATCTGAACACACCAATAAGATGTGGCTGGAGGCAAGTTGAGAAGTCTTACCTAGTCAGGAGGAATAAGAACAGGGACTTGCTTAAAGAAAAAGTCTGGCCACGTTTTTATAGAGCAGCTGTGCTGTGCTGGGGGTTCACTTCAGCCCCTGGCTACCTCAGACACTCTGAAGCCCTAAGGCTGAAATGGCTGGGTCACCCAAACAGCAAAGATGACAATCTGGTCCTCCCCCTGGGAGCTCTGACTCAGGGAGGCCTGAGACCTCTGTCGGCCAGAAAACAGCAGTCAAGGTAGCCAGAGACCTTGGTTGAAAGACTTCACCCACTGACTAGAAATGTGGTCGGGGACTGACTTAAACAAGAGTCTGGCCATGTTTTCGTAGCGTGGCTGTGCTGTGCTGAGGCACCTCTTCTACCCCTTGTCAGCTTGGGCTCTCCAAAGCCTGCAGGCCAGAACGGCTAGTCACCCAAACAGCAAAGGTGGTGGCCTGCCCCTCTCTCCAGGAGCTCTGTCCCAGGAACATTTCAAATTTCCATTGGCCAAGGGATGCTGGTGGGGGTAGCTGGAGGCCCCAGTTGGGAGGTCCTGTCCAGTGAGGTGGAACAGGATCAGGGGCCTGCTTACAGAAGCAGTCTGGCCATGATTTGGTAAAGCAGCTATGCTGTGCTGTGGGATCTCTTCTTTCCCTGGTCGGTTTGTACTCTCCAAAACCCTCAGGCTGGAATGACTAAGTTGCCCGAACGGGAAAGATGGCGGCCTGCCCCATCTTTTCTCTCAGAGTTTTATCTTGTTTCATGGAACTTAATTTTTAGCCTGTTGATTTTACTGTCTCCATTAGACTTGTTGAGAAAGAATCTGTAATCTTTTAGGTTAGACAAATGAGAATTCATTGTCTTCTGTAAATAAACCTGTTCATGTCTTGTTCTCTGGAAAGAAGTCTCTTTCAGATCTCTGACTTTGGTCACAATCATGTAGAGCAGTAGCCAGTCTACAATGATGTAATTGAATTTCCATTTCCAGTGTTTCGTCATTGTGTCTTACATTGTCCAGTTCAGAACTGAGCATTTTATTCTCAGTTGTCAACATGCTAAGCTGTCCACTGTACAGAAATACTGTTTTTGTTAATGTTTCCTCATTGAATTTTTTTTAAGGTGTGCACTTTTTTCCAACTCTCCTTAAGTCAGAGTACAGGTAAGCCCTGGCTGCCTCCAGCCACTCTCAGGGAGACCAAAAGCCTTCATACACCCCAAGTTGGGGTACAAAAAAGGGGGGCTGCAAAGGCTGATCATTCTAAATAAAACAAAATTAAAAAGTATTTAGGCAAAGATTCAAAAAATTTTGCATTACGTAATTTGCATGAAAGCAATGCCATCACCTCCCCTGTGTGAATTAGGGAGAGGACTGGGCCATTCTCCTTAGAGAGAAGTGGGGTGGCTTTTAGCAGGGCAAGGGGCTTCCTGAAACAATGCATTTCACAATATTTGGAATGACTATTGAAAAGAAAAACAATGTACGATCAAAGTCCTCAGCCACATTGTAGAACTTTTGGGGAAGCTCACCCCAACCAACTGCTCTCGCCTTCACCATTCCAGTTTTTAAATCCTGAGTCAAGCCAATAAAAAACAAAACAAAAAAATGAAATAAGAAAACAAAGCCATGCCAATCTCATGTTGTTTTCTGCGGTTTGGTTTTGTCAAGAAAGGGTGTAATGCAACTAAGTCAGCGTCCACCTAGAAGCATTTGCGGTGGACAATGGAGGGGCCTGACTCATCATACTCCTGCTTGCTGATCCACATCTGCTGGAAGGTGGACAGCGAGGCCAGGACGGAGCCACCGACCCACACGGAGTACTTGCGCTTGGGAGGAGCAACAATCTTGATCTTCATCGTGCTAGGCGCCAGGGCAGCGATCTCCTTCTGCATCCTGTGGGCAATGCCAGGGTACATGGTGGTGCCACCAGACAGCACTGTGTTGGTGTACAGGTCTTTGTGGATGTCCACATCAGACTTCATGATAGAGTTGAAGGTAGTTTCGTGGATGCCACAGGATTCCATGCCCAGGAAGCAAGGCTGGAAGAGCACCTCGGGGCAGCAGAACCGCTCGTTGCTAATGGTGATGACCTGGCCGTCGGGCAGCTCGTAGCTCTTCTCTAGGGAGGAGCTGGAGGCCGCTGTGGCCATCTCCTGCTCGAAGTCCAGGGCAACATAGCACAGCTTCTCTTTGATGTCACACACGATTTCCCGCTCGGCCATGGTGGTGAACCTATAGCCACGCTCGGTGAGGATCTTCATGAGGTAGTCAGTCAGGTCCCGGACAGCCAGGTCCAGGTGCAGGGTGGCATGGGGGAGGGCATTCCCCTCATAGATGGGCACAGTGTGGGTGACCCCGTCACCAGAGTCCATCACAATGCCAGTAGTACGGCCAGAAGTGTACAAGGACAGCACGGCTTGGATGGCCACGTACATGGCTGGGGTGTTGAAGGTCTCAAACATGATCTGGGTCATCTTCTCGCGGTTGGCCTTGGGGTTCAGGGGTGCCTCGGTCAGCAGGATGGGGTGCTCCTCGGGAGCCACACGCAGCTCGTTGTAGAAGGTGTGGTGCCAGATCTTCTCCATGTCGTCCCAGTTGGTGATGATGCCGTGCTCCATGGGGTACTTCAGGGTCAGGATGCCTCTCTTGCTCTGGGCCTCATTGCCCACATAGGACTCCATCTGACGCATGCCCCCCATCATGCTCTGGTGCCTGGGGCACCCCACGATGGAAGGGAAGACAGCCCGGGGGGCATCATCACCTGCAAAGCTGGCCTTGCACATGCCAGAGCCGTTTGTCAATGACGAGCACGGCGGTATCATCATCCATGGTGAGCTCATTCAATTGTAGACCCTTTAAAAGATTATCATTCTTTTTTTCCACACTTTCAATTTCCTCCAAATATTTCTTTTCTCTTAGCTGGCTCTGATGTTTCATTATGTCTAGTTCCAGTCTTAGCATGACAATTTCTTCCTGCAACGTACTGTTTTCATGCAAGAGGTCTTTTTCTTTCTTATAACTAAGAGAAAGCTAAGTAAACAAAGGGAACTTTTAGTTAGCACTCAATAGATTGATATATCATGATTTCTTCTGAAATTAAAAAATAACATCTGTATTTGTATAATGAAAGAATCCCCACAGTGGATATTTAACTGGAAAAAACTGGACAAAACCTCAAACCTAACAGAGTGTAAATTCCTCTAGTGATTTATTTTTCATAGTCTTTAAATAAAGATTTAAACTTTTAGGAGTCTGCTCCTGAATTCCTAAAAGTTTAAATATTTATTTAAAGACTATGAAAAATAAATCACTAGAGGATTTTTAAGAATCTCAGAATTAAAAAAGCCTTTCTCTGAGTTACAAAAAACCCAGAGGCATAAAATATAAGATTAATACATTTGACTATATTTTTAAGATTAGGTTTATACTCTGATATCTAACCTATCAACCACACCATCCTAAGAGCCTTAGCTATGCATATATTTGGACAGAAGCAATTTCTCAAAGTTCTTTAAGTTTCTTTTACTGAAGAACATTTTACCAATATTCTACATTTCTAATATTTTTATACTCAGTTATAAGAATTATATTTATTTATAACTTAAATCTAAGCACTGTACCCTTCTACACTGTACACATCTGTATCTAAGCATTGCACTCCTACATACAAAACTGAACTCATTTAAGATCGTGATTCTTAAAAGGAGAAGTCAAAAAATATATACAAGATGCAGGGTTTTCCCCAGGTCTGCTGACGCTACTTCTAGTGATCCTCCACAAAACCACAGTTACTTCTGTGGTGTAAATATATAAATACAAAAGAAGCCTTTTGTTTCAAAATATGAATGGTAAGTAAGATACAACTTATAGAGATTTTCTTAGAAATCATGAGATTCTTTGCCATTGTGATAACTTTTATTTCCTCTTTATAATGTTTGAAACAGTAGTAACTGTGAAATAGGGGAAATATACTCAACTATTTCTCTAGGAACAGAATACTTATCAATAAATTATCACTAAATGTGTATCATGGCATGTCATTGTTTTCAAACCTCTTTACATTGAAATGAGAAATTACTTGGAGCAAAGTGTTCCTCTCCACAAAAGTAAGGATGATGACATCCACAATTTGGCCTCTGACCCAACTATATATTTCCTACTTTCCTATCAGTGAAAACAATCAATTGACTTCTCTATTAACATTTTTTAAAAAAACTAATGTCCAAAAACTAGAAAAGTTGTTTTTAGTAGCAAAACTTACTTTTGATATGGAAAGATCATCAATTCTTATGAAAAATATCAAATGCTTCTCCTTTGGATTGAGGCCATTGTGAAGGTCACTACTCAACTGTTGCAGGCAAATGGAGTTGAATTAAGAACATGGCTTTATCCTATATGTACAGATATACATACATGACAAAGGATATATAGAATATATACACACATATATATGACTTAAAAATCCTTTGTATATCCAAAATACATAGTTTTTAAAAAATATATACACATATAAAAACATTTGAAAATAACTAAATACCTCAGAATTCATTTCCAGCCACTTCTATCTGCTTTTCTTCATGAATCAGAATCTCATCTGGTAATATTCCAGTGTTCTGTTCTTCAGAAAGTTGCTTCTGAGTATCATTCTGTTCATCACTAGAAAAAAATTTAATTTTCATGAAATACTGGAGGTGTCCCCAAAATGATCTACAGGGCAAGACGGCGCCATCAGATGTCATTCACACAATGTATATCTGCACATTATTCCAAGACAAGGCAAAGGGGTCTCACATCTGTTAACCGAGTATCCCCAACCATGCTGGCACCAGGGACTGGGTTTGCGGAAGATAATTTTTCCAGGAACCTGAGGTTTGTGATGGTTCCAGGATGATTCAAGTACATTACATTCATTGTGCACTTTATTTCTATTATTATTAATATATAATGAAATAATTATATAACTCACCAAAATGTAGAATCAGTGGGAGCCCTGAGCTTGCTTTCCAGTGACTAGATGGTCCCGTCTGGGGGTGATGGGAGATGGTAACAGATCATAAAGGCATTTGATTCACATAAGGAGTGAACAACCTATATCCCCTGCATGAGCAACTTACAACAGGGTTCAGGTCACACTCTTAGGATGATCTAATGCCACCGCTGATCTGACAGGAGGAGCAGCTCTGGTGGTAATGTGAGCGACAGAGAGTGGCTGCAAACAGATGAAGCTTTGCTTGCTCACCTGCCTCTAACTTCCTGCTGTGTGGCCCAGGTCCTAACAGGCCAGGGACTGGTACTGGTCTATGGCCTATAACTCATACTTTCTATGTTTATTTTTTGGAAACATTTTCCACTTATATTCTTGATTCCTATGTATTTTATAAACAACTTAGAAATTCCTTTTAGAACAAGACAGGGTCTAATATTATGTTTTTAACATAGGACTTTGAAATAATTTTATCTGTGTATGAGAGAGAGATGTGAAATAAACTCATTGTTAAGCACTTTCCATTTTACTTTTATTTCATGCATATTAAGAATAAAACTGGGAAGTTCTAGGCAAAGCAATTGGGCAAGAGAAATAAAGGGCATCCAAATTGGAAAAGAGGAAGTCAAACTATCTCTTCACCAATGATATTACCTTATACCTAGAAAACCCTGAAGACTCCTACAAAACACTCCTAGATTTGATAAATGAATTCAGTAAAGTCTCAGAGGTTACAAAATGAATGAATACCAATCAGTAGCACCACTACACACCAACTACGACCAAGCTGAGAGTTCATATCAACAATCCAATCCCTTTTACAGTGGCTGCAAAAAAGTGTGAAATACCTAGGAATATACTTAATGAAAAAGGTGAGTGATCTATATAAAGATAACTGGAAAACACCACCAAAGAAAATAACAGATGACACAAACAAATGAAAATACATCCTATGTTCATGGACTGAAAGAACTGATATAGTGAAAATGACCATAGTGCCCAAAGCAGTCTACATATTCGATACAATTCCTACCAAAGTACCAACATCATTCTTCACAGAATTATTTTAAAATGCTGACATTCATGTAGGACCACAAAAGAGCCTGAATAGCAACAGACATACCAAGCAAAAGGAACAAATATGTTGGCATCACATTACCTGACTTCAAATTATACTCTAAGGCCACAGTAACAGAAACAGCGTGGTACTGGTATAAAAACAGATACATAGATCAACGGAACAGAACAGACAACTCAGAAATAAAGCCGCTACAACCAAGTGATCTCTGAGCAAGCATACAAAAACATACACTGGAGAAAGTACAGGTTATTCAGTAAATAGTGCTGGGAAAAAAAGTGAGCCACATGTGGAAGAATGAAACTGGATCTCTATCTCTCAACATATACAAAAATTAATTCAAGATGGATGAAAGGCCTAAACCTAAGACCTGAAAACATTGGCCTAGGCAAAGAATTGATGATGAAGACCTTAAAGCAAATGCAACAAAAATGAAAATAAATAAGACCTAATTAAACTAAAAAGCTTCAGCACAGCAAAAGAAATAATCATCAGAGTAAACCAACAACCTATACAATGGGAAGAAAATTTGAAAATTATGAATCTAACAAAGGACTAATATCTATAACCTACAAGAAACTCAAACAAATCAACAGGAAAAACACAAATATTTCCATTAGAATGTGGCCAAATTACATGAATAGTCATTTCTCAAAAGAAGATGTACAAACGGTAAACAAGCATATAAAAACATGCAAAATATCTCGAATCATCAGGAAAATGCACAATAAAACGACAGTGAGATATCACCTCGCTGCAGCCAGAATGGCCACTATTAGAAAACAAAAAACAACAGATGTTGGTGTGGATGTGGTGAAAAGACAACAGTGATACACTGCTGGTGGGAATGCAAATTCATACAAATCTATGGACAACAGTATGGAGAGTTCTCAAAGAACTAAAAATAGATCCTACCATTTTATCCAGCATTCTCATTTCCGGATAGCTACACAAAATAAAAGAAATCGTACTCTCAAAAAGACACCCGCACACATATGTTTACTGCAGCACAATTCACAATATGCAAAGATATGGAATCAGCCAGTGTCCATCAACTGATGAGTGGAATAAAGAAAATGGAGATATATACAAATATATATGTCACATCACATGTATGTATCACATATATGTATGTGTGTATATACACTCACACATATACATATGTACATACCCGAGACTGGGTAATTCATACACATACATACCTGAGACTGGATAATTCATAAAGGAAAGAGGATTAATTGATTCACAGTTATGCATGGCTGGGGAGGCCTCAGGAAACTTAACAACCATGGTAGAAGGTGAAGGGGAACCAGGAACCTTCTTCATAAGGCGGCAGGAGAGAGAGAATGGAAGGGGAAAGAGCCCCTTATGAAACCGTCAGCTCTTGTGAGAACTCACTCACTATCACAAGAACAGCATGGAGGAAACCGACCCCATGAGCCAATCACCTCCCAGCTGGTCTTTCCTCAACACCTGGGAATTACAATTTGACATGAGATTTGCATAGAAACACAAAGCCAAACTATTGGGGGGGGGGTATCCTTATTTTTAAAATATCTAAATGTCATTATTTATAATTCAAAATAGTAATTTTTATTAGTTATGATTTTGTTTGAAAATAGAATGATCTGATAAATTTTCTTCACTTTAAACCTATTCAGTCAAAATATATAAAAAGCTAGATTTGCCAGCAGAATATTGTAACTACGTTTTAATGAGATAAAAATGTATAACAACATCACTATTATTGTACAGAGAAAAAAGTGAACATAAAAAGGAATTTAAAAAGACAATATGACTATCATATACATACATGAACTGACAGACTAAAATCTCCTACTGGAGATTATGTTAGGACTTGAGCAAAAGCTTCTAAAAATACCAAAAACAAACACAAAACAATTATTTTTAAGAAATAAATTATACAGAGAACTCTTTTGGTTAAGACGATGTATCAAAAAAAAATCTTCGTGAGAGCTATTATTAACCAAGTCATCATAACCAAAACTTTAAATCCACAATTCTGAAATATTAAGAAGTTTCATTTTGAACATAGTTAATGGAAGGCAACTTTTGAACAGAAAATTTCTGTTTAAAGTTGACTCAAACTTAGGAAAGAATTGACCTGTAGCCATGGTAACAAGAAGCCACCCAGAGCCAGTTCAAAATCTAGTCAATCGATCAATGACCACTGGCCTTGCTCACCAACCAATATCAATGTGAGCAGCTTGCTTCTGAAAGACAGCCAAGCAGCAACAGCTGCTCCATCAGAATAGACAGTGCCTGACCAGTACAGTCTTACTATCCGAAGCAAAAGATTCCAACTGTCTTTTTATTTCAAATACCAAAGGTCTATAATCCCTTGGAAAGAATTTGTGAGTCCATTACATTTACCACCCTAATATTTTTTTAACTAAAATACCAGTGGCCGGACATGGTGGCTTACGCCTGTAATCCACCCAGCACTTTGTGAGGATAAGGTGGGTGGATTGCCTGAGGTCAGGAGTTCGAGACCAGCCTGACCAACAGGGTGAAACCCCGTCTCTACTAAAAATACGAAAATTAGCCGGGCATCATGGCACGCGCCTGTAATCCCATCTCTTCAGGTGGCTGAGGCAGGAGAATCACTTGAACCCAGGAGGCGGAGGTTGCAGTGAGCCGAGGTCACGCCACTGCACTGCAGCCTGGGTGACAGAGCGAGACTCTATCTCTAAATAAATAAAATACCAGTAAAGTTTGCAATTCCTCTGACTCATTTTACCATAATTGCAATTATCATGATTACCAGTAAAAGAATAGTGAATAACCACAATATTGGACTTTTCTCCCTAAGTGAAAAAATATTAATATAAAGAATGTAGCTTATAAAAAGCCAAAAGAATTTTAAAAATACATATAATTACCAGGCAAAATTGTTAAAATGAACCCTGTCAAGCATTTTTTAAGTGAGAATCAATCAAACAATATAGCCAGGATAAACTCCATTCATTCATTTAATACTTATTTATTAGGTAGCTACGTCTGATAGGCTAGGCCTTTTTCTAAGAAGTAAGGATATGGTAATGAACAATAAAAACCCTATTCATGAGAGTGAGATAAACACACAATAACAACAGACAGATAAGGCAAAATATACAGTACATTAGAGGAGAAAAACTAAAGCAGGAAAATGAAATGTTTACCTGTTTGATGGGAAGGGTCGTGGGAAAGTTGGGATGGCCAGAAAAGTCCTTGATGAGAAAGAGGATTTTTCTTTAATACAAAGAAACTTTTATTTGTACATCAAAGACTCTAAAAAATGATGATGTTAACAGAGTTGATGTCAAGACCCAAATAGGTTTGAAGTTAGAGATGATAAATCACTGTTTCATTGAACCTTCCCTCAATTACGTTAGAGAGAATCCCTGGTATGCTCCCAATTGAATCTTAAGCCTGATGCGTCCTGGTGATACAATCGTAATTCCTTTCTGTTAGTCCTCCTTATCTCTTTTTCTTTTTCTTCATTTTTCTCTGGACTAGGAATTGTGCTGGTACATGGTTCTTCCTCTGAAAGTGGTTATTCCTTAATGTGTTTCTTTTTACCCTTTTTCTTCTTCTTAGAAAGGGGATTTTAAGTAAAAAACTGAAGTAATGGAAACAGTAAGCTAGAAGAATATCTGGGGAAAAAGCATTCCAGACACAGGGAACTGCTAAGTGCAGAGGTGTGACTGGAGTTTTTAAGCACTAGAGATAGGTAAGGAATAGCAAGAAGTTCAGTGTGGCTGAAACAGAGCAAAAGAGATAAGAAACAGAAGTTTAAGCAGGAGAGATAACATGCCAGATGGTTGACTGCCTTTTAGTTAGTAGGAGGAACTCTGACACATACTCAGCGTGAAATGGGAGGCAATCAGAAGGGCTTGGGCAGGGGAATGACACAATTTGACTTATGTTTTAAATACACCCACTGAGTTAAGAATTGATGAAAGGGGAAGTTTTTAAAAACCAGGACTATCAATTCCCAGTCTATGACACTCATCTAGACGGCAGATGATGGTGGCTCAGATGTACAAGATATGACTGGCTTCTGGACATATTCTTCAGGTAGACCTGACGAGATTTACTGAGAGATTAGATGTGAAGTGTCAAGAGAGAGAGAAAGATGAGTCTAGAATGACACCGAGGTTTTTGGCAGAGCAACTGGAAGAGTTGCCATTAACCAAAGTAGGAAAGACTACATGAGGTGTAGATTTCAGGAAGGCCATCAGTAGCCCAATTTTGGATCTGACAAGTGTGTGATACCCAACAGCTAATCAAATAACTATTTATTAGGTAGCTACGTCTGATACGCTAGGCCTGTCAAGTAGCCAGGCTGATACAGAGATCTGGAATTAAGGAGTGAGATCTGAGTTGGAGACATGCATTTGGAAATCACTAGCATATATACAGTAGAAAAAGTCATGAAGGGCCAGGCACTGTGGCTCAGGCCTGTAATCCCAACACTTCGTGAGGCCAAGGCGGGCAGATCACCTGACATCAGGAGTTTGAGATCAGCCTGGCCAACATGGGGAAACCCTGTCACTACTAAAAATACAAAAATTAGCCAGGTATGGTGTCACACACATGTAATCCCAGCTACTCAGGAGGCTGAGGCAGGAGAAGCGCTGGAAGCCAGGAGGCAGAGGTTGCAATGAGCCAAGATCATGCCAATGAACACGAGCCTAGGGGACAAAGCCAGACTTCATCTTAAAAAAAAAAAAAAAAGTCATGAGAAAGAAGATTGAGGACGGAGCCATGAGAAACAACAATGTCCAAAAGGAGAAAGATGAGGAGGAGCAAACAAAACAGACCATGATGAATGGACTAGAAAGGCAGGAGTAAAAGCCTGAGGGAGTGAGGTCCTGAAAGACAAGTGAAGACGCCGTTAGGGAGAAGATGCCCTCCATTGGCTCAAATATTGCTGACAGATTAAATAAAATGAGGTGTAAGAAAAAATGCATAGATTTATTTACAGAAAAAAGTAGTGATAACCTCGAGAAAAACAACTCTGGAGGAGTACTGAAATTGAAGACTTACTGGCATTGAGATCAAGAGTGAATGGAAAGAAAATTTGAGCTCGTGAGTGTAGACAGTTACTTAAGGGACAACATACTTAACACTCATGACTGAGAATGATGTAATTTTCGTCCACAGTCATGGAAAAGTGATAGACAAGAAATAGTTTCCAAATTTTACATAACAGGTGGAGGTTTCAAATGCTATGTAACAATTATATATTTCAAAGGTTATAAAAATTATACACATGTGGCATTAAATGCCAGACCAAGGTTTTAAAGGCCCCTTGAACATTTCTAGATTACATAAGCTGATTATCATTTTGTTCATGCTTATACATAAACACCAAGAAATACTAAAGGTCTCAACAAGAATATTTCTTGCTTGATAAAAATCAGCCAATTCTAGGACAGTTGACACTCATCAAATATACAAAGTAATTGATCACAGTAAAATACTGAGTTCTATTAACAGGAATAAAGTGAGAGAAATGCAGAAAATAATCTTCTTTTATAAATGAAGTTTTTAAAATTATATGAAGTCACTGTGGAAAAATATGGTG
Organism: Pan troglodytes; assembly: GCF_028858775.2. Classification (NCBI taxonomy): domain Eukaryota; kingdom Metazoa; phylum Chordata; class Mammalia; order Primates; family Hominidae; genus Pan; species Pan troglodytes. The sequence continues at coordinate 12,968,155 of NC_072414.2, forward strand.
AGGTGAATACTCAAATATATCCTTTTCTCAAAGGAAAGTTAATGTCACCCATGCAGGACACTTTTACATGTAAGAGTCAATGCATTAGCAGCCCCTTCCTTTGAGCACAAGGGTCAGCAAATAAGCACCTGTGGGCCAAATCCAGCCCACTGACTGTTTTTGTAAGTCAAGTATCCTGGAACACAGCCATGCTTATTCACTTTACAGTCCATAGTGTCAATTAGCTGGGTGTGATGTTGCACACCTGTGGTCCCAGCTAGTAGAGAGGCTGAGGTGGGAGGATCACTAGAGCCCAGAAAGTCGAGGCTGCAGTGATCACACAACCATGATCACACAACTGCACTCCAGCCTGGGAAACAGAGCCAGACCCTGTCTCAAGAAAATAAATATATGTAGTCCACAAAGCCTAAAATATTTACTAATTGGTTCTTTGCAGAAAAAGCTGGCCAACTCTTGGTTTAGTAGATCAAAGATCTTTGATGTATTTTAATAAAAGTTTTACCCAATACACTGAAATGTTTATATTAAATATAGATCCCCATGTACAATCCCTTGGCAATATTCAGACTGAGGGTCCAATATTTCAGCACTCAGGCACTGACAACAAAAATTTAATAATTAGCAATCTTGTTGCTAACAAGTTACAGTGTCAATGTAGCATGTAGCTTCCATTTCCAACACAGCAGATATTACAAGATTTTTAACAAGAACTCTTAAGATGTGTCATCAAACTAAATGCTTTAAATACATTTTATCTGTGAAATAATCAGTATACCCTAGATCTAACCTCATTTTTCAAAAATGGTTGCATAATACATTATTTTGGGGGTATGGAAATTGAGCTATTTCCTATTGATAAGGAAGTAGACTAGCTCCAAATTTTTAATATAATAATGCTATAATAAATGTCCTTATATGTAAGTATGCATGTAACATATCTACACAAATATCCTTTACATGTATTATACATCCTTACTCTGTTATATATCCGTGTGTGTGTGAATATGCTACTAAATTAATGTTCAAAATGTATTTACCAACAGTGTATGAAATGTCTTTTTCAGTGAAACCATTTCCCTTGCAGCAACACAGATGGAGCTGGAGGCCATTATCCTAAGCAAACTAATGCAGGAACAGAAAATCAAATGCCACATATTCTTACTCATTAGTGGGAACTAAACATGAGAACTCATGGACACAAAGAGGAGAATAACAGACACTGGGGCCTACTTGAGGGTGGAGCGTGGCAGGAGGGAGACGACCAAAAAACTACCTTTCGAGTATTTTGCTTATTATGTGGCTGATGAAATAATCTGTACCCCAAACCTCCATGATACAGTTTACCTATATAATAAACCTGCACATGTACCCTGAAGCTAAAATAAAAGTTCACTGAAAAGAAAAGAAAATGTCTTTTCCCTCACATTTGCCAATACTGGCTATTTTTCAAATAAATTAATGACTGGAAAAAATGGTAACTCATTGTTTACTGATTTTCATTTTTCTGATTAACAGGCAAGGCTGAATATCCTAGTAAAAGTATAAAATTTGTTCATCATGAATTAGATTGACAGCATATAGTTATCTCCTGTTCAATGTTGCCACAGACTTACCTGTGATACTGTTCATTCTCAGTGTCAGGAAATTGCTGGCTTTCAGGTGTTCTGCTTTTCCTTGGTGGAATTACTCCATCATCACCATTGCCAGCAGTGGCACCGTTAGTCAGGTTTTCTGGGAATCCCATATGAGTACTTCCGTGCTTCTTCATTTCTTCTTCAACCTTGAATGAAAGTTTGATATTAAGGATAGTTATCCCTTTATTGAATAGAAAGAATATTTTTCATTGATTTTATCACTTGACCAGTTTATCATTATTTTAGTCATTAAAAACATTTCACTCTTAAATTGGATCATATACACAGAACTATTACCATATAATTTTAAGATGCACTTATCATATCACTAATATATCACAGAAATTTTTGTAAAGTTTGCTTCATTTCTGTTTCAATGAGTAAAACAGAATTTTCCAAAATTCAAAAAGGGCCCTCCTCTATTTTGTACTTTTATTCTCAATCACTCTTCAGAATCTTATATATGTATTTACCCCCATTTGACTGGTGGGAACACATACATAAAAAGACAAAGATGCAAAATGTGTCTTCATCCCTCTTTACCACCTAGATTTTACATTAAACAGTCATTTTAGAGGATGAGACATCATGGGGCTTCAGGAATAGAAAGGAAGATTGCCCTTTTCTGCACTAAGATATTCTTCTCCCCCACTGCCTTTGAGCATTCTTTTTTCATTAGGTTCCTAGGATATCAAAAACACGAAGGTGCTCACTGAAACATGGGAACCAAAGTTTCCCACAATATAAGGAGCAGAGTGAAACTGCTGAGGTACAATCATGGAATTCCAGAAAATGAGTTGCTCCCCAGATTTCACATTCGATAGCCATAAAATTTTCTAGCTGGAAAATACACAGAATAAAAAATTATCTACTTTAGCCACATTTTCTATTGATAATCAGACTAAAACCAAGAAAGATAAAATTATTGATCCAAAGCTCCTAAAGTGGCATTACTTAGCATTTTACGGCACCATTCGGGACTATTCCATAATAATGAAAGAATATCTCTAGGGTTTGCATCTCTTTAAAATTCAATGTATAGAATTCTGAGTTAAGTATTAAATTTTTCACTGATGATTTATGCTACTTACATGATAGGATCATGTATGCCTACACTTACTACACTTTGTTAAACAACATAATGTAAAAATCTAATTCAACACAAACATTTGAATATAGAAGTATACCTTTCTATCACCACCCTTATTTATTTCTGGTTCTTGAGACATTTTCTGCAGATGCAAAAACAGAAGGTTAATTTGCTTGTTGTATTTCTGTGATGTCTCCTCTTTTGGAGCACATGTTTTTAAAATAATTTTATTCTTAAGTAATCAAGTATGGACAATAAAAATTAGAAAATAATTAAAATTAAACTTAAAAAAATAAATAATAATTAAAATTAAGATTAACTTTTTAATCTATGTTTAGCTACCGCCACATCACTGGCTTCTAACATGTGAAAAATAATTCACCTTAGCCAAAGGGAGAAGAAAAACATGAACCAGCAAACTTAACTTGGTCACTATTTGTTCAGACTAAACTTAATTTGTTATGTGTTAAATCTACCAAAAATGAATCAGCAGATCATTTGTAGTGTTGCAAAACCTTCCTCACCTGAAAAGAGTTTACCTCATGAAACCCTAACTAGTGAGCCCCTACAGTGCACCGAAGTGCTTCTTTAAAAGATTCCTAACTGGATTGTAGGCACACTTTAAATTATTAGGAGCCGAAATCAACACCCAACAGAAAGAGATGCAAATTCTTAAATTTTAATTGAAATTATATACTGTAATATGATAGTGTTATGTATCTAGATTATCTGCTTAAGTCCAGTTCTAATATATTCTAATATGTACTAATGACAGTAGATAAAAATTTTAATCTGTCCTGATTTTCTGCAACTGAAATAAATTAGAATGTTATTGTGTTTGTGCACTAACACCAAAGGTCCCATTCTGAAAGATATGATTCCTTTAATAGGCAGTTGGGTTGCTTTTTTGACCTGGTTCCCTCCCTGAACAGAAACACTGAGGTCAATGAGAGACCACAAGGCAGAATATATCTTTAACCTTAGTATCAGTGACTGACAATATAAAACTGCAGATTTTCAATCACTGGCCATGATTACTCTTTAACCATGAATCCAGCTCAGGGACCATCAGTGTTACATTGTTCATAATTCTATTGCTTAATAATATAATCCAATAATTGATGTTACCTTCTTCATCATGTTAGGGTGTTGTAAAAATAAAACAACAAAGTTCTGAAATTTGTTTTTGCCTCTATTCCAAAAGGAAAGATTAGCTATAAGCTAATCAAGAAGGCAGATAAGAATATTTTAAAATAAGAGTATTTTAAATTTCACAGTGGGTTATGTTGAAGTTAAATATCAAATATTAAATTAGAATCTATTGATTCTTCTTTTAATAAGGTTGCTGAATTTATTACAATAAATTTTAAGAATCTATTAAAATATTTTTTGTTTTTTGTTTTTTGTTTTTGACACAGAGTATTGCTCTGTCGCCCAGGCTGGAGTGTAGTGGCAGATCTCGGCTCACTGCAAGCTCCACCCCCCAGGTTCATGGCATTCTCCTGCCTCAGCCTCCTGAGTAGCTGAGACTACAGGTGCCCACCACCACACCCGGCCAAGTTTTTGTATTTTTAGTAGAGGCAGGGTTTCATCATCTTAGCCAGGATGGTCTCGATCTCCTGACCTCATGATCCGCCCACCTCGGCCTCTCAAAGTGCTGAGATTACAGGCATGAGCCACCCCCCCAGCCAAAAGATTCTTAAAAAAAGAATCTATTGATTCTCAAAGCCTAGTCTCAAAGGTAATTTCATTTGGACTATCTAATATTATTAAAGCAAAAAAAAAAAAAAAAAAACATTAAACCAAAAGTTTAAATTTAAGAGTTTCCATGCCTCTGGCTGGCTATTTTCACTTCCTTTAAGCCTTTGTGACTCTTCCTCTGATGTCAGCTTTAAGTCTTGTTCTGTTGAAAAATCCATATATTCAGTGAAAATCAACCACTTAGAACAGTTAAAAACTATTGCCTTTTAAAAACAGATTTAAGACATTTCATTTTATTTCATAAATTGAGTTTAATCTTTCATGAAATTGTCATTTACGAAATAATTCTCAAAAACTTCAAAAAACCACTTGGGGAGACATCAGATGTCACCAGATTGAAGACATACACACATGTTTAAAATTCCCTCATAAATTCATCCACCCAACATAAATGAACAAAACCACCATAAACCCAGCTTTAAAATACAGTAGAAACAATAAAGTGACACAGTATATTGTTCTCCACTTCCTAATAGTACCTTATAAATGATTTCCAAAATCACTGCTGACACCTTTATTACTGTACAACATTTTCCTAATATCTAAAATGTTTCCCTCCATAATTCTGACAAATTTATTTTAATTTTTTTTTTTTTAAATGAGCCAGGGTCTTGCTCTGTCACCAGGCTGGAATGAAGTGGTGCAATCAGCTCACTGCAACCTCTGACTCCCTGGTTCAAGCGATTCTCCTGCCTCAGTCTCCTGAGTAGCTGTGATTACAGGCAAGCACCACCACACACAGCTAATTTTTGTATTTTTAGTAGAGATGGGGTTTCACCATTGGACAGGATGGTCTCAATCTCCTGACCTCATTATCCGCCCACCTCAGCCTCCAAAGTGCTGGGATTACAGGCATGAGCCACCACACCCAGCCTTATTTTCATCTTTTGAAACAATCCTATGTGAAGTCTTCCTTGATTCTGCATGTCTTTCCCCAAATAAACAGGTATCTCCTTCCTTGAGGCTGCCTTAGAATTTTACTGATTTTTCTACGGCATCTTTACCCCCTAAGCTGTACATTATTTCTCCATATGTCTGTCCCCTCTGCTCCAAGACTGCAGGGGAGAGTCTTGCACATCATCTTTGTAAAAACAGTCTTTGTTTTACTCAGAAAATTTGTATTGAGTCCTGCTACATACATGCTAGGCATTAGGGTCTAAAAAGAATGAAAATAAAGCATCTCAGGGATGGCTTTTCTAGAACACATGCCCAAGCAGAGACTTAAATATTGAGGCTGGCCAGATTAAAAGGGGTAGAGGGCAGGAAAGGGTGACAGCATGCCCGGCAGCAGTAAGAGCGGGAGCGAGGCCTGAAAGAATGAAAGTATTTGCCTACAATAGAAGGATGAGTGAGTAGGGCACTACCAGCAGCTCAGTAATGCCAGAGAAAGGGCACACAGGGAAAAGGGCTAAAGATGGAGAGTGGGGCAGAAGTCAGATTATGAAAGCCTCATGTGTAATTTTAAGATGCTTGGACATTAATGTTCAAGAGTGGTCCCTGGTCCTATCTGCATTGAGATATAGATCACTTTAAATGCCAAAACCAATATTTCAAGTGAACCATTATTCATTAAGACAAAGTGACAGATAATTCATGTGGACACAACTGAAATGATACTATGTAGCGAATTCTCAATAATTCTCATGAACACTTGGAAAGTCAATTCTTTAATAAAGTCATACAAATTATAATAAATCAGTAAAGATTTGGTTTGGGAAGATGCTTTGTAAAGTTATAGTGCATATGAATACAACTAAGAGTCGTGAATTCAGAGCTGTGACAATAAAGCAAAGAAATTACATTGTGTTTGAGTCAGCAATCTTTAGATTTCTATCCAGTCTTCCCATCCAGTCCATAAATTCTAAGTATAATCCTGGTACTCACTCTCAAGTTTATGTTAAATACTATCCCATACAAAAACCACTCTTTCTCTTGTTTTCATTATTTATATGTTGCCTTGTTTAAAGGAAGAACACAAAAATGCCCTGCTAAAGGGATTCTGTTTGGCTGCAGGCAGCAAGAGGGAAAAACACAAAGCATATTTTGCAGAAAATGATTTATTAGAAGTCAGAACTATGACACGAAGCCAAGCAGGGCACTCTACGACTGAATTTGCTGTGCTGCCTTCATACGCTCCTTGCTCTTTCTTTTCTGGCAGCTGTGACTCACACAGGTCATGGAGAGTATCATTCCCTAAGAGGAACAACTCCGATATTCATCTTTATCTATTAAGTTCATCTGTCCCAAGTCTGTGTTCTGTGGATGCTGACTTTCGGTCATGGATGGTGATACACATGGACATTTATCATCCACTTTCAGATTCTTGGATCTTTGACAAGTGTTATTAGTGAGAGTCAAACTAGTAGGATGCAAGTTATAAATGCTGATTATCCAATTACCTACTCAAAATATCCTACACGAATATTCCATTAAACATGCATAGAAAAACATTAGTCATTCCTGCTGACCTGCTGTTCTTTGCTCTTCTGTATTCACCAGAAAATTTCCTACTCCTTCCTCACAACTAGGTTAAATACTAGTGTACAACCTGGAAACCTGTACATCATCTGAGATTTCTCTCTGTCCCCCAAGCCTTTCTCATTCAATTATCACTAAATCATATTGACAATACCTCTCTTCTGCCTCCATTTTGTATTCCCACTGCCACTGGGAACATAAACATTTACAAAATGGCTTTTATTTAAAAGAAAACCGCCAACTATTAATGTTATTTCTTACATGAAAAAAAAAATTAAGCAAAACAAATGAAAAAGGCATAACAAAGGCCAACATATTAAAATGAGTAACTGAGATTCCTAACGTTATTTATTTCACCATGGATGGGTGAAACCCTTATGATACATTGATACTAGTCCAAGGATGTGTGACATGGAAACCATAGCTGACTACTGCAAAAGCTTCCTTTGTCTCCTGGTCTGTACATGGTTGTCTTCCATGAATCCCAGCAAACTATAGGCCACAGGACAAATCCAATCTGCATTATGGCTTTGTAAATAAAGTTTTATAGGAGCTCAGTCATGCCCGTTTGCTTATGTATAATCATGATTTCACGCCACAACAGCAGACAACAGCAGGGTTAAATAGATATGATAGAGACCACATAGTCTGAAATATTTCCCACCTGGTCCTTTACAGAAAAAGCTTTCTAACCCATTTTACACCATAACCAGAATGACTTAATACTCAAATTTAATCTTGTGACTCTCCTGCTCAAATTTCTCCAATGAGCCCCTGCAGCACACATTGTTGGCTATCAGTAGCCATTCCTTATTCTTTCTTGCAGAAGAAACACAAGTCTATTGGGATGTTTATTATCCCAATCCCCCTCCTTAACCTCAGAAAGAGAAATGTTTATTCTAAGCTAATTAGGTATTTGCCTTCTCAGTGCCTGGTTTGGGAATGAGCAGGTACTGTGACCCAGCCAATGAAATGTTACAGGAAGCCCCTTGCATGCTTGTAAGTTTTCTCACTGTTTAAAAGACACACGTGAAGAAATGCAGCCCTTGCGATGTTGTGTTGTGAGAACAAGATGTTTGGAGCTGCTGCGGATTAGCGAACCATGAAAGGAGACGTGAATAAAACACTGCCAACAGCACAGCTGAAAGAGGGACAAGTGGGATCCTAGGATATCAATGAACAAACAAAACAACTCTGGTTCCTACTGTTTTAGCCACTGCTTATCTAGTATTTGCAGTCCAAAGCATTCTACCTGGTAAACTTCCCATGGCCCACGGGGTAAAACCTACTCATTTCTATAGTATTAAAAAGTCTATCATGAACTTGCCTTAGCTAAGTATTCACCTCATTCCCAACCTCTCGTATCTCACACTTTTGGTATTAGCAAAAGTGAATTGCTCAGAATCCCTGCAAAGTTCACTCAAGCATCTTGTCTTTTGCACTTGCTGCTCTTCCTGCCAAACAGGCAATCTCATTAGATGTTCCCTCTGGCAAACACACAACCTCGTTGCATGTTCCTTCTGCCAAACATTATTCTTCTGCTTCTTTACCTAGAAAAATTCTTCTTTCTCTGCATGCTTACCTTAAATCATACCTACTTTTTTCCAAAACTTTCATTCCTCCTCACATATGTCTGGCACATAATCAATATATAATAAATCATAATTATAAGCTTCCAGTGGGCATCTAGCACACAGTAAGCACTGAATAAAGTAGCAAAATAATAAAAATGACAGTGATAATAACAAGCTCCTGCCTGTTTTTTTGTTTTCTGTAGCCTTAGAAAAAATGCTTAGTATCTAAAAGACATTTGACAGTTATTTGTTAAGTGGACAAGTGAAAACATAAATAAAAATGTTTCCTTTGTGAATGCTGTTGAAAAAGCACAGAAATGAAATAGAGACAGTTCTGTTATGAGCATCTTAAAGACTAAAACTACATCTATTCCATCTTTGTCTCCTGCAACTTATAAAACCTAACTTATAGAAGCTTTTTGATATGAGATAGCTAAATTAAAGGTGTCCTTATGCAGCTTGGATTGTACCATGTATTAGGTGTCCACATCCAGGTAGCATACTAGCAATTTTGTTACTGTGAAACATTTTTATACTTTTATTATAATGTGCTGACCCTTGAGTTGGGCAAATTGTACATTATGACAATCGTTTGCCAAACGGTAGCAGAGCACCTTCTTCTAACAAAATTACTGTTATCATGACAATTAACCAGCAGGTAGAAGAACAGATCTTGTTCCAACAAAGTAAATGTATCTCTTTCAACTTCCAATTAGGAGGAATGAAGTCAGTAATAATGAGACCTTGTTGGCACAAGCATACGTAACATGACCTGTGCTTCACTGTTCTTTTGTGATCAAAAATTCCTTACTTTTACTTTTTTATCTATGGTAGGACCACTCAGAGCAGGGTTCCACAACTCCCAGGCCACAGACTGGTACCAGTCCATGGCATGTTAGGAACCACGCCACACAGGAGGAGGTGCACAGCAGGCAAGCCAGGGAAGCTTCATCTCTATTTACAGCCACTCCCCATGGCTCATATTACAGCCTGAACTCTGCCTCCAGTCAGATCAGTGATAACATTAGATACTCCTTGGAGCATCAACCCTGTTGTGAACTGCCCATCCGAGGGATCTAGGTTGTGTGCTTCGTATGAGAATCTAATGCCTGATGATATGTCACTGTCTCACTTTGCCCCCAGAAGGGACCATCTAGTTGCAGGGAAACAAGCTCAGAGCTTCCACTGATTCTACATTATGGTAAGTTGTATAATTATTTCATTATATATTACAATGTAATAATAATCTAAAGTAGCACAATAAATGTAATGTGACTGAATAATCCTGAAATCATCCCCACCTTCCCCCAGTCCATGAAAAAATTGTCTTCCACAAAACCGGTCCCTGGTGCCAAAAAGGTTGTGGACAACTGACCTAAAGTAATTCACTATCACAAGTCTTACCTGGGTTGCTGTTTTCAGAAGAGTATTTTGGCATCTGTTTTTCTTTGTAGTCAGAAAGTAATTCACAAATTCTATGTATAAAAATATAATAAATAAAATTACTGTTTTAAAATACTGATCTGGAAACTCACCAAACGTAAAATATCAGAACTTAACAGTATTATCCCATCCACTTATGCGTACTTTCTACAAACTTCTCATGAAGCTTCTAATTAAAGAAGAAAAAAAAAGGTGAAATACTCATAAATCGAGGGCACTTTGACCCAGTAAATTAGCTTGCATTAGCATTACATAATATAAAGTGTCCCAACTCTGCATAAGTCCTAGTTCCATAATGAACAGCTATTTGCTCTTGAACAAGCTGCTTCTCTTAGGCTCAATGTCTTCTTCTACAAAGTGAGGACTATGCTGCCTTATTTTCCTAGGTTGTTGTTATGATTTAACAAGATAACATTTTTCTAAATGCTCAGAGAAACAGTAAAACAATTGAATAATCTCTGCCTAAACTTTATGACTGAAATTATCTTGGAATCCCAAATAAAACCCAATGTGTATTTTATTCATAGGTTCTAATATGCAAATGTTATAGTTTTCAGGAAATGTTATTAAATCCTAATTTTGCTTCTTAGTTGTCCTACTCTTTATGGTTTATAATTCAGGGCATCTCAACTATGTGATAGTTTGTAACTAAGTTTTTTCATAAATATCTCATTAAAGTAGACAATGTGATTGTCCACTATTACGGAGTTGATCAATCACGCCAAGGGCAGAAAAACCAATGGATGTTAAGACTTGACTTGGACCAACGATTCTTCTCTACAGACTCGAACTCTGAGCCAGATGTTTGTTACAATGATGCTTATATACATGTTCATCTCCAGCTGACATGGGAGACCAAAACCTTACTTTTATTTTTTTTTTTAGGTTCCATGAAGAAGTTGCAAGTTGATATTCTCTAAATTTTAACATACATACTAACAATATATTTTGCACACAACACCCCACACGTCATTTGGCTCTGGTGTCATCTCACAGACCACCTTACATGACTATTTTTGTAGCGCAAATCACAATTTCAATATTTTGGTGGCACCGTTTTGCTTTGATTCACACTGTTTCCTTAGAGCTAGTCAGCAAACAGTCAAATGAGCTTCCAGTGACTGTGAGAAATATGGAATGCTTCCAAAATTTGTGTGGCCGCCTTATGCAAGGGCCAGCTCCTTAGGAGGCTGAGGCAGGAGAAATGCATGAACCCAGGTTGCAATGAACTGAGATTGCGCCACTGCACTCCAGCTTGGGTGATACAGTGAGACTCCATCTCAAAAAAGTAAAATAAGATACCACTAAAGTTTGCAATTCCTCTGACTCAGTTTACCATAATTACAATTATGATTACTAGTAAAACAATAAATAGTGAATAACCACAATATTGGGCTTTTCTCCCTAAATAAAAAAATTAATATAAAGAATGTAGCTTATTATAAAAAGCCAAAACAATTTTAAAAATGCATACAATTACCAGGCAAAACTGTTAGAATGAACCATGTCAAACATTTTATTTATTTATTTATTTTTGAGACACAGTCTTGCTCTGTCACCCAGGCTGGAGTGCAGTGGTGTGATCTCGGCTCACTGCAAGCTCTGCCTCCCGGGTTCATGCCACTCTCCTGCCTCAGCCTCTCCAGCAGCTGGGACTACAGGCACACACCACCACACTCGGCAAATTTTTTTGTATTTTTAGTAAAGACGGGGTTTCACCGTGTTAGCCAGGCTGGTCTCAATCTCCTGACCTCGTGATCTGCCTGCCTTGGCCTCCCAAAGTGCTGCGATTACAGGTGTGAGCCACTGCGCCCGGCCCATGTCAAACATTTTTAAAGTGAGAATCAATCAAACAATATACTCAGGATAAACTCCATTCACTCATTTAATAAGTATTTATTAGGTAGCTACGTCCAAAATGCTAAGCCTTTTCTAGGCAATGAGGATACGGTAGTGAAAAATAAAAACCCTATTCATGAGAGTGAGAAAAACACACAATAACAACAGACAGATAAGGCAAAATATACAGTATGTTAGAGGAGAAAAACTAAAGCAGGAAAACAAAACGTTTATGTGTTTGATGGGGAGGGTGGTGGGAAAGTTGGGATGGCCAGAAAAGTCCCTGCTGAGAAAGGGGTTTTTTTTTTTCTAACACAAAAAACCTTTTATTTGTATATCAAAGACTCTAAGAAACGATGACATAAGGTTAACAGCGTTGATGTCAAGATACAAATAGGTTTGAAGTTGGAGATGATAAATCACTTTTGTTTCATTGAACCTTCCCATGATTACATTAGAGAGCGTTCCTTGTATGCTCCCAATTGCATCTTAAGCATGATGCATCTGGGTAGTACCTGGTTCTTCCTCAGAAAGTGGTTGTTACTTAATGTGTTTCTTTTTACCCTTTTTCCTCTTCTTCTTAGAAAGGGGGTTTTAAATAGAGAACTGAAGGAATGGAAAGAGAAAGCTAGGAGGATATCTGGGGAAAAAGCATTCCAGACACAGGCAACTGCCAAGTACAGAGGTGTGCCTGGAGTCTTTAAGCACTAGGGGTAGATAAGGGACGACAAGAATTCAGTGTGGCTGAAGCAGAGCAAGGGAGATAATTAGGAGGAACTTTGACATATACTCAGAGTGAAATGGGAGGCAATCAGAAGTGCTAGGGCAGGGGAATGACACAATTTGACTCATGTTTTAAATACATCCACTGAGTTAAGAATGGATGAAAAGGGAAGTTTTTAAAAGCCAGGATGATCAATTCCCAGTCTATGACACTCATCTAGACTGCAGATGACCGTGGCTCAGATGTACAAGATATGACTGGCTTCTGGACATATTCTTCAGGTAGACCTCACAAGATTTACTGAGAGATTAGATGTGAGGTGTCAGAGAGAGAGAGATGAGTCAAGAATGACACCAAGATTTTTGGCAGATTTGTGGTTAAGAGTTACCCTTAACCAAAGTAGGAAAGACTACATGAGGTGTGGATTTCAGGAAGGACATCAGTAGCCCAATTTTGGATCTGACAAGTGTGTGATACCAAATAGAGACGTCAAGTAGGCAGGCTGATATAGAAATCTGGAATTAAGGAGAGAGATCTGAGCTGGAGACATACATTTGGAAATCACTAGCATATACACAGCAGAAAAAGTCACGAGGGGCCAGGTGCAGTCGCTCACACCTGTAATCCCAACACATCGTGAGGCCAAGGCAGACAGATCACCTGAGGTCAGGAGTTTGAGACCAGGCTGGCTAACATGGGGAAATGCTGTCTCTACTAAAAATACATAAATTAGCCAGGCATGGTGGCACACAGCTGTAATGCCAGCTACTCAGGAGGCGGAGGCAGGAGAATCGCTTAAACCCAGGAGGCAGAAGTTGTAGTGAGCCGAGATCACACCACTGAACTCCAGCCTGGGGGACAGAGTCAAACTCTGTCTCAAAAAAAGAAAAAGAATAAGTCACAAGAAAGAAAATTGAGGACTGAGCCCTGGGAAACAACAATGTCCAAAAGGAGAAAGATGAGGAGGAGCAAGCAAAACAGACCATGATGAATGGACTAGAAAGGCAGGAGGAAAAGCCTGAGGGAGTGAGGTCCTGAAAGCCAAGTGAAGATGCCGTTAGGGAGGAGATGCCCTCCATTGGCTCAAATATTGCTGACAGATTAAATAAAATGAGGTGTAAGAAAAATGCATAGATTTATTACAGAAAAAAATTAGTGATAATCTTGAGGAAAAACAACGTTGGAGGACTGCTGAAACTGAAGACACTGGTGTGAGATCAAGAGTGAATGAAAAGAAAATTTGAGTTCGTGAGTGTAGACAGTTCTTTTAAGAACATCACACTTAGGAGTCATGACTGAGAATGTTGTAATTTTCTTCCACAGTCATGGAAAAGTAACAGACAAATGGTTTCAAATTTTATATAACAGGTGTAGTTTTCAAATTTTATATAACAATTATATATTTTAAAGGTTATAAAAATTATACACATGTGGCATTACAAATGCCAGACTGAGGTGTTAAATTCTTATAACTATAGAGTAAAAGTTGCCTTGAACATTTCTAGATTACATAAGCTGATTATCATTTTGTTCATGCTTATACATAAAGACCAAGAAATACTAAAAGTTTCAAGGAGAGTATTTCTTGCTTGATAAAATCAGCCAATTCTACGACAGCTGACACTCATCAAATATACAAAGTAATTGATCACAGCAAAATACTGAGTTCTATTAACAGGAATAAAGTGGCAGAAATGCAGAAAATAATCTTATTTTATAAATGAAGTTTTTAAAACTATATGAAGTCACTGTGGAAAAACGTGGTGAGGTGAATACTCAAATATATCCTTTTCTCAAAGAAAAGATAATGTCACCCATGCAGGGCACTTTTACATGTAAGAGTCAATGCATTAGCAGCCCCTTCCTTTGAGCACAAGGGTCAGCAAATAAGCACCTGTGGGCCAAATCCAGCCCACTGACTGTTTTTGTAAGTCAAGTATCTTGGAACACAGCCATGCTTATTCACTTTACAGTCCATAGTGTCAATTAGCTGGGTGTGATGTTGCACACCTGTGGTCCCAGCTAGTAGAGAGGCTGGGGTGGGAGGATCACTAGAGCCCAGAAAGTTGAGGCTGCAGTGAGCCATGATCACACAACTGCACTCCAGCCTGGGAAACAGAGACCCTGTCTCAAAAAAAAAAAAAAAAAAAAAATAGATATAGTCCACAAAGCCTAAAATATTTACTAACTGGCTCTTTGCAGAAAAAGCTGGCCAACTCCTGGTTTAGCACATGAAAGACCCTTTGATGTATTTTAATAAAAGTTTTACCCAATATACTGAAATGTTTATATTAAATATAGAACCCCATGTACAATCCCCCTTGGCAATATTCAGACTGAGGGTCCAATATTTCAGCACTCAGGCACTGACAACAAAAATTTAATAACTAGCGATCTTGTTGCTAACAAGGTACAGTGTCAATGTAGCATGTAGCTTCCATTTGCAACACAGCAAATATTACAAGAATTCTAACAAAATTATCTTAAGATGTGTTATCACTAATGCTTTAAATATATTTTAATTGTGAAATAATCAGTATACTCTAGATCTAACCTCACTTGTAAAAAATGGCTTCATACTACATTAATTTCTGGATATGAAAATTGAGCTATTTCCTATTGGTAAGGATTTAGTTTTCACAAGGATAATTTCCTATTGATAAGGATCCATCTTTTTGATATAATAATGCTGTAATAAATGTCCTTATACCTAAGTATGTATGTAACAAATCTATACAAATATCCTTTACATATATTACATATCCTTAATGTTACACATGTGTTTGTGAATATGCTACTAAATTAATGTTCAAAATGTATTTACCAGCAGTGTATGAAATGTCTTTTACAATGAAACCATTTCCCTTGCAGCAACACAGATGGAGCTGGAGGCCATTATCCTAAGCAAACTAATGCAGGAACAGAAAATCGAATGCCACATATTCTTACTCATCAGTGGGAACTAAACAATGAGAACCCATGGACACAATGAGGAGAATAACAGACACCAGGGTTTACTTGAAGGTGGAGCATGGCAGGAGGGAGATGACCAAAAAACTACCTTTCTGGTGTTTTGCTTATTATTTGGCTGATGAAATAATCTGTAGTCCAAATCTCCATGACACACTTTACCTATATAACAAATCTGCACATGTACCCTTGAAGTTAAAAGAAAAGTTCACTAAAAAGAAAAGAAAATGCCTTTTCCCTCACATTTGCCAATACTGGTTATTTTTCAAATAAAGTAATGACTGGAAAAAATGGTAACTCGTTGTTTGCTGATTTTCATTTTTCTGATTAACAGGCAAGGCTGAATATCCTAGTAAAACTATAAAATTTGTTCATCATGAATATTAGCCCAAATTAGGGTTAGTTTGCCAGCTCATAGTTATCTCCTGTTCAATGTTGCCATAGGCTTACCTGTGATACTCTTCACTTTCAGTGTCAGGAAATTGCTGATTTTCAGGTGTTCTGCTCTTCCTTTGAGGAATTAATCCATCATCACCATTGCCAGCAGCGACACCATTAGTCAGGTTTTCTAGTATTCCCACATTATTACTTTCGTGCTTTTTCATTTCTTCTTCAACCTTGAGTGGGATATTAAGGATGGTTATCACTTTATTGAATAAAAAGAACCTAAAAAGATTTTACCAATTGACTCAGTTTACCATTATTTTAGTCACTAAAAATATTTCACACTTAAATTTGATCATATATACAGAACTATTACCATATAAATTTAAGATGTAATTATCATATCATTAATATATCACAGAAATGTCTGTGAAGTTTGCTTCATTTCTGTTTCAATGAATAAAACAGAATTTTCCAAAATTCAAAAAGGGCCCTCCTTCATTTTGTGCTTTTATTCTCAATCACTCTTCAGAATCTTATATATGTATTTACCCTATTTGGCTCGTGGGAACACACAAATAAAAAGACAAAGAAAGATGCAAAATGTGTCTTCTTCTGTCTTTACTACCTAGATTTTACATTAAACAGTCAGATTTAGAGGATGAGACACTCTGGGGCTTCAGGAATAGAAAGGAAGTTTGCCCTTTTCTGCACTAAGATATTCTTCTCCCCCACTGCCTTTGAACATTCTTTTTTCATTTGGTTCCTGGGATATCAAAAACATGATGGTGCTCACTGAAATGTGGGAACCAAAGTTTGCCACAACACAAGGAGCAGAGTGAAACTGCTGAGGTGCAAACGTGGAATTCCAGAAAATGAGATGCTCCCCAAATTTCACATTCAATAGCCATACAATTTTCTAGCTGGAAGATACACAGAATAAGAAACTATCTTCTTTAGCCACATAATCTATTGATAATCAGACTAAAACCAAGAAAGATAAAATGATTGGTCCAAAGCTCCTAAACTGGCATTACTTAGCATTTTATGGCACCATTCAGGATTGTTCCATAATAATCAAAGAATATCTTAGGGTTTGTATCTCTCGAAAACTCAATGTACAGAATTCTTTCTGAGTTAAATATTAACTTTTTCACTGATGATTTATGCTACTTACATGATAGGATCATGTATGCCTACACTTACTGCACTTTGTTAAACAACATAATGTAAAAATCTAATTTAACAGAAACGTGAATATGAAGGTACACCTCTCTATCACCATCCTTATTTATTTCTGGTTCTTGAGACATTTTCTGCAGATGCAAAAACAGAAGGTTAATTTGCTTGTTGTATTTCTGTGATGTCTCCTCTTTTGGAATGCATGTTTTAAAAAAATTTTATTCTTAAGTAATCAAGTATGGACAATGAAAAATTAGAAAATAATTAAAATTAGAATTTAACTATTAAAATAAATAAATAATAATTACAATTAAGAATTAACTTTTTAATCTATGTTTAGCTACTGCCACATCACTGGCTTCTGATTAACATGGGAAAAATAATTCACCTTAGCCAAAGGGAGAAGAAAAACATGAACCAGCAAACTTAACTTGGTCACTATTTGTTCGGACTAAACTTAATTTGTTATGTGTTCAATCTACCAAAAATGGATTAGCAGATGATTTGTAGTGTTCCAAAGGCTTCCTCACTTGAAAAGAGTTTACCTCACGAAACCCTAACTAGTGAGCCCCTACAGTGCACTGAAGTGCTTTTTAAAAAGATTTCTAACTGGGTTGTAGGCACCCTTTAAACTATTAGGAGCCGAAATCAACACCAAACAGAAAGAGATGCAAATTCTTAAATTTTAATTGAAATTATATACTATAATATGATAGTGTTATGTATCTATACTATCTGCTTAAGTCCAGTTCTAATATATTCTAATGTGTACTAATTACAGCAGATAAAAAAATTTTTAATAATATGTACTGATTTTCTGCAACTGAAATAAGTTAGAATGTTATTGTGTTTGTGCACTAATACCAAAGGTCCCATTCTGCAAGATATGATTCTTTTAATAGGCAGTTGGGTTGGTTTTATGACCTGGTTCCCTCCCTGAACAGAAATGCTGAGGTCAGTGAGAGACTACAAGGCAGAATATATCTTTAACCTTGGTATCAGTGACTGACAATATAAAACTGCAGATTTTCAATCACTGGACATGATTACTTCTTAACCATGAATCCAGCTCAGGGACCATCAGAGTTACATTGTTCATAATTCTATTGCTTAATAATATAATCCAATAATTGATGTTACCTTCTTCATCATGTTAGGGTGTTGTAAAAATAAAAGAATAAATAAAGTTCTGGAATTGTTTTTGCCTCTATTCCAAAAGGAAAGATTACTTGTAAGCTAATCAAAAAGGCAGATGAGAATATTTTAAATAAGAATATTGTAAAATAAGAATATTTTAAATTTTATAGTGGTTATGTTTTTTAAGTTAAATATCAAATGTTAAATTAGCATCTATTCATTCTTCTGTTAATGAGATTGCTGAATTTACTAAAATAAATTTGAAGAATCTATTTAAAAATTCTTTGAAAAAAGAATCTATTGATTCTCAAAACCTAGTCTGAAAGGTAATTTCATTTGGACTATCTAATATTATTAAAGCAAAGAAAACAACATTAAATCAAAAATTTAAATTTAAAATTTTCCATGCCTCTGGCTGGCTATTTTCACTGCCTTTGAGCCTTTGTGACTCTTCCTCTGATGTCAGCTTTAAGTCTTGTTCTGTTGAGAAATCCATATATTCAGTTAAAATGAACCACTCACAACAGTTAAAAACTATTGCCTTTATAAAAATAGATGTAAGACAACATTTTATTTCATAAGTTGAGTGTTTAGTTTTTCAAGAAATAGTTATTTAGGAAATAATCCTCCCAAACTTCAACAAACTACTTGGGGAGACACCTGATGTCATTCACTCACAAATTCATCCACCCAACATAAATGAACAAAACCACCAGAAACGCAACTTTAAAATACAGTAGAAGCACATAAGGTAACACAGTATGTTGTTCTCCACTTCCTAATAGTGAAGCAGTAAATGTAAAGAAAAGGAAATTTAGTTTTAAAGAGAAACAAGTTTTCCTGCACTTAGCTACTCTGACTCTAAGGATAGTAACAAGCAGGGCCCAGGAAAGGTCGTGGTGACCCTGCCTGAGAAGCCAGAGCCCACAGATATGGGCTCCAGACATCCCAGAGCAAGGTTAAGAAAACAAATTTCTTTAATGTCTCCCCTTCCCCTCAGCATTTACTCATAGCTATTTTTACAAATGCATATTATTTGCAAGTTCCTGTTTTCCTTCATTGCAGTTGCAAGGTCACAAGCTACGCTGAGGTTGCAAAACTGCCACTATATGATTAACTGCCTTTGTTTTGCTTCTGTAAGCTTGCCTACATAAGCCAAGCCCTGTCTTTGTTCAGGGCTCAGCTTTTGGCTGCAAATCCACTGAGCTCACGCGCACCTAAATGAAATCCTCCTGTTTCACCCACTGGGTCTCTCCTGCCTCCTGTTTTCTGCAACAATAGTACCTTATAAATGATTTCCAAAATTACTAATGACACCTTTATTAGTGTACAATGACTTCCTAATATCTAAAAATGTTTCCCTCCACTATTCTGACATATTTATTTTCATTTTTCTTTTTCTTTTTTTTTTTTTTTTTGAACCAGGGTCTTGCTCTGTCACCAGGCTGGAGTGCAGTGGCACAATCTCAGCTCACTGCAACCTCCGACTTCCTGGTTCAAAGGATTCTCCTATCTCAGTCTCCCGAGAAGCTGGGATTACAGACATGCACCATTATGCCCAGCTAATTTTCGTGTTTTTAGTGGAGATGGGGTTTCACCATTGGCTAGGATGATCCTGATATTTTGACCTTGTGATCTGCCTGCTCCAGCCTCCCAAAATGCTGGGATTACAGGTGTGAGCCACCACACCCAGCCTTATTGTCATCTTTTAACACAATGCTATGAGAAGTCTTCCTTGATTCTGCATATCTTTCCCCAGATAAATAGGTACCTCCTTACTTGAGGCTGCCTTAATAGTTTACTGATTTTTCCACTGCATCTTTACCCCCTAAGCTGTACATTATTCCTCCACATGTCTGCCCCTCTGCTCCAAAACTGCAGAGGAGAGTCTTGCACATCATCTTACTCACATTGCACTCAGAAATTTCTTATTGAGTCCTGCTACATACATGCTACGCATCAGAGTTTAAAAAGAATGACAATAAAGCATCTCAGGGATGGCTTTTCTAGAACACATGCCCAAGCAGAGACTTAAATATTGAGGCTGGCCAGATTAAAAGGGGTAGAGGGCAGGAAAGGGTGACAGCATGCCCGGCAGCAGCAAGAGTGGGAACGAGGCCTGAAAGAGTGAAAGTATTTGCCTACAATAGAAGGATAAGTGAGTAGGGCACTACCGGCAGCTCAGTTATGCCAGAGAAAGGGCACACAGGGAAAAGGGCTAAAGATGGAGAGTGGGGAAGAAGTCAGATAATGAAAGCCTTATGTGTAATTTTAAGATGCTTGGACATTAATGTTCAAGA
Source organism: Pan troglodytes (assembly GCF_028858775.2). Lineage (NCBI taxonomy): Eukaryota > Metazoa > Chordata > Mammalia > Primates > Hominidae > Pan > Pan troglodytes. The sequence goes on from NC_072414.2 coordinate 12,988,671, forward strand.
GTGGTCCCTGGTCCTATCTGCATTGAGATATAGATCACTTTAAATGCCAAAACCAATATTCTTAGTGAACCATTATTCATTAAGACAAGGTGACAGCTCATGTGGACAAAGCTAAGATGATACTATGTAGCAAATTCAATTCTCATGAACACGTGGACAGTCAGTTCTATAGTAAGTCAGAGAAATTATAATAAATCACTTAATACTTGGTTTGGGCAGGTGCTTTCTAAAGTTATAGTGCATATGAATTTAACCAATAGTTGTGAAGTCAGAGCTGTGACAGTAAAGCAAAGAAACCACATTGTGTTTGAGTCAGCAATCTTTAGATTTCTATCTAGTCTTCCTACCCAGTCGGTAAATTCTAACTATAATCCTCGTACGCACTCTCAAGTTTATGTTAAACACTAGCCTATACAAAAAACACTCTCTTTCTTCATTTTGTTATTTATATGTTGATTTGTTTAAAGGAAGAACACAAAAATGCACTGCTAAAGGGATTCTTTTTGGCTGCAGGCAGCAAGAGGGAAAAACACAAAGCCTATTTTGCAGAAAATGATTTATTAGAAGTCAGAACTATGACACAAAGCCAAGCAGGGCACTCTACGACTGAGTTTGCTGTGCTGCCTTCATACGCTCCTTGCTCTTTCTTTTCTGGCAGCTGTGACTCACACAGGTCATGGAGAGTATCATTCCCTAACAGGAACAACTCCGATATTCATCTTTATCTCTTAAGTTCATCTGTCCCAATTCTGTGTTCTGTGGATGCTGACTTTCAGTCATGGATGGTGATACACATGGACATTTATCATCCACTTTCAGATTCTTGGATCTTTGACAAGTATTATTAGTGAGAGTCAAACTAGTAGGATGCAAGTTACAAATGCTGATTATTCAATTACCTACTCAAAATATCCTACACGAATATTCCATTAAACATGCATAGAAAAACATTAGTCATTCCTGCTGACCTGCTGTTCTTTGCTCTTCTGTATTCACCAGAAAATTTCCTACTCCTTCCTCACGTCTAGATTAAATACTAGTGTACAACCTGGAAACCTGTACATCATCTGAGATTTCTCTCTGTCCCCCAAGCCTTTCTCATTCAATTATCACTAAATCATATTGACGATACCTCTCTTCTGCCTCCGTTTTGTATTCCCACTGCCTCTGGGAACATAAACATTTACAAAATGGCTTTTATTAAAAAAAAACCTGCCAACAATTAATGTTATTTCTTACAGGAAAAAAATTAAGCTAAACAAATGAAAAAAGCGTAACACCAAAAAAAAAAAAAAAAAAAAAAAAAAAACAAAGGCCAACATATTAAAACAAGTAACTGAGATTCCTAACTTTATTTATTTCACTATGGACAGGTGAAAACCTTGTAATACATTGATGCTACTCCAAGGATGTATGACAAGGAAACCATAGCTGACTACTGCAAAAGCTTCCTTTGTCTCCTGGTTTCTTTACATAGTAAAGAACCTTCCATCAATCCCAGCAAACTATAGGCTACAGACCAAATCCAATCTGCATTATGGCATTGTAAGTAAAGTTTTATAGGAGCTCAGTCATGCCTGTTTGCTTACATATAATTCTGGTGGCTTTCACACTACAACAGCAGACAACAGCAGGGTTAAGAAGACATGACAGAGACCACATAGTCCAAAATATTTCCCACCTAGTCCTCTACAGAAAAAGCTTTCTAACCCGTTTTACACCATAACCAGAAGACTTAATACTCAAATTTAATCTTGTGACTCCCCTGCTCAAATTTCTCCAATGAGCCCCTGCAGCACACATTGTTGGCTCCCTATCAATAGCCATTCCTTATTCTTTCTTGCAGAAGAAACACAAGTCTATTGGGATGTTTATTATCCCAATCCCCCTCCTCAGCCTCAGAAAGAGAAATGTTTATTCTAAGCTAATCATGTATTTTCCTTCCCAGTGCCTGGTTTGGGAATGAGCAGGTACTCTGACCTAGCCAATGAAATATTACAGGAAGCCCTTGCATGCTTCTAAGTTTTCTACCAGTTACGTGAATAAAACACTGCCAACAGCACAGCTTAAAGACGGACAAGTGGGATCCTAGGATATCAATGAACAAACAAAACAACTCTGGTTCCTACTGTTTTAGCCACTGCTCATCTAGTATTTGCAGTCCAAAGCATTCTACCTGGTAAACTTCCCATGGCCCATGGGGTAAAACCTACTCATTTCTATAGTATTAAAAAGTCTATCATGAACTTGCCTTAGCTAAGTATTCACCTCATTCCCAACCTCTCATATCTCACACTTTTGGTATTAGCAAAAGTGAATTGCTCAGAATCCCTGCAAAGTTCACTCAAGCATCTTGTCTTTTGCACTTGCTGCTCTTTCTGCCAAACAGGCAATCTCATTAGATGTTCCTTCTGGCAAACACACAACCTCGTTGCATGTTCCTTCTGCCAAACATTATTCTTCTGCTTCTTTACCTAGAAAAATTCTTCTCTCTCTGCATGCTTACCTTAAATCATACCTACTTTTTTCCAAAATTTTCATTCCCCATTACATATGTCTGGCACATAATCAATATATAATAAATCATAATTATAAGCTTCCAGTGGGCATCTAGCACACAGAAAGCACTGAATAAAGTAGTAAAATAATGAAAATGACAATGATAATAACAAGCTCCTGTCTCTACTTTTAATTGTTTGTGCTCTGTAGCATTAGAAAAAATGGCTAGTATCTAAAAGACATTTGATAGTTATTTAAGTGGACAAGTGAAAATATAAATAGAAATGTTTTCTTTGTAAATTCTGTTGAAAAAGCACAGAAATGAAATAGAGACAGCTCTATTATGAGCACCTTAAAGATGAAAACTACATCTATTCCATTTTTGTCTCCTGCAACTTATAAAACCTAACTTACAGAAGCTCTTTGATAAATAGATGGCTAAATTAAAGGTGTCCTCATACAGTTTGGACTATACAATGTATTAGGTGTCTACAATCAGGCAGCATACTAGCATTTTTGTTAGTGTGAAACATTTTTCTACTTTTATGATAATCTGCTGAGCCTAGAGTTGGGCAATTTGCATATTTATTATGACACTCTTTTGGCAAATGGTAGCAGAGCATCTTGTTCTAACAAAATTACTGTTATGATGACAATTAACCAGCAGGTAGAAGAACACATCTTGTTCCAAAAAAGTCAATATATCTCTTTCCAACTTCAAATGAGGAGGAATGAAGTCAGTAATAGTGAGACCTTATTGGGACAAGCATGTGTAACATGACCTGTGCTTCAGTGTTCTTTTGTGATCAAAAATTCCTTACTTTTAGTTTTTTATCTATGGTAGAACCACCCAGAGCAGGGGTCCTCAACTCCCAGGCCACAGACTCATACCAGTCCACGGACTATTATGAACCACACCACACAGGAGGAGGTGAACAGTAGGCAAGCCAAGGAAGCTTCACCTGTACTTACAGCCACACCCCATGGCTCATATTACAGCCTGAACTCTGCCTCCAGTCAGATCAGTGATAACATTAGAAACTCATTGGAGCATGAACCCTGTTGTGAACTGCCTATCCGAAGGATCTAGGTTGTGTGCTTCGTATGAGAATCTAATGCCAGATGATCTATCATTGTCTCACTTTGCCCCCAGATAAGACCATCTAGTTGCAGAAAAATAAGCTCAGAGCTTCCACTGATTCTACATTATGGTAAGTTGTATAATTATTTCATTATATATTACAATGTAATAATAATATAAAATAGCACAATAAATGTAACATGATTGAATAATCCTGAAACCATCCCCACCTTTCCCCAGCCCATGGAAAGATTGTCTTCCACAAAACCGGTCCCTGGTGCCAAAAAGGTTGGGGAAAACTGACCTAAAGTGATTCACTGTTGTAAGTCTTACCTGGATTGCTGTTTTCAGAAGAGACTTTTAGCATCTGTTTTTCTTTGTAGTCAGAAAGTAACTGGCAAATTCTATGTATAAAATTGTAATAAACCAAATTACTATTTTAATACTGACATAAAAAATACTTACCAAATGTAAAATTCTTAAGAGTATTTCAAACAATAATATCAGAACTTAACAGTATTATCCCATCCACTTATGAGTACATTCTGCAAACTTCTCTTTAAGCTTCTAATTAAAGAAGAAAAAATGTAGGGTGAAATACTCATAAATCGAGGGCATGTGACCCAGTAAATTAGGTTGCATTAACCTGACATAATAGAAAGTGTCCCAACTCTGCATAAGTCCTAGCTCCATAATGAACAGCTATTTGTTCTTGGACAACTTGCTTCTCTTAGGCTCAATGTCTTCTTCAACAAAGTGAGGACTTTACTGCCTTATTTCCCTAGGTTCTTATAAAAATTTAATGAGATAACATTTTTTAAATGCTGAGAGAAATAGTAAAGCAATGGAATAATCTCTTCCTAAACTTTATGACTAAAATTATCTTGGAATCACAAATAAAACCCAATGCATATTTTGTTCATAGGTTCTAATATGCAAATGTTGTAGTTTTCAGAAAATGTTATTAAGTCCTAATTTTGCCTCTTAGTTGTCCTACTCTTTATGGCTTATATTTCAGGGCATCTCAACTATGTCATAGTTTGTAACTAAATGTATTCATAAATATCTCATTAAAGTAGATAATGTGATCGTCCACTATTACGGAGTTGATCAATCACACCAAGGGCAGAAAAACCAATGGATGTTAAGACCTGGTTTGGACCAATGATCCTTCTCTACAGACTCAAACTCTGAGCCAGCAGATGTTGGTTACAATGATGCTTTATATTGATGTTCAATTCCGGCTGACATGGGAGACCAAAAGTCTACTTTTATTTTTTTTAGTTTCCATGAAGAAGTTGCAAGTTGACATTCTGTAATTTTCGACATACATACTAACAATATATTTTGCACCAAACATGTTATTCAGCTCTAAGTCATCTCATAGACCATCTTACATGACTATTTTTGCAGCGCAAATCACAATTTCAATATTTTGGTGGCACCCATTTTGCTTTGATTCACACTGTTTCCTTAGAGCTAGTCAGCAAATAGTCAAATGACCTTCCAGTGACTGCACAAAATATGGAATGCTTCAAAGATCTGTGCTGCCTCCTTATGCAGAAGTCATGCTAACTTTCTCCGTATTGTTCTAATTTTAGGATATGTGCCGCCAAAGCAAGCACAAAGCCCTGCTTTTACACATGATTAGTGATGAGTCATGGACAAGGCTTGGCTCTGTTAAGTCCAATTAACCTACTTGAGATTCTGAGAATTCTCTTCAATGGCTTCCTGTGAGCTAGAGTTTGAAAATATCTTAAAATCTTGAGCTAGAAATGGAAGTAGCTTGGACGATTTTCATTATCATGTAAATCGGGTCACTCAAGGGGCCAACCACAGCTGGGAGCCACTGCTCAGGGGAAGGTTCATATGGGACTTTCTACTGCCCAAGGTTCTATACAGGATATAAAGGTGCCTCACAGTATAGATCTGGTAGCAAAGAAGAAGAAACAAACACTGATCTCTTTCTGCCACCCCTCTGACCCTTTGGAACTCCTCTGACCCTTTAGAACAAGCCTACCTAATATCTGCTAGAGAAAAGACCAACAACGGCCTCAAAGGATCTCTTACCATGAAGGTCTCAGCTAATTCTTGGCTAAGATGTGGGTTCCACATTAGGTTCTGAATATGGGGGGAAGGGTCAATTTGCTCATTTTGTGTGTGGATAAAGTCAGGATGCCCAGGGGCCAGAGCAGGGGGCTGGTGCTTTGGGAACAATGGCTGAGCATATAACCATAGGTATGGGAACAAAAAACATCAAAGTCACTGTATCAATTGCCATGAAGACTTGAGGGACCTGAATCTACCGATTCATCTTAAGGCAGCAGGACCAGTTTGAGTGGCAACAATGCAGCAGCAGAATCAATGAAAACAACAGAATGATTGTAATGTCCTTTTTTTTCCTCCTCCTTCTGACTTGATAAAAGGGACTGTCTTCCTTGGATTTAGTGAACCCCTTCGGTTCCTGAAAAATTCAAGGAGTATCTAGGACATAGTCCCCAGAAGACAGTACAAGACTTTCTGATAAACTGGACATTTCAAGACCCAAATAACTAATCAGAAAAATCAAAGATGTGATACTATTTTTTATCCCATGCATAGGTGCTACACTTGGATCAAATGAACAATGTTGGGATCTCTATGGATAAAGGTCTTAGAAGTCCTGAGATAAAGAATCCTGCACCCACTGGTACTTCTAACTTGTCTTGTTTTTTGTCTGATTTCTGGCTGATGCAGGGGACTAACTCACTGCCACTCGAAAACTACCTGAACTAAACTATGACATCTCACCTGATATGTAAGATGGAACTGTTATAATTATTTTAAACTTCAATTTAGCATTAACTAGCCTTTTAATGTAAACACTTACACATTATGACGACCAGAAACAGCATACTCTCTGGCCGTCTGTCCAGATAGATCTTGAGAAGATACATCAATGTTTTGCTCAAGTAGAAGGCTGACTATACTTGCCGATCCACAACATACAGCAAGTATGAGAGCAGTTCTAAAATGACAGAGATAGGAACAGTAATAAAGTTATTTTAAAAGCTAATTTGATATACTTTACCAATTTAACATCTTGCCTGTCCATGCAGAATCAAAGATTTACATGCACTAAAAGACATAAGCATCTTCAGTGCTCAAGAGTTCATCTTTGTAAAATACCACCAAGGTTAAAAGGAAGGGACAAAAAAAAAAAAACCCTCTTATCTCAGTGGGGTATTGCATAGCAGAAGCTACTAATTTAAAGTCCTTTGATGGACAAGAAACAATATTAGGGCCACTTATCTGAAATGAACAAAGATTTAAGTGAAGATTTCATCACAGCTTCCCTAGACTGATATGCTGTAATAGAAAATCAGCTAGGGGGTAAAATAAATAAGAGCTCTCTGCATGCTGAAAGCAAGTAAGATTAATAATAATGGTAAGAATAGTAGTCACAGGAGTTTCAGTTAATGATGCCAATAAGCATGTGCTAGGCACGGAATTAAATGCCACATATATCTTTCTTATGCACAGCCAACTTTGAAGGATATATTCTCCTACTTTTCATATATGACAACATATTTGGTGGTAAATAACGTTCCCAAGGTCACACACCTAGCAAGTAAGAAAGTTAGGAATTAAACCCAGTATTGTGTGAATCTAAAGCCTAGCTCTTTTCTCTTTATCACCCACCTACGGTTTGTCTTCATTAAAGGAAAAGTGTATCCACTTAAAACTATCTTCACTCCCTCTCTCCATACCAATTAAAAATAAAAACATCAAAATACACTGGAAATAAAAAAGGAAAAAAGCTGTTGAACCCACAGTATGTCGGAACAGCAATTAATTGTCATGCAGGGATAAGCTAACATTAATATTCTTCAAAGAAAGCAACTTAAGGCAGAATCATTGAAAAGACAAAAGGATTTTCAACCCCTATTTATGTTTAATACAGCGTATTTAGTGGAAAAGCATGTAAGACACAGGTTAAAAACTATTAGAAAGGGTTAAGAAGTTCAATACCGAGTCATAAAGTAAACTAAAAGTTAAAGTTCAAACTTCATAAAATATGAAATCCCTTTAGCTAACATAAGATCATGTAACCAAAAACATCACATAGCAAATAACATCAGTCAATATAATAAAAGATGAATCCTACTCAAACTTTTATGTTGCCCAGTCCAAATAATTGTTTTTCTACCTAACTGATATGTGTTCATACTGATCACTATATCCCAATAAGTATACATTAATCTTATTAATTTAATATTTATGACTTGAGTGACTGCTATCCATCTAGAACACACAGATTAAAAGAAAGAACTATACCTTCCATATCTATCCAGTGCATTTAAATTAGCTTTTTTCTTGATTAAAAATTTCACCACTTGCTGTTTTTGCTCATGTACACCAAGTAACAGTGGTGTGAGGCCATGCTGCAAAACAATATAAAGCAAAAACGTATGTAATTCACAAAAGTACATATTCCTCAACCGAAGTGGAAACTTTATATAAGATCTTATGGACTTACACGCATGGAAAGTAAATAAAATGTAGTCGCTTCCTTCTCACTCTTCTGTGCTTTCCCACACGCTGCTCCTTTCCTTGGAAACACCCCTTCTCTGCCTCACCACAGTAACTCTACTCATCTCAAAAACTCACTTTAAACATTTACTGCTTCCAAGGCTCTTTGCTTCTAACCCAGCATTTGACATGGTATTATTGGATGATAATATTTTTTCCCATCTAAACAAAGAGCTTCTTGAGGGCAGGGGCTGTATCTTTTGTTTCTATATCCTCAACCCTAAGACAAATTGCGTATAAAGCAAGAATATGCATGTAAAATATTTCTTTAGTTTCATGTTTTATTGAAAGTTCAACCTCCAACATGCAACAAAAATTGCTATTAAAACTCACACTGCTCATCTGAAAAAATTTTCCAACATTTATTTATTTAAAATCTATTTATATTTAATTTTCCCAGATTGTTACTAATCAGTTCATAGGACTACTGAAACTAAATTAACAGAATTCCTATCTGTATTCTTAATAACTCCATGGTTTTAAGTGTTTAAAACTGCCATGCTGATTATGCCAAAGCTCTACATACTTAAAGAGACACACTGGACAGTCCATAATACAGCTTCAATTAATAAAAAACAGTTTGGAATTTGCTTAATTCCAACTGAGAAAACTCTGCTCTTAATGACTTACTGACCTAAGCACTTGAATGATTGAACAAAGAGACACAAAATCCTGAGAGGGCCATCCTCTACTTATTGAAAGACTGCTCACAGCAAACTACTAAAGACCTTCTGAATGGCAGTGAATAACTGATGGTAGAAAGGAAAATATATTATTCTGTAACCTGATAGATACTACCAATAATATTCATTTTAATGTCTCAACCACAGAGATAAAAGTCAGACTAGGCCAGGAATAGTGGCTCACACCTGTAATCCTAGCACTTTGGGAGGCTGAGGGGGATGAATTGCTTGAGCCCAGGAGTTCAAGACCAGCCTGAGAAACATGGCAAAAACCTCATCTCTACTAAAAAAAAAAAAAAAAGAAAAAAAAGAAAAAAGAAAGAAAGAAAAAAAAACTGAGGTTGGAGGACCATCTGAGCTTCGGGAGGTCGACATTGCAGTGAGCTGTGATCACACCACTGCACTCCAGCCTGGGAAACAGAGTGAGACCCAATCTAAAAAAAAAAAAAAAAAAAAAAAAGTCAGATTAATGTTATTGGAAAGGAAAGATTTAAAGAAATCAGCACATATCCAACTCCAACTCTTCTAGAGATACCTTAAGTTTCTGAGATATAAGAATTTATATATTACATTTATGTATTCAGTGGTTCTTAAGCAGGAGTGCATCCAGATTTTGAGAAAATTGTTGCTGTTGTTATTGTTGCTGTCGTTGTTAGAGACAGGGTCTCATTATGTTGACAAGGCTAGACTCGAACTCCTGAACTCAAGCAATCCTCCCACCTCAGCCTCCCTAACAGTTGGGACTACAGCCATGCACCAACATGCCTGGCTTCAAGGAAACATTTTTAAATATACATATCCAAGCTTTATTAGACTTACTGTATCAAAATCTTCAGGAAAAAGCCCAGACTTGTTGATTATTTAAAAATTTTCCTCAGGTTACTGGGATGCACAATTCTAGCTGAAAGCTAGTGCAATAGACAATTACTTCAGTCTCATTTCTCACCACCCACATAACCAATTCCCTTTCTCATTTGAAGATTTGGCCAAAAAGAGTAAAGAGTAGGAGAGAGACCCATTTGCTGAAAACACCACATAATTTTTCCCGGTAACACAACAGGGTCTAGTCAACTCAAAATCCAACTTGATCTTGTTACTCATTTATCTTCCACCTTCCCATCCAGACACTCTAGATTTGAAAGCAGAGCTGAGGCTCTAATTGGCCATTTCTACCAGAAGAGGATACTAAGTCAGTTAATTACTGGTATTCCCCCTGCTCAAGGGTTTCCCCTTACATTACCCACCTATTCACTGCCAATCTGGTTCCTCAGAGGCCGCCTAAAATTAATCTCTAGGCAGTTTACAACCCACTAACTCCCTCTCCCAAACTGAAAACTGTCATTCTCTAAAATCAAAGAGAACTTTGTCTCACCATACAAAGGAAACAAATAAATGAACAACAACACCACCACCACACACACACAACCTCTTCATTGTCTTTTCCCTCTATTGCCTAATTTCCAAATTGGCCCTGATATTTCTGATTGCTCTCTTTTTCCCTTTCCACTTCTGCCTCATGAGCAATCAGAAATATCTTAAGCCTTGCCACTGAGAGGTGCATCACCTCATATCTATTACTGTTTTTTAGGAACTTGCCAAAGAAGCAGGATCTCTATTCACTGAGACATGTTTAAGTTTTCTTGGAGTTTTCATGTAAAACCTATTTCAGGGCAAATTTTGCCATTTTACATTCATTAGGGGAAAATAATCCTAGGAGGGAAAAATTGAAAAATAGTAAGTATTACCTTTTACAAATTCAGTGTTTTCAAAAAAAAAAAAAGTATTTACCACAAGTGCATTAAAAAAAAACTGTACCCTCTAATGCTTCTTTGAAAGTAACAATATTTAAAATAAAATCTTAGATAATTAGGTCATTTCAAAATATTTTCATTCAGGTTATGCTTGAGCTTCCAAATATGGAAAACTGGCCCTTACACAGGTCAATGTTAACACGAATGCATTTCAGTATTTTGAAGATAAAATTGGTAGATCTATACCTTGTTTTTTGATTCGATATCAGCACCGTATAAGAGCAGTGCTTTGGCCATTAATTTATCTTCATTGTAGATAGCATAGTGTAGAGCGGTATTTCCATACTCATCTGGAATATTTGGATCAGTGCCATGTTCCAGCAACATTAACGCACATTCATCTTCCTGGCATTGTACGGCCTGTCAGTATTACACCATAAACAAATTACAAATCCTAGGATTTCAAAATAACATTCCACAGCTTTCACCAACTAGTTATATTTAAAGGAGAAAACTCATTTTTATGCTATGTATTGAAATCAAACCTACCTCACGCTGACATAGTTGGCTACTGCATACCTTTGTCAGAGCTGTCCTCTTTTTGTTGTCAAGGATATTAAGTTGACATCGTCTGTCCAGCAGGAGTTTTACTACTTCTGAATTTCCATTGGCAGAGGCCAGATGTAGAGCAGTCCTATGAGAGTGAGAAGACTTTTTAGGAAATTGTAGTGCACTAGCTACAGCCATATCAATGATACACATAATTGCAAACACTGAATAGCCTGCTATTGCTCTGCCTTCAAAACAAACATTTAACTTTCCCATGAAAAAAGCACACGATTTATTATCTCTCATTACTCGCTGTATTAATGAAAGAGCAGCCTATATGAATACAAAGAGCATAGCCCTTGGATGACATTCAACTTGGGCTGGAATCCTACTTGAAGCTCTGTCACTTTCTGGCTGTTGCTTAGCCTTTTGGGGTCTCAGTTTCCTCATCAATAAAATAGGAATGAAAATAGTAGCTTTCTCACAGGAAACCACTGTAATGCTTAAATGAGACTCTGCACAAAAGATACAGAATAGTTCCTGACACAAATAACAGCTCAATAATTGTTAGATATTATAATTTTTACTAATACCACTAAAGACAACATTTGAATTAAGTGAGATGATACAATTATACCTACCCTTTGAGGTGTGTTTTAAATATTACAGCTAACATTGTATTTTAGTGATTCTGAGATGATCATTGTCTCCATGTTGTCTCCACTGAAATACCACTTACAATTCATGATTTACTATAATTGGCGGCATTTAAATAATTCTCTTATTGAGACATAAAATAATGGGGCATCATACAATCTCTGGTGCCTTACATTAAGTAGAATATGTTATAATATAACAGGTCTGGGGCGGTTCCAGTCAGATGACCAGCATTTAAATTTTAGTTCTTAAAAGTACTATGGAATAAGAGAGCTGAAGTGAAAACAAAAACAAATTTCTAAAATAAACCAATTCTTACTTTGGTTTTCAATAAACTTTAAGCCAAAGAAAACTTGGAACTGAAATGAATAGCATGGGCTCATTTTTTTTCAATACTTAGATTTATACAATGTATGTACATCAGATATTTCCAATCATTCATATTAGGATTTAAGACTGTTATAAATTTCCTCTTTTTAAAACGGATTTATGAAACTATTTGTGGAGCTTTTTTCAACTTTTACATTCAGGGGTACGTGTGCGGGATGTGCAGGTTTGTTACATAGGTAAACGTGCACCAATGGGGTTGGTTGTACAGATTATTTCATTACCCAGGTGTTAAGCCCAGTACCCGTTCATTCTGTTTCCTGCTTCTTTCCCTCCTCCCACCCTCCACCCTCTGATAGGCCCCAGTGTGTGTTGCTTCCCTCTAGGTATCTGTGTGTTCTCCTCATTTAGCTCCCACCTATAAGTGAGAACATGCAGTATTTGGTTTTCTCTTCCTATGTTAGTTTGCTAAGGATAATGGCTTTCAACACCATCCATGTTCCTGCAAAGGACAGGCTCTCGTTCCTTCTTTTATGGCTGCATAGTATTCCATGCTGTTTATGTACCACATTTTAGTTCTTAAAACAACTAAAACAGTCTTTATCCAAGACTTATACATTTTCAAAAGGGCAGTTAAGGGTTGTCTTTTACTATTTTCTACCTTCAGAAATGCTTCTGTTTGAAAGGAGGGAGGAAAAGCTTCAATTGAGATTAAGTCCTAATGCCCCAATTTTAAATCTCTCAGCTTGCTCAAGCCCAGCAGGCAAACATAAATGTTTTCAAAGATGGAAGGATCCTGAGAGATAGTAGAATATGCCTGCCCCATAATAGGTGTCTGGCTTATGTCTGATGACTAAACGGATTGAAAAAAATGGATGAACACAGCTTGGGAGTTCAATATTTTTAAAGAAAACTCCTGTAGAGTAGGGCAATACATTTGCAATAGTAATAATCATTTATATTTGCTATTTTAATTTTCATAAATATATAACTCAACTAAAATGATTAATTCATACTTTTTACATGTTAATCTATATATAATGAAAAGGTAATTATGTAATAAAATCTATATACAATAAAATCTACAGGAACAGGTAAACACAATCCCTCTACTTCTGAAGAGGGTAAAAGTTCACAGTAGATAGCCAACCACAGAAATAAAAATAAATAATAGAATGTGAGAAATTATTTGCATCTATGCAAGAAGCATATTCCTTCTCTTCCCAAGGATTATTTCATTACTAATGAACTTAAACTAAAAGTTCAGATGTTCATTGCAGAAATCACAGATAAAAGGAAAAACTTCATTTACAAATCCCCAGAAACAAGTTTGATTATATTTTCTACATATTTTCAGCTAACACAAGAGCAGATTCTGTTCATGTATATGTGTAACAAACTGATTTTTTTCTCACTTGCTATAGCAAAGTACATCTTTGCATGTCGACATATCTCTATGTACTGACACTCTCAATAGTTACATATTATTCCGTCCTATGGATGCACTGAAATTTGTTCATGAAATCTTTATATGGGCTTTCCTAAATACACTGCTATTTTAAGCAATACTAAGAAAAACAGACATCTATTTGGTGAAGATATTTCAGTATAATGGAACTGATGAGTAAAAAGCATAACATTTTAAAAATGTGGTTCTTACCACTAAAGTGCCTGTTTGAAAAGCTGCAGCAACTTAAACTTTAAACAACTATATAAGTACCACTGTTATTCATCCTCACAAACTTTGTGGATAGAAAACAGTATTTCATTCCTTTTTTTTTTTTTTTAGATGGGGTCTCACTCTGTCACCCATGCCAGAATGTTAGTGGCACGATCTCGGCTCACTGCAACCTCCACCTCCCTGGTTCAAGCAATTCTCTTGCTTCAGCCTCCTGAGTAGCTGGGATTACAGGTGCATGCTACCATGCCCAGCTAATTCTTTGTATTTTCAGTAGAGATAGGATTTCACCACACTGGCCAGGCTGGTTTCAAACTCCTGACTTCATGATCCACCTGCCTCAGCCTCCTAAAGTGCTGGGGTAACAGGCGTTAAGCCACTGCACCTGGCCTTTCATTCCTCCTCTAACTTAAATAGAAAACAGTATTTCATTCCTCTTCTAACTTAAATTCCTTCTTCTACCAGGAATGCTATCTTTTCCTATGCACATAGGTCACTGGTAGATATGCAAAAAAGTACTTTGCCCAATTTTAAAATGTGCTTATTTTATTGCATATATAGGCCAGGCATGGTGGCTCACGCCTGTAACCCCAGCACTTTGGGAGGCCAAGGTGGGTGGATCACGAGGACAGGAGTTCAAGACCAGCCTGGCCAAGATGGTGAAACCCCATCTCTACTAAAAATACAAAACAATTAGCCAGGCGTGGTGGCAGGCGCCTGTAATCCCAGCTACTCAGTAGGCTGAAGCAGAGAATTGCTTGAACCTATGAGGCAGAGGTTGCAGTGAGCCGAGATCGCACCACTGCACTCCAGCCTGGGCAACAGAGTGAGACTCCATCAAAAAAAGAAATTTTATATATATATATATATCTGCATATATATATATATCTGCATATATATATATCTGCATATATAAATAGGCACTTGTGTTTTCTTCTGGTATGTTTCTCTTTTTGTATATTTAAAATTTTTAATCTATACTCTGATTTTTGTGATATAAACATCTAGCTAGTTTTCTCCAAAAATGAATTATGAACAATCCATCTTTTTTAAATAATACAAAACATCACCATTATCAAGCGCTAAATTCCTACACATATTTGGGTATTTCTAAATTTCCTATTCTGTTTTATTCATTGATGTCTTTTCAGCTGTTAGTAAACAATTTGTGGAAATAAATAACATGCACATTTTGACATCTGGAAAAGCAAGCCTTTGTCCATTCTGCTACAAAAAAATTAACTTATCACAATAATAAAAGACAGCATGTGTAATTTAAAAACTCTAAAACTGCTATTTTTATTTGGCTTAAGTAAAAGTGATAAACAGAAAAAGCTCACTTTTTTTTTTTTTTGAGACGGAGTCTTGCTCTGTCTCCCAGGCTGGAGTACAGTGGCGTGATCTCAGCTCACTGCAAGCTCCGCCTCCCGGGTTCACGCCATTCTCCTGCCTCAGCCTCCTGAGTAGCTGGGACTACAGGCCCAGCTAATTTTTTTTATATTTTTTAGTAGAGACGGGGTTTCACCGTGTTAGCCAGGATGGTCTCGATCTCCTGACCCCATGATCTGCCCCCCTCAGCCTCCCAAAGTGCTGGGATTACAGGTGTGAGCCACCACGCCCAGCCAAAAAGCTCACATCTGAAGAAAATTCAATCTTCCTATTCAAGCACAAGAACCGTCTTCCCATTTCAGTTTCCTTCTAAGATTACTCAGTAAAGAACATATTTACATAGTGTACATTGATATAAAATCCATACTGGATTTTATTTGAAGAATATTTAGTCCTGAAGTTGATGTGTTATGGGGCTTCATTCTTAGTTCTCAATATACACTTTTTTAATGTATAGAACATTGTTTTAAAATCTGTACATTAAAAATAATCTGCTGCATCGACAATGTTGCAAGTTAAATCACTTCAAAACAGTCTATTAGTGTTCTAGGAGGGAAATTATACTTTGATTGGAAATCAGCTAAAGTTTTGTTTTTGTGTTGCTGCTCATAAAGGGGCCTGTGCCCTGACCTCTCTGAGGTTTCCACATCCAGGGTGGTGTGAGGCCTGCGGAGGCAAGAAAACCAGGCTCCCCTCCTCCCCCGCCAGGAGGGTATGTCCCCATCATCCTCCCACATCCCACCTCCTCCCAGCCCAGGCCCGGTTACCTCTTTTGCTTGTCCTTCTTGTTCATGTCAGTGTCCTTGAGCATGACGATGAGATCCTTTCTGGGGACTTTACCCCACCAGGCAGCTCTGTGGAGCTTGTCCAGATCTTCTCGATGGATGTGGTACCTCGGCTCCATGAAAGCGCTGTCGTCGTAGTCTCCCCAAGGGCCCACTTTGCTCTTGCCGCTCCCCCTGCAGCAGGGGAAGCAGTGGCAGCACCACTTGCCCATCTTGCTCCTGAGTGTCTTCATAGCAGAGTCGTCGTGGTCTCCAGAAGTGCCCACGTTGCTCTTGCCGCTCCCTCTGCACCAGGGGAAGCAGTGGTGGCACCACTTGCCCATCTTGCTCCTGAGTGTCTTCATAGCAGAGTCGTCGTGGTCTCCAGAAGTGCCCACGTTGCTCTTGCCGCTCCCCCTGCACCAGGGGAAGCAGTGGCGGCACCACTTGCCCATCTTGCTTCTGAGACCAAATGGCTTCTTCACAGAGGAGAAAGCCGGCATTGAACTAGCCTCAGCCACCATCTACTTTTAACAGCCAGGGGAGGCCGGTAGTAGCCAGCAGATCTCGTCTACCAACCAGTTTCACCAACTAGCAGATAACTCCGGGTTTCTAATCTGTTTGAAGAGAAAACCTGCCAACCCCAGCAGGGGAGCCCAGCCCACCCCACCCAGGGAAAACCCACACCCACCTGGGGAAAGCCCACACCCACCCGGGGCGACCCCACGCCCACCCCAGGAAGGGCCAACCCCACCCCCCAAGAAAACACCCGGCCCACCCAAGGGAATGCCAAACCCAGGAGAGAAAAGGTCAAGTCCAGCAAAGCAACGTGACAGAAGAAACGTCAGTCCAAGGAAGAAATGTCAATCCAAGCGACAAACGCCAAGCCAAGCAAAGAACGCAAAGCCAAGCCAAGCGCTACAGGCCAGCCAAGCCGTTACGCACGTGCAGTGTGCGCATGCCGACTGTTACAGACCAGCCAAGCCGTTAACGCGCGTGCAAACCACTACAGGCCAGCCAAGCCATTACGCACGTGCGGCATGCGCGTGCAAGCAGTTACAGGCCAGCCAAAACGTTATACGCGTCCGGCGTGCGCACACGGCATGCACGTGCAAGCCCTTACAAGCCAGCCAAGCCACTGCCGCGCGTGCGGCGTGCGCGCGTGGCGTGCGCGCGCGGCATGCACGTGCAAGCCGTTACAAGGCAGCCAAGCCACTGCCGCGCGTGCGGCGTGCGCGCGCGGTGTGCACGCGCAAGCCGTTACAAGCCAGCCAAGCCACTGCCGCGCGCGCGTGCGGCGTGCGGCGTGCGGCGTGCGCATCTCTGGTGGTGTCAGTACACGTGGCATTGTAGAAAATACAATGACTTTGCCATCTCTTTCTCTCTCCCTTTCTCTCTCTCTCTCACGAGACACAGAAATCCATGCTGACAAAAGCAAATATAAACCTGTGACACCAACACTTTAGAGCTTCCGCATGTGGGAGAAAACAATGACCCCAAAGAGCATCCTACCTTGGCGGAAAGGATGATTGGGTTAAAATTGTGGAAAATCATAATTTTGGAAGGGGTTCTTATCTAATATATTCAAGCACTAAAACTACTAAGTGGGGAAAAGATTAAAAAAAAATACACAAGCTAAAAATATGCAAAGGATATACACAATCACCTCTGCAAAGGACATGAAAGTGATTCACAGGTGAAACAGAAGTTTCTCCACATCACTAATCACTCCAAACATGTAAGTCAGAATCATACTCCGATATCAGATACCATCAAACTCCACTGAGAATGAATATTACCCAAACAGCAATAAAAATTTTGGACGGCAGCAACCAGTGTAGACTTACAGAAAGGGAAACTCATATATGCTATTGATGTCGACGTAAATTGGTGAACATACTGTGAAAAAAACTTGGGAGTTTCTCATACTGGGTATGCATTTAAAGCAAAGGCAACTGGTACCATAAAAAATTATCTGCCTTCCCATGTTTTATGAAGCGCTATTCACAATATAGAAGATATGGAATGAACCTACCTATCCAACCACACATCAAGAGATGAAGACACTGCAGTATATCTGCACAATGCAATAATAGTCTTCATCCTTAACAAAATAATGTAATTTTCATTTGGAGCCATATGGATGAACCTGGAAAATATATTATTAAATAAAATAAGCCTGGCATAGAAAAACAAGCAAATTCATCTCACTTATATGGAATCCAAAAAACTTTGCCTTCAATAAGTAAAAGGTACAGTAGTGGTTTTCCGAAGACAGGGGAAGGAGGAGATGGAAGGATTGGTTATGGAAACAAAGTTGCAGTTAGTTGGGACAAACACATTCTTGCATTCTATACCAAAGCTGGGTGACTCTGGTTAACAAAATAGTACATTTTTCAATAAAGCTAGAAGGGAGCAATTTGAGTGTTATCACAACAGAGAAATAATACCTGTATGAGAACAGATACAGCAAGTACCCTGATTTGATCATTACTAAAAATATACATGTACCAAAATGTCCCAGAGGAAAAACAGTCCCAGCATACTCTCTAATTATATACTTTATTACGCACAGAAATTTAAGAAATGTGAATACGCAATGCTAATGATCACATGGAAATGGCCCTGAATGTCTAAGGAATCCTGAGAAATAGAAACTAAGTTGGAGGACTCACAATCCCTGATATGCCGCAGTGCTCCAGCCTGGGTAAGAGAATGAGACTCTGTCTCAAAAAAAAAATTGTTAGAAAATTTGAGGGAATCATAGAAGTGATAAATTGTTGTTACCAAACATGTACACAGAAAAAAGCAATACTAAGTAGCATAAAAATACATATCTGAACTCATATTGAGCAAAAAACTTGAATAGAGTTATCTGCAAAGATGACATAAAACTAACAGGTAAGAGAAAAGGTCCTCAACATCACTGTTCATCAAAAAAAAGTACTTCAAAACCACACTCAGATGTCATTTCACTCTTATTGAAATGAATGTTACTAAAAAGATCAAAAAAAATTTTTTGAGACAGGGACTCTGTCACTCAGGCTGGAGTGCAGTGGCATGATCATGGCTCACTGCAGCCTTGACCTCTCCGGCACAAGTGATCCTCCCACCTCTGCCTCCTGAATAGCTGGAACTACAGGCACACACCACCACGCCTGGCTAATTTCTTTGTATTTTTTTGTAGAAATGAAGTTTTGCCACGTTGCCTAGGCTGGTCTCAAATTGTTTGGCTCAAGTGATCTGCCCACCTTGGCCTCCCAAAGTGCTTGGATTACAGGCATGAACCATCACGCCTGGCCATAAAAAAACATGCATGGCTACATCAAAGTGAAAACTTTTTGCAAGGAAAAGGAAACAATGAGCCCAAAGAGGAAGGCCGGGAGAACAAATCACATATCGGCTAATGGGGGTTGTTATGGAAAATATGCAACACATTAATAGTACTAAGTAGCAACAACAAACAAATGATCCATCCAAAACTGAGCAGGGAACCTGAATAGACATTTCTGCAAAGAAGACATTAAACCACATGGAAGGGCGCTTCCTCCACAGTCAGGTGGCCGTGACTAGATGGACAGAGTTAGGCGGACGCTGTGGGGGGCGGGGGGTGTTGAGAAAAGTGACCCCTATGTCCCGACAGCTGGGAAACAAATGTAAAAATTCAGTAGACCACCTGCAGTAGTTCATGCCTGTAATCCCGGCACTTTGGGAAGCCGAGGCGAGAGGATTGCTTTGAGCTCAGAAGTTTGAGACCAGCCTGGGCAACATGGCGAAACCCTGCCTCTACCAAAAATACAAGAAAAACAAAATTCAGCAGACCAGGCACAGTAGTTCACACCTGTAATCCCAGCACTTAGGGAAGCCGAAGTGGGAGGATTGCTTTGAGCTCAGAAGTTCAAGATAAGCCTGGGCAACATGGCGAAACCCCGTGGCCACCAAAAATATGAAAAAAAAAAAAAAAAAGCTGGGCATGGTGGCACAAGCCCAGCTAATGGGGAGACTGAGGCTGGAGAATCCCTTGAGCCCAGAAAGTGGAGGCTGCAGTGAGCTGAGATCTGCCACTGCACTCCAGGATGCACAACAGGGCCAGACCCTATCTCCAAAAAAATAAAAACAATTAAAAAATCAGCAAACCCTGGAGGTGGCTGAGATCCTTTCCTTCCACCTGAGGCTTGGATGCAAGGCAGCCAAACTGGGGCCTGGTCCCAAAACCCCACCTGGGCCGGGCTTCCTCTTCCTCCCACATCCAGAGCTTTCCTCTCTCTCCACCTACATGGGGAGTCTCCCTCAGAAACAGCCCTAAAGCCTCCTACTCTTTCCAACCTCACAAGCCCTCAGGGACTGAGTACTACTATAAAATTCATACTAAGATGGAAAGAAAGAAAAAAGGAAGACCCATCAGGAATACATAGAACATTCCAGAAAACGAAAGCTTCTGTACTCACCATGATGGAAGAACTCCCCGAAGAAGCCGGCCGCAGAGAAGCCACACCAAAGCTCTGTCCTCAGCCGTCAGCGCCACGGACAGGAGGTATTTCTTCCCCAGGATGCAGCCTCAAGTTATCCCGAAGCTGCTGCGGCACACGGTGGCTCCTGAGAACACCTTAGCTCTTCCGGTTTAACACAGGCAAGTCAATAAATGTGATAATCACATAAACAGAATTAAAAGCAAAGTCACATAATCATCTCAATAAACACAGAAAAGGCATTTGACAAAATCCAGCATCCATTTATAATTAAAACCCTCAGCAAAAAATGCATAGAAGGGACATAGCTTCAGGTAATAAAAACCATCTGTGACAAACCCACAGCCAACATAATACTAAATGGGGAAAAGTTAGAAGCATTTCCTCTGAGAACTGGAACAATAAATACAAGGATGCCCACTCTCACCATTTCTATTCAACATAGCACTGACAGGCCCAGCCAGAGCAATCAAATGAGAGAAAGAAATAAAGGGCATCCAGATCGGTAAAGAGGAAGTCAAATTGTCACTGTTTGCTGATGATATGATTGTATACCTAGAGACTCCTCCAAAAAGCTCCTAAAACTGATAAATAATTTCAGCAAAAATTCAGGATATAAAATTAATGTACCCAAATCAATAGATCTGCTATACACCAACAATGTGCAAGCTGAGAATCAGATCAAGAATTCAACCCCTTTTACAATAGCTGCAAAAAAATAAAATAAAACACTTAGGAATATACCTAACAAGGAAGTAAAAGACCTCTACAAAGAAAACTACAAAACACTGCTGAAAGAAATCACAGATGACACAAACAAATGGAAACACCTCTCTTGCTCATAGATGGGTAAAATCAATATTGTAAAAATGACCGTAACGCCAAAAGCAGTTTACAAATTGAAAGCAATTTCCATCAAAATATCACCATCATTCTTCACAGAACTAGAAAAGATAATTCAAAAATTCATAAGGAACCAAAAAAGAGCCCGCATAGCCAAAGCAAGCCTAAGCAGAAAGAACAGATCCGGAGGCATTACATTACCTGGCTTCAATCTATACTACAAGGCCATAGTTAGCAAAACAGCATAATACTGGTATAAAAATAAGGACATAGACCAATGAAACAGAATAGAGAACCCAGAAATAAACCCAAATACTTACAGCCAACTGGTCTTTGACAAAGCAAACAAAAACGAAGTGGGGAAAGGACACCCTATTCAACATATGGTGCTTGGATAACTGGCAAACCACATGCCAAAAAATGAAACTGGATCCCCATCTCTTACCTTATACAAAAGTCAACTTAAATCTGAGACCTGAAACCATAAAATTTCTATAAGATAACATTGGTAAAACCCTTCTACACATTGGCTTGGGCAAAGACTTCCTGACCAAGAACCCAAAAGCAAGCACGACAACAAAATGAAGATAAACAGGTGAGACTTAATTAATCCACAAAGTTTCTGCACAGCAAAAGAAACAATTTGCAGAGTAAACAGACAACCCACAGAATGGGAGAAAATCTTCACAATCTATATATCTAAGAAAGGACTAATATCCAGAATCCACAAAGAACTCAGCAGGAAAAAAACCAATCCCTTCGAATAATGGGCTAAGGACTTGAATACACAATTCTCAAAAGAAGATATAAAAATGGGCAACAAACATGAAAAAATGCTCATCATCACTAATGATCAGGGAAATGCAAATCAAAACCACAATGCCATGCCACCTTACTCCTGGCAAGAATGGCCATAATCAAAACATCAAAAAATAATAAATGTGGGTGAGGATATGGTGAAAAAAGAACACTTTTACACCGCTGGTGGGAATGTAAACTAGTACAACCACTACAGTAAACTGTGTGGAAATTTCTTAAAGAACTAAAATAGGACTACCATTTAATCCAGCAATTCCATTACTGGGTTATCTACCAGAGGAAAAGAAGTCGTTATGTGAAAAAGATACTTGTACACGCATGTTTATAGCAGCACAATTCACAACTGCAGAAATATGTAACCAGCCCAAATGCCCATCAATGAGTAGATTAAGAAATTATTATATATATATATTATCGATATAATATATATACACACACACAGCCATAAAAAGGAAAAAAATAGTGGCATTCACAGCAACCTGGATGAGATCAGAGATTACTATTCTAAGTCAAGTAACTTAAGAATGGAAAACCAAACACAGTTTGCTCTCACTCACAAGTGGGAGCGAAGCTATGAGGATGCAAAGGCATTAGAATACTACAGTGGACTTGAGGGACTTGGGGGAAAGGATGGGAGGCGGGTGAGGAATAAAAGACTACAAATTGGATACAGCGTATTCCGCTCAGGTGTTGGGTGCACCACAATCTCACTAATCACCTCTAAAGGAGTTACTCATATAATCAAACACCACCTGTTCCCCAAAAACCTATGGAAATAAAAAAATACAATAAGTTTTTGTGTATCTGTGTATGCATCACATATTTAACTTTTTTCACAAGTTCATTGAGATGTAATTTATATATTATTTAATTCACTCATTTAAAGTGTAAATTTCAATTTGTTAGTGTATTAACTGGGTGGATAAACAATCACAATATAACTTTAGAACATTTTTATGCTCCTTAAAAGAAACCTTGCACTCATTAGCAATCTTTTCCCTTTTTCTCCACTTCCTTTAAACCCCTCCCAGCCCTAGGCAACCATCCACCCACTTCCTAAGGATTTGCCTACCCTGGAAGGATTTGCCTGTTCTGGACATTTCATGTCAATGGAATCATAATAATACATAGTTATGTGTGACTCACTGCTTTCACTTATGTTTTTAACGTTCATCCTTTTTGAAGCATGTATATTAATACCTTTTTCTTTTTTATTGCCAAATACTATTGTATTTCATGGACAGACCACATTTTATTAATCCACTCTGCAATTCATGGACATTTCTGTTGCTTCCCACTTTTTGTTGCTATAAGTACTTGTATGCTACCTTTTGAGTAGACGTTTGTTTTCATTTCTTTTTGGTGTATACATAGGAGTTAATTTACTGAGTCATATGGTAATTCTATACTTATCCTTTTGAAGAACTGCCAGACTGTTTTAAACTCTCATCAGCAGTGTATAAGGGTTTCAAATTTTCACATATTTTTAATCCATTCTTCAGCTGATAAACACTTAGGTTGTTTCTAAATCACAGCTATTATGAATAACTGCAATGAACATGAAATTGCAGATGTCTCTTTGACATACTGATTTTAAGTTCTTTAGACGTATATCCAGAAGAGGCATTGATGAATCATAATGTAAATATATTTATAATTTCTTGAGAAAGCTTCATACTATTTTCCAAGATGGTGGTAATAATTTCAATTCCGACCAACAGTGTACAACCGTTTTCTCCACATTCTAATCAACAGTTATCTTCCACCCTTTATTAATTATTTAATTTATTTATTTACTGAGATGAAGTCTTGCTCTGTCACCCAGGCTGGAGTGCAGTGGCGCAATCTTGGCTCACTGCAACCTCTACCTCCCAGGTTCAAGCAATTCTTCTGCCTCACCCTCCCAAATAGCTGGAATTACAGGTGCATGCCAGCACGCCCAGCTAATTTTTTGTATTTTTAGTAGAGACGGGGATTCACCATGTTGGCCAGGCTGGTCTAAAACTCCTGACCTCAGGCAATCCACCTGCCTTGGACTCCCAAAGTGCTGAGATTTCAGGTGTGAGCCACCGTGCCCGGCCACATCTTTTTTATAATAACCTCAGTAACATCTGTGAGATAGTATCTTCATGGTTTTGACATCTATTTCTCTGATAATTAGGAATGTTGATGTTTTTTATCAACATTTTTTATAAAAATCTGGCCTTTTGTATGTCTGTTTTTAGAAAATGTCTATTCAACTCCTTTACTTATTTTTTAGTAAACTTGTTTTCTCATTTCTGGGTTGAGTTCCTTACATATTATCGGTATGAACCCCTTACCTGAGATATGGTTTTAAAACATTCTCTTCCCATTTGTGGGTTGTCTCTTCACTCTATTACTGTTTCTTTTGCTGTGCAGAGAAGCTTCTTAGTTTTATGGCATCTCGTTTGTGTATTTTTGCTTTTGTTGCCTGTACTTTTTGGGGTCATCTGTAGAAAATCATAGCTGAGGCCACTGTCATACGGTTTTCTCCTATCTTTGCTTGTAGCGGTTTTATGGTTTCAGGTTTATATTTAAGTCTGTCATGCATTGCTACTTGATGTTGGTATAAAGAGTGAAAAAACAATCCAATTTTATTCTTCTGTATGTGAATAGTCAGTTTTTCTCTACATTATTTATTGAAGAGAATTTTCTTTCCACATTGTGTATTCTTTGTCCTTTTATCAAAAATCAACGGACCACAGACACATGGATTTATTTACAGGTTCTACATTCCTTCACACTGGTCTA
Organism: Pan troglodytes; assembly: GCF_028858775.2. Lineage (NCBI taxonomy): Eukaryota > Metazoa > Chordata > Mammalia > Primates > Hominidae > Pan > Pan troglodytes. The sequence continues at coordinate 13,013,524 of NC_072414.2, forward strand.
GGTGTCTGTTTTTATGCCAGTGCTATGCTGTTTTAAGTACTATAACTTTTTAATATTGTTTGAAATCAAGTAGCCTGATGCCTCTGGCTTTGTTCTTTTTGCTCAAGATTGCTTTGGTTTTTCAGAGTCTTTTGTGGTTCCACTCAGATTTTAGGACTAATTTTTCTATTTCTGTGAAGAATGGCATTGGATTTTGATAGTGATTGCATTAATCTGTAGATTGCTTTCGGTAGCATTGAAATTTTGACCATATTAATTTTTCAAATCCATAAATATGGGATGTTTTTCTACTTATGTCACTTTCAATTTCTTTCAACAATGCTATAAATTTTCAGTATACAAATATTTCACATCCTTCATTAAAATTACTCCTTAGTCTTTTATTTACTTATATATGTTATGATGCTATTATAAAATGAATTACTTTATTAATTTTTCAGTTAATAGTTTGTCATTGGTGTATAGAAACAAGAATACTATTTGCATGTTAATTTTGTAACTCTCAACTTTCAATGTGTTTATCAGCTTTAACACTTTTTTTCTTTTTTATGGAGTCTTTAAGATTATCTCTATATTGGCTGGGCACGGTGGCTCATGCCTGTAATCCCAGCACTTTGGGAGGCCGAAGTGTGTGGATCATGAGATCAGGAGTTCGAGACCAGCCTGGCCAATATGGTGAAACCCCGTCTCTACTAAAAAAATACAAAAATTAGCCGGGCGTGGTGGCACGCGCCTGTAGTCCCAGCTACTTGGGAGGCTGAGGCAGGAGAATCACTTGAACCCGGGAGGCAGAGGTTGCAGTGAGCTGAGATGGTGCCACTGCGTTCCAGCCTCTTTCCTATTTGGATGCCTTTCCGTTCTTTGCCTTGTATGATTACTCTGGCTACATGATTACATATAACATTTTCAGCATTTGTAATTTGACCTCACATCCATCTGTTGTAATACACTGATTGTTACTTTTCAACTTGAAAACCTGGACATTTATCACTACTCTCCCTTTCTCTTCATCTAGTTCTTATCCAAGAAAACAAGCTGTCAATGTAAACCAAGTTAGATAATTATTTTTCTATAAAACCACTTCAAATGCATTTAAAATTTTTTAACCTAACAATTTTTAAACTTTGTATGTCAATGATTTTCAACTGTGGTCTCTCAAAACAAATCCAATACTTTTAGTAGGAAAAATTACGTTAATTCCTACACTACCGTTGGGGCGACCCAAGAGTTGACCAAAGGTGATATTAATACATATGCTTATTTATTACCCTGTTCTCACAGTTCTAGTGTAAGTCTTGAAAATCAAGTAAATTTGGAAACATAGTTGCACAAATCTTCTCATGAGTCACACAGTTAATCCAGAATATTATTTCTAAGTTATCATAAAGCCAACAAGCAAATATGATGCACTGTTTAAAAAGAATAATCATAATTTTATATTATACAAATGAAACATGTATTCAATACTGTTTACTGAATATCTCAAGTATACTTATTTACATAGAAACAAAGGAATCAAAGGATATCTGTTATATAACGTTTAAATTACTAAAAATACTTTATGTAGCATCGCTCCATAAATGCTAGTGTAAATGCTGACGAAAGTAAAAATGTCATTCCCTACATTTGCTAAATATATTGTGACACATTATAAGTGTTTTTAAAACATATCACTAAGGGGCAAAATAAGTAGGCAAAAATAATTGTAAATATTTAATTCTGGAAAAATTTAGAACACAGCATAGTATTCATGTGATGGAAGGATTTTAAATGGAACCCAGAGATTAGCAGCAGTAGGAAGTTTCTATCATACTTAGGACTGGGAAAACAACAGAAGTTACTGGAACACAAAAGCAGGGTCATGTTATTAAAAACTGGGGCCATGGTGAGTGTCTGTGACCATTACCTAATATGTCACAGTGAATAAAGACAGATAGCACATGATCTGAGGCTTTTTTCTTCCACAGATGCCTTCCATTGGCCAGAATTAGCCAGTATTTAGAGTGCACTGAAGACTGGGAGGGTCTGTTCTCTGTAACAGATTGAAGAGAAGGAGAAGGTGAGATGCTCACTACCTTAGTGATGGCTTCAATCATACCCCAAAACTCAGTATCACACAATAAACCTGCACATTTTTATTCAATCTAAAATAAAAGTTGAATTTAAAAAAATACAGAAAGCAGTTCAGACTTTACTAATCAGTAGTAAAGTCTTTAGAGCTGCTCTTCCAAAAGTAAGCCATTGCACTGAAAAAACTGACCATTTTATTCTTCAGAAGAAAAATTCAATGAACCTTTACTCACTGACAATAGTGAGAATCAGAATGAATGAATCAGAATGTCTGTCCTAACTACTCCCTCTGGTTCTACTTCAATTCCTGCTGTCTCCATATTGTTCATCAGTGTGTGGAAGATGAATGTGGTAAAACTGAAGTGGCTGCTTGTACTTGGAGAACAACAACAATGCACTGAAAATTCACTGCTTAGAAGCTGTTGAAAGAGTTTGGCAATAAATACAACCTAATATTCACAATAAAGAGCAATGATCTATAAGCCCATTTTCACATCTATTGTAAAGGCCAACCATGTGTTTCAGCCAAAACAAACTGATTTTATTAATACAATGACCAGACATATATAAATAATAATATGAGTTTATTTTACCAGAGGAATTGGCTCTCACACTTGCATTCTATTGCAGGTTTTTACACTTATTCAATTCTAACAAGAGTTGGATAAACTCAGGGTTTTCCTAAAGTAACAATGACTATTCCTCACAAAAGAGTCACAAGCAAAGTCTACACTTGAAAATGTGTAGCTTGCCTTCCTTGTCCTGTGTGCATTAAGAAATGTTTTATTTTTAGACCTGGTATATGGACATCATGGATGAATATGTTGGCTAATTAGAACAAGTTTATCAAGTTCTCTGAAAGCCTTGGTAGACGAAGTAAAGTAATTCAAGGATTCAATCCAGACTAAATAGCATGAAACCCTGCAAGAAACCAAGCTGTAGAAAAGTAATAATGTAAATACAAATGGGATTTCAATCTCTGCTTGGCGACTGACCTCCCTCAGACCACTAAACTCTGTGAATCAGATGCATTAACAATGAGACATTGGTCACTCACTGAGGAGGTAGGCAAGGTGACAGCCTTTTTTACCCATAGATCCGTGGGAACTGCTTAAAAGCCTGAAATGCATTCAGTTGATGCACCAGACATCAGTTACTGAAGAAGCAGAGGCGATGAACTTCCCTTAACGTTGACCTAACTGGATAAACACATGGCAACATGCTGAGTGACTTCAACAATGCAGACACACCAAAAGTCAAAATGCCACAGGGCTACCCAGTGCTGCAAGGCTGGGACTGGGTTTCCGTGAGACTGTCTTAAGGCAGTGGGATTTCTGATGCAACTGTGAGCATAAGCATATGTCCCCATACTCCACTCCCACTACTCACTGTAGGAACAGCAGTGTAACATTTGTCCTGGCTAACAATGACAAACAATCCCCAAGTCCCGATGCAAACCAACAGTGCTGGGGCCACACAGTGGCCTGAGCAACATACATATGGGTAGTAACCGAGAAGACATTGCCAAGGGATTGCCATTCCAACAGGCACGGGGAACACTCAACATTACTAATCATCAGAGATGAGGTACCAGTGCCACCACACGCTGGTCAGAATGACCATTTGTCCTAAGTTAAAACATAACATGCTGGTGTGGCAGCAGAGAAAAGCAAACATGGCTATTCTCTTGGAGGTAATGCAAACTAGATCTCAAACTGTGGAAACCAGTCTGAAGATTTCTGGGAAAAAAAAGGATGGAAAACAGAGTTACACTTTGACGCAGCAATCCCACCCCATGCATCTACCCAAGGGAAAAATACATGTGTCTATCAAGAAGACACAAACACATGTCCACAGGAGTGTTACTGACAGGAATAAAGATGTGGAACTGATCTAGATGCCCACCAACAGAAAACTGGATTTTTAAAAATGTGGTTCCTATACATCACAGAACACTAAAAGGCCACTAAGGAAAATCAAACACAGAAACAAAATCATGCCCTCGGTAGGAAGATAGGTGGAATTGGAGGCCACTCTGCTAAGCAACTGAGGCAAGAACAGGAGACCAAACGCTGCAGGTTCTCATTTATAAGTGGGAGCTCAATACTCAATACACATGAATATAAAGATGAAATCAACAGACGCTGGGTACTACCAGACGGAAAAAAAAAGGGAGACAGGAAGCCTTGGAGGAAGAAAGACCCAACTGGTGTTGTGTTCACCACCTGGGTGACAGGTACGTTAGGACCCCAAGCATCAAAATTCTACTGTATAGCCATGTAGTGAAGTGAACCTGCAGGTGTACCCCTTGATCACAATAAAAGTAGCTATCATTTTAGAAAACCCAGCTTTGGGAATAAAAATAGAAAAAAAGGAAGAAAACATAAGAAAACACACAAAACAAAACAAAAAGACTACAGTGACCCAATCCATCCATTAGTGGCATGAACACAGAAAGATAACCGAATGGACACAATGAAGGAGCCAAATAATCAACCCACAATTATAAACACTGAACCCGCGGGATTCTTGTTGTTCCCCCAAAAGCACACCAAAGGTGCAATGATTGAGGAAACTGAGGGGTCACGTGCAAAGGACCAAACCGTTCCTTTACCCAAGACACGAAAAGTGACACAAAATCTATGGAACACCTAAGTTCAATCCTGAAACCAAAATCTCCAAGGAAAACACATAGGGTGCGTGTCCACTGTGGGTAAACTTGAACCTGTGAACCTAAGCTACAAACAGAAAAGGAAGACATAGGAACCAAATACCCATAGACTATACAATGGCTTCGCCATCTCGCTTTACTTCTCAAAGGGACACAGAAATCACCGCTAACAAAAGCTAATGTGACCATGTGAGACTAAGGACAACTTCAGAGCTTCACACAGCTTCAACACTGGAGAGAAAACAGTGAACCCAACAGAAGACATTCCACAGACTGGGAGAAAATTATGGCAAACTGTGGATCTGGAAGGGCTTCTTATCTAACATATTCAAGAAACTAATGTTCCTAAGTGGACAAAAACCTAAAAACCAATACACACGCTAAAAATGCCCAAAAGACTGGCATAGGCATTTCTGAAAAAACCTGAAACAGCCTCTCAGGTAACAGAAGTTTCTCCACATCAGAAGAGTTTCTCCCCAGAGAATGAGTATGACCAGAAACAGCAATAAAACTTTGGAAGATAAGGGCAGTGTAGATTTGCAGACAGAGGAACTATTACATACTACTGGTTTGAATGCAAATTTGTATACCCACTGGGAAACAGCTGGACGTTTCTGAAACAATTAACAACACAACCACCAGTTCCTCTAGCCATCCCAACACTGGGTATACCTGCAAAGCCAAGGAAACCTACCTTAAGGAGGTATCTCCCTTCCCATGTTTCATGAAGTACTCTGGACAATAACCAAGGTGGGGAATCAACCTACTTGTCTTTCTACAGATGATAAAATCAGGAATTGAAGGATATATGCACAACGGTATACTCTTCGGCCATGAAACTTCCGGACATCAGTTCACTACCAGCAAGATGGAGAAACCTGGAGGACATTAAGTTAAAAAACATGAGCCAGGCAGAGGAAGACAAACACAAATACTGTGCAATCTCATGTACGTGGAATCTAACAAAGTGAATCTCATACAGTAGCAATGTCAACAGTGGGTATCAGAGGCTTGGAGGAGGATTGGAAATGGCTACAAAGGGATGCTCAGATGAGACACAGGTACTCTGGTGTTCTACAGCACAGCAGGGTGACTAGGCTTAACAATATCATAGCATAATATTCAATATTGCTGGAAAGGATTTGGAATGCTCTCTCCATCAAGAAATCCTCACTGTAGCATGAAACAGATGCTAGGTCCTGTAGTTTCATTGATTCATGTAAAAAGGTCCATTGCACCCTTTAAATAAAAACATAGACCATGTGATATTTTTGTTTTCCAAATAGGATCACAACACACTACTAAAAATCCCGTGGGACAATGAAATGCCCCGCATTCCCAAAGCAGTTTCTGCACATACAAAGTCAGTGGAGTGCCATCACACTTTTCCACTTTCAACTACTTCCCAAAGCTTTAGTTACCCAAGCGATTCGTGATAGGCATTAACAGAGAAACACAGGCCAACGAACACAATGAGGGTGTCCAGCAGCAAACTCAAATGAAGGTCTCAGTTAATTTAGAAAGTTTATTTTGCCAAGGTTGAGAACACACTCGTGACACAGCCTCAGGGTCATGACGACATGTGCCCAAGGTGGTCAGGGGCACAGCTTGGTTTTATACATTTCAGGGAAACATGAGACATCAATCAATATATCTAAGAAGTATATTGTTTTGGTCTAGAAAGGTGTGACAAGTTGAAGCTAACTCAGAAGACTGGAAGGAGGGAGGGAGCTTCCAGGTCACAGATCACTGATACACAAATGGTTACATCCTTTTGAGTTTCTGATTAGTCTCCAAAGGAGGCAATCAGATATGCATCTATCTCAGGGAGCAGAGGGGTGACTTTGAATAGAATGGGAGGCAGGTTGGCCCTAAGCAGATTCCAGCCTGAGTTTTCCTTAGTGATTTGAGGGGCCCAAGATATTTTCCTTTCACATTTCCCCCCTTTTCATTTTAAAAAATCTTTTGGAAAAAGCATTTTACAAGAAAATGAGTCTCTGGTCTCGGGTTTCATCTGATCTCTCATGGCTAGGAGTGTTTATTCCTAGAGAGGTAGGTCCCAAAAGCTCATTTTTAGCAGGTTGTGATGTCTCACATCCTTTGAAGTTAAAATAGGGGGGAGGAAGTGAGAAAAAACAACAACAAACATAAGAACAATCCTGGAAAAATCAATGTAAGCCACATTACTCTGCAGTCCATGCCTCAGTAGGCAGGTATGAAAGTGGCTTAGGTATGTAAACAGGTTGCTGTTATTTTCTTCTGAAGTTTAATTTGTCTGGCTTCAGTTCACAGGGTTTTAAGAAAGCACAGCTTAGTTTTCAGTGACTCCAAGTTAGGAATAACTGAAAAAAAAATTGAAAACATTAAAGACTTGTAGCCAAGAAAAATTAGAATTTGGTCCCAACTGTAGAAAATAATAAAAATTGAAAAAAATACTAGGCAAGACTAGAATCTAAAAACAGGTCTACTGTAGTTTTGAAACATAATTTTTTCTCTCTCCAGTTTTCCATTTTTACTAAAGATAAATCATGTTAGAACTGATTTGCTTTATTATTCTTGGCCTAATTATTTGCATACAGTGCAACAACAATAATTATTTTTTACACAGGCTTTTAAATTGGCTTTGATGGAACTTTGTTCCACAGGAGGAATCTTAGATAAGACTTTTTTAAGCCAAGCCCAGCCATGGATTTGTGCCATCAAATACCTATGATGTCAGTGAATTTCCTCTCCTCTTGAGGTTCCAAGATAAACCTGGGGCTTCTGCATCTGTCAGAAAGTGACATTCTTTATTTACCACAGGTCAAAACCCTGTACAGGGACTGTGTACACAAAATATGAGGCCAGTTTTTCCACGGGCTTTATTGGCTTCTATAAGTCAAGCTTGATTCCTTAAAGGAAAGCACAGCATTTCAGTCAAACCCTTGATAAGATTACCAACTTCTCCAACTGTGTCCTATTGCAAAATAAAACAGATTCTTATTGCACTTATGCAAATAACTATATTGCCATAAATTAAGAATACCCCCAGTTTCCAAATTCTGGAGAAATTAGGTAGAGAAAAACAAATATGCTCCAAATTTTGTTCACAGGAATATACTTTATTGTTAAAAGCTGCAACTAACACAGTTTTCTTAACTCTGAAAAACTAAACAAAGTATCAGCAATGTTTTAAGCAAAAAGTCAAAAAGATTACTTCAATTTTCTGTTGGTTCAGTTATTTCAATTAACTCCTGTTCTGTTTGATAGTCAGGAACATTTCAGCTCTCCATGAGAGAGTTCCGAAATTTTTTGCTTTATTCCAATGTAACAATTTCCAAAATTATCAGAAAACCTGAATTTAAATGCACCTGTTAAGAGTCCTACAGCTGATTATAAACCCACCTTATAAAGAGGGTTTAAAACAAGACAAAACAAGACAAAACAAGACAACTGTCTGTGGATGAAAAAAAAGTAAAGGCAGCCATAGTTAAAAGATACAATTGACAAGTGAATGTGTTACCTCCGTGGCACACGATAATTTTAACATAGCAATTATGATTATTACGAATAATGTACACTAAGTTATATCAGAATTACAGGAGTGTCCCATCATTTTGAAACACATACCAATAACATATTTATACAAATGGATATGAAAGAAAGCTAAACACCATTTCTTATCTGACAATACTTTCCTGTATAAATTTTATACCAGATAAGCCAAATTATGTCATTTTTAGACTTTAGAGAAACTAATGTTCTATTTAGGATGGAAAAAGACATAATATATAATTTGATTTTGGAAAGTTTGTCAAATATAAAATGTTTAAAACACTTGATATTAAAAAATAGGATTACATGTCATTGTAAAGTCATTTATTTAACCAAAGTGATAATTCAAGGATTTTTTAAAAGTGAAAACCTTCATCCTTTGAGACAGGAGACTTAATTTTTTAAACAAGAAGCCTTAATAAAAACAGCATGAAGCCAATTACATTTGTTTTTAAAAATTTTCTAAATCTATAAAATGTAATCTTGATTATAAAATATAACTTCCATAAGCCTTTTATAAGCTGTACTAAGGAGTTGGTAAATGCTTCAAGAAAACCTTGTTAATCTGACACAGGCGTCCATATACTGGTTTTGCATCAGTGTGACTTTGACATTAATAATTAATGTATAGAGAAACTGAACCAACTTTATCTTTCAAAATCGGCCCTTACAATCTTATGCTCCCACCTCTTTCACAATAGTCTCTTGGTCTTGAGGAGTTCAATAGCTTTCATTTCCTGCCCTGTGTCTCAGGAATGCAGCAGTTTATTTAAATTGGCGTCTTCTACTGGTCCTGAAGATGAGGCTTTAATTGCTGTGGGTATTTAAGATTTAGCAGGAATTGGTTTTCGTTTTTAGACATAGGAGTTAAAAAGCCCTGTAACTCAATGTTGCAAGGATTTTGAAGGCATATACAGGAAGATACATGGATGTAATAACTTCAATTTTAAAAAATCTCAGTTTTTTTCCTAAGTAAACCAAAGCTTAATGTGACAACTTTATTATATAAAAGTTTTTGGATTTTTTAAATGTATAAATCCCTATTGAAACTTACATTGTTCATGACATGGTCAGACTTTCTGATTTGTTCTGAACATCCCTTCTTTTTAAACAACCAGTTATTTTATTTTAGGACTAAACTTACTACACAGGATTCTTTCTTATATAATAGTATTTCTCTTTAAACTCTTTTTACCTCAAAAACTACCTCTTTACAACTTCCTTTACATTTTTTTTATTTCCTGGTTCCTTTTACTTTGTTTTATATATAACTTTAAATAAGCTTTGAATTAGACAAAACATGTTCTTTTTTATTTTTTTAGAAAAAAAGACACTTTTTTGGCAAGAATGTTTTCCTACAATATATGTGTATTGGAAAATACCCAAATAATGAAATATCAATTATTTAACTTAACTTTATATTCTAAATTATGACCAGTTTGTCTACAGTATTTATCCCATTACAATTACCTAATTATTTTAATTGTTTATCTAGATTATTTATGAAATCTGTGATAGTCATGATTTAAAGTTATGAAGCCGCCATTGCACAATTATAACTGAGACAGTGAAAAAAAGATTTGACCTAACTGGCTCCATCTTGCTCATAACCTCCAAGCTGTCCTTGTTCATTCCTAGGCATAGGCTGAACTAACACTGAGAGGAACCTGGTTTATAGTTTAGATTTGAAACAAAGGCAGTAACAGTCCTTTCCTTATTGTCTGTAGACTAGACTGCCAAATGCCACAGGATTAGAAGTGCTAGTAATCTTACTAAATTCAACATGCAGCTGTTTTTATTAAACCCCATATCAATGTCTTACTTATTAAAAATTACACAAGTAAAGATCATTCTGTTTTGGGCTGGGTTTATACTTTTGAAACCCCAATGCCAAATTTTGACACCTTATAGTATTTGGCAGGAATATGTATGAAATTGGTTGATTACTAAATGTAAACAAAAATGTATGCTGCCAATTTTTAAGACATTTCTAATATTATTTTACCAATAATTTTAAAGATAGCTTATTTATTAAAGATTTTGCTTAAGTTACATAAAGTTGAAAAAGCACTTGACAAGTCTTTCTTAGTATTTAACTTAAGTGGTTTTATTTTTCTTTAAGCCGATTAGAGCTTTTATATATTTTTAGTAGTTCAACATTCTGTACACAATACATAAATACATCTAAAAATCTATCTGGCATATCTATGGAAGTACTGAAACCACCTTTGCAAAACTGTAACTAAGGAAATTATGGCAGTGAAAGAAATCAGACCTAACCGACTCTATCTTGCTTCTAACCCTTAAGCTGTCCTTGTTCATTCCTTGGTGTAAGCTCAACTAACTTTGGGAAGGAATTTAGTTCACGGTTTGACTCTGAAAGCAAATTGATAACAACCCTTTCCTGAAAAGAACCCCTTCTTGCCTGGGGAGCAGTCTGCCTTTGCAGGGCTAACATATTAGCTACAAGATTAGAATGTACAGTTTAGGGGTCATGCAGTCTCTGGCTCCGAAAGTCTGAACCTCCCCAAACTGCTTCTGCAGGTAACATCACATCACTACTGTAAAACCTAAGATCAGGGCTTGATATGTGTTGCAGACCCTGCCCAGGCCAGTAATCTGGCCCAACCAGTTGTGCCGTCATACCCATGAATAGAAGACAGAAAGAAAACCTCATTTCGACCCCCTATGATTCCATCTCCAACCTGACTAATCAGCACTCCCCACTTCCCAAGCCCCTACCCACCAAATATCTTTAAAAACTCTGATCCCCGAATGCTCGGGGAGACCGATTTGAGTAAAAACTTTGGTCTGCCACGCAGCCGGCTCTGCGTGAATTACTCCTTCTCCACTGCAATTCCTCTATCTTGATAAATCGGTTCTGTCTAGGCAGCGGGCAAGGTGAACACATTGGGCTTTCACAGAACATTTTATAGACTGAAGACCTCCCCCTTTTTTTCTCTCTTAGACTTTCAGATTCTTGGTAACTTGTTTCACAACCCTAGGCAGTTGTCAACTAAACAGCCTTAAATTTGAACATTAAGGGAAACAATTCAGGTGAAAATAAAATAGCAAAATTTACTACATAAAGCACACAAAGAAAGAGTCTGGTGGTGCTAGAGGGAGACACTAATATTTTCTTCGAGCCAAATTAAACATAGAATTAAACTACAGTCTTCCTTAAAAACCCAAGAGTAGCCTCCGTTGCAATAACTACTTTAGTCAAGAAAAATCAAGTGAAAACAGAATTCAGTCAACTGAGAAAAAAAAGACAAAAAAACATAAACACATTTGCTCAACAACAACAAAAAGACAAGGTCTTAGGAGAGTAAAACAAACAAAAAAACCAAAAACATGAAGGCCTTTCAAATACAAACATGCACACATGCACACACATCTGGATGTTACCCTTTTAATTAAGCTGACTTTTACACAATTGTGCTCCTTTAAACAAAACTCTTTTAATCTTATTACCATATTTCAGCGAGGACAAAATGCTGCTAAACTAACAATGGTCACACAAATTATATGATTTCTGAGCACTCTAACGTGTAAGCAGAAATTAACACCGGCTGGTTGTTAAATGTTAACTTTATTCTTTAAAAGGAATTTGCAAGACAGAATCCAAAACTAGTTTCTTACCTAGTGATGGATCTCAGGCTGCAAACTACTCTCTACTATCCTAGAAGCAGGAAAAACACACAAACAAACAAACACACAAAACAAATTTGCCTAATAGAAGAAGTGAGCTCAAACTCTATAAAGTAGTTACCTGCCTTCCAACATCATGGAGGTGTGAAAACTTGTCTTGTTGGACGCAAGTAAAACTCCAAAAAAAAAAAAAAAAGAGGAGTTGTACAGCAAAATAAACTTTAGATCTTGACCAAAGTTTTGGAGATGAAGGATTCTTTGGAGGGGGTGCTCTCAGATCTCAGCAAATTGTCCTATTGGTTTGGGTCATAAAGTGAGCTCACACTGGTCCCAAGCACTGACAGGAGATTTGCCAAAGGTCAGGGGCATCTCCACTCAGAATCCCTCGTGGTTACCAAAAGGTGAACTCTGAAAATCTGAAACAGGTCTCAGTTAATTTAGAAAGTTTATTTTGCCAAGGTTGAGGACACACTCATGACAAAGCCTCAGAAAGTCATGAAAACATGTGCCCAAGGTGGTCAGGGCACAGCTTGGTTTTATACATTTTAGCGAGACATGAGACAACAATCAATGTATGTTAAGAAGTACATAGGTTTGTTCTGGAAAGGTGGAACAACTTTAAGCAAAGGCAGGAAGACTGGAAGCAGGGAGGGAGCTTCAAGGTCACGGATAAGAGATACACAAATAATTACATTATTTAGAGGTTTTGGTTAGCTTCTCCAAAGGAGGCAATCAGATATGCATCTATCTCAGTGAGCAGAGGGGTGACTTTGCATAGAATGGGAGACAGGTTGGCCCTAAGCAGTTTCCAGCCTGAGTTTTCCTTAGTGATTTTGGGGGACCAAGATACTTTCCTTTAACAACATACGAGTAAGCACATGTTTGAAAACAACCACAAAAGTCACCCTGGGAAGGGAGAGTCTGTCCAATACAGTGTTCAGGGAACTGGATATCCCTAAGCAAAATAACATAGGGTCCTTATTGTGTGAAATTCACAACAATTCATTCAACATGAAAGAAAGACCTAAACCCAAAACTGATCAAGTCATTCTCTAAGAAGAAAGCATATAGTGTGCGGATACCAGGGTCAACTTGGATCTATGCTCATGGTTTGCAAAAAGGAAAACAGAAAAAATAAAGAAGACAAAAAAAAATACAAACAAGCAACAACCAAAACTCACTGGCAACAGATTGATAAGCTAGTGAATTTCTTTAACTTCATCAGTCACCAAAGTAAGGGAAAACCAGAACACTGCACACACCTGAAACTGCATCAGACTACATGGCTTGTGGGCAAAAAAGAATGAAAAACATGAATGAAAAGAAAGAAACATACAAAGGATGATAAGAAGCATTTGGAGAAAAACACAGCTGATGAGGCATTTTTTGGAAAAGGTGTAACTAACATTACTAACTAGCAAAAAAAACAACTAACATTACTAACTAGCAAAAAACACCAGAAAACAGAAATTAATTACCAAACCAAAACTGGATAAAGAAACCAAAGAGGCTTTTCTGCAAAGGACACATAAAACTGAAAATAAGTATGCTTGTTAACACCTGGTTAACACCACTAATCATGGCAAAAATGAAAATCAGAACAAGACTCAGATACTGTGTCTCTCTTGGTGGAACGATTATTACAAAGACCTTTGTGTATCCTAAAAGAAGCTGCTGTGAATTTCCAGAGAGGTTAGCTTTCTTATCCACAACTGTTAACAGGTAATTAGTATGCACACTACAGAGGCCACCTGGAGGTTCCTCAGACAACTAAAATTACAACTACCATTTCACTGAGCTGTGCTGCTACTGGAATCATATGAAATCAGTACACAGAAGACGTATCTGCCTTCCCACGCTGACTGTGGAACCAGTCGCAATAGCCAAGATAAGCAATCAACCTACCTGTCCACTTACAGAGGATGAGATCCAGAAACTGCAGTATCCAGTCACAACCAGATACTCTTCAGCCAGACACGGGTACTGAAATCAGGTCATCTGCGGCAACACTGTGGAACCTGGAGAACATTACGGTAAACGAAACACACTAGGCAGAGAAAGACAAACCTCGTATCACTTCACTCATGAGGAATCTAGGAAACTTTATCTCACAGAGACCTACAAAGCACCATCGTGCTTGCCAGGGTTGGAACAGAAGGCTGAGCATGGGTGGGCATAGGAAACAGGTACAAAGTGACACGTTGCATGAGAGGAATGAAACCTGCTGTTCTATTCCTCAGCAGGATGACTAGGGAAAATTTTACCAAAGTGTGGTCTTCAAGACAGCCAGAAAGGAGGGTTCTCGCTCTCTTCACTCAAAGACATGAAAACTCTACCAGGCATAAAAGGATGCTAAATACCCTGATTTCATCTCTATACGATGCATGCATGGACCCAAATGTCCCACTCGACCCTCTAGTTGTACATATTTAGGACAGGGCCAATTTTGTTTCCTAAAAACAACATAAACAAACAATGCTAAAATTCCCATGGGACCACAAAATGCCCTGAAACTCCAAAGCCACGCTGAAACACCAAACATCAGATGGACAAAAGGCTCACTATGCAGTGAAGGGCACTGGGCTAGGTGGCTAGACACATGCAGATGGACAACACTGGAGCCTTAACTCTCGTCAGATACAAAAACTAACCCAAGGTGAATGAAAGATTTCAGCAGAATACCTCAAACTATAAAAGTCCTACGAGGAAACCTAGGACATATCTTTCTCAGTACAGGCTTTGGAAAAGCATTTAAACAAAAAGCAACAGTAAGAAAAACCAAAAGGACAAGCTGGGCCTAAGAAACTATAACACTGCCAGATAGCAAAATAAATCACCGGCACAGTAAACACACAGGCTACAGGATGGGAGAAAATGTTCCCAAACTATGCTTCTCACCAAGGTCTGATAGCCAGACTCTAATATGACCTTAAAAAAATCAAGAGGCAGAAAAACAAACCATTCAAACAATGGGTAGAGAACATGAACAAACACCTCAACATCACTCATCATCAGAGAAATGCAACTCTCACGCACACTGAGATCCCATCTCAAATCGGTCAGAATGGCCATTTGTCCTAAGTCCAAGCATTAACATGGTGGCAAGGCAGCGGAGGAAACCAAACCACGCTACACTCTTGGTGGGAATAAAAACTAGTTCTCACACTATGAGAAGTGGTTTGGAGGTTCCTCAAAGAACTTAGAACTACCATCCAAATGAGCAATCGCATAACTGGGTATCTACACAAAGGAAAATAAATCATAAATCCTCCTTTCAAAATGACACAGGCATGGGTATGTTCTTGGAAGTGCTATTCACATGGAAATATAAAATAACATCGACCTATGTCCCTCCTTAACAGTTGATTACATGCTTTAAAAGTGCTGTACATAGATACCGCAACATCCTACACAGCTTAAAAAAAAAATTAATGGCTTTGGCAGCAATAAGGATGGACCTGCAGGTCACTATGCTAAGCAAACTAACACAATAACAGAAAACTAAATACCACATGCTCTCACTTACAGGCAAAAATATCTATACACAATACAATGACTTTGTGATCTCTTTTTTCCCCTCTCTGATTGGACACAGAAATCCCTGCTGACAACAGCAAATATAAACCTCTGAGAGCAACACTTCAGAGCTTCTGCATTGGGGAGAAAACAATGAACCCAAAGAGAAAGCATCTTACCTTGGCGGAAAGGATGATTGGGTTAAAATTGTGGAAAATCGCAATTTTGGAAGTGGTTGTTATCTAACATATTCAAGCACTGAAGCTACTAAGTGGAGAAAAGATTAAAAAAAAATACACAAGCTAAACATATGCAAAGGACCTGCACAACCACTTCTGCAAAGGCCATGTAACTGATTTCACAGGTGAAAAAAAAGTTTCTCCACATCACTAATCATTCCAAACATGTAAGTCAGAATCACGCTCCAACATCAGATACCATCAAACTCCACTGAGAATGAATATTACCAGAAACAGCAATAACATTTTTGGAAAGTAGCAGCCAATGTACATTTACAGAAAGGGAAACTCTTATATGCTGTTGATGCCAATGTGAATTAGTGAATATACTGCGAAAAAGTTGGGATGTTCCTCACACTGCATATGCATTTAAAGCAAAGGAAACCAGTACCTTAAGGAGTTACCTGCCTTCCCATGTTTCATGACAGTATTCACAATACAGAAGATATGGAATCAACCTACCTGTCCATCCACAGATGAAGGGATGAGAAAACTGCAGTATAGCTGCACAACGCAATACTCTTCATCCATAACAAACTAACGTAATTTTCATTTGGAGCCATATGGATGAACCTGGAAAATACGTTAAATAAAATAAGCCAAGCACAGAAAAACAAGCAGATTCATCTCACTTATATGGAATCCAGAAAACTTTGCCTTCGATAAGTAGAAGGCACAGTAGTGGTTTTCTGAGGAGAGGGAAGGAGGGAATGGGAGGATTGGTTATGGAAACAAAGTTGCAGTTAGGACAAATACATTCTTGTGCTCTATACCACAGCTCGGTGATTCTGGTTAACAAAAAATAATATTTTTCAGAAAAGCTAGAAGGGAGCAATTCCAATGTTCTCACAAAAGAAGAATACCTGTATGAGAGAACAGATATGACAAATACCCTGATTTGATCATTATTAAAAATATACATGAATCAAAATGTCCCAGAGGAACAACAGTCCCGGCATACTCTCTAATTATATACTTTATTATGCACAGAAATTTAAGAAATGTGAATACACAATGCTGATGATCACATGGAACCACAAATGGCCCTGAATGTCTAAGGAATCCTGAGAAATAGAAACTAAGTTGGAGGACTCACAATCCCTGATATGCCGCTGTGCTCCAGCCTGTGTAAGAGAATGAGACTCTGTCTCAAAAAAATTGTTAGAAAATTTGAGGGAATCATAAAAGTGATGACTACAGGGACACTCTGTCACTCAGGCTGGAGTGCAGTTGCATGATCATGGCTCACTGCAGCCTTGACCTCTCCAGCACAAGTGATCCTCCCACCTCTGCCTCCTAAATAGCTGGAAGGAACTACAGGCACACCCCACCACACCTGGCTAATTTTTTTGAATTTTTTGTAGAGATGAAGTTTTGCCATGTTGCCTAGGCTGGTCTCAAATTCTTTGGCTCAATTGATCTGCCCACCTTGGCCTTGCAAAGTGCTTGGATTACGGGCATGAGCCATCATGCCTGGCCATAAAAAAACATGCATGGCTACACCAAAGTGAAAAGTTTTTGCAAGGAAAAGGAAACAATGAACCCAAAAAGAAAGACTGGGAGAACGTTTTGAGGAATCACGAATCAGCTAAGGGGTTGTTATGGAAAATATACAACACATTAACAGTACTAAGTTGCAACAAAAAAAACCAATGATCCACCCAAAACTGAGCAGGGACCCTGAATAGACATTTCTGCCAAGAGGGCAGTAAACCACACGCAAGGTCCCTTCCCCCAGTCAGGTGGTCATGACTAGAGGGACAGAGTTAGGCAGGCACTGCAGGGAGTGGAGAAAAGTGACCCCATGTCCCAAAGTCAGGGACACAGATTTATAAATTCTCCAGACCAGGCGCAGTAGTTCACGCCTGTAATCCCAGCACTTTGGTAAGTTGAGGCGGGAGGATTGCTCTGAGCTCAGAAGTTTGACACAAGCCTAGGCAACATGGCGAAACCCAATCGCTACCAAAAATGCAAAAAAAAAAAAAAAATCTCTTGGCATGGGGCATAGGCCTAGATACTGGAAAGGCTAAAGCTGGAGAATCCCTTGAGCCCAGAAAATGGAGGTTACAGTGAACTGAGATCCACCACTGCACTCCAGCCTGGGCAACAGGGCGAGACCTTATCTCCAAAAACAGGGCGAGACCGTATCTCCAAAATTAGCAAACCCTGGAGGCTAAGTTGGATCCTTTCCTTCCACCTGAGGCTTGAAAGCAAGGCAGCCAAACTGGGGCCTGGCCCCTACACCCCACCAGGACCGGGCTTCGCCTTCCTCCCACAGCCAGAGCTTTCCTCTCTCTCCACCTACATGGGGAGTCTCCCTCAGAAACAGCCCTAAAGCCTCCTACACGTTCCAACCTCAAAAGCCCTCTGGGAATGATTATTACTGTAAAATTAATGGTAAGATATCAAGAGACAAAAGAAAAAGGAGTGAGAATCTAGGAGAAATACACAGAACTCTCCAGAAAAAGAAAGCTTCTGTACTCACCATGAAAGAAAAACACCTCAAAGAAGCTGGGCCACAGAGAAGCCACGCCGAAGCACTGTCCTCAGCAGTCAGCACCACGGACAGGAGGTGTTTCTTCCCCAGGATGTGCCCTCAAATTATCCCGAAGCTGTGGCAGCACCTGGTGGCTCCTGATAATTCTAAAACTCATATGGGAAAAAAAAACGAGGCCACATAGCCAAAGCAAGACTAAGCAGAAAGAACAAATCTGGAGGCATTACATTACCTGGCTTCAATCTATACTACAAGGCCATAGTCAGCAAAACAGCATAACACTGGTATGAAAATAAGCACATAGACCAATGGAATAGAATAGAGAACCCAGAAATAAATCCAAAGACTTACAGCCAACTGGTCTTTGACAAAGCAAACAAAAACATGAAGTGGGGAAAGGACACCCTACTCAACATATGGTGCTTGGATAACTGGCAAGCCACGTGCCAAGAAATGAAACTGGATCCCCATCTCTTACCTTATACAAAAGTCAACTTAAATCTGAGACCTGAAACCATAAAAATTCTAGAAGATAACATTGGAAAACCCCTTCTACACAATGGCTTAGGCAGAGACTTCATGACCAAGAACCCAAAAGCAAGTGTGACAACAAAATGAAGATAAACAGGTGACACTTAATTAAGCCAAAATGTTTCTGCACAGCAAAAGAACACTTAGCAGAGTAAACAGACAACCCACAGAAAGGGAGAAAATCTTCACAATCTATATATCTGAGAAAGGACTAATATCCAGAATCTACAAGGTACTCAAATTAGCAGGAAAAAAAACCAATCCCTTCAAATAATGGGCTAAGGACTTGAATAGACAATTCTCAAAAGGAGATTAAAAAAATGGCCAACAAGCATGAAAAAATGCTCATCGTCACTAATGATCAGGCAAATGTAAATCAAAACCACAATGTCGGGCCAGGAGCGGTGTCTCACGCCTGAAATCCCAGCACTTTGGGAGACTGAGGCGGGTGGATCACGAGGTCAAGAGATTGAGACCACCCTGGCCAACATGGTGAAAATCATACAAAAATTAGCCCGGCATGGTGGCAGGCACCTGTAGTCCCAGCTACTCGGGAGGCTGAGGCAGGAGAATCACTTGGACCTGGGAGGTGGAAGTTGCAGTAAACCAAGGTTGCACCACTGCACTCCAGCCTGGCAACAGAGCAGACTCCATCTCAAAAACAAAACAAAACAAAACAAAACAAAACAAAACAAAACAAAAAAAACCCAATGCCATGCCACCTTACTCCTACAAGAACAGCCATAATCAAAACATCAAAAAATAAAAAATATTCGTGGGCATTTGGTGAAAAGGGAACACTTTTATACTCCTAGTGGTAATGTAAACTAGTACAACCACTATGGTAAACATAGTTCTTAAAGAACTAAAAGTAGAACTACCATTTAATCCAGCAATTCCATTACTGGGTATCTACACAGAAGGGAAAAGAAATCATTATATATAAAAGATGCTTGCACATGCAAGTTTATAACATCACAATTCACAATAGCAAAAGTATGTAACCAGCCCAAATGCCCATCAATGAGTAGATTAAGAAATTGTGATATATATATATATATATATATATATACACGTATACATACACACATATATACATCTTATGGAATACTATTTAGTCATAAAAAGGAAAAAATAATGGCATTCACAGCAACCTGGATGGGATCAGAGACTATTATTCTAAGGGAAGTAATGTAAGAATGGAAAAGCAAACATCGTATGCTCTCGCTAGTAAGAGGGCGCTAAGCTATGAGGATGCAAAGGCATTAGAATACTACAACGGACTTCGGGGACTTGGGAGAAAGGGTGGGAGGGGGTGAGGAACATAAGGCTACAAATTGTATACAGTGTATACTGCACAGGTGTTGGGTGCATCAAAATCTCCTGAATCACCTCTAAAGAACTTACTCATATAATCAAACACCACCTTTTCCCCAAAACCCTAGGAAATAAAATGAAGAACTTTTTGTTTATGCATACCACATATTTTTTAACTTTTTTCACAGGTTCATTGAGATATAATTTATATATTATTTAATTCACTCATTTAAAGTATAAAATTCAGTTTTTTAAAAGTGTATTAACTAAACAATCACCACAATTTTAGAACATTTTTATGCTCCTTAAAAGAAACTTTGCACCCATTAGCAATCTTTCCCTATTTTCCCCATTCTTCCTTTAAACCCCTCCCAGCCCTAGGCAATCATCCATCTACTTCCTAAGAATTTGCCTATTCTGGAAGGATTTGCCTATTCTGGACATTTCATGTAAATGGAATCATAATAATATAGTTACGTGTGACTTACTACTTTCATTTATCATGTTTTCAATGTTCATCCTTTTTGGAGTATGTATTAATATGTTTTTCTTTTTCATTGCCAAGTAATATTTTATTTTATGGACAGACCACATTTTATTAATCCACTCCAAAATTCATGGATATTTCTATTGTTTCCTACTTTTTGTTGCTATAAATACTTTTATGTGTAAGGCATTTATTTTAATTTATTTTTGGTGTATACATAGGAGTGAATTTACTGAGTCATGTGGTAATTCTGTATTTAATCTTTGAAGAATGGTTTCATTTTTCCCGCATGTGGCTTGCCAATTATGCCAGCACCATATGTTGAATAGGCTGTCCTTTCCCATTTTCTTGTTTGCTTTGTCAAAGATTAGGTAGTCTGATGCCTCCAGGTTTGTTCTTTTTGCTAAAGATTGCTTTGGTTTTTCAGCATCTTTTGTGGTTCCATTCAGATTTTAGGACTAATTTTTCTATTTCTGTGAAGAATGACATTGTAATTTGATAGCGGTTGCATTTAATCTGTAGAATGCTTTGAGTAGCATTGAAATTTTGACAATATTAATTTTTTCAATTGATAAATATAGGATTTTTTCTATTTGTCACTTTCAATTTCTTTCATCAATGTGCTATAATTTTCAGTATACAAATCGTTCACATCCTTCATTAAAATTACTCCTTGCTCTTTTATTTACTTATATATTTGTTTTCTTGCTATTATAAATGGAACTACCTTATTTTTCAGACAATAGTTTGTCATTGGTGTATAGAAACCAATGTTAATTTTGTAACTCTCTACTTTATTGAATATAGTGTTTATCAGCTGTAATGGGTTTTTTGTGGAGTCTAAAACACAGACAATCTCACCCCTTCCTTTCCTATTTAGATGCCTTTCCTTTCTTTGCCTTGTATAATTACTCTGGCAAGTCAGTTACATATAACGTTCTCAGCATTTGTAATTTGACATCAAATCCATCTGTTGTAATACACTGATTGTTACTTTTCAACTCGAAAACATGGACATTTATCACTACTCTCCCTTTCTCTTGGTCTAGTTCTTATTTTAAAAAAAACCTATCAACGCAAACCAGGATATTTTTCTACAAAACAATTTCAAACACACTAAATGGTTTTAATCTAACAATTTTTAAACTTTCTTTGTCAATGACTTTGAACTGTGGTCTCTCGGAACAAATCCAACACCTTTAGTAGAAAAATTATGTTAATTCCTACATTATCATTGGGTCTAGCCAAGAGTTGACCAAAAGTGATATTAACAGATATGCTTATTTATTACCTTGTTCTCAAAGTTCTAGCATAAGTCTTGAAAAATCTAGTAAAAATTTGTAAAGACTATAATTGCACAAACTCCCTCTCTCATGAGTCACACAGTTAATCCAGAATATTATTTCTAAGTTATTGTAAAGCCAACAAGTAAATATGATGTAGTGTGTAAAAATAATCCTAACTTCATTGTATATTCTGTAAGTGACACATGCAATTGATACTATTTACTAAATATCTCATAATTATATTTATTTACATAGAAAAAAAGGAATCAAAAGCATATATATTATCTAACGTTTAAATGATTAAAAATACTTGAGATAGCACTGCTGCATAAATGCTATGTAAATGCTGATGGAAGTAAAAACGTCATCCCCTACATTTGCTAAATATATTGTGACACATTATAAGCATTTTAAAAATATATCACTAACGGTTGGGCCAAGTCAGCAAAAATGATTCTAAGTATTTAATTGTGGAAAAATTTAGTACAGGGGATAGTATTCATGTGATGGAAGGATTTTAAATGGAATCCAGAGATTAGCAGCAGCAGTAAGTTTTAATTGCATACCAGGTGCAGAGTCTAGGATACAAGACAGAACTGCAGATAAAATCTGACTCCTTCCAGCATAGCTAGGAGACATGGCTAACTCCCCCTGTCCGGAGACCTTACCTAGAAATCTAACGGCTCCAAACCAGGTAAACAAAACTATTTTCCAAAGTCAAAGAATTAATTTATGACATTAAAGCACTTCTAAAACTTAACCTCTGACTTAAATTAGACCAAATGGATAAATTTTGAAGATATTTTTATTTTACCACTGATTTTAACACCATCTTTATTTCCCAAAGATTACTGAAGTCACATGAAATAAAAGGCATTAGAGCTTCTATTTTTCTTACAAAAGATTAAAAGCTTTCATTTTCTTTTAAGCCGAGCCATTATATATACA
This sequence comes from Pan troglodytes, assembly GCF_028858775.2. Lineage (NCBI taxonomy): Eukaryota > Metazoa > Chordata > Mammalia > Primates > Hominidae > Pan > Pan troglodytes. The sequence continues at coordinate 13,036,271 of NC_072414.2, forward strand.
TCACATACACAACACTTCTAGACAAGAAAAGATCTAGCAGTTGTTCAGTTTTTCTTTCCCACTTTATGAACCATAACACAACTTCCACAGACTATCTATGACATGATTAAATTTATCTGACCTGTCCTGTATTTCCCTCTTTTGTAATTAGTCATTCTACTTTAGGACAACAATTTGCCATATAAGATCCTCTCTCATATAACATTTCTTTCCTTCATAACATTTCTTACAATAAATACATCTTCATATCCACAATTTTCTTTAGATCTCTCTCCCTTACTAATTTCTGATGCCCACCCAAACCAAAAAGGTCAGACAATGCAAGGCAAAACAGAGGAGAGCCTTAGATTTTTGAGAGGGACCTGTCTGCTTAAAGTTCTTGGGGTTCCATGAGGAAAACAGAGGTTTCTTCCTAAAATGGGTTTTATGGAACCTTCTGTTTTTCCTTAAGGAGTCCCGGGTTGTCAGAAATTACCTTAGATCCTCTCATGTGGGCATCAAGAGTGGCAACAAGAGAGACTGGGGTAATAATTCAGACAACTGAGCAGAAAAACAAAAACTTACTACTGTCCCCACTGTAATGATGGATAAACTGAGGCACCATGCAGTTCAAAAATTCATGTTCACATAATTAGGATCCACAGCTCACTCTCTTACATAATTTTGCCAACTCTGTGCCCAGTCACTGATGCCCCTGTATGGTAGCTCATGGCCCCCATGGAACTTAGTACCTGGGTTTCATTCCTGCTCTACGGCTATATAATTTAACAATTTTCCTTTAAATTTGTTGGACTCTAACCCTGTATATCTCAAATTTTATTAGTATTACTGAATCTTAAAGGGAGCCGTGACGTCTTTAGTCTTTAGAAATATTAAACCTATAAACAAGGACTATATGAGGTTAAACAGTATTCAAATTTCTATATGCTTTAAAACATGGACACAATGTATTAAGAAACACACCTACAAAACTGCACCCCATCAACTCTGGACAAAAATTTAGATATTATCTCTTCAATATAAGCTATCTAGTGGTATTTATACATATTCTTCCATGTATCAACGGTATATTACATGCTCATAACCTTAAAAATAACAAGTGTTCAAATTATAGGCCTTACACATTTCTATGGGCTTGAAAAATGATACAATATAGATTGTCTTTAAAGCAGTCAAGAAAATGCATAAACTTCTAGAGGAATCAGTAAAATAAAAATAAAAAGTTCACACCAAAAGTAGTAATACTAGGAATAAAAGAGGGCTCAACACTGCAGGTTCTTAGATACAAAAGTTAATAAAGCCTTGTTTTTGGTTGTGAATCTTTGCCTTAAAATACACACAGCCGGCCGAGGTGGGTGGATCACCTGAGGTCAGGTGTTCTAGGCCAGCCTGGCCAACATGGTGAAACCCCATCTCTACTAAAAATACAAAAATTAGCCAGGCGTGGTGGCAGGCACCTATAATCCCAGCTACTCAGGGGGCCAAGGCAGGAGAACTGCTTTCACCCAGGAGGCGGGGGTTGCAGTGAGCCAAGATCGGGCCATCGTACTACAGCCTGGGGGACAAGAGCAAGACTTCATCTCAAAAAAAAAAAATTACACACAATTCTCCCCACTTCCTTTTTCTCTTGCAAAGAGGTGGTGATGAACCAGGTTTCCTCAGGCAGATGACAATACTCTTGAAAATGGTGGCAGAGAGCCAGGCACCGTGGCTCACACCTCCAATCCCAGCACTTTGGGAAGCTGAGACGGGTGGATCACTTGAAATCGGGAGTTCAAGACCAGCCTGACCAACATAAGAGAAAACCCATCTCTATTAAGAACACAAAGTTAGCTGGGCATGGTGGCACATGCCTGCAATCCCAGTTACTCGGGAGGCTGAGGCAGGAGACTTGCTTGAACCCGGGAAGCGGAGGTTGCAGTGAGCCGAGATCGCCCCATTGCACTCCAGCCTGGGCAACAAGAGCAAAACTCCATCTCAAAAAAAAAAAAAAGAAAGAAAACAAAGGAAATGGTGGCAGAGAAAGAAAATGAAGGCAATACAGTTCACTTAATCTCATAAATTAGAACTCACCCCGTGACTCTTGCATAGCTCCAAATATGTGAGAGAGATGAAATGGCTGTTTGCCACCAATATTTTTATGTGATGCTTCATTTTTTGATTCTCTGAATAACTAATTATAACGCATTAGCCCATTTATGCCAGAGGCTGCAATTTTTTGAATTTTTGCACGAGTGAAAAATCAAACCTTCTAATGACCTTGAGCAGTAGGATGTAATTAACTCCCTCATGCTTACCATTCCAATAATGGAACACTAGGCATAAGTGGCTTAACACAATCGTGAAAGCATAGCTATTCAAGTAACTAATTATACAACTGATTTTTTTCCTCATCCCGAAAACATAGTAAAGGACCAGTTATTTTAAAAATACAACACAGTGACAATTTTGGCTTGTTGTTTGTTAAGGCCATTGCTTGGCATAAAGAAAACAAAAAGAGGAGAAACAAGAATAGAAACATGAAATAGAAGCAGCAACAAAAGAAAATGAAGAGGAACAAGAAGATGAGAAGAATACACAGACTAGAAAAAGCAAAAAGAACAGATGCAGGAATTAGAAGGCCTATTATGACACCTTTTATCCCCTCCCCAATTCACAAAATTTGAAAAAGTCCAAGACCATCACAACAAAAAAGAAGGAAAAAATGGCCGGGAGCAGTGGCTCACGCCTATAATCCTAGCACTTTGGGAGGCCAAGGTGGGCGGATCATGAGGTCAGGTGATCTAGACCATCCTGGCTAACACTGTGAAACCCCATCTCTACTAAAAATACAAAAATAAAATTGGCTGGGTGTGGTGGCAGGCGCCTGTAGTCCCACCTACTAGGGAGGCTGAGGCAGGAGGATGGTGTGAACCCAGGAAGCAGAGCTTGCAGTGAGCCGAGATCGCACCACTGCACTCCAGCCTGGACAAAAGAGCGAGACTCTGTCTCAAAAAAAAAAAAAAAAAAAAAAAGCCACACACACACACACACACACACAGTCACCCCCTAAATTTTGTTAAGAATGAGACAATGCTGCCACTCATGCCTGGCTCAGAAGGAGGCCACCCTCCAGAGACTGCAAGAGAAGGGGGAGGACTCCTTTCCCTAAGTGCACCTCCACCACTGCCACCGAGGCCCATGATACAGCACCAGCAGGTTCCTCCCCACCCCAGGTAGGACTGGGCCCTGCAGTGCTCCTACTCCCCCTTCCTGGTCCCCAGACTTGCTGCCACTACCACCACTAGCACCAATGCCAATACAATTGCTGTCGCCATCAATGCAGCAGCCTACCCTACAAGGTTCCTACCACCTTGCCCCCGTGGGCACCCTCCTACCACTCCTGTCGAGCTGCAGTCTCTGTGGCTGCCATCAATCACACTAGGCGAGCTGCAGAGTCACGCCACATGCAGGCTCCAGGGTACCACAGGTGATTCCTTCTCCTCCTCCTCCAGCCTGGCTTGGAGCAGCTAGATGGGCAAAGCCAGAAAAGCCTAGAATGGGATGCAGGGAGTGGTAACCTTAGAGCCTCACCTTGTCACGTTGGCCACTAGGTGGCAGGGACCAGCTTTAGCTAAGGCACTCACACCCACCCTCCGAAGTCCAGCCTCTCTTTCTGGCAAAAGCTGGCCAAGAACTGGGGCGGGTGTGAGTGCCTTCGCTGAAACCACCCCCATCCAGGTGCAACTGGCCAGAAATTGCTGGGCCCACCAGGGCTGCACTCCTTGAGGAGCAGGAGTAGGAGAAACTCAGACCCAGCCAGCCCTCCCCACTCAACTGTTGGTTCCCGTTCCTGACACCTCCACCCACAGTGCCCTGTTCCCACAGTCCCCCACGATGCCCACTAATCCCCACCCGGTAGTCCCAGATGGTCTCCCCAACACAGAGCATGGGGTGTGGGCGGGAGGTGCAGGCCGGAGAACCGCAGTGGGTGTGGGGGCCCTGCCCTGCTCAAGATTGCACCAGCAGGAACTCTGGAGTCTGGAAAAGAGAAGAGTCACCGGAAGGAGCAAGGAGACCATGGCTGTTGCTGTCCCCACCACCTCTGCAGCCGACCAACACCACTGGCAGTATAGCCCCCATAGCATCCCTAACCTGACCCCTGCCGCCGGCAGTGTAGCCCCCAGACAGCACACCCAACACACCCTGTGCCAGTTGCAGGCAGTGTAACCCCAATATCCGCCCCAACCACCCCCTCCACAGGCAGTGTAGCACCTGATAGAGCCCACAACCTGACCCAGCCACAGGTGTTGCTGCACAAGACAGTGCCTCAAAATCGCCGCCCCCACCCCACCACAGGTAGCGCAGCTCCTGATAGCGCACCCTGAGTAAGGGCAGTGCAGCACCCAACAACACTCCTAAACCACCCCCCACTGCCAGCATTGTAGCTCAAAATAACCACCCAAACCACTCCCTGCCCCGGGCAGTGCAGCAGAAAATAGCACCCCTAACCCGTCCCCCACCACCGGCAGTACACGTTAGTGCACACAACCTGCCTCCCCCCCACCACCCCCGCCACCACGGGCACTGTAGCCCCGGATAGCCAGCCAAAACCGCCCCCCCTCCACCGCCAGCAATGCAACCTCGGAGAGTGCCCCCAACCAGCCCCCTGACACAGGCAGTGCAGCCTCGGGCAGTGAGCCCCAATAGGACACCCAACCCCTGCCCCCACAGGCGGGCAGTACATCCCCGGATAACTCACCTACACCAGGACATTTCTACACTCTGGCCGAGCTGCAGGGTCCCACGTCACCACCAACCACAGCGAGGCGAGCCCCAGTGGCTCAGGCTCCAGCCTCCAGCATGCGTCGGTGCCGCTCCCTTCTACTCGTTTTCCTGCCCGGCAGGAGAAGCTCCCGCTACTGGCCGCCCTCCTACCGCTCTGTCGACACCACCAACAGCAGTGAGCCAGTGTCCGGGGCTCCAGCCAGAAACAGGTAGCAGCCATGCCGGATACCAAACGCCCACACTGAAGAGCCTGAAATGACCTGACGCCACCTCCGCATGCTTTCCGTACTGAGGTTACGCACATGTGGTTCCCAGACTACATGTTCTGATTGGATGAGAGAAAAACCTCTAGGCCTACTCTGATTGGACTTTATTTTCATGCTGTGATTGGTTGTCTTAAGACTGGCTCTCACCCAATCACAACATGATAATAAAGTCCAATCCAAGTAACCCTGGAGGGTTTTTCTCATCCAATCAGAACATGCAGTCAGGAATCCTCCTGTATATAAGCGCGGTATATGACTGCTGCTGAAGGGAAGTGAGGCTCTTCCAGGTTCCCGTATTTTCCTGTGGAGCTGCTCAGTGCCCGGCTTAGAGGACCAGGAATGGGTAATCACCAGCTGTACACTGGAGGCTGGAGCCGCTACACCGTGGCTCGCCTCGCTGCGATTGGTGGTAATGGCGACCAAGACGGCAGTGCGGCGGAAGCGGTAAGAGGAGGAAAATAGTTTTGGGATAGATGGAGGGGGTAAAGAGGGTGGTCAGTGCCAAAGGGAAAAGAGGATAGCGAGCAAGAGAGCGCATTGCAAAAAGGCGGTGGGGAAAAGATAGTGGGAAAAAAAGTTTTTGGGTAGATGGAGGGAGAAAAACGGGGTGGGGAGCGGGAGGGAGGGAAGGTTTTGCAGAAAGAAGGTGGATAAAATGTTTATGGGTAGATGGAGGAGGAAAAGAGGGTGGCAAGGGGAGGAGGAAAGAGAGGGTGGTGGAGGGGGAAACAGCACTGAGCAGTAGAGAGAGAAGGTTTTGTGAAAAGACAGTGGGGAGAAAAGGTTTTGGGTAGATAGAGGGGGAAAAGAGGGTAACAGGTGGGGGAAGGGAAAAGGGTAGCCAGCGGAAGGAAGACAAGGTTTTGCAAAAAGATAGTGGGCAGGAAAGAAAGACGGTGGAGAAAGAAAAGACAGTGGGTAAAAAGTGTTTGGGTAGATGGTGGGGGGAAAGAGGGTAACGAGGAGGAGGAAAGAGGGAGACGAGAGGGAGCAGGGAAAGAGAGTTGGGAAAAAAATGGGAAAATAGTTTGGGGTAGATGGAAGGCAAAAAAGAGAGTAGCAAGCAGGATAGGGCAAAGAGCAGGACGAGTGGGAAGGGGGGAAGACTGTGAAAAGACCGTAGGGAATATTCTGGGGGGTAGATGGAGGGGGAAAAGAGGGAGGTGAGCGGGAGTGGGGAGAAGGCTTTGCGAAAAGACTATGGTGAAATGTTTTTGGGTAGAGAAGGGAAAGAGGGTGGCAAGGAGGAGCGGGGGAAAAGACGATGAGGAAAACAGTTTTCGGGTAGATGAAGGGCGAAAAAGTGGTGAGCAGCAGGAGTGGGGAGAAGGATTTGGGAAAAGACGGGAGAAAATGTTTTTGCTTAGATGAAGGAGCAAAAGAGGGTGATGAGAGTGGGATGGGGAAAAAGAAGGTGGCCAGGGAGAAAGGGAAAAGACGGTGGGAAAAAACAGTGGGGAAAGTGGGTAAGTGGTTGGGGAAAAGGGTGGTGAGTGAGAGAGTAGAGAAGGCTTTGCGAAATGACGGTGGGGAAAAATGGTGGGGAAAAAGTTTTGGGGTAGATGGAGGAAGAAAACAGGTGGCGAGGGGGAGGAGGCCAAAGGCGGTCGGGAAAAGAAGGTGGGAAAATAATGGTGGGAGACGAAGATTTGGGGTAAATTTTTTTGTAATCAAATTATTTGTATTTTTGCTTTTGAGTAGTTATTTATATATTTTGTCTATTAACCCCTTGGCTGATGCATAGTTTGCAAATACTTTCTTCCATTCTCTGGGTTGTTTCTTCGTTCTACTGATTTCTTCCTGTGCTTTGCAGAAGCTTTTAAGTTTTATGTAATTACATCTTTGCTTTTGTTGCTTGTGCTTTTGACAAGTTTAATGTAATTACATCTTTGCTTTTGTTGCTTGTGCTTTTGATGTCTATTTGAAAATTCCTTGTCCTAAGCAGTTTCATGAAGGATTTATCCTATGTTTTCTTCTCTAGTAGTTTTATAGTTTCAGGTCCTACATTTAAATCTTTATTTTGAGTAGATTTTTGTATATGGTAAGATAACGGCCTAGATGTATTCCTGTACATGTGGGTGTTGAGTTATCCTAGCAGTTTATTGAAGAGATTGTCCTTCCCGAATGTGTGTTCTTGGTGCCTTTGTTAAAAATGAGTACACCATAAATGCGTGAATTTATTTCTGATTTCTCTATTCTGTTTCACTTGTCTATGTCTGTCATTCCTTCGTTTCTCCCCTGCCCCCTTTTTTGATAGTATTATGCTGTTTTGGTATTACCATGCTTACTACAGATTCGTAGTATGTTTTGAAGTCAGGTGTGATGCCTCCAGCTTTTCTTTTTATTCCAGATTCTTTTGTCTATCCAAGGTATTTTGCGTTTCCATGTGAATTTTAGGATTTTTTTTTCTATTTCTACGAAGAAAGTCTTTTGTAATTTCATATGGATTGCATTGACTCTGTAGATCACATTGGGTGATATAGACATTTTAACAATATTCTTCTAGTGCATGGACATGGGATATCTTTCCATTTACTTGTGTCTGCTTTAATAGCTTTCATCTGTGTTTTATAGTTTTCATTGTGGGTTCTTTTGTCTTTTTGGTTAAGTTTATCCCTAGACATAATTTTTTTGGTAATGAAATAGCTTTCTTGATTTCTTTCTTAGATATTTCACTATTGTTGCATGGGTGTGCTAGTCATTTTTATATGTTGATATTGTATCTTGCAACTTGACTAAATTATTTCTAGTAGGTGATTTTGTGGAATCTTTAGGGTTCTCTCTTTCTCTATGTATATATATATGATCATGTCACCTGCAAACAGAGACAGTTTGACTTCCTTTTTTCCAATTTGGATGCCTTTTATTGCATTCTCTTGTCTAATTGCGCTACCTAGGACTTCCAGTACTATGATGAATAAAAGTGGTGTAAAAGTAGCCACACTCGTTCCAGGCCTTAGAGGAAGAGTTTTAACCTTTCCCCATTGATTATGATGTTAGCTGTGGGTTTATCATATATGGCCTTTATTGCCCTGAGATATGTTCCTTCTGTACTCATGTTGTTCAGTTTTTGCCATGAAGGAGTGTTGATTTTTATTTTTTTCAGCGTCTACTGAAATGATTATATGGTTTTTGTTCCTGATTCGCTGAATGTGATGTCGTACATTTATTTCTTTGTGTTTTATTGAATCACCATCATATTCCTGGGATGAATCCCACTTGATCATGGCACATCATCTTTTTATGGTGTTGTCAAGTGCAATTTTCAAGTATTTTGCTGAGGATTTTTTTGCATCTGTGTTTATCAGGGATATTTAAAATGCCCGTGGCTTTCTTTTTGTGTTGTTTCCTGGTCTGGTTTTTGTACCAGGTTCATGCTGTCCTCATAGAACAAGTTTCGAAGACTTCCTTTCTCTTCATTTTTTTGGGGAATATTTTGAGTAAAATTGGTATTAGCTCTTTTAAAAATGTTTGGTAGAATTCAGCAGCAAAACCATGATTCTTGTGTTTTTGTTTGACAAAAGACTTTTTATTACTGCTTTAATTACATTACTCATTATTGATCTGTTCCGGTTTTTTGTTTATCATTCTATCTTGGGAATTTGTTATGTGTCCAGAAATTTATCACTTCTCCTGGATTTTCCAACTTGTTTTTATATAGGTGTTTTTAGTAATCTCTTACAATCCTTCATATTTCTGTGTTATCACTTGTAATGTCTCATTTTTCATCTATGATTTTGTTTTCTTTTTCTTTTCCTTAGTCAAAGCTTGTCAGTTTTGATTTTTTTCTAAAAAATCCAGCTCTTTGTTTCATTGACTTTTTGTATTTTTTGTTTCTATTTTTAAAATTTCTTCTCTAATCTTTATGATATTTTTGTACTAATTTTAGCATTTTATTTTTCTCATTTTTCTCATTACTTCAGGTGTACTGTCAGGTTGGCTATTTGAGATCTTTCTACTTCTCTGATGTAGGTGTTTATAGCTATGCCCTTTTCCTCTTACAACTGCTTTTGCTGCATCCCACAGGATTTGTTATGTTGTATTTCTATTATTTTTTCAATAAATTTTTAATTTTCTTTTTTTTCATTTATGTATTGGCTGTTCATGAGCATGTATTTTAATTTCCATATATTTGTACAGTTTTTCCTCCTGTTATTGATTTCTAGTACTATTCCACTGTGGTCAGAAAAGATACTTGATATGATTTCAGGTTTTGTTTTTTTTTTTTTTTTTTTTTTTTGAGACAGAGCCTTGCTCTGTCGCCCAGGCTGGAGTGCAGTGGCGCGATCTTGGCTCACTGCAAGCTCCACCTCCCGGGTTCACGGCATTCTACTGCCTCAGCCTCCCCAGCAGCTAGGACTACAGGCACACGCCGCCACGCCCAGCTAATTTTTGTATTTTTAGTAGAGACGGGGTTTCACTGTGTTAGCCAGGATGATCTCTGTGAACTCTCTCTCCTGACCTTGTGATCCGCCCCCGCTGGCCTCTCAAAGTGCTGGTATTACAGGCATGAGCCACCGCGCCCGGCCATGATTTCAGTTTTTAAAAATGTGTTGTGACTTGTTTTTTGGCCTAACGCGTAGTCTGTTGTGGAGAATAATCCATATGCTATTCAGTGGAATGTGCATTGTGCAGTTGCGGAATGGAAAGCTGTGTAAATGTTAGGTCTATTCGGTATAGAGTACAGTTTAACTGATGATGTTTTGTTGTCTGGATGATCTGTCCGTTGATGATAGTGGGGTGTTGATTATAGCGAAGCATTGAGGCATTCTGTAACTGTATTGCAGTCTATCCTTTAAGGTCTGTTAATATTTGCTACTGTATTTAGTTGCTTGAGTGCTGGTTGCATATGCACTTGTAATTGTTATGCTGCTGTTTACTTCTTTCTCATTATATAATTATCTTCATATTTTTCTTTTTTTGACTGAAAGTCTATATAATCTAAGTAGAGCTACTCCTGCTTTTTTTGTTTCCACTGGTATGGGATATCATTTACCATGTCTTCACTTTCAGTCTTTGTATGTCTATAGGTGAACTGAGTTTCTTGTAGGCAGTATATAATTGGGTCTTGTCTTTTAATCCATTCAGCCACTCTGTCTTAATTGGAGAATTTTATTCATTTATATTCAAGGTTATTATTAACGGTTAAAAACATACTACTGCCATTTTTTACTTGTTTTCTGGTTGTTTTGCTACTCTCTCTTTTTTATTTTGTTCTTTCTCCCTTCCTTCCGCTTTCTCTTCTCTCTGATCTCTCTCTTTCTTTCTTTCTTTTCTTTCCTCCTTCCCTTCCTTCCTGTCTTTATTTGTAGTAAGGTAATTTTTTCTGGTAGTGTGTTTTAATTGCTTGCTTTTCATTTTTAGGGTGTCTATTATTGATTTTTGTTTTCCGGTTACCATGAGGCTAAACAACATAATTATAACAAGTTATTTTAAACTGAAGAAAACTTAACTTTGATTTGTCCCAGCGACTCCAGAGGCTCAGGTGGGACGATTGCTTGACCCTGGGAGGCCAAGGTTACAGTGAGTTGAGATCACACCACTGCGAATATAAATAAATAAATAAACAAACAATAGCTTATAATGAATTCTGATTGTAAATTTTGAGATGATGATTGATAAGGTATAAAGAAGAAAGTGAAAATCATTCATAATCTCATTACTCAACTACTCCTAATGTTTTGGTACATATGCTTCCTAATTCATAACTCTCTCTCTCTCTGTCTCTCTCTCTCTCTCACACGCACTCTCACACACACACACACACACACACACACACAGGTACACATAAAATAGATATATTTTACACACAGATACAATTTTATTGTAACATTTTAAGAAAAACAGCTTTGTAATTTTTTATTTAAAAATATTGGCCGGGCGCGGTGGCTCATGCCTGTAATCCTAGCACGATGGGAGGCCGAGGCGGGCTGATCACAAGGTCAGGAGATCGAGACCATCCTGGCTAACACAGTGAAACCCCGTCTCTGCTAAAAATACAAAAAAAAAAAAAAAATTAGCTGGGCGTGGTGGTGGGTGCCTGTAGTCCCAGCTACTTGGGAGGCTGAGGTAGGAGAATGGCGTGAACCCGGGAGGTGGAGCTTGCAGTGAGCCGAGATGGCGCCACTGCACTCCAGCCTGGGTGACAGAGTGAGACTCCGTCTCAAAAAAAAAAAAAAAAAACTCAAAACTGACATGGCAGTGGTGAGTGTGGGATCCTCGGCATCCCTGGGAGAATTGGGGCTCCCCCAAGAGCTCCTGGGAGCACTGCTGGGAGGGACCTTCAAGGTTAGGGTGGCCGGGTAGGGGCTGGGCCTGACCTGAGACCCTGCCCACCAGGCCTCTTCCAGGCCAGGTTTGCTGTGCTGGGTGGGAACGTGGGAGAAGTCACTCTCTGTCTGTGGCCCCCATCGGTGTCTCTGCCACCCGGCCCAGAGGGGGCAGGGACTCTGGGGAGGACAAGGCTGTGGAGGTGGGGATTATACCCAGGATCGGCCAACATTGTCTGCACAAGGGTGGAGGCTGAGAGAGAGGCCTCGGGAATCTGGCTGTGAGGACGGGCCTGGGGTGGGAAAGCCCCCTACATGGGGAACCCTCGGGTTCCGGGCTGCTGACTGTGCCCATCCTCTCCAGCCCACTCCCCCACTGCCCCGGGTGCCACCGACCAAACAGCAGTACCTATGCCAGCTGTTCCTGGATGCCATCCTGGCCAACATCCACTCACCCTTTTCAACCATTCCCTGTACCGCACAATCATTCCAACCATGACTGCCATCCACAGCCCACCCATCACGTACATCCATCTGGGCTGGGCTTCGCGGAGGGTGGCTGCCTGGCCCTGGGCCATGTGTGCCCAGTGTGGTCACCATGGTGCCTCCCCAAGGCCCCAGTGGTATGCACCCGGAAGCACAGGCTTGAGGACAATGAGCGGCAGAGCATCCCCAGCATGCTCCAGGGCGAGGTGGCCAGGCTGGACCCCAAGTGCATGATAAACCTGGACTCTTCTCAATGCAGCAACAATGGCACCGTCCACCTGATCTGCAAGCTAGGCGAGTGTCCAGGAGGGCCAGGCTGGCACAAGTTAGCAAGCCTTGTCCACAGCACCAGGTCTCTGCCGTCTGAGCCGGAGGGCACCGTGCCCAGACCCCACCCTGTGTTCACACCCCAGCAGGCTGTCTGCTTTGTCTTCACATACACGGAGCCCAGGACAGACTGGCCATGCCTCTGCCCCCACGCACCCTCACCTCCCCAACACAGATGCGGCTCTGCTTGCCTGGGGCCCTAGGGAGGTGGCAGGCAGGACTTCTGGGCACCCATTGATGCAGGGCACTCTGGGCTTCAGGTTTGAAAATCCGAGAGTCAGAGAGACATCCAGGCTTTGCCACAAGCCTCGCCAGAACCTCCCGGGGTGTGAAGAGTCCTGTTCAGGAGCAGGGCTGTGAGGCGGGGCAGGCCAGGGCTTGTCCAGGTCACAGGTACAGCCTTGTGTGTTGCAAACGACAAGGACCTCCCAAGTGTGCCACCATGTGCCCACCCACTACCCTACCCAGAGTCCACTGTGGATGGACTGGCAGTGGCTGTACAGTGGGCAGACCCAGAGGAGCTGTCTGGGGGCCCAGGGCAGGCAGGGGTCATTCTGGAAAACCAAGCTTCTAGTGCTGCAGGGACAGCCTGTGTGCCCCTCCCCGGCTCAGGCCCCTTCCTTCCCTCTTCTGGCTCCTCCTGTGTGGGGAGGCGCAGGTTTTCCAGTGGTAACCTGAGAGATAGGAGTCTCTGCTCTTCTGTGTCCCTTTGCCCCTTCATCTTGTGTCAGGTCAGCTGTCCAGGGTGGCTGTGTTCAGTGGCTGAGGGGTGAGAAAGCCTACGGCTCAAGGACCGACCCCACTTTTCCCAGAGGCCACTAGGGAGCTCAGTGGAGCTGACAGGTCCTACTAGTAGCTTGGGCACACAAGGTCCCATCTGGGTGACGTGGTTCCAAAGAGAGTCATGTTGACAGGAGTCAGTCTCCCTGAGCCCAGAGCTGACACATAGCAGAGCCAGGGCTGGGTCCCCAAGGTTGTCAGAGGCAAAGCCTTGAGCTCCAAATCCCGTTCAGATTCAGTTCTTCACTGATGATGAGGCTCCGGGAGGAGAGCCTGATGGCCAGGCAGGCAGCGTGCAGGGATCCTCCTGGTGCTTCAGCCAGTCCTGGGGCTGCCACTTCCCAGAGCACTGCCGGGTGTGCAGGGCGTGGGTGCAGTGCCAGCTGCCTCAGGCTCATGCCCACTGTTCGGTTGCAGGCACCAACCCCTTCCTCAGGTCGATGCACCACCGCGTGACCTCCAGGCGGCTGCAGCTCCCGGACAAGCACTAGGTTACCACCTTGCTCAGCACCTGTGCCCAGAGCATCCACAAGGCCTGCCTCTCGGCTGCCTAGCCAGGACTGCAGGGATGGCCCGCAGCCTCATCGGGGCCAAGGATGCATGCCTCCTGTCAGACACTTCTAGATGTTGCCGTCCATGGAGAGCCTGGAGTTAGGTTAGCTTTCCTCCTTTTCTCTCCTGCCTTGGGGATCTGCCAAATGAAATCCCACACTTGTACAGACTGATATGGGCGCAGTGGAGCGGGCTGCCTGCAGGGCGTTGGCTGTCTTCTTGGAGAAGGCACTCCATGTGACTTCCTCCATGAAGCCAGACACAGTCCCCAGCCACGATCCTCGGGCTGCTCTCACCACAGCCTGTCCAGGGTCCGGGTGCATCTCAGCAGCATGAGGGTGTGCTCAGGTTGTTGTTAGAGCGTCTTGTGTGTGCTCGACACACCCCTGCTGCTTTCTATAGGAGAACACAGAGGACATAGGAAACCCTTCAAACACACATGGGACTCTCTGCTCACAGTTTTGGGTTCAGGCTGCACTGCTTTGGGCAAGTGGGGCACCCCCTAGGGAAGCCCCTGAGTCCAGGGCACAGGATGCCTCTTTTAATACTTGTTTTTTTTCTCATACTCAGGATCTATACTGTAGACTTTATAACACTGTACCCTTAAGCTACACCAAATTTATTTAAAAATATTTTTTCTTTGATAATTAACTTTTCTGTAGCTTTTAAAATTTATAAACTTTTAAATTTTTTAACTTTTTGACTTGTAATAACAGCTTAGAATACATTGTACAGCTAGCTGTGTAAAAATATTTTTCTTCATAGCCTGTAAGTTTTTTTATTTGAAAAACGTTCTATTTTAATTTTCATTTTGAAAACTCTGTTAAAAGCTGTGACACAAACATATACATTAGCCTAGGCCTACATTGGGTCAAGATCATCAGTGTTACTGTCTTCCACCTCCACATCTGCTCCCATTGGAAGGTTTTTAGAGGAAATAACGTGTGGATCCAGCTGTCATCTCTTGTAGTAACAATGCCTTTTTCTGGAGTACCTCCTGAAGGACCTTCTGAGGCTGTGTTTCATAGTTAACTTTTTATCTTTAAGTAGGAGAATACTCTAAAATAACAATAAAAAGTATACCATAGTAGGCTGGGCCTGGTGGCTCACGCCTGTAGTCTCAGCACTTTGGGAGGCCCAGGCGAATGGATCACCTGAGGTCAGGAGTTGAGACCAGCCTGGCCAACATGGCAAAAGCCCTTCTCTACTAAAAATACAAAAAAATAAGTCAGGTGTGGTGGCTTGCAGCTGTAGTCCCAGCTACTCTGGAGGCTGAGGCAGGAGAATTGCTTGAACCCGGGAGGCGGAGGTTGCAGTGAGCTGAGATCACGCCACTGCACTCCAGCCTGGACAACAAAGTGAGACTCCATCTCAAAAAAAAAGTATATTATAGTAAATACATAAACCAGTAACAGTTATTTATTCTCATTATCAAGTATTGTATATTATACATAATTGAATGTGCTATACTCTTTTTATATGAATAGAAGTGAAAGTTTGTTTACACCAGCATTGCTGCAAACAAAAAGTAATGCATTGTGCTTGGACATCATGATGGCTATGCCACTAGGTGATAGGAATTTTTCAGCTGTGTTACATATTGTCTATCATTGTCTGAAATGTTGTTATGTGGCATAGGACTACTTACTTTTTTTGGAAATTATTCTTAAATAAGGAAAAATTCTGATATCTACTACTTGTTCTCTGATCTTATCTTCCTGTGCAATGGCTGCATTAGAGAAGAGTCGTTTGATAGTTACACTTAGTTACATCAAAGTAAATACATTTGTTTAATCAAAGTTTCAGCTTGATCTAAGGTGAAACACCTCAACTTAGAGTGAGGAAAAAATACAGTTGAAAGAGAGCAAACAGTAAAACCAGCATTTGTTAAATCATTTAGTAAAACATTTGCCTAGGGGTTAAGGGGCAGTTATAAATATAAAAGCGAGCTATTTGTAAGTTTTGCTATTTCTCTTCTGTTGTGACATTCTTGAGTATAAATGTGTGCATTTAAATAGCTATTCTTCCCTTCTGAGGACTACAGCCCTTCAGTGTTCTTGGGTATAATAACAAATGCATGTTTCACTTAAACACAGAAGATGGTTCATTTGTGTTGTAGATATGCATGTCCGCTTTTTAACATTGAAAGGCAGCCTGTTTACTTGGACATTTGTGTTATGGGTCCAGAGTTGGTACACAGTCTACTATTTCTATGTTATATATATGTTTATATAAAGGCATTCATGTCAAAATCAGATAGTTTTGTGTTGTTTTAAAGAAGAAAAGGAAAATATGTTATAATAATAGGTGATATTAGATCTAGAATATAATTGTTGGATTTTTGGTTGAAAAACATCTATGATTATTTTAATTCATCCTGTGTCTCTGTAATGAAAACATGTTTTCCATAAGTTTACCTTTCTCAGAATTCTTTCTGTTTTATGAATGTTCTTCAGCCAAAATGCGTGCATTCTGTAACTCGAAAGAGATGGAGTGCCATCGAAGGAAAAAGCAAATTTTACAATTAAACTAGTAAATACAGAGATTGCCTAGATAATATATTTCATTAATTCTAAGAAGCACTTATTTTTACTCTTCTCTGAAATTGGGAGTGTATCTTATTTTAGATGGTGTCTTACAATTGACAGTGGGTTTTCATTCCTTTTGGGACATCAAATAATGCTGCATCTTACAACGGACAATACTGTAGAGTCTGTGAAATACTTGTGTGTATGTGTGTGGGGAATGTTTGTTAATGAGTTACCCAGTGTGGAGATTTGTGAGAACTAGAGACCAAATGTTTTTTCCCTTATATTTTTACATTTTGGAAAATCATTTTTTACATAGGAGGTTTTTTACAACCTGATATTAAGCTTTTAGTATTGTAATAGATTTTCATTGTTTTATTAGATTGATTAAAAAGTAATATAAATGATGCAAAAAAATTTCCATTTTTTTAAGCTTAATAATACTGACCTTATGCTTACTATTGAGTGTTTCTACTTATACCACACATTTGGTAGTATAAAAATAGCTTTTTTCAAAGTTTTTTCATAATAAATTTCTTTTAAAAGGTTGGATAGCTATTATCCTGAGTCTTATGTCTGATACCATGTTTTTGTTTGGTTTTTAGACTCTTACATTTAAAGAAAAAGTAACAAGCCTTAAATTTAAAGAAAAACCTACAGACCTGGAGACCAGGAGCTGTAAGTATCTTCTCTTGTCCATGGTGAAACTAATTCATGCAGATCCAAAGCTCTTGCTTTGTGTAAGTGTTTTTTTAATGAAATGTCTCAAAATTACCACACTAAGTTCATTTGGTTTAACTGAAATGCCAAGACCTTGAGGGTAATTTTTAGCTCAAGAGCACTTACTGATCCTTTCTGATCATAACTGAAAACTAAGACGTCTCTAAGAAACCTAATGTATAATGAATACTGATATAATTAGATCAGATTCTTAATGCTCTTATCATTTCTTAATGTTTCTCTTTCTTCTTAATTTCCTATCATTCAACTAACATACTTAACATAACTAAGCTTCTCTAAGCTGGTATTCATTATGGGAGAATGCCATTCTTATGTCTGGTTATATCTGCATTAGGTTATTATTGATGTTAGTAACAATGAACTTTATGTTACTGCAGCTCACAAATGTATTTTTACATCTGCAAGAAATTAACTAGTCATCAAATGCTTAGTAGCACAGAAATTCTCAAATGGTTGCGGGAAATTTTGACCTGCAGGAATAAATTTCTTCTTTAAAATAAGGTAAGCAAAATGACATCTTTAAAAAATGGGAGAATATTTGGAATGGTGATGGGGGAGATTAAGAAAGTGTTTTATAGCCAAATTAGTTTCTATTTCAGCTCCTCCTTCCCCCCAAGGTTCTCAAAAGGATACATATGTGCAGAGGACAAGGGCTGGCAAATTAGCACTTTAAAAATTATTCTGAAACTTTGGCCTTAAAACCACACTGTTGATGAATTCTAGTTCTAGTTGAGTTAAATAGGTCTCTGTGGGACAGGCCTAGGAAAAGTGGTGACTGCCGTAACCAAAGTAGCTTGAGGAGCATATTCTATCTTTACTCTCAAGTTCACACATAGACATAATTCATACATAAAATTTATTTTAACATATAGCTTCTATAATTAATCTAAGAATTCTATTATGGCATAGATTTGGGAGTACTTGGTTTAATGAGTTTTTTGTCCAGTTCTAGAGTCATAGCTCTGAGAAATCGTAAAGGCCTAGATGTTGTGGCTAGACTAGTCCAGAGAATTATCTATCAAGAAGCAAAAGGGAAAAGGTTGAGGGTCCTCAATCTAGGTTTATTTCTATTCCTCCAGTAAGAGTTTCACATCTTGAAAATTTCACGACACTTCTTGGGGTGGAGTGAAATTTTTTGATTCTGAACTATTGAAACATGGTGAGGTTGTGGGGGATAGAGAAGAGTCTTACATTTCTTTTAACGTATAGTGTCTATAGTTAAACAATTTAGGAATTCTATTATGGCCTAGTTTTAGGAGTACTTGATTTAATGAGTTTTTATCTGGTACTAGAAGCATAGCTGTGAAAAACCTTAAATGTATGAAACTCATATCCTTTTCAGTATTATAGAGCTTGTTATTAATAAATTGTCTCTGTTTAGAAATAGACTAATGGTGAAGTGGATTTATTCACATCTGGCTTATTTGATGTGTTAATGTAGCAGAATTTGGCATTATTCCAAACATATGGAAAGAGATTAGACTTCAGACTTTCGTGCCCTTGCCTATGGCATAATCTCCAGAATATGAGTACGAGGAATCCAGTAATGAATTCGTAGTGCCCTGGTCAGCACAGTCACTCTTGTGACATACTTGGTGTATAATATACCAGGGTTAATTACTGGTCCAGAAGAACTTAATCTCAGAGTCAATTTCTAGTTATGCCAACATGGCACAGGATAAAATCTTGTGGAAAAAAAATCTTTGTCATTGAGATCAAATTATAGTTTTCATACAGTGGATTTACATTGTTGATGTTTTACTTATGTTTATGTTAGACTTAATTTATATTTGTAGAATCTACTGTTTCTGATTAGAGAATGAGAAATTGAAAGAAATTTTAAAGACATTAAGTGAACATTATTTGTTCTAATGGGTTTCTAGTGAATTTCCTTCAAGGTGGGGCATAGAGATTGAGAGGAGAGGTTTTCTAGGAGAGTCTCAAACAGGAAGACAACCGATATAAGTGTTTATTCCTCTTGGTTGTCAGTGCATCAGTAAAGCTTCTTTCTTTCTTTTTTCTAGCAGGCAGATAGAAGTTCATGTCACTTTCTCCTTTTTTATGGAGTAGGATGTGATACTCCTTCTAGTGGAAATACCAGTCAAATGTCCATGGGTCATGAAGTGTCACTACGTACTCCTGAACCTCTCTCCAGAAGGGAAAAGGGAACTCCTCTATGGTCAGCTTCTTTTGTAATTTTCCAGTATCATCTCGTGTGCACTATTTGTTTTCTGAATGAACTTTGGTAAATTCCATCCAGGTAATATAGAGTAATAGTGAAAAACTGCTTAGACTCTAGTTCTATCACTGCTCTTTATGGAACTTTGGGCAAGTTCTTAACACCCTTGTTCCTCAATTCCTCAGTTTTAAAATGGGGACAATAATAATTCCTGCTCCAGAGTTGTTGTAAGGGTTAAATAAAAAAATGTGTAATTAGCTGGGCGTGGTGGCGGGCGCCCATAGTCCCAGCTACTCAGGAGGCTGAGGCAGGAGAATGGAGTGAACCTGGGAGGCAGAGCTTGCAGTGAGCGGAGATAGCGCCACTGCACTCCAGCCTGGGTGAAAGAGCGAGACTCCGTCTCAAAAAAAAAAAAAAAAAAAAAAGAAAGGTATAAATAGCACTTGACACTTACAAGCTGTATCTGATAACCTCCACCTCATGAAAAACCATTCATACCATAGAAGTATAGAATTTGTACCAGCTAACAAAGGTACAGATGTAAAAGGATAAAAACAAAGTATTTTGCTTCATGTTAAAGATAAGTGTTTCTGTGATTTGCGTTAGTGTGTATTATTTCCTTTAAATCATATTTCAAGTGAAAATATCAGATCATTAGAGAAGAGTTTATTTTCCAAACCAAAATGTTTTTCATCCCTAATTTTTAATATAACCTTGTTAAAGAAAAAAACATCTAAGCATATGCTATTTATTATTGTCTGTTTTACTTGTAGAATTTGCATTTATTTTGTCAATTATTTTCTCCATTTCATGTTTGGGGAATAGGTAATTCAGAATCGAGTCTATCTTCTACAGCAATATTTAGTTCTTGTTTATGCCCTTGTTTCAATGAGTGCCTCAGTGTACTTATTTTATTACTTTGCTATAGCAAGTAGATAGAATTTCCTGTTACTTCCTCTGTTTTTGTCATTTGTAATTGACTGGGAAGTACATTATATCATCACTGCAGTAGATTTATGTTATGGTGTTTTACCTGTCCATGTTAGAATCAGTTTATATTTCTAGAATCTGGAATAGGATAATACCTATTTGATTTGAAATTGGACAGATAGTCGCTTTATGTTGGTCCAGAAAATCTCATTTCTCATTAGGACAAGATATTTTGGGGTTTGAAAAATTCCTATAATGATTAAAGGAGAAAGCTCTTGTGAGTTATTGTATGTTGAGATATATACGGACACACACACACACACGCACGCACGCACGCACGCACGCAGTTTATTGTGGTGTTGGGTTTTTTACATAAAATTACCCAAGTTGCAAATATATGTCTTCCACTCTTGACTCTCAGGATAGCGCAGCAGGATGCAGCGGAACCCCCCTGACTTGCTGACAAGCGCAGACCAAACTAGAAGTGGCCCTGTACGTGTGTCTGCGGAACCCTGACACTGAAGCTGTTCTGGTTGCCATGTCCTGTTTCCGCCACCTCTGTGAGGAAGCAGATACCCAGTGTGGGGTGGATGAAGTGTCGGTGCGTAACCTCTTGCTCAACTCTAACACATTCATGGAGTTTGCCTGTCAGCAATGTGATGTCAACAGGTAAATGGGAATAGTGGTTTTTTTACTCAGCCTCCCTAAAGCACATGGCATCTGATTGTGAGAATGTATTTAAGGTTACTATTCTGTAAGTTTACAGGGGAAATTCAAGTAGCTTACTTGAAATCCTTTTCTGAACAAAGTAGGATGAAAATAAAAAGCATTTGAAATAAATTGTTAGTCTCCCACTGAGTTTTTAATATGCTATACATTTTAAAACTAATTGGCAGTATATGTTACTATCAGTTATGACTATGTAATTTACATATGGAGTTATGGATAACTCCATGAGTAAATTATAGGTGGGAATGGCTATTTTGTGCTGTGGATATTGTAGAGTCTAAGATAAGTACCTTTCCTGTGAGGTTAGTGAATGGAAGTTTTTGGCTTTATCACTTGAGGCATTTGCTCTGCTCCTCCTACTCTGCCTTTTGGGTGGGGCTTATCAGGTTCTCCATTGGCAGGCAGGGCTCTAAGTGCAGTAACTTGATTTGCTGTTGTAGTTGCTTAGGCACAGCAGCACTTCAGAAAGAGTGATGGCACTGCTGAGGCGCACTGAGCATCCCACTGCAGGAAACACTGAGGTGTGCCCTTAGCAACAGAAACACCCCTCTCAGGCGCCCACCCTCAGTTTTGGAAGCCTCTTGTTACATATGTGTAATGAGGAATAGCTTTTGAAGTAAATCCAAGATATGTGCATATTACAAGTATAATATCTGAGTACTTAATATATATCAAGTTTCAAGGTTGGCTGTTGCTGATTGATGTTTAGCTCTAGACTTAAAGTTGCTTTCAAGTGATAACTGTCTTCATTTTAGGCTTGGGAAGATACACATGCAAAATGGGAACAAGCAACAAAACTAATCCTTAGCTACCCAGAAGCCCAAATGGAAGATGGCCAGGTAAGTCTGTAAAGTTGCCTTTTGTCTATTAACTGATCTGCTAAATATATGTACTTCTCTTTGGTAATCTTTCACGAGTCACTCAGTAAAGTAAGCATATAGTTGTCTGAAGACTGATATTTAGTTGTGGTTTATCTAGACCTGTACTTTGTAATATGATAGCCACTAGCTATGTATGACTACTTAACTTAAATTTTAACATAATTAAAATTAAATACAATTTAGTTCCTCAATCATATAGTAGCCACATTGCAAGTACCTGGTAGCCACATATGACAGGTACTTACTCTGTTGGACAGCAGAGAGAAAATGTTTCCATCATCACAGAAATACTGGGCAGCACTGCTAGAGACTGTTTGTTGCAAAGACCATTTCTTTATCTTTTCTTGCTCTTTCTCCCTTCATCAGGGTGTTTCACAGAATTTTCAGAAAAGGAGCAACAGAGGTAGAGAAAAATTAACATGGAAACAATTCATTTTGCTATTTTGTTAGGTATTCTAATTAAGGAATGTCTTGGGCAGAAGATTGAGCCCATAGATTAAATGAAATTTTAAAATGTGGACAGTTCATTCAACTATTACTATTGACTGTATTATCTGTTACTTTGGAAATTGATGAGTTGGTGTTTGTGTGTATATGATTTATAATGCTCATATTGCTCTCATTATTAGGAGATTTATAAAAACTGGCTCTTCCCCCATGTTATTTTTCTGTCATGCTTAATTATAATAAGAAAAAAGTTATAGTTTTGTGAAGCAAAATTGTATACCTAGTACCTTTATTTGAGGGGACATGTAGCTTTAGAATGAAAGCTTTTGGGGGATAACTGTTTACTATAATATATAATTACATACCATACAATTCACGCATTTAAAGTGTCCAATTCAGTGACTGTTGTTAGCATGTTCACAGAGTTGTGCAACCATCACCACCATCAGTTTCAGAACAATTTCATCAATTGAGAAAAAAACCCTGTATCCTTTAGCTATCTCTGCCTCTAACCACCCCCCGACACTTTCTTGTCTCTCTTCCCCCCGCTTCTCCAACCCTAGGCAACCAGGAATCTACTTTGTAGATTTGCCTATTCTGGATATTTTCTGTAAATGGAGTTTTAGAATATGTGGGCTTTTATGATTAGCTTCTTTCACTTGGCATAATGTTCCCAAGGTTCATCCATGTGAAATCAAAGCTTTTTAAAAGAAATTTGATACCTGGTCAATTATATTAGTGTATAACAAAAATAAATCAGTGGCTCTTTAAAAATGTATATGGTAATTTAGGGGGTTGATTTCAATGTATTTTTTACATTTTTTGTACTTTTGTCACGGAAGAAATGTTGGATAAAGAGTAATTTGTCAAGTCTCAACTAATTTAGGTTTAATTCATGTTTTGCACAAAAATTTTGTGTTTAGGCTGTTGAAAGCTTCACAAGACCATTGTTAAGAGGCGAATGTCCCATGTGAGTGGAGGAGGACCCATAGATTTGTCTGACACAGACTCCCTACAGGCCTGGATCAACATGACTGGCTTCCTTTGTGCCCTTGGGGGAGTGTGCCTCCAGCAGAGAAGTAATTCTGGCCTGGCAACCTATAGCCCACCCGTGGGTCCGGTCAGTGAACATAAGGGTTCCATGATTTCAGTGATGTCCTCAGAGGGAAACGCAGATACACCTGTCAGCAAATACATGGGTCAGCTGTTGGTCGTTAATGGTGTGTAACCTTGAGAAAGTGGGACTTCAAATAAGGACCAATGATAAGAACCTGGTGGGTCTAGAGTTGAGTCCTGCTCTTTATCTGATGCTATTTAACAAATTGAAGAATGCCATCAGCAAGTTTTTTGACTCCTAAGGACAGGTAAAGTGTGCTCTTTTTTATTTTTCACCTTTCCCTATGAATAGAGTGACTTGTTTGAAATAATGAAGCCTTTTTCTTTCAGATTATTTAAATTAGGTACTCACAGTTTTTAAAAATTGTCAAAAAATTATAGAAAGAAGAATCATCTCAATGAATGGTCAGCTTGCTTCTAGGAACTCTGATGTGTATGTGTGCCTGAGGGTATACGTGCCTTGTATATGGGTATGAGTGTCTGTGTATATCTGTGTGCCTGTTTGGCTGCATGCCTGTGGGTGCATGTCTCTATTTGTGTGTTTAGATCAGTCAGTTTCATCCCTCTAGGGATCTGTCTTCTGGGCATTGATGGCAAATCATTAATATATTTGTTCTCTCTATAGGTTTTATTGACTGATACCAATACTCAATTTGTAGAGCAAACCCTAGATATAATGAAGAACTTGCTAGATAATCATACTGAAGGCAGCTCTGAACATCTAGAGCAAGCTAGCATTGAAACAATGATGTTAAATCTGGTCAGGTAAGCCTTCTACTGAAATGTAGCAGAAACATACTTTAAGATTTAAGAGACAAGAAAAACCTCTTACACATTGATATTGATAGTAATTGATAAAATAATTTGCCATTCTTTACTGCACACAAACTAGGGTGTGACAATAAGGTAACCAGAAATTGTGTATGCTCTCATATAAATAAATATCTTACTGTTTTCAAACTTACGTTTAGTTCGTTTTATTTGATGGTTAAAGTATTTTGAATGCCTTATCTTATGTCTGTATCTGATAGTTTTTTTATTGTCTCTATGTCTGTATAGGTACGTTTGTGTGCTTGGGAATATGGTCCATGCAATTCAAATAAAAACGAAACTGTGTCAGTTGGTTGAAGTAACGATGGCAAGGAGAGATGACCTCTCATTTTGCCGAGAGATGAAATTTAGGTGAGTTCTCAAAAGAGCAATGTAGGGTCTTGTAAATCTTAATTTGTTGAATGAAGTACAGAAATAGAGTAGATATCTGGTTACTGGTAGAAAGGAAGACATAAAAAGAGAGCAGTTTACATGTTTGTTTTTCTCTGTGTCTCTCCTCAAATTTCCCTAAGCTTTGTGCCTGTGGCAAGCCTCCCTTTTTCTAAAACTCTGCTATACTTGAGCTAAAAATTTGATTCTGTTTCCAATCTGATAGCATAACTAAAGGCCATGATGGAGGATCAATATCCACGTTGCTTGTTCCTTCTGGCTTTTACATATGATAGCAGTATCTCTTTTATAAAGTCGTCATGTCACCTTGGTTATCTGCTAAATTATTTGCACTATAAGTAATCTTACATGACTGAAGGTGTGTGTGGGGGGGGTGTGACTTCAAAAAAATTGTTTGCTGTTTCTCTTTTCTCCACCATTCTATAGGAATAAGATGGTAGAATACCTGACAGACTGGGTTATGGGAACATCAAACCAAGCAGCAGATAATGATGTAAAATGTCTTACAAGGTAAAAAAAATGACTTTCAAATATTAGTGGGTTTTACTGTGAGAATTATAACTACTTCATTACAGCTTTATACTTGTATTTTATGTGTATTTAAACTTTTTAGATGTAAAACTTTTGTGTTCAAAATATGTAAAGACACTAATCTTTATTACTACTTTTTCTTGACCGATAGACTTTCAGGAAAAATAAATGTGCGAGAGCGGTATGTTTGGGAAGTTGTTGTCAGTTAATGAAGAATAGTCTACAGTTATTGGGAAATAAGATACATAAAGCCTCAGATTGCATTTATGTTATGATGAGATAGATAAAGGTATTATTTGAGAAACTCATTGTGTTGAGTCTAAGAAACAGTTGATTTCCTGATTCAAACACCAGAGATAGACAAACAAAGGAAGTAATTAAGTCTACTTTAATGATAAATACTTATTGACACATATCAGAAAGTGATTAAACACTATGGACTGTATAATAAGCATTTACATATGTTTCTTTGACCAAGCCTAGCTTTATAATACGGTCGTCTCTCAGTATCTGTCAGGGATTGGTTCCAGGAACCACCCCCCAAACTCCTGCCCACATCTCACTCCCATGAACACTAAAATCCACAGACTCAAGTCCCTGATACAAAATGTCATAGTATTTGCATATAAACTATGCACATCCTCCCATATATTTTAAATATTTTTAGATTACTTATAATATCTAATACAATATAAATGTTATATAAATAGTTGTTATACCATATTGTTTAAGGAATAAAAACAAAGAAAAATCTGTACATGTTGAGTATTTGAAATCAAGGAGATTAGGTTGGACTTTCAATAAATGGTGTTGATAAAACTGAGTAATGATCTGGAAAAATATCTTCATACCATTTATGAGGATAAACTCCCATAAATCAAAACAGCATGGCAAAGCAAGGCCTTTTTCATCTATTCAAAATCCATAAGCTAGAAAGGAAAAGATTGATAAAATGAATTCATTCAAAAATCATAAACTTCTGTCTGGGACAAAAATGTCATGAGTAAAAACAATCCTATGGTTAATATCCTCATCCAATAGTTCTCTTAGAATAGTCCTAAAAGTGCTTTTGTGGCTCAAAGAGCAATACCTTGAAATTTTTGGTGCATGTTGTCAGATTACCCTTTAGAATGCCTGTTGCTTTTAAAATATTTTTTTATTTTAGTATTTTATTGTTTATCCAATTATAGACTATTTTACATACTCAGTAGACAACATAAAGCCTCAGAGGTACTCTGTTCTTTTTCTTTTAGGCATCAGGTACATGAAAAAGAAGAGATCAAGGCTTTGAAAACATTAAGTATTTTCTACCAAGCTGGGGCTTCCAAAGCTGGGAATCCTATTTTTTATTATGCTGCATGGGGTAAGAAATACTATGTTTGGTGTCT
This sequence comes from Pan troglodytes, assembly GCF_028858775.2. Taxonomy (NCBI): domain Eukaryota; kingdom Metazoa; phylum Chordata; class Mammalia; order Primates; family Hominidae; genus Pan; species Pan troglodytes. The sequence goes on from NC_072414.2 coordinate 13,062,409, forward strand.
CCTCCCAACAGAATTTTTTAAATGATAGCAATTATAGAGATGGCAAGTTTGGTTTTTCATATTTGACTTAACAAGAATTGAAGACAAGTTTACCTGGGAGCATACAGTGGGTTAAATAGCCTGCCTTTCCTAAAATGATGGTCAGTATCTAGTAACTGCTTTTCAGACTACCCATTTCATATTGGTGTCCCTGTCCTACATCATTTTTTAAAATACTGCCTACAATGGATTAATTACCAAGAGTTAAAAAACCACAAAGCATCTTTTGTTTTCAAGTATATTCTGATTAAATAGTACAACATGATAAGCGGGAACTTTTTTTAAAAGAAGAAATAAAAGTGTAAGAGCCTGTTTCTGAGAACTTTTAAAAATATGCTGTGTAAGACAGCATCAGGGTGATTTAGAAAATAATTCAAAGGGGTGGTGGGAAATCATGAAGATGGTGCAAGGGGTGGCCTGGAAAATGGTGCTCGTTCATGCTGCCCTCAGTCGAGGCTGGTTCCTAGAAAGCCTTTCTGGAAATGTTGTGAGCTCTTCCTTAATAATAGATATGATGCTTGCATTGCCTTCCCTATCATTGTCTTTTTTTCTTGCCTCATTTTACCTTCCTTTTGAAAACTCTTCTGTGACATTATTTGGTCCCATTTACCATAACATACATTCATGGTAATTGAGCCTTAGAGACAACATGATACGTAAAGAGACCACTGATTTTGGAATCTCAAGGATCATGTTTAGACTTAGTTCTGCCAATCATTAGCTATAGACTTAATCTTTACCAGTTTCCTGGATTTAACAGTGTTTAACATCCATGACCGTTAAGTTAGTAGACGTACACTGTTAGTCAATTTGCTGGCCACAGGTGGCAGTGTGTAGGAAACAAATTGAGGTTGAGAAATAGTGGAGAGACGGTGAAGAATCAGTGGAAGATGGGAAACTTGTCTAATTAGGTCATTCATATAGCCTTAAGACCAAGAAGTCCAAAGGACTGGAGCATTAGGGAATCAAGAAAGTAAGAAAATTGTGTCTAACCTCCCACTGCCCCCGCCCTTTAACAATTCTAAGTAACCCCTTCTCACCTTCCCATGAAAGGACTCTCTCCAGCTCTCATCTCAGTTGCTATTTCTAAATTGCCTAAGATAATTTTAATTTTCTTTTTTTTTTTTGGATTTTCGCATTCTAATTTTTTTATTATTATACTTCAAGTTTTAGGGTACATGTGCACAATGTGCAGGTTTGTTACATATGTATACATGTGCCATGTTGGTGTGCTGCATCCATTAACTCGTCATTTAACATTAGGTGCATCTCCTAATGCTATCCCTCCCCCCTGCCTCCACCCCACAACAGGCCCCGGTGTGTGATGTTCCCCTTCCTGTGTCCATGTGTTCTCATTGTTCAATTCCCACCTATGAGTGAGAACATGCAGTGTTTGGTTATTTTGTCCTTGTGATAGTTTGCTGAGAATGATGGTTTCCAGATTCATCCATGTCCTTACAAAGGACATGAACTCATCATTTTTCATGGCTGCATAGTATTCCATGGTGTATACGTGCCACATTTTCTTATTCCAGTCTATCATTGTTGGACATTTGGGTTGGTTCCAAGTCTTTGCTATTGTGAATAGTGCCACAATAAATATACGTGTGCATGTGTCTTTATAGCAACATGTTTTATAATCCTTTGAGTATATACCCAGTAATGGGATGGCTGGGTCAAATGGTATTTCTAGTTGTAGATCCCTGAGGAATCGCCACACTGACTTCCACAATGGTTGAACTAGTTTACAGTCCCACTAACAGTGTAAAAGTGTTCCTATTTCTCCACATCCTCTCCAGCACCTGTTCTTCATGATTTTTTAATGCTCGCCATTCTAACTGGTGTGAGATGCTACCTCATTGTGGTTTTGATTTGCATTTCTCTGATGGCCAGTGATGATGAGCATTTTTTCATGTGTCTTCTGGCTGCATAAATGTCTTCTTTTGAGAAGTATCTGTTCATATCCTTCGCCCACTTGTCAATGGGGTGGTTTGTTTTTTTTCTTCTAAATTTGTTTGAGTTTATTATAGATTCTGGATATTAGCCCTTTGTCAAATGAGTAGATTGCAAAAATTTTCTCCCATTCAGTAGGTTTCCTGTTCACTCTGATGGTAGTTTCTTTTGCTGTGCAGAAGCTCTTTAGTTTAATTAGATCCCATTTGTCAATTTTGGCTTTTGTTGCCATTGCTTTTGGTGTTTTAGACATGAAGTCCTTGCCCATGCCTATGTCCTGAATGATATTGCCTAGGTTTTCTTCTAGGGTTTTTACAGTTATAAGTCTAACATTTAAGTCTTTAATCCATCTTGAATTAATTTTTGTATTAGGTGTAAGGAAGGGATCCAGTTTTGGCTTTCTACATGTGGCTAGCCAGTTTTCCCAGCACCATTTATTAAATAGGGAATCCTTTCCCCATTTCTTGATTTTGTCAGGTTTGTCAAAGATCAGATAGTTGTAGATATGTGGCATTATTTCTGAGGGCTCTGTTCTGTTCCATTGGTCTATATTTCTGTTTTGGTACCAGTACCATGCTGTTTTGGTTACTGTTGCCTTGTAGTATAGTTTGAAGTCAGGTAATGTGATGCCTCCAGCTTTGTTCTTTTGGCTCAGGATTGACTTGGCAATGTGGGCTCTTTTTTGGTTCCATATGAACTTTAAAGTAGTTTTTTCCAATTCTGTGAAGAAAGTCATTGGTAGCTTGATGGGGATGGCATTGAATCTGTAAATTACCTTGGGCAGTATGGCCATTTTCACGATATTGATTCTTCCTACCCAAGAGCATGGAATGTTCTTCCATTTGTTTGTATCCTCTTTTATTTCATTGAGAAGTGGTTTGTAGTTCTCCTTGAAGAGGTCCTTCACGTCCCTTGTAAGTTGGATTCCTAGGTATTTTATTCTCTTTGAAGCAATTGTGAATGGGAGTTCACTCATGATTTGGCTCTCTGTTTGTCTGTTATTGGTGTATAAGAATGCTTGTGATTTTTGTACATTGATTATGTATCCTGAGACTTTGCTGAAGTTGCTTATCAGCTTAAGGAGATTTTGGGCTGAGACGATGGGGTTTTCTAGACATACAATCATGTCATCTGTAAACAGGGACAATTTGACTTCCTCTTTTCCTAATTGAATACCCTTTATTTCCTTCTCCTGCCTAATTGCCCTGGCCAGAACTTCCAACACTATGTTGAATAGGAGTGGTGAGAGAGGGCATCCCTGTCTTGTGCCAGTTTTCAAAGGGAATGCTTCCAGTTTTTGCCCATTCAGTATGATATTGGCTGTGGGTTTGTCATAGACAGCTCTTATTATTTTGAGATACATCCCATCAATACCTCATTTATTGAGAGGTTTTAGCATGAAGGGTTATTGAATTTTGTCAAAGGTCTCTTCTGCATCTACTGAGATAATCATGTGATTTTTGTCTTTGGTTCTGTTTATATGCTGGATTACATTTATTGATTTGCGTATATTGAACCAGCCTTGCATCCCAGGGATGAAGCCCACTTGATCATGGTGGATAAGCTTCTTGATGTGCTGCTGGATTGGGTTTGCCAGTATTTTATTGAGGATTTTTGCATCAATGTTCATCAGGGATATTGGTCTAAAATTCTCTTTTTTGTTGTCTCTGCTCGGCTTTGGTATCAGGATGATGCTGGCCTCATAAAACGAGTTAGGGAGGATTCCCTCTTTTTCTATTGATTGGAATAGTTTCAGAAGCAATGGTACCAGTTCCTCCTTGTACCTCTGGTAGAATTTGGCTGTGAATCCATCTGGTCCTGGGCTTTTTTTGGTTGGTAAGCTATTGATTATTGCCACAATTTCAGAGCCTGTTATTGGTCTATTCAGAGATTCAACTTCTTCCTGTTTTAGTCTTGGGAGGTGGTATGTGTCGAGGAATTTATCCATTTCTTCTAGATTTTCTAGTTTATTTGTGTAGAGGTGTTTGTAGTATTCTCTGATGGTAGTTTGTATTTCTGTGGGATCAGTGGTGATATCCCCTGGCCGGGTACTCCTCTGAGACAAAACTTCCAGAGGAACGATCAGACAGCAGCTTTTGTGGTTCACGAAAATCCGCTGTTCTGCAGCCACCGCTGCTGTCACCCAGGCAAACAGGGTCTGGAGCGGACCTCTAGCAAACTCCAACAGACCTGCAGCTGAGGGTGTTGTCTGTTAGAAGGAAAACTAACAAACAGAAAGGACATCCACACCAAAAACCCATGTGTACATCACCATCATCAAAAACCAAGAGCAGATAAAACCACAAAGATGGGGGAAAAAAGAGCAGAAAAACTGGAAACTCTAAAAAGTGAGCGCCTCTCCTCCTCCAAAGGAATGCAGCTCCTCACCAGCAATGGAACAAAGCTGGATGGAGAATGACTTTGACGAGTTGAGAGAAGAAGGCTTCAGACAATCAAACTACTCCAAGCTACAGGAGGAAACTCAAACCAAAGGCAAAGAAGTTGAAAACTTTGAAAAAAATTTAGATGAATGTATAACTAGAATAACCAATACAGAGAAATGCTTAAAGGAGCTGATGGAGCTGAAAGCCAAGGCTCGAGAACTATGTGAAGAATGCAGAAGCCTCAGGAGCTGATGTGATTGACTGGAAGAAAGGGTATCAGTGATGGAAGATGAAATGAATGAAATGAAGTGAGAGGGGAAGTTTAGAGAAAAAAGAATAAAAAGAAATGAGCAAAACCTCCAAGAAATATGGGACTATGTGAAAAGACCAAATCTACGTCTGATTGGTGTGCCTGAAAGTGATGGGGAGAATGGAACCAAGTTGGAAAACACTCTGCAGGATATTATCCAGGAGAACTTCCCCAATCTAGCAAGGCAGGCCAACATTCAGATTCAGGAAATACACAGAATGCCACAAAGATACTACTCAAGAAGAGCAACTCCAAGACACATAATTGTCAGATTCACCAAAGTTGAAATGAAGGAAAAAATGTTAAGGGCAGCCAGAGAGAAAGGTCGGGTTGCCCACAAAGGGAAGCCCATCAGACTAACAGCGGATCTCTCGGCAGAAACTCTACAAGCCAGAAGAGAGTAGGGGCCGATATTCAACATTCTTAAAGAAAAGAATTTTCAACCCTGAATTTCATATCCAGCCAAACTAAGCTTCATAAGCAAAGGAGAAATAAAATACTTTACAGACAAGCAAATGCTGAGAGATTTTGTCACTACTAGGCCTGCCTTACAAGAGCTCCCGAAGGAAGCACTAAACATGGAAAGGAAAAACCGGTACCAACCACTGCAAAACCATGCCAAATTGTAAAGACCATCAAGGCTAGGAAGAAACTGCATCAACTAATGAGCAAAATAACCAGCTAACATCATAATGACAGGATCAAATTGACACATAACAATATTAACTTTAAATGTAAAAGGACTAAATGCTCCAATTAAAAGACACAGACTGGCAAATTGGATAAAGAGTCAAGACCCACCAGTGTGCTGTATTCAGGAAACCCATCTCATGTGCAGAGTCACACATAGGCTCAAAATAAAAGGACGGAGGAAGATCTACCAAGCAAATGAAAAACAAAAAAGGCAGGGGTTGCAATCCTAGTCTCTGATAAAACAGACTTTAAACCAACAAAGATCAAAAGAGACAAAAAAGGCCATTACATAATGGTAAAGGGATCAATTCAACAAGAAGAGCTAACTATCCTAAATATATATGCACCCAATACAGGAGCACCCAGATTCATAAAGCAAGTCCTGAATGACCTACAAAGAGACTTAACTCCCACACATTAATAACGGGAGACTTTAACACCCCACTGTCAACATTAGACAGATCAACAAGACAGAAAGTTAACAAGGATACCGAGGAATTGAACTCAGCTCTGCACCAAGTGGACCTAATAGACATCTACAGAACTCTCCACCCCAAATCAACAGAATATACATTTTTTTCAGCACCACACCACACCTATTCCAAAATTGACGACATAGTTGGAAGTAAAGCTCTCTGCAAATGTAAAAGAACAGACATTATAACAAACTGTCTCTCAGACCACAGTGCAATCAAACTAGACCTCAGGATTAAGAAACTCACTCAAAACTGCTCAACTACATGGAAACTGAACAACCTGCTCCTGAATGACTACTGGGTACATAACGAAATGAAGGCGGAAATAAAGATGTTCTTTGAAACCAACGAGAACAAAGACACAACATACCAGAATCTCTGGGACACATTCAAAGCAGTGTGTAGAGGGAAATTTATAGCACTAAATGCCCACAAGAGAAAGCAGGAAAGATCCAAAATTGACACCCTAACATCACAATGAAAAGAACTAGAAAAGCAAGAGCAAACACATTCAAAAGCTAGCAGAAGGCAAGAAATAAGTAAAATCAGAGCAGAACTGAAGGAAATAGAAACACAAAAAACCCTTCAAAAAATCAATGAATCCAGGAGCTGGTTTTTTGAAAGGATCAACAAAATTGATAGACCGTTAGCAAGACTAATAAAGAAGAAAAGAGAGAAGAATCAAATAGACACATTTTCTTAATCCAGTCTATCATTGTTGGACATTTGGGTTGGTTCCAAGTCTTTGCTATTGTGAATAGTGCTGCAATAAACACACATGTGCATGTGTCTTTATAGCAGCATGATTTATAATCCTTTGAGTATATACCCAGTAATGGGATGGCTGGGTCAAATGGTATTTCTAGTTCTACATCCCTGAGGAATCGCCACACTGACTTCCACAATGGTTGAACTAGTTTACAGTCCCACCAACAGTGTAAAAGTGTTCCTATTTCTCCACATCCTCTCCAGCACCTGTTGTTTCCTCACTTTTTAATGATTGCCATTCTAACTGGTGTGAGATGGTATTTCATTGTGGTTTTGATTTGCATTTCTCTGATGGCCAGTGATGATGAGCATTTTTTCATGTGTCTTTTGGCTGCATAAATGTCTTCTTTTGAGAAGTGTCTGTTCATATCCTTTGCCCACTTTTTGATGGGGTTGTTTGTTTTTTTCTTGCAAATTTGTTTGAGTTCATGTGGCACATATACACCATGGAATACTATGCAGCCATAAAAAATGAGTTCATGTCCTTTGTAGGGACGTGGATGAAGCTGGAAACCATCATTCTCAGCAAACTATCGCAAGGACAAAAAACCAAACACCACATGTTCTCACTCATAGGTGGGAATTGAACAATAAGAACACATGGACACAGGAAGGGGAACATCACACACTAGGGCCTGTTGTGGGGTGGGTGGAGGGGGGAGGAATAGCATTAGGAGATAGACCTAATGCTAAATGACAAGTTAATGGGTGCAGCACACCAACGTGGCACATGTATACATATGTAACACACCTGCATTTTGTGCACACATACCCTAAAACAAAGTATAATAAAAAAAGGTAGGTATCAAAAACATAACAATTCAAACTCTCTTTTAATTAAACTTGGTTCTTGTATTAGTAGTAAGCAGGGAACGTTAATTATTATTATTTTCAATGTTGCGAAGAGAACAAACCCTGTGGTGGTGAATTTGCATATGTAAACCTGTTAAACTAATACACAGTCTTTCTTTTCTCATAATATTGTCGCACTTGCACCTTATGTCCTAAGTTTTCTAGTAATCTTGAATGTACATAATGTTTGGTTGTACAAATAAATTTTCCTTTGTGAGGGAATTAGTTGTAATTGAGGGTAGAGTCAAAGTTTGTTCAGCTTAACGAGCATTTAAAGGGAGCTAATAAACACCATGACTTGTATTTGAAAGTAGAAAATACCGACTTTCAATTGTCATTTCCCCCAAGGAAACCATTAACCAGCACAATTATTTTTAAATATCAACCTGAAATAACACTGTATTTTTATTGCTATTCTTTCTCTCTCCTTCTCTCTCTTTGGGATACAGTTTGGCTTTGAAAAAATATGGTATATATGCAGTGTTTGGTCAAATAATTTAGCACTATGGAAAAGGTTGTGAACCAGTCATAGTATTTGAGGTTGTAAGAAGAAACCTTTGCAAAGGTAGTGGCTGCACAAATGTATTAACTTAGTAATACAAAGTAGGGAGTTCTGAAACTGTGGTGGAAATATTGCCTGCCTTGACTACCTGTTCTTCTTGAGTCCGTTTGCTGATCAGAACTCAGGTAACTTAAAAGTCATATACCCTGGAAAGGAGTAAAGAAACAGGAAAGATCCTCAATGGCTATACAAGTGAGAGATATGGCAGAGTTCTAATAAGATTGAGTAAAAGCTTGATACTGTCTTACATGAAAGGAGCAAATAATTGTTCTACCTGGAATGTCCGGGCCCCAATTCACAAATGCATTCTTACCTTTTGAACTGAATAATGATCTCTTTCCCAATAAACTGTTCTAAGACAAAAAATCTAAAAGGAAAATGGTTGCACACACATCATATTCTTATATTCTGTATTTTCTGGGACAGTCTGTTTCAGATTAGATGATGAGTCCTAATTTAGGTTTGCAAAATATTATCAAGGCAAATCTTTATGAAGATTTTATTGAGATATTATTTTATGACAAAAAAATGGGATAACTGTAATGTTCAACAAAAAGATTGGTGGTAGAAAGAAGGAAGATGTTGGAGTGTTCAGTAACCTTACCCCAGAATGCTGCAGTACAAATTCTGTGAGAAGTCATTCTTGTGTAGTACAGGCATTCATTTTTCTCCTAATATCCCTTCTGAAAATTCCCTTTTACTAGTCAGCTCTTAGCTTCTTGGAAGGAAGGCCCTTCGTCTAGGACAATGTTCATCTCACCACATAAAAATTCACAATTCATGGCATGTTAGTTCAATAAAATATTATGCTTTCTATGAATGATAATTATAAAAACTTGCTATAAATGGGAGTGAGTTTAACATTAAATCACATGAAACAGACATATTAACAAAAATAGATACATTAGAGCAATTGAATTATAAATGCTTTTTTCCTTCAAAAATTTTCCTTCATGTTATTTTCACATTCTTTTAGCAGCAAATGACAATGAACTGCCATTGATTTTATTTTATTTTTTGAACTTAAGTAGTGTATCCACAAGTACACCATTGCCCTGTCCAATCTTTAGGGGAGATATTCTATTATCTAAAACTCGGTAAATTGACCTATCATGTTTTTGGTGGTATCTTATTTAGGTAAAAATATTAGGTATTTAGAACAATGCATTTCTGAATATTTTGACTGATATTATTATAGATGGATTTAGAATCTGCCCTTTAGGGGTGCAGAAGGAGGTAATGTTTGGATATCATTAGGCTAGAATATTTTATTGTCCTACAAAAATGTTGATAAATTGCTTATAAGGGCTTATGTATTAGTAATGACCATGTCACCAAAATAATAAACCCAAATATGATAAGAATCACAATCAGAAAATATATTTTTTCTTCTTTTATTTACAACCAACCAAACAAAATAACATAGCTATAATTTTGTCAATCTCAGAACAATAAATTTAAGTAAAATAGAACATAAAGAATTTTTATCACAGATGAATCAGATGGAAACTATCCAGAAAACACCCAAATATGTGTATTCCTCAGTTAATACTCAGTCTAGGTGCCAAAGGGAAACCACACGCTTCCATTTATCTATATAATTTGGCAACTTTAATTTGTAAGGGGTCCAACAGGTATTTAATTTCATAGGCTGATATAGTCAATATCACTAGGTCCATATTTTTTAGATTTAAATAACTATATAATTCTGATTTCTCTTTGTTAGACTGTACTGATCTGATCATGGAGGAATAATCTAATATGCCTTAGATTATGTTGGAACTCCCCAGAACTTTCCTCAGGGCTGCCTTTATCTCCTTATTCTGGAGGCTATAGATAAGGGGATTGAAGAGTGGGGTCACCATAGCATAGAACAAAGTTTCAATTTTCTGCATCCCCATAGAATGTCCGAGTCCTGGGCTCACATACATGACCATAAGAGAGCCATAGCACAGTGATACCACAGCCAAATGAGACCCACAGGTAGAGAAGGCCTTATGTCTCCCAGTGCTTGAAGGCATACCCAACACAGCTTTCAGGACAAGAGTATAGGATACAGTAATAAAGAGGAAGTTACCAAAAATAACTAATGAGCTTAGAGTGTAGCAAAACAGTTGGATTCTTGGGGCAGAAACACAATCCAATGCAAATAGTGGCCCTGGGTCACACACAACATGGTCAATAATGTTTGGGCCACAGAAGGGCATCTGAGAGATGAGAACAATGGGGATCAGGAACCACAGAAATCCACAAACCCAGCACAGTATGACCAGTTTGGCACAGAGATGCCCAGTCATGATATTAGGATAGCGCAAGGGACGGCAGATAGCAAGGTACTGATCAAAGGCCATCACAGTCAAAAGCAAGCATTCTGATGTACCCAAAGAGAAGAAGAAATAAAACTGGAGAAAACATCCAGCAAAGGAGATGGTTTTTTTCTCTGAAAGGAAGTTGACCAACATCTTGGGAACTGTAGAAGAGACATACCATATCTCTAAAAAGGAGAAATTTCCCAGGAACATGTACATGGGAGTGTGAAGTCGCCGGTCACACCACAGGGCAAAAGCAATGGCTCCATTCCCTGTTATAGTCAGTGCATATGTTGTAGTGAAGAGTGAGAAGAGGAAGATCTGAATTGTCCACTCACAAGAGAAACCTTGGAGTATAAATTCATTTACAAAAGCAAAGCTGGAATTTGGCTCAGAGACATTCATTAGGCCAGTGACCTGCAAGGTCAAGGGACACATTATCAGTCAGGACTCTTTTATAAAATGTGTTCCTTTTTTAAGAATGAAGAGAAGATAATGAACATGAAGTCATTTTTCAAAAGAATAATTAGGAAGAGAATGTAGTTTACTTTTTCTCGTCTATACAGTATATGAGTTTTGGGCTTCGTAGGTAGCTGATTGAACAAAAACAAACTTCTGCCATCTTCTAAATCTCTCCTTAATATGCAATCGTGATAGAACTAGGTAAAGTTAAATTCCTTTTGTAAGGTCATTATTTTGAGACAGAAATGATTTAATATAGTTTCTGGATAGCATACAACTCAAAGTTAGTACTTTGAGAAGGCACAAATGTGTTAGTTTCTTACTGCAAACCCAACTTATGGTGCAATAGACTCAGTAAAGAAAGTTTTGACCATTTACATTTCAGCTAAACATATTACTTAACATTATTTACATATGCAAAAGAAATGCACATATTTTAAAATAAATTGGTAGCAATCACATTAAAGCCATTATCTCTGAATTTCTATTGCTGCTGTTGTTAGCTTAAGTGATTATCTAATGTTACTCACCAATATTGATTTTTAATATTAATATTGTAAAGCTGCAATGTTTTCTGTAGAAAGCAAAGGCTTTAAGCTTCTGATTAATCTTTTACCTTAATTTCATAAACTGATATAGTGATTATTGATAAAATCAATATAATATTGATTTAGTCATTATGTACAAAAGTTTGCAAAGATCTAGACATTAAACTTTACTTTTGAAGGTATTTCATAAAATTTTGAGATTGATTTTCCTTATATGCTTTTTTTAAAATTGAAAATTTTTACCAGATGACAGAAATCAAACACTTATTTTGTTATAGGTAAACTTCCTTCTTCCTACATTCTTATAAAAATATATTAGGGATTTGAGTTACCTGGAAAAAACTTTTCTTTTCCTCAGAAATATGGAGGGATGTGAGTCCTAGATGTCAAGAGGACATTTTGAGCAGAAACACAAATTTTCAAAAGTTTTTCTTCCAACTTGCTCTCTACACCAGTGCTCTGGGAAGTCTTTTGGTATGACTAATTAGAAGTTATGTTTTTGCTTCTTTTAGTAATATATGTCTCTTTAATAGGCTTCCAACCAGAATCATTAATAAACCAACATTAAGAAATTATGGAATGAAAAGGGATTGACACAGGAGTGTCATGATTCTCAGCAGTGCTCAAAAGGTGAAGCCATCATCGTTTTGACAGGAACCAAATCTCTAAATGATTTATTTTATAAATCATATTATGTCTCCAGCTAGACAGAGTTTTATTGTGGCCCCAAAATTAAAAATGCACTTTATGAAACTCACATTCTCCTGGGATGTAGCCTCTATAGCATTAGGAAAGTTATCTTCCAAGATGAATCTTTAAAAAGTTAATGATTACATATTCTCTGAAGAATCAGTAAAGAGTAATGACAACTATTCTAAGGCATCATTATTTACAAAGAGCTTGCCCACCAGACGGATTCCAGAAAATCTTCTGGAAGACACAGTCTGAGGAGAAATAAGATACAAAATGTTACCAAAAGTTTTGACATAATGTTTAGGAACATTTCAAGTGTTACTGTGCATATGTTGGAGGATATACAGCCCAGTGAGGAAAATACTGAGGTTCCAACATTGTCACACATTGAACAAAAACTTACAGAATTTAGAAATAACTTTTAGAAGGATGGCACTTTTTTGCCAGAATCCTTTAGATATGAGAAGAAAGTATAAGAAGTAGCAACATTTAAGTTAATTAACAGAAATATTTCAGAGGAACATGTGACTTCCCAATTAATAGAGAGAAGTATTTACTTGTATTTATTTGTGTCCCTTCTATTTTTACTTTATGGCATTTAGGGGCCAACATAGTGTAACTAAACACTCATGTGTGAGTGAATGCTCATACCAAGTGCTGTGAAGTAGTTGAGGACATCAGGGATGTATGCCCTAGGACCACAGACATCTGTCTAAAAGCAAACTTCCACTTTAAGAGACTACAGAGGAAAACGTTTATTCAGACCTTTATTATCACTTAGTCATAATACTTAGAAACTTCTAAGACATAGCTTTGATATTCTTGTCTGCTCAAAAGCCGTCAATGATTTCAAGTTCCCAAGTTCTCCACAAATTGACTTCAAATGACTTTCCTGGTGTTATCTTTCCCTACTCTCTTTTACAGATAAATTAGACAGTAGACAGCATTTCATTCTCTGAATAGCTTCAGTTTCCTATGTTCTCTTCTTTGTGATCATTTTCTGTATTTGGAATTCTATTTATCTCCATCTACATCTGTACAAACCCTCCTTCAAGGTCCAGTTCAAAAGACATTTTTTTCCCCAAAATGTTTTCCTCTCTTCCCCTAACCAAAGCACCTTTTCCATCATTGCATTTTTTTTTTTTTTTGAGACAGAGTCTCGCTCTGTCCCCAGGCTGAATGCAGTGTCATGATCTCAGCTCACTGCAACCTCTGCCTCCCAGGTTCAAACAATTCTTCTGCTTCAGCCTCCTGAGTAGCTGGGAATACAGGCGTGCGCCACCACACCCAGCCAATTTTTGTATTTTTAGTACAAACGGGGTTTCACCGTGTTGACCAGGATGGTCTCTATCTCTTGACCTTGTCATCCGCCTGCCTTGGCCTCCCGAAGTGCTGGGATTACAGGCGTGAGCCACTGCACCCAGCCCCATCCTTGCATTTTTATTTTACCATCTTTGTGTCTTTGTCATGATACTAATCACAAGCTGCCTTATATCAGTATTCATCCATGATATTGGCTTGAAGTTTTTTTTGTTGTTGTTGTGTCTCTACCAGATTTTGGTTTCAGGATGATGCTGACCTCATAGAATGAGTTGGACAGGGGTTCCTCCTCCTTAGTTTTTTTGGAATCATTTCAGCAAAAATGGTACTGGCTCTTCTTTGCATATCTGGTAGAATTTGGCTGTGAATGCATCTAGTCTTGAGCTTTTTAAAATATATATATTTTTTGGTTGATAGGCTATTTATTACAGATGCAATTTTGGAGCACATTATTGGTGTGTCCAGGAAGTTACCCATCTCTTACAGGTCTTCAAGTTTGTGTGCATAGAGGTGTTTGTAGTAGTTTCTGATGGTTATTTTTTATTTCTGTGGGGTCAGTAGTAACATGGTCTTTTTCATTTCTAACTGTGATGTTTCTTTCAAAAGATTAGAATAACTAGTAAAAATTATACCTATTCTGAATATGGCTTCTAGGTGTTATTAAATGTTTAATAGACCCTAATGGGCAAAACCTTTCCCGCAGGTGCCCACCATATACGTGTATCTTAAAACTTATGAATTATATATATGCATTGCTGCTCTCATATTTTATGTATAATCATAAAACTCCTGTCAAAATGGATTTTTTTTTTAGATGGAGTCTTGCAGTGTTGCCCAGGCTGGAGTACAGCGGTGTGATCTCGGCTCACTGCAACCTGCACCTCCCAGATTCAGGATTCTCCTGCCTTAGCCTCCCAAGTAGCTGGGATTATAGGCACACACCACCATGCCTGGCCAATTTTTGTATTTTTAGTAGAGATGGGGTTTAACCATGTTGGCCAGGCTGGTCTTGAACTCCTGACCTCAGGTGATCCACCCGCCTTGGCATCCCAAAGTGCTGGGATTACAGGCGTGAGCCACTGCGCCCAGCCAAAATGGAAATTTCTAAATGCCGAGTAAAAGATTAAACAAACAACATTCGTTTTAATGTCTTGCTAATTATGATGGTTTCCATTACATCTCAAGGCAAAATATGCATTTGGGGTGAGGATTATTGTCAACAGGGATGGATTTTCTAATCTGTACTTCGAATAGACTTCTGGATAACTAGGGTTTGTGTGACTGTCCTCTGTGGGACTGACTGGCTAGCTGCCTTTGCTTTTACCTTGGGATATATCTGATAAAGAGCTCAGGCCAGGAATAAGACAGCTGCTCTGATACGTTCTCACTCTTTACTCTGCTTGGCTTATTAGTGCTTCCTTCATTCCACGGTTCCTTTGTATGAATCTTTTTAAGGCATACATCGAATTTAGTTAGAACCAGACAAGATAGGTACCAGAAGCTACAGATCCACTCTACTAAGCCAATACTTCACCAACATATGTTGCCATATTTTAAGATCTAACACACAGGTGTGGTGGCCCAGACCTGTAATCCCAGCAACTTAAGAGGCCAAGGTGGGCGGATTGCTTGAGTCCAAGAGTTCAAGACCAGCCTGGGCCACATAGTGAGGCCCCATGTTTACAACAAATATAAAAATTAGCCAGGTGTGGTGGTGCATGCCTTTTGTCCCAGCTACTTGGGAGGCTGAGGCAGGAGGATTGTTTGAGCCCAGGATGCAGAGGTCGCAGTGAGCTGAGATCCCACCACTGCACTCCAGCCTGGATTGACAGACCCAGACCCTGTCTCAAAAAAAAAAAAAAAAAAAAAAGAGCTAACAAACTGGCAGATGGGACTTCACTGTGAAATTCCCATTCATCCTGCAAGTTTCCCTTGGGTGACAGCTGAGGAGCCACCACTGCAGTGCCACCAAGCCTGAGGGGTGTCCCCGCCTGTGACCTCAGGTCCCCCTTCTGCCTCTTTAGTCCTCCATTCCTCGTTCCACCAATGACCAATATTAAATTCTCTCTGCTAAACTAACCAGTGCATTTTCTGTTTTTCTGACCAGACCGTCATGGGTACAGAGAGCCAGTGTCAGCTCAGAGTCAATATTCATAAAACCTGATTTCTTGCTTAATCTTAAGCAATAATCTCATCTCTTCTTCCTGGTCCTCAGTGGATCACCTCACACCCCAGGGACATGATCACTGCTCTATAACATAGAACTCATGGGACATTTAATGTTAACTTAATTACCCCCATCATTGGCTTGCTGTGTACCCACTGTGGCAGACTGAATCATGGCACCCAAAAAGATGCCCACGTCCTAATCCCCAGAACGTGTGGATGTGACCTCACATGGTAAAAGGGACTTTGCAGATATGATTAAGTTATGTATCTTGGCAGGGTATGGTGGCTTATGCCTTTAATGCCAACACTTTGGGAGGCTAAGGTGGGAGGATTACTTAAGGCCAGGAATTCAAGACCAATCTGGGCAACATAGTGAGACCTTGTCTCTACAAAAAAAAAAAAAAAAAAAAAAAAAAAAAATTAGGGCAGGGCACAGTGGCTCATGCCTGTAATCCCAGCACTTTGGGAGGGTGAGGTGGGCAGATCACCTGAGATCAGAAGTTCAAGACCAGACTGGCCAACATGGGAGAAACCTCATCTCTACTAAAAATATAAAAATTAGCCAGGTATGGTGGCCCACGCCTGCAATACCATCTACTGGGAAGGCTGAGGCAGGAGAATTGCTTCAACACAGGAGACAGAGGTTGCAGTGAGCAGAGATCATGCCACTGCATTCCAATCTGGGTGATAAAGCAAGACTCTGTGTCAAAAAAAAAAAAAAAAAAAAAAAAAAAAGCCAGGCGCGGTGGCTTACGCCTGTAATCCCAGCACTTTGGGAGGCTGAGGCAGGTGGATCACAAGGTCAGGAGATCGAGACCATCCTGGCTAACATGGTGAAACCCCGTCTCTTCTAAAAATACAAAAAAATTAGCCAGGTGTGGTGGCGGGCACCTGTAGTCCCACCTACTCGGAAGGCTGAGGCAGAAGAATGGAGTGAACCCAGGAGGTGGAGCTTGCAGTGAGCACAGACTGTGCCACTGCACTCCAGCCTGGGCAACAGAGTGAGACTCTGTCTCAAAAAAAAAAAAAAAATTAGCTGGGCATGGTGGCTGATATGGTTTGGCTTTGTATCCCCACCCAAATCTCCTCTTGAATTGTAATCCCATAATCCCCACCCGCCATGGGAGGGACCCAGTGGGAGGGAATTGAATCATGGGGGCAGTTTCCCCCATGCTGTTCTTGTGATAGTGAGTGAATTATCTCAAAATCTGACGGCTTGATAAGCGTCTGGCATTTCCCCTGCTGGCACTCTTTCTCTCTTCTGCCACCCTGTAAAGAGGTGCTTTCTGCCATGATTTTAAGTTTCCTGAGGCCTCCCCAGCTCTGTGGAACTGTGAGTCAATTAAACCTCTTTTCTTTATAAATTACCCACTCCCAGGCCGGGTATGGTGGCTTATGCCTGTAATCCCAGCACTTTGGGAGGCCAAGGCGGGTGGATCACGAGGTCAGGAGATCAAGATCATCCTGGCTAACATGGTGAAACCCTGTCTCTACTAAAAATACAAAAAAATTAGCCGGGCGTGGTGGTGGGCACCTCTAGTCCCAGCTACTCAAGAGGCTGAGGCAGGAGAATGGTGTGAACCCAGGAGGCAGAGGTTGCAGTGAGCCGAGATCGTGCCATTGTACTTCAGCCTGGCAACAGAGCAAGACTCCATCTCAAAAATAAATAAAAATAAATGGCCAGGTGTGGTGGCTCACACCTGTAATCCCAGCACTTTGGGAGGCTGAGGCGGGTGGATCACGAGGTCAGGAGATCAAGACCATCCTGGCTAACATGGTGAAACCCTATCTCTACTAAAAATATAAAAAATTAGCCGGGTGTGGTGGTGGGCGCCTCTAGTCCCAGCTACTCTGGAGGCTGAGGCAGGAGAATGGCGTGACCCTGGGAGGTGGAGCTTGTAGTGAGCCGAGATTGTGCCACTGCACTCCAGCCTGGGTGACAGAGTGAGACTCCATCTCAAAAAATAAATAAAATAAAATAAAATAAATAAATAAATAACCCACTCTCAGGTATTTCTTCACAATGGCCTGAGAACAGACTAATACAGTAAATGGTATTGGGAGTAGGGTGCTGCTATAAGGATAGTTGAAAGTGCAGAAGCGACTTTGGAACTGAATAACTGGCAGAGGTTGGAACAGAGGGCTCAGAAGAAGACAGGAAAATGTGGGAAAGCTTGGAACTTCCTAGAGACTTGGACAGCTCAGAAAACAGGAGGATGTGGGAAAGTTTGGAACTTCCTAAAGACTTGGTGAATGGCTTTGACCAAAATGCTGACAGTGATATGAAGTCCAGGCTGAAGTGGTCTCAGATTGAGATGAGGAACTTGTTGGGAACTGGAGCAAAGGTGACTCTTGCTATGCTTTAGCAAAGAGACTGGCAGCATCTTGCCTCTGTCCTAGAGATCTGTGGAACTTTGAACTTGAGAGAGTTGATTTAGGGTATCTAGTGGAAAAAACTTATAAGCAGCAGAGCATTCAAGAGGTGACTTGGATACTCTTAAAAGCATTCAGTTTTATGTATTCACAAAGGTATGGTTTGGAATTGGAACGTGTGTTTAAAAGGGAAGTAGAGCACAAAAATTTGGAAAATTTGCAGCCTGACAGTGTGATAGAAAAGAAAAACCTATTTTCTGGGTTTTTTTTGTTTGTTTGTTTGTTTGAGACAGAGTCTTGCTCTGTTGCCCAGGTTGGAATGCAGTGGCATGATCTCGGTTCACTGCAACCTCCATCTCCCAGGTTCAAGCGATTCTCCTGCCTCAGCCCCCTGAGTAGCCAGGATTACAGGTACCTGCCACCACGCCTGGCCAATTTTTGTATTTTTAGTAGAGACAGGGTTTCACCAGATTGGTCAGGCTGGTCTCGAACTCCTGACCTCAGGTGATCCACTCGCCTCGGCCTCCCAAAGTGCTGGGAATACAGGCATGAGCCACTGTGCCTGGCCAGAAAAGCCTATTTTCTGAGAAGAAATTCAAGCCAGCTGCAGAAATTTGCATAAGTAACAAGAAGCCAAATGTTAATTGACAAGACAATGGGGAAAGTGTCTCCAGGGCATGTCAGAGACCTTCACAGCAGCCCCTCCCATCACAAGCCCGCAGGCCTAGGAGGAAAAAGTGATTTCGAGGGGCAGGCCCTGGGTCTTGCTGCTCTGTGCAGTCTTGGGGCTTGGTGCCCTGCATCTCAGCTGTGGCTAAAAGGGGCCAACATACAGCTCAGGCCATTGCTTCAGGAGGTGCAAGCCCCAAACCTTGGCGGCTTACATGTGGTGTTGGGCCTGCAGGTGCACAGAAGTCAAGAATTAAGGTCTGGGCCGGGCACGGTGGCTCACGCCTGTAATCCCAGCACTTTGGGAGACCGAGGTGGGTGGATTACCTGAGGTCAGGAGTTCAAGACCAGCCTGGCCAACATGGTGAAACCCCATCTCTACTAAAAATACAAAAATTAGCCAGGTGTGGTGGCACACCCCTATAATCCCAGCTACTCGGGAGGCTGAGGCAGGACAATTGCTTGAGCCTGGGAGGCAGAGGTTGCAGTGAGCTGAGAACATGCCACTGCACTTCAGCCTGGCCAACAGAGCAAGACTCTGTCTCCAAAAAAAAAAAGAAAGAATTGAGGTTTGGGAACCTCCAGCTAGATTTCAGAGGATGTATGAAAACACCTGGATGTTCAGGCAGAAATTTGCTGCAGGGGTGGAGCTCTCTGCTATGGAGAACCTCTGCTAGGGCAGTGCAGAAGGGAAATGTGGGATTGGAGCCCCCACACACAGTCCCCATTGGGGCAGTGCCTAGTGGAGCTGTGAGAAGACAGCCACCATCCTCCAGGCCCCAGAATGGTAGATCTACCAACAGCTTGCATTGTGCACCTGGAAAAGCCACAGACACTCAATGCCAGCCCACAAAAGCAGCTGGGAGGGGTGTGGGAGCCCACCTCTTGCATCAGCATGACCTGGATGTGAGACGTGGAGTAAAAGGATATCATTTTGGAACTTTAAGGTTTAATGACTGCCCTATTGCATTTTGGACTTGCATGGGGCCTGTAGCCCGTTTGTTTTGGCCAATTTCTCTCATTTGGAATGGGTGCATTTACCCAATCAATGCCTGTACCCCCGTTGTATGTAGGAAGTAACTAACTTGCTTTTGATTTCACAGGCTCATAAGTGAAAGGGACTTGCCTTGTCTCAGATGAGACTTTGGACTTGGACTTTTGGGTTCATGCTGGAATAGTTAAGACTTTGGCAGACTGTTGGAAGTGCATGATTCTGTTTTGAAGTGTGAGGACATGAGATTTGGGAGGGGCCAGGGGTGAAATGATACAGTTTGGCTGTGTCCCCACTCAAATCTCATCTTGAATTGTAAGCTCATAATGCCCACATGTTGTGGGAGGGACCTGGTGGGAAGTAATTGAATCATGGGGGCAGTTTCCTCCATGCTGTTCTCATGATACTGAGTAAGTTCAAGACCAGCCTGGGCAACACAGGGAGACCTCGTCTCTACAAAAAATTAAAAAGTTAG
The DNA here is from genome assembly GCF_028858775.2 of Pan troglodytes. Taxonomy (NCBI): domain Eukaryota; kingdom Metazoa; phylum Chordata; class Mammalia; order Primates; family Hominidae; genus Pan; species Pan troglodytes. Next base: position 13,082,455 of record NC_072414.2, read on the forward strand.
CTAGGCATGGTGGTACACATCTGTGGTCCCAGCTACTTGGAGGCTGAGGCAGGAGGATCGCTTGAGCCCCAAGAGGTCAAGGCTGTAGTGAGCTGTGAACACACCATTGCACTCCAGCCTGGGTGACAGAGTGAAACCCTGTCTCAAAAAAAAAAAAAAAAAGAAAAGAAAAGAGGGAAACAAGAAGTTCAAAGGTAAAAGAAGGGGATGTGACTGTGGAAGCAGAGGACAGAGTGATGCGCTTTGGAGATAGAGAAGGAGCCATGAGCCAAGGACTGTAGGCAGCTTCTAGAAACTGGAAAAGACAAGGAAATAGATTCCCCTCTGAGCCTCCAGAAAGAACCAGCCCTAGCCAGGCGCGGTGGCTCACACCTGTAATCCCAGCACTTTGGGAGGCCAAGGCGGGAGGATCGCAAGGTCAGGAGATCGAGACCATCCTGGCTAACATGGTGAAACCCAGTCTCTACTAAAAATACAAAAAATTAGCCGGGTGTGGTGTTGGGCGTCCGTAGTCCCAGCTACTCTGGAGGCTGAGGCAGGAGAATCACTTGAACCCGGGAGGCTGAGCTTGCAGTGAGCGGAGGTCATGCCACTGCACTGCAGCCTGGGCGACAGAGTGAGACTCGGTCTTAAGAAAAAAAAAAAAGAAAAAGAACCAGCCCTGATGATACCTTGGTTTTAAACTCATGGAACTCATTTTGAACTTCTGGCCTCCAGAACTGTAAGAGAATAAATTTGTGTTGTTTTAAGCAACTAATTGTGTAGTAATTATTGTTACAGCAGCAACAGGAACTTACACTCCTACCCAGAAGACAGCATAAATCCCGTAAATTTTTCTTTCCCAGTTCCCTGGACAAAACAAGGAAGCTCGCAAGACTTCCTTGTTTGAAGTCTGTCCTCATAGAAAAATGTCAATCCCTACTTCAGTGTATGCTAAGATGCCAGCTGACTACTAGGAGATTCAATTCTCTTCATTAGAGTCCAACCCAGGCCACACCCCAAGGGCTGTAAGAAATTGGCACTGAAGTTTGTAAAACTCAATGGTTTTGGCCGGGCGCAGTGGCTCACACCTATAATCCCAGCACTTTGGGAGGCCAAGGCGGGTGGATCACTTGAGGTCAGGAGTCTAAGGCCAGCCTGATCAACATGGTGAAACCCCTTCTATACCAAAAATACAAATATTAGCTGGTGGTGGGTGCCTGTAATCCCAGCTACTGGGGAGGCTGAGGCAGGAGAATCACTTGAACCCGGGAGGCAGAGGTTGCAGTGAGCTGAGATCGCACCACTGCACTCCAGCCTGGGTGACAAAGTGAGACTCCATCTCAAAAAAAAAAAAAAAAAGGCAGAAAGACCACCAGCAAACAGTTAATAAGCACCAACTGCATACATGGTACCCATCTGGAGCTGGAAATCCAAAGTGACAAACTTAATCAGCCTCAGCCCTGACTCCTGCTCTCAAGGAGCTGAGAATTTAATTAAGCCTCTGGTCTATGTGTATTGGCATGGCCAGCTTCCACAGGAACACACAGGGGGGCTTTACTGTGTCTTACACCAGTGGTCGTTCTGATGGTTCTGTGCCAGCCTCCTAGTGAAGAGCCATCCCTGGGTAAGAGAAAAGAAGCAGGCATGCCAAGACTCAAATATGTGCAAGGAATCATACATACGACACGTGGACCAGCAGGTTAAAAAAGTGTTAACCCCCAAACCACTCTCAAACAAAGTCTTAAGCTGAAGCCAGCTTTCAGATATGTATTATTATATAGTAATACATGTTAATATATATTAATATGCAATTTGTACATATTAGCATCAATAGGAACACAGGACCTACATATGCACACACGCGTACTTACTAGAGCTGCTGTGGCTCAAATGCAAGGGCAAAATCCTCTGCTTCCTCAGGAATCCCCTAACGTGATGAGGATCACACAGCAAAGAAGACACAGGCTTCATCATCAAGCAGACCTGGACCTGTCCTTCTCGCTGTCTACACTGGGCAAGTGGCTTCTCTAAACCTCAGTTTCTTCATCTGTAAAAGGGGAAGAATGTTCTACTGGCAAGATTGTTGTGAGGGCCAAGGGAAATGAGGACATGAAACCCCAGCCACCAGCAGGTCTCAACAGGCATCAGCATCCGGGACACCAGCCACAGCTGTGAGGCTTCGGGAACCTGGTCCACTTGACCCTCCTCACCAGAGTCACCATCCAGACCCAGCCTTGACCCACAGCCGCTCTGGAGGGAACGGGGCAGTGGGATTTGGGATCGGGAGAACTTGGTTCAAGTCCTAGCCCTGCTGGTATCTGCTGGCTTCCCCCAGGGCCTGATTTCCCCCTCGGCCAGGTAAGGATAATGAGCTATTGATTTTAAAGCATGTCACCAGGGGTAAATGAGGCATGAAAGTGCTTTGTCCCCTGGCACTTCTGCCCTTCCTGTTTTCGGTGCCAAAACCCTTAGCCTGGCCAGGCTTGGTGAGAGGCACCGTGAGGCTGCCAGCCTGAGCCCTAGCTCTGTCCCTGGCTGGCGGGCTGTTCTGCCCCAGTTGTTTCACCTGCAAATGATAACAGCCAGCACCAGCTTCGCTCATGATGGAAGCCCCGGTGTTAAGCCCCTGCCTCCCCCTCCACTTGGCCGGCTCCAGGCAAGGCGGCCACTGTGGCGGTGACTGTCAGAATTGCTCTCTTACAAGGTGCTGCTTGCACCAAACTCAGGTGGGGGTGTCCGTGTTGCAAACACAAGCACACGCACTACACACACATACACAGCACATGCCACACACATGCACACACCACACACACCACACATACCACAGGCATACATATACACACCACATAGCATATACAACACACACACACTCCACACACACCACATGCTACACACAAATACACCACACCCTGCACACATACACAGCACATGCCACATGTATGCACACCACACACCACACATACCACAAACATATATAAACACACATCACACACAGCATATGCCACACACATACCACACATATACATATACACACCACACATAACACACATACCACACAGATACATAAACACATACATCACACACATACAAAGCACATGCCACACACATACCACACATAAACACATACACCACACATACACAGCACATGCCACACACATATACACACCACATAGCATATGTGTGTGGCATGTGGCATGTGTGAAATCTGTGTGTGTTGTGTGTGCTATGTGGTGTGTATATGTGTGTGTGGTGTGTATGTGGCATGTGGTGTGTGTGAAATGTGTGTGTGTTGTATGTGCTATGTGGTGTGTATATGTGTGTGGCACATACTGGGAATTGAGATGATTTGTGGCTTTTTATATTGTTTTTTACTGAGGTATAAGCTGTTCATAAGGAACATGTATTGCATCATAATCAGACAAAACAACAGTCATTTACATGTTTTTAAAAATCCTGTATTTGCTTGAAAATACTCCAGAAAGAACATGTGTGTATGTCGGGGGTGGCGTGACAGAAATGGATGGAATAAGAGTTGCAAAATGTCATCTTTGCTGAAGCTGGCCAAAGGGGACTATGAGAAATCACCATATGATTCTCTTGACTTTTGAGTATGTTTGCACATTTCACAAGAAAAGGTGAAAACAAACAAATGAATAAAACCAAGGTCAGCAGTGAGTTCATCCTTGGCTTTTAGAGGATATCACAATTGCAGTGCAATAAACAGAAATATGAGAAACAAATATACAACAGAAATAAGGCTGCAAAACTTAACGCTAAGAACCCAGGAGCCATCAGCTGTGCGACCTCAGGTCAATAAGAGCCTTATGAAGCCTCAGGTCCGTCATCTGTAAAACGGGAGGAAACCCTTGTTGCATGGCAGGCTTGTGGTTCAGACTGAAAATTCTAATTACTACTGTGGCTGCTGTTGTTCAATCTATAGGCCCTGGAAGTCTGGAAGCAAGAACTCCACACCCCAACAGTGGTTTCAAACTTTGATGTGCACTGAGATGACCAGGGTTACTAGCAAAAATGCAGAGTCCTGGCCAGGCACAGTGGCTCGTACCTGTAATCCCAGCACTTAGGGAGGCCGAGGCCAGTGTATGGCTTGAGGTCAGGAGTTGGAGACCAGCCTGGCCAACATGATGAAACCCCATCTCTACTAAAAATATAGAAAATTAGTCAGGCATGGTGATGTGTGCCTGTAATACCAGCTACTCAAGAGGCCGAGGCAGGAGAATCGCTTGAACCAGGAGGTGGAGGTTTCAGAGAGCTGAGATCGCGCCACTGCCTGGGTGACAGAGTGAGACCCTGTCTCAAAAAAAATGCGGATTCCAAGGTCCTACCCCTAGGGATCCTGACTCCATACGTGGGGTCAGGCCTAGGACCCTCCACTTTAAATAAGACCCCAGGCCATTCCCACTGGGGAATTGCTGCATCTAGCCCCACACCAAAGACACCCGGGTAAGCAGGTCTGCCATGGACAAAAACGCCTCGCCGTGCAGAAACCGGGGCTGGACGTTGTTCGGGGCTGATTGCCCATTTATGACTCTAGGTGGACTTTGTCTGCAGTCATGGCTGGAAAAGCTGGCAAGCAACAGACACCTTTGCAAAAATAGCAAATAAACAATATGTCACATTTGTGGTTTCCTCCTGGGAGGCGCAGAGTCTATAGGCAATTGACTTAGGGCAGAATCCAATTCCAACATGAACTAACTGTGTGGCACGGGCCGAAGCCCTTGACCATTCAGTATCTGCATGATGGGAATTTTGATAGTAGTATCAGAAACAGCCCCATGGGGTTTTGTCAATTACACGAGGCTGTCAGGAACCGAGGCCGGGAGCCAGGACCCCATCAGGAAGTTTAGGGATCCACTGGATTTATGGCCTCCATGCTCAGGGTGTCAGGTCCCAAACCTTCTCAATCACAGGAAAGCAGGACTCAGGCCAAGGGAAGGAAGCGCATGTCGCAGCTGGAGACCACACATACCTTGGCAGCACCCCAGGGAAAGAAAATTCCCTGCTGCACCAGGCTTCTCTGTGCACTTCCAGCCCCGATCACTTAAGGAACCCCTGTCCCACTCTGAGTCTTCTTCTGAGGCCTCTGTTTGTGTTGTCCTGCTCCTGTCCTGGCCTCCAGATCCCTCCTCTCGTAGGGTCCTAGGTCTGAAGGAAAAGCAAGATGGCAGTCTGGGGGAAGAGCATGTGCTTGGGGTCCCCGTGGCCCATTTCTGGGCTTGGCCTGGTCACCTGCTGCAATCACTATCACTCATTCAGACCTAAGCAGTAATGCCAGGCGGGTCATGTCCTCCTTGTAAAATTGTTTGTTTGGAGAATTTGTGGTGAACTCCAAATCCCTCTCTCTCTCTCAAAATTAATACTGTTAGAGTCATTTGTGCTTGACTGCAGCCCTATGGAAGGGACAGCCCCACTTCTCCCCTTGCCTCTTTGTGGTTATTTGTAGGGCAGTCACAGGAAACCAGTACAATGGCATTTCCCCCTAAACATGAGTGTGGCTCTCAGCGCAATCCAGTTCACAACAAATAGTCCTTCCTTGACCTATAGGACCAGGCCTCAGGAAGGGCTCGGGGGCCTCAGAGGCAAATGACACCCAGCCCTTCAACCCTGCACAACCACAGACCTCACACCCAGTGGTAACCAATTTGGCTGAACAGCACCCTACACTGTGGGCTCCCCGTGGTGCTGGGCCCCCTCACAAGGAGGCAGGGCCCACCCTCCTGATCTAGCCTGAGCCCCTGAGTCCTCTCCCAGCCTCCTCCCAGCGATCTCAGCCACTCCAGCAAGGCATGAGGCTGGTGTCCTTCAGCTGCCTCCCTCTCCAGAGGAGGAGAGGCGGCAGATGTTGAGGCAGAGGTGGAGAAAAGCTCCTGGCACGCTTGCAGCCAGGGTCACCTTGTGCACGGGCAGAGTCAGGGAAGGGTGAGACAGTAGGTGCCCTGTGTGGAAAACCAGAATCTCGGGGCCAGGACCCAGAGAATGCTGGAGGGCCCGGGAGGTCAGCGCCTGCCCTCTCCCCATGAGGGAGGCCCCCTCCCTCAGGCAGTCTGCCTACTTCAGAGTGGGGAGTCCAGGTTGTCAGTTCTGTAGGGTTGATGGACCTGGTCTCATTTGCCTCTGAGGCCCCCAAGCCCTTCCTGAGGCCTGGTTCTGTAGAGCAGGGATTTCATATTTGTTGTGAACTGGACTGAGCTGAGCCACACTGACTTCTTGGGGGAAATGACATTGTTTCGGTTTCCCTGGCTGCCCTACAAATAACCACAACACGTGTGAGTGCGGGAGGGGTGGGGGAATGGGGGGTGGGGGAGGGGTGGGGATGGAGTGGGGGAGGGGAGGGGGAGGTGTGGGGGGGGTGAAAACAGTAGCAACTTACCCTCTCACAGTTCCGGAGGCCAGGAGTCCAAAGTCAAGGTGTGGGCAGGGCTGTTCCCCCTGGAGGCTCTAGGGGAGGGTCCTCCCTGTCTCTTGCAGCCTCTGGTAGGCCCAGGCACCCCTCGGCTCCAATCTCTGCCATCCTTGCACATAGTCTCCTTTCCCCCGAAGTCTCTATGTGTTCTTTTCTGTATCTTGTAAGGACAGTCTCATTGCATGTAGGGCTCACCATAATTCAGTGTGATTTTATCTTGACTCTTACCTTAATTATCTGCAAAGACTCTTTTTTCCAAATAAGGTCACATTCTGAGATTTGGGGTAGAGATAAACTTTGGGGGGACATGATTCAACCTACTAAGCCATTAAATCACAAAGAGCACGCAAGAAGGACCAAAAAGGCAGCGGGAAGTGGGGAGGACCTTGATCCAAGGACTTCCACAGCTCAGGCCTCCCTTGTTCCAGCCAGCAAGGACTTTCTTTCCATGAGCACCTTTGACTTCCACTGCTAGCCAGGATGACGGGTTCCTGGCTCTCTTCTACAGATGAGGAAACTGAGGCTCAGAGGCCTTTGAATGCATAGCCAAGTTCACACAGTCAGCCACAGCTGGGACTGGAGCTCACTTGCTACCAAAGCCTGGGAGTTTCACAGCCAGCTCGGCTGGATTGAAGAAGCCCCACCCCCACCCCCAATGAGGTTCCAAGATCTTTCTCCAAGGAGCTTGCTTTATCAATAAGAAATGAATCTTTTGTTTTTGAGACAGAGTCTTATGCTGTCACCCAGGCTGGAGTGCAGTGGTGGGATCCCCATTCACCGCAACCTCCCTTTCCCGGGCTCAGGCAATCCTTCCACTGCAGTCTCCCAAGTAACTGGGACTACAGGCACATGCCACCACATCTGGCTAATTTTTGTATTTTTTGTAGAGATGGGATTTCGCCATGTTGCCCAGGCTGGTCTCGAACTCCTGGGCTCAAGGGATCTACCCTTGGCCTTCCAAAGTACTGGGATTACAGATGTGAGCCTCTGAGCCCAGCCAAACTGTCTTGATGCTCACGTTATTTCACTACCTTAGATTATGAATTTTGGAATGTGGCCAGTTTCCTGGAATCATATTAAGAAGTGAGGTCCAGGACAACGACGATTAATTTAATTATGAATAGAAATCAGCCTAGACCTGGGAAATAAGATGAGGAGACCCAACTGTCCCCAGCCTTATCCTTGTGCCCATGTGGGAGGCCATCCTGACTCCATTTAGATTTTTGCTTCTTCCTACACTGACAAAGAACACTCGGGCGGCTCCAGAGAAATGTGCCCAAGGTGTGGAGGGGGCTGGGGGAGTGGAGAGCATTTTTTTCTGTTCCCAACCGTGCCTTTCTGCAATGTCTGTTCATACTTGAAGACCTAAGACTGGAGAATGTGGGGTTTGTTTGTTTTGGAGAGACTGGGGGGGAGGGGGGGTCTCACCATGTTGCCCAGGTTGGCCTTGAACTCTTGGCCTCAAGCGATCCTCCTGCCTCAGTCTACCCAGTAGCTGGAACCATAGGCGTGCCAGATTCGGCTGAAGAGTTTTGTCAGGAAGTTTTCAGCACCTTGGATCATATCCTGAAAAAGTTCATTCACTGATTCAACCAATCTCTACTGTGCACTGCCCAGAACCAGAGTGTGAGCTCCACGGGGTAAGGAGGGCGCCAGCTTTGCTCTCAGCTGCCCCCGGGCGCTTGGGACCTGGAACCGACGAATGAACAGACCCCGTTCTAGATCAACAGACATTCAAAGCAGCGCTCTAGGGGAAGGGCAGGGGAGGAATGAGCGTCCAGCCCCCGCGGCTCTGCTGCTTTGCCTGTGTGTAAGTGGTGGGATTTAAAGGTGGTTGGGTGCAGAGGCCCTTCCCCCACCTGCAATCCGGTGCCAATGCAAGTGCCAGGGGAGGGGTGCCGTTTCTGTTTACTTCCAGCCAGGTCAGCTCCCTTGCCCCCGCCCCTGTGTTTGCATTTTCTCGGTTTGGGGAGCTGGTGGAGTAGCCGCGGAAAGAAAGCGGATTTAAAGGCTCCATTTGGAGGAGGCTTTTGGAGAAAGCTTGCACCTCCCATCACACCCCCAGGGCAAGTCAGCCGCCTCAAAAGTGCCGGTGCCGGCCCTCTGTGAGCTGAACACCTTCGCACAAACCCCCGGGAGCGGTTATTATTACCCTCATTTTCCCGGGGAGGCGCCTGGGGCTCAGAGAGGCCAAGTGACTCACCCAAGGTCACACAGCTTAACAGTGGCCGACCCGGGATTGGAACCCGGGGCTCCGGACCCCGCGGCGGCCGTTTCTTGAAGATACCCACTACCTCCCTCTTACACCGCTCAGGAATAAAGCAGGAAGGCCGAACGCCCCGTTTTCGCCCAAAAACAATGCTCCACGTAAATTTGCGGGAACAAAAGCAACCAGAAATCCAGCCCGGGTTTTCCGCCTCTCCGCTCTCCGCGGACCAATCGCGTCCTGACGGCCGCCGAGAGACTAGAGGCGGTGGCTCCAATATGATCCACAGCCCCCCAGGGCGGCGTGGCCGCAGCACGGGCGAATGGGATTCGGGACCCGGCACAATCACGGGCCGAGGACGGGCCGCCTGAGCCAATCAGCTGGGGGGGGGGGGAAGGGTGGGCCCCGGCTGTCCGGAGAGGCGGCCACCCCGCCCACTTCTGCTGGTCCCGGCCGCCCGTCAGCCGCGAGCGCGACTATCACTCTGCTCCTCGGCCGGTGCCTGCGCCGCCGCCGCCGCCGCCGGGCCGCCGCCGCCGCCTGTCCGCCGCGCGGGAGCAGCAAGGACGGCAAGTCCCGGCAGGATCCCTCCGCGACTGCCGCCTTGCGTCCCTCCCCCTCCAGCGCCCGTTCCGCGGCCGCGGCCCTCATCGCTCCCCAGGCTGCGACGCCGCGCCCGCGGCCCGGGGTAACGGCCGGCCTGGGGCCCGCAGTGACAGACCCTGCGGCGCGGGGGGAGATGGGGGCGGCCGCCTTCCGGGCGACGACGACGACAACGACGAGGAGCAGCCGCCGTCGCTGCCGCTCACCGGCCGCTGCTGGGCACGGGCATGGGCTCGGGAAGGCGCCTCCCCGTGAGCGGCGGGCCCAAGGCAGCTCGTCGCCCCCTGCCGCCGCGGGTCCCCCCACGGCGCCCCGCGCGCGCCCGCCCGCCGGCCTCTGACGGGAGCCTTGCCCGGCCCCGGTCCCCGCCCCGGCGCCCGCCCGGGCCCGGACCCGACCCCGGCCCGCGCGCCCCCGGTCCCGGCGCGCCGCGGCCCCCGGCCTCCCCCGCGCGGGCCCCGGGTCGCGGCGCGGCGCGGGCGGCAGCGTGGTGGAGAAGCGCTGCCCGCTGCAGAGGGACGGCGTGTACCGCTGGTTCTCGGAGCTGCCGTCGCCTCAGCGCATGGAGTTCCTATGTGGCCTGCTGGACCTGTGCATGCCGCTCGAGCTCCGCTTCTTCGGCTCGTGCCTGGAGGACCTGGCCCGCAAAGACTACCACTCGCTGCGCGACTCGGAGATCAAGGCCAACAACCCGGCCGACCTGGGCAGCCTCACCAACCTGACGGACGAGGTGGTGCGCAGCAAGCTGCTGGTGTCGCTGGCGCTGCTGGGCTCGGAGCAGAGCGAGGCGGCGGGCGTGCTCTACCGCAAGCTCACGCACGTGACTCCATCATCCACAACTACGGGCTGCAGCTCAACGAGGGCCGCACGGGCGATGAGTTCCTGCTGCCGTTCACCATGTCCTCCAACCACCGGGCCTTCAGCTTCCACCAGAAGCAGGTGCTGCGCCAGGAGCTCACGCAGATCCAGAGCAGCCTGAACGGCGGCGGGGGCCACCTGCCCGGCGTGCCACAAGGTGCGTGCCCGCCCCGAGTTCTGCTCTGTACCCCAACCCTGCATCCCCAACTCTGTACGCCAAGCCTCCAGCCTGCACCGCGAGCCCCCACCCAGGCCTCCAAGCCTGCGCCGCGACCCCCCCACCCACGCCTCCAGCCTGCACCACGAGCCCCCAGCCCGTGTCCCAAGCCCCATCCTAAGCCTCTGTGTCGCACCCCAAATGTGTGCCCCACCTCTCCAAGCCTCCACCGTACATCCCAAGTCCCCACCCCGTGTCCCAAGCCCCCATCCTAAGCCCGCACTCCTCACCCTAAGTCTGCACTTCAAGCCCCAAGACCGCACCGCGGCCCTGAGCCCACACCCTCAGTCTCCTCTGCGTGCCCCAAAGCCTCCAGATCTCCGCCTCGCGCCCCTTGGGCAGGAGCGGCTGCAGGGGCCCTGGGTCCGAGGATCCGCGGGAGCGGTGTGGGAGACGTCCGCGGTCAGATCTCACAGTCCCAAGTGCCCTCCTTTCACTTAGCCGGCTGCAAACGCGATAAGGCCTTTGTCCCGTTAATGAGACCCTTGGGTGACAGATAACACACATTGCGGCGCCTTGGTTTCCCCAAATCTGGTATTTATTACTAGAAAAGGAAGGAGCCGTGGCCATGCCAGAAGCCGCCGGTGAGGTGAACATGGCAAGGCGCTGGGCTTCGCCTTCTGAGCCGCTCACTCCATACAGGTGGAGGCCCTGCTTGGGGCGTGTGTCGCTGGGGGCCTGCGCGCGGGAGGTGGCTGTCCGTGTGAGCTGATTTATGGACACGTGCATGCTGTATGATGTACGCGTGTGTCGCATGTGGGCATGTATGTGTGCACACGTGTGTATTTATGAATGTGCACATGCCTGTGAGCGTTGTGTGTGATCGTTTTTAAGAGCCGGGCTACCTGTAACAGACAGAAAAAGACTCCCAGAGCCTTAAATGCCCATGAAACCTATTTATTGGCGACCCTTAGAAACAAAACCCAGGCTGACGTTTGAGTAGGAGGGCACTGGTGCCTTAAAGAATGTTAGGTTAGGTTAAAGATCTCCCGTCTCCAAATTGAACCGGAAGGGCATCCTGGCCATCCACTTAGCCATGTGAACTTTTGTCTAAGTGTTTCAGAACTGAAAACGCAAAGTGTTTGGGGCTCCAGCTATTTTGAACAGGCCCCTGCAATCCAGTGCCAAAATTTTGCTGCCGGAAGAGATTACTTTGACCTGGTGTGATGTGTATTTAGATTACAAACTGATTATTTTTTTGGAAGGGAATAGGTTGCAGTCGGGACCAGTCTTGCTGAGTGCCTCTTTGCAGTGTCTTTAAGCTCTTTGAAGTTAAAACTTTGATAAGACTTTGCTTTTATGAGTGGCTGAGAACACCGTCTGGTTTGCTAGGTTTTTTTGTGTGTGTGTTTTTAAAGCTGTCTTTCAATCCTAGGTTGTGGCTTTTCTTTTTAATGTCTTCCTCTAAGAAGTGGTTGTGGTACATACATTGGTTTTTTTGTGTATGACATTTATCTCCAAGACTATAGTTTTCTTTTCAAGTTCAGCTCCCACCCTACATTTCAGGCTGTGTGCTGCGCAGAGGGTCCTAGGAAATGTAGTTGTTTCTAGTAATCTATGTAAGCCTTGACATGCCAGCAAATTGTCGCCTATTCATGGAATCTCAGTCATTTATGGTCAGTTTCATGTGCTGTTTGTTACTCCTTTGTGTAGATTCCACCCACTAATAATTTCTATGGCTGTTGGTACAGTAAAGTCATCTCTTTAAGGGGATTCTTAATGTGTGAGCACGGGTGCATCACTTTATGCAGACAGTGGTGATTATTATTTTGGTTGGGCAGTGAGCTAAACCTGGAACAAAAATGTCTTTTATAGGAGAGCCTTTCTGTCAAGCAGAAATCCCTTTGACGAGATGAAGGAGCTAATCTATTCGTCTCAGCTCACCCCTGCACCGCCCCCCCTCCCCCCCAGCCCCAAGGCCATGGGCACTGAATTTACCAGCCGTGCAACCTTGGCCAGGATCCTTCTACCTCTCAGTGTTGTCTCTATTGCAGTGGAGGGGATGTAACCTACCTCACAGGCTTGTGTTGAGGATTACATAGGTAACATACGTGAGCTTCCAGCAGAGGTGCAGTAAATGCTGCTTTCTCCTTTATGGCCTCTCCGGCTTTTAACATTTATTTTTATAGAGGTATGCTAACTTAAAGCAAGGCATGTTTTATAGATTGAATTATTTACATCTTGGCTATGAGCGTTTATGTGTTCTAAATTGGTTTTTGAATAGTTACTTGGAGCTGACAATTTTTTTGTTTCATCTTTGGAAAACTGGAAGATTCTGTGACCCTTAATGAGAGGATTATTATAAGGAGTAACCTTGGGCTGTCATTTCCGTATTTCAAAACAACCGTGGATTCTAGTTTTCCCTACATCCCTAGTGTCACTGCTAAGCTAATTTCAGCCCCATTCATTTAACTTTCGTTTCTGTTGCTGCCTCAAAGCTAAGGCTGACGTTGATGAACCCTTTATTGCTTGGAGCAGGCAACTCAGATGAAATCTAGCATTTAAGTATTTTGCTTTCTTAGTTTCTAAATATTCCTGAAAAAGCAGCCCCATTAAAGCTGTCTGCATTCTTTTGTAAGCCTGTTGTATTTTGTTTTGAACTCTTTGAGCTTAGAGATTTTGTGTTTTTCTTTTAGAGATACAAATGTTAATTGCTTTTTAAATTCTTTATCCAATTTGAATTTTTATTTCTTGGCCTGGCAAGGTGGCTTACGCCTGTAGTCCCAGAAGTTTGGGAGGCCAAGATGGGCAGATCGCTTGAGCCCAGGAGTTCAACACCAGCCTGGGCAACACAGCAAAACCCTGTCTCTACAAAAAATACAAAAATTAGCCAGGAGTGGTGGCACACACTTGTAGTCCCTGCTACTTGGGAGGCTGAGGTGGGATGATTACCTGATCCCAGGAGCTAGAAGCTGTAGGTGAGGTATGATCATGCCACTGCACTCCAGCCTGGGTAACAGAATGAGACCCTGTCTCAAACAAATTTTTTTAAAATTTATTTTAACTGTATTTTCCAAAATAGTCATTATTTGCAATTCCTTATCCAAACCCTGTGTTTTTATTTAAAAATTCTTATTATTCTGAGGACTTCTAGAGGTGTAAAAGTGGGGGGAGTATAAAGTAGACATACCTGTGTTTTACTTTCAGAAAGAAAAATGCTTCCAGTAGCCACACTGATGATAGGCTGAATTAGTTGTACTCTGCCTAGTGGCTGGTAATGCTGCTGCTTGCTGCTCCTGCAGTCGCCTGTTCCAGGGTGCCAACTGTGGGGGATAGTTGGCTTAGACTTTCCAATGCCTATTTTACGTAAATAAAAGACCATAGTTTTGGAAATAGTTAAATCCTTTGCAGTTTTTTCTTTTTGTCAGTGATAATAAATATGCTATGGTATGTGCACATGCTTATTCTTGTTTTAAAAATAACAGCTTTATTGAAAGAGAATTCATATACTATACATACTTCACCGTTTTAAAGTGAAGTCAGTGGTTTTTAGTATAGTCACATAGCTGTGCAAGCACGACCACTGCCACTGAATGTTTCCATCACCCCAAAAAGAAACCCAGTGCCTATTAGCAGTCGCTCCCCATTCCCCCTCCCCCCAACCCTTGACCACCCCTTTTTGTCTCTATGGGTGTCTTTTTTGGACGTAGCATGTAAGGGGACCACACACCGTGTGGCCCTTTGTGACTGGCTTCCTTCACTCTGTGTGGTGATATCAGGGCCCCTCCGTGCTGTGGGTGTGTCAGCACTTCCTCCTCTTTCGCGACCGAGTGGCGTTCCCGTGTGAAGAGGCCAAGTTGTGCTCACACGTTCTTCAGCGGGTGGACCTTGGGGTTGCTTCACATGCTTGCTCATAGACTTTTGTCTTCATGGTTAATAGGCTCTTTATCTTCATCCCCGTGCACTGTGCCTAACACTTAGAGCATCCTCTGTGGACGTGTCGGTGCAGGGCTGTCCTGAGGGCTCCTGTTCCACCTGGTAGATTGCTAGGTGCGGTGTGCAGAGCTGTGTAGGTGTGGCCTCAGCCAGCCTGGGGAGCCGCAGTTGGAGGTGGCAGGGAACTCTGTGCTGTCAGTACAGAGCCTCTGGGCTGGTGCATTTGGTCAGCGACAGGTATGGGGGAGCAGGGCCTGGTGGGCAGGGGCCTGAGCTCCAGCTGTGAGGGCCCTGCTGTTTGTGTTTCAGCATCCTCAGGGTATGGATAATGAACTGCTTCATGGGGCTGATTTTTTTAAGGGGGTACTAAAAAAATGATGTTTTAAAAGTTTTTGGTGCAGGGGTGTGGTGGGGGTGGTGGTCTTCCTTTAGGGATATGTTCTGTGGAACAGTTCTGGAACTCTCTGTGGCTTGCATTGTGAGTAACTGAGGGTAAACACTGTAGAAACTTCAGATAGACAAAAATACTGTGAATAAACCTGCTGAAAATGTCTGTCTAAAGATCAGCAACAGCTTTTGCTTTGTTGCTTTTTGTAAGCTGTTGAAAATCATTGCAGTTCAGAGGTGAAACATGGGATAGTTCATCTTCTGGTTATCAGGCAAAGTGGTTTCTCCCTTAGCCCTAAACTCTGGGCCTATTGCAGCCAAGAGTCATCTAGCATTTCATAAGAACGGACTCTCTCTGGAGCAGCTGTTGTCACTGTTGGTTAAAGGAATAGCTGTGACCTAAAAGCACTGTTTTGTCTCCATATTTAACACTCGTTCTCCTGGGCAGCTGGGAACCGCCTGGTCTATGAACTTGTCTGTGAACTAAGTCTTCTGGCTGTCTTTGTATACGTTGCTGTTTTGTTTTTTTTTTTTATTGCATTACAGGAGATACAGGAGATAATATTCTAACACATAGTGGATCTTTATTTTTATTTTTTGGCCAGCTGTTACAGGTCTAAAACACTGTGCTGTTTCATAGTACAGTACAGTACATGATACGGGAATTGAGTCATGTGCTGCTTAAGGACACAGATACGTTCTGAGAAAAGCGTCCTCAGCTGATCTTGTTGTGTGAGTACCGCAGAGTGCACTTGCACAGACCTGGGTGGCAGAACCCGCTACACCTCTGGGCCACATTGTAGAGCCTGTTGCTCCTCGGCTATAAACCTGTACAGCGTGTTACTATACTGAATACCGTAGGCAGTTGTAACCCAGTGGTATTTGTGTATCTAAACACAGAATAGGTACAGTAAAAATGCATTATTAGAATCTTAGAGGATCCCTGGTCCTTGTGGTCTGTCAGTGGTGGAAGCATCCTTATGCAGTGCGTGACCGTGCTGGGATGCAGTTCTGATTGCTTTCTTGGTGGTAGTATTTTTGTTGATGCCATGATGGAGCTGCAGTAGCACTGCCATCTACTGTGTAATGGCTTGGATTATGTGGTACTTTAATTACTGTCCTTTGCCCTCACATTAAATGAAGGCCATTTACTTTGATATGAGCTAGTTCACACTTGCCTCATTTAGTTGAACACACATTTGAGTTTTGCTGTTTTCTACTGTGTTCTGGAGCACAGTTGTAGAAACTGGAAATTCTGTGTCATATTTGGGTATGATGAGTAATATGATGGTATCATTTGTTCAAGTGCGAAGATTATTGGAGATAAGCATCTGCGTTAGTCTTGTCACTGCAGGTGAAGCTTACCGTTTACTTAGGCTTTAGTTTACCCATTTTCTCTTTAGTCCTGTAAACTTCATCTACCTTTTGGATTAACATGCTTTTCCAAGAAATCTACATGAGTCTTAAAACTTCAGAGTCCAACTAGTAGAATAGAATAGTAAGAGGTACTTGCGCTGGGGCATCTTTTTTTGTTGAATTGATGACGAAGAAATTTTTGTTATGCTAGGAAAACTTTCTACTTTAGTATTCTCCCCCGCCCCCCACCTTAGAGGGATTAGATTTTAGAAAAAGATCCTTCTTTTTTTTTTTGAAAAACTGCCAGTTGGAACAGTAGTTATCTTGTTAGTTTAAGTAAGAAGTGTAGCTGCAAGTTACCTAATTAAGGTACATTATTGAAGGGCTTTTGGTTTTGGACTTCAGTCTTAACATACTCAGTTTAGAAATTAGTTTTAGCAAGGTAATTTTTTTCTGCAGTCTCTGTAGATGTTTTTATTGTAGAGAGACCTGACACATTGTAGAAACATTTCCTGTCAAAGGTAAAAAGAGATCATCCAGAACGAACAAAATAGGTTAATTCTTAGCAGTTTCTGTTTTGTTCTGGGTTAAAAGACCTGAAGCTACTTAAAGTGAGAAGACAGAAGCAAGACAGAGTTGCTCTTCTAGCAGCCGTGTGTCATGTCTGATCAGGGCATGATTAAGCAGGACAGGATTTCACATGCCGGCCACAAAACCCTGGACCTGGCCGCTCACCCTGAGAGGGGCACTGTGGAACCCGCCCGCCATTCACTACCCAGCTTGCCAGTGGGGCGGGTGCTTTGCAGGCTCACAGAAAAATCACTGGCCCTTGAAATGTCTTATCTGGGCCTGGACACCTCCTTAGTTTCTCTTGTGTTTCCTTTCTGTGTAAGGCTGGTCCCTCACCGCTGGTTTGGTCACAGCCCTCTGTTTCCTCAGGGTCACTGGTAGGTCAACGTTTGAACTTTGTGATTTCTGTCTCCCTCCTTCAGTCCAGTCTTTGACCTCTAGCCTCACCTGACCCATAAACCATGATGGTTCTCTGATTTGTATTTTCAACAAAACCCCGCCTTTAACACCACTCACCTCTACCAGCCAAGAAAACCTCGCCTTTAACACCACTCACCTCTACCAGCCAACAAAACCCCGCCTTTAACACCACTCACCTCTACCAGCCAACAAAACCCCGCCTTTAACACCACTCACCTCTACCAGTCAACAAAACCCCGGCTTTAACACCACTCATCTCTACCAGCCCCTCTTCTCTTGGTCGCTTCACCACCGAGGCCTCCCTGAGCAGCTAGCAGAAAAGGCCTTCCATCCCGCTGGGTGGTGCTGGTCCCAGCAAATAGGTTGCTGTGTGTCTTTCCAGACGTGTTTGTGCACATATATGTTCATACGTTCTTTCAAGAAACCATACACATGCTTAGATACACGTAAGATCTTACATACACGCTGTTCTTCATGCTGTAACATGGCCACGCTTTGTGAAGTCACTCCTGCTGTCTCTAGTTCCTCACTTTCAGTTATTCCTCAGCCTCCTGTGACCTGCCTTTGGCCTTGAACCTCTTTGACAAAAACAATTTTTACAGAAAAGTATTCAGCAGTCTCTTCAGTGAAGAAAGATTTTAAATCGGTAATGTAACCAGAGGTAGGAAATGGAAAAGTGCCAGAGGCTGCTGCATGGAAAGTCCCTTCTCCCACAGATGGCAGGGAAGGGCACCCAGGACGTTTTAAGGGTCAGGCAAGGTTCTCCTTTCCCTGGGTGTTGATAACTTTTATTTCACGTGTAAAAAACATGTTTCTTACCCTCTTCCCAGCCATCCAGTTCCCCTCTTTGCAGACAGCACACTTCCTCGTAGAACCTTCCAGATAAACCATATGTATTTACAAGTAGGTACCTGATGTCCCACTGCACACACAGGTGCCTCCTGGTCTTCTCTTGGCAGTCTTTCCAGATGAGGCTTCTCTGTCAGTCCATAAAGAGCTTGTTCAGTGGCACAAATGTGTTATTTAATCAGGCCCTGTTGATAACATTTTGTTCCATCGTATTACTACAAAGCAGTGCAGTGTCATTTACATATTATATACATATCACCTACATGTTACAGACAACAGATGGGACCTTTCACATTCAGGTAAGTGTACCTGTGAAGTAGAAATCTGGAAGTGGAGTTGGGTCAAACGGTCTGTGCTTTTGTAATTATTTTACCTGTTGCCAAGATCTGCTTTTAGAATTCCCACAGCCATGTACAAGGCCTGTAACCTTTAACGAGCCCAGCGAGTTAGCCACTTGCTGGTTGCAGCCATTCAGTTAGGTGGAGACTTACCCTGGTGTGGTGTAGTTTTATCTTAGGAGTGAGGTTGAATATTGTTTCAAGTAAACTATTTCATTGATATTTGGTGAGCTGTTTGTCTCCTTTGCTCATCTCTGTTGAGTTGTTGGTCTTTTCTTTTTTTAATTTTTACTTTATTTGAGACGGAGTCTCACTCTGTCACCCAGGCTGGAGTGCACTGGTGTGATCTCGGTTCACTGCAACCTTTGCCTCCCGGGTTCAAGCAATTCTCCTGCCTCAGCCACCCAAGTAGCTGGGATTACAGGCACGTGCCACCAAGCCTGGCTAATATATATATATATATATATATTTGTATTTTTAGTAGAGATGGGGTTTCACCATGTTGACCAGGCTGGTCTCAAGCTCCTGACTTCAAGGGATCCACCCACCTCGGCCTCCCAAAGTACTGGGATTCCAGGCGTGAGCCACCGCGCCTGGCTGGGTTCTTAGTTTTTAGAAACTCCATAAGTTTCAAGGAATTGTCTTTAGTAGGAATTGCATGTATTTGTTTTCTGGGTTTTTAATCTTGTCTTTTGACTTTGCCATGCAATTGTTTTCTTTTCTTTTTTTTTAAATGCTATATTTATCAGTCCTTTTTGGTGTGGCTTCTGGGTTTCGTGTCATAATTCATAATGTATAATGCGTTTCTCATCATACGTATTGTACATATGCATGTATTGTGCATACATAATACACATGATGCCCCGTACATTCTAAAGACAGCCCCCTGCAGTGTCGCCTGGTATGGAACTTGTGTCATTCTCTTTTTATATCAGACGGATCCATCTGGAATTGATTTGGTGTAAGGTACAAAGTTAGTTTTATATTTTCCAGATGACAGCCCATTTGTCCCAGTGCCATCTGTTAAATAGTCTCTGCTCTCCCTCCCACATCTATTTGGGTTCACTTCTGGACCCTGCGTTCTGCTTCATGGATGTCTCCATCCGGATGACCTCATGTTGGCCAGGTTCATTGGATACTCTTGGTTTTGTTTCTTACCTCTCGTTTGTTCTTGTGGGTTTCCTACACAGAGGAATCCCCAGGAAGGGTTTTTTTTGGGGGTTTTGTTTGGAATAAATATGGCTGTGAGGTGCCTGCCCTGGATGGTGGCTTCTGCAGCCTGGGTGTGCCGGGCCGGCTGGGATCTCGCTGCCTCCGCCAGTTCTGGCACTGCTGGTTTTCCTCTTCTCTGGACATTTGTTTTCAGTTTCTCCTCTGCTTTCCTGCACTTTTGATGATGTTATTCCTCAGACTTCTCTCCTTTTTCTTCTTTCTTTTTGCTTTATAATTCGTGACCTTTTCAGCTGTGGTTTTGCCAGTCTCACTGATGAGTCCAAAAAACCTAAAGGCTCAACCAGACCTCCAGCTGCCAGTTCCCAGTAGCTCAGTGTGGTAAAGGCGGGTTTCTGTCTTCCAACCTGCCATGGTTCCCATGTTTCCCCCAAAGTTTGCATCTTAGAAACTTAATCCCCAGTGCAGCAGTGTTGGGATGTGGGTAGGTCACGAGGGCTCTGCCACTGCCATTACAATGAGGTAATATCCTTGTCACCTGAGAGTGGTTTTTGTGAAGGCCGGTGTGGGGCTCCTCTTGCTGGCTTGCTCTCTGGCTCTCTCGCCCTTTCCCCTTCTGCCTTCCACCATGGGATGTCCCAGCAGGAAGGCCCTCAGCAGATGCAGGCTCTTACTGTTGGACTTTGCAGCCTCTAGAACTGTAAGAAATACATTTCTTTTCTTTATAAATTACCTGCTCTGTGGTATTCTGTTACAGGAACACAAAACAGACCAAGACACCAACCCTGACCTGCTCTGTCCTTCCCTTCTAATCCCCTCCAGCCAGAGGCTGAGGCCTGTCATAGAGATGCCCTTTTTTATCCCCTCCAGCTGGTTTATGACCAAGTCCTAAATATCTTTAGATTTGTCTCCAGTGACACCGTTACAGCCCCGGTTCAGTGTTCCCTCAGGGTTTCCCTTTCTTTCTCCCTGTACTTTCCTTTCTTCCTCTCCTTCCTTTCCCCTCCCACTTCCCCTTTCTCCCCCGTTTCTCTCCCTGCCACACTTGCCATGGTGGTCACATACATGGCACACTTCTCTGGATGCAGGCTTAGATTTGAGGCAGTATGCCAGGGAAGCAGGACGTAGATTAGAATAGTCTTCAGGAAACCAGCATGGCCCCAGCCTAGCCTAACTCCACTTTGCTTCTGATCAGAAATCCGTGTTAGAATGCAAGTCAGTTGATGTCATTGTTTAAAGTCTACAAGAAACAACTTCGTAGCTGCTCCATTTTATTTTCTAATTAAATAGTTTAGAAGCATTGGTACCTTAACTCTTTTTAGAAATAACACTAATGTGCCCAACTCTGATCGTGACCTAGGTCTAGCCTCATTAACATTCTAGTCTCCTGGCCTGGGTCTGCCCACTGTAACCCTTTTTGGTCTCCCTGGCCTGGGTCTGCTTCCATAACCCCCTCTGGTCTCACTGGCCCCCTCTTAGTCTCTAACATCAGTTCCCTTGTGTCACTGGAATGGTCCTGGTCAAATGCATGCAGGAGCCTCATTTCTGGCTTATGGGTCTTAGCATGATGTGCCATGGCCTTTGTGATCTGCCCCCTGCCTGTCCGTACACACCTCTGTCTGTGGGCGCAGTTCCTCCTACTCACTGTGTTTTCTCTCTCCTGTGTCCTTGGAGAGGCTGTTCTCTCAGACTGGACACTGGTTACCTGTGATACCCCCATCCCCATTATTGGTTCATAGATACCAGTCATTTTGTTGTTGCATCCTTATCCTAGACCTTACGTGCTGTGTTCTATTTCTGCCCAAGACTTTGACTTTGGCAGAGACTGACTTTTTAAATCACTAGAGCCTAGCAGTTCCTACCACCTACTAGGGGCTCACCTGTAGAGCATCCGTTAAACCTAGGGGCAGGAGGTGTTGGGTGGATGAAAAGCCGTCATAGTACAAGTGCTTTTTTCCCTTTTGGTTTTTCTTTTCAATGGCCACAGTAGTACTCCTGTTACCAACTCATACTTTTTATCTTTTTAATTTTTGCCTTTATCCATTGACTACCTCTCATGTATTATGTAGCTGTAGATTCTAGTGAAGTTTAACTTGAATTTTAACATCTGTATTCTACTTTCTTATTTTTATTTATTTATTTTTTTGAAACACTGTCTCGCTCTGTCGCCCAGGCTGGAGTGCAATGGCGCGATCTCGGCTCACTGCAAGCTCCGCCTCCCGGGTTCACACCATTCTCCTGCCTCAGCCTCCTGAGTAGCTGAGACTACATGTGCCTGCCACCACGCCAGGCTAATTTTTTGTATTTTTAGTAGAGACAAGGTTTCACTGTATTAGCCAGGATGGTCTCGATCTCCTGACCTTGTGATCCGCCTGCCTCAGCCTCCCAAAGCGCTGGGATTACAGGCTTGAGCCACCGTGCCTGGCCCTACTTTCTTATTTTTAACTTATATTTTTCAAAAGCTGGCATGCAAGGCCAGGTGTGCACTGGCTCACACCTGTAACCCCAGCACTTTGGGAGGCCAAGGCAGGTGGATCACTTGAGGCCAGGAGTTCAAGACCAGCCTGGCAACAGGGCGAAACCCCATCTCTATTTTAAAAAAAAAAGAAAAAGAAGAAGAAAAAACCGGCCTACAAAAGCTTTCATTGGGAAAAACTCTCTGACATGAGAGTTGGGCTTTAGGTTACCTGGGTTGCATGCATACAAGGTTGTGAATGCGTTAGCTGAGAGCTAGGAAGAAGCCGCGTGGCATCATTATACTTTGGTGGCCTCGTCTCCTGTGGAGCCTGTGGAGGCATGTGTGTGGATGAGTTGATTTCCATGGAGTAACATTTTTAGTTCTGCATGTAAGTTTGTCTGGATTATATTTATTTAATGCTTTTAAAACTTTAAATCATGGTAAGCCTCGATGTTTTAGTTTGCTACATAATGTCTGTTTTAGTTTGCTACATAATGTCAATAAATTGAAAAAGTGTTACTCATTCTAATTAAGGTTTCATTTGTATTTCTTTTATACTTTCAACAGTGACATTAGATTAACTCTTAAGAAGGGAGCATTATGGAATCATTTGTTTAATTATTTGGGACTTTGCATAAAAGCATCAATAGAATTACCAGAAAGAAATTGTATCCTTAGGTTTCTTTTTTTTTTTTGAGACGGAGTCTCACATTGTCGCCCAGGCTGGAGTGCAATGGTGCGATCTCAGCTTACTGCAACCTCTGTCTCCCGGGTTCAAGCGACTCTCCTGCCTCAGCCTCCTGAGTAGCGGGGATTACAGGCACCTGCCACCACACCCGGCTAATTTTTGTATTTTTAGTAGAGACAGGGTTTCGCCATGTTGGTCAGGGTGGTCTTGAACTCCTGACCTCAGGTGATCTGCCCGCCTTGGCCTCCCACAGTGCTGGGATTCCAGGTGTGAGGCACCACGCCCAGCCTATCCTTAGGTTTCTTACTGACTCTAATTAAAACATGTATATATAGGAACTAGTGCTAGAAGGATTATAGTCTAGACTTGAAAAAAGATTAAACTGTTTGAAATAGGAAGAGATTTAGTGTATGGGGAAGAGGAAGAACCCTCACCCCTACTCTGTTTTGGGCATTTTAATAAAATTTAGAAGCTTGAGAATAATGCTAACAACCTAGTTATAGTAAAATTAGTAAAATTGGCCGGGCGCTGTGGCTCACACCTGTAATCCCAGCACTTTGGGAGGCTGAGGCGGGCGGATCACAAGGTCAGGAATTTGGGTCCAGCCTGAACAATATGGTGAAACCCCATCTCTACTAAAAATACAAAAATTAGCCGGGCGTGGTGGCGGGCGCCTGTAATCCCAGCTACTCGGGAGGCTGCGGCAGGAGAATCGTTTGAACCCGGGAGGCAGAGGTTGCAGTGAGCCAAGATGGCGCCACTGCACTCCAACCTGGGCAACAGCAAGACTCTGTCTCAAAAAAAAAAAAAAAAATTAGTAAAATTAATGAGATACTTTGAAAGCACGGAGTATTTAGGTTGTATGGGAAGCACTGTGTGGTGTGTAAACTCTACCGGGACACAAATAGATACTCACAGAACTTGCACGCTACCTCTGGGAGATTCTCCTGACTCCAGGTTCCTGGTAGAGTATCTTTCATATGTGAGAACTCAGGCCATTTTCCAGTCGGTTCCTGCCTTCACTGCACCCTGACTCCTGGGCCTTTTTTCTATTCTTTTCCTCGATTCTGTTTCTTTTCCACCACTGATCAGTTTCGCCTATTCTAAAACTTCCTTTAAGCAGAATCATGGAATTCCTGTTGGCTTCCTTCGTTGCGTGATTTTAGTGGCTGGTCTAGGGATGACAGTGTAGATTCTGAACTTTCCACACTGCGTTGTGCCACACGTCGTGCAGTGTGTCATTTCTCAAAGCACTTATATGTGTGGGTTGTTTTTTAAATAGGTGGAAGGCTTTTAAACCAGCATACCATTAATATTGTATTGAGGAAGTTAATTTATCAATGTTATTTTTCCTTTTACAACTGCTAATAAAGATATGAGGTGAGGAGCAGCAGGCTACAGAGAGGAGCAATGCCTGGGGGCGTGTCAGTGTTTTAGGCATGTGCAGCGATTGGCAGCAGACTTGGGAGCGATGCGGTGGAGGCGTGTCATTGTTCCCCAGGTGTGTGCAGTGAGGGGCAGCAGGCTCAGGGGGATGCAATGGAGGCATGTGAGTGTTCCCTAGGTGTGTGCGGTGAGGGGCAGCAGGCTTAGGGAGATGCAGTGGGGGCATGTCGGTGTTACCCAGGTGTGTGCGGTGAGGGGCAGCAGGCTCAGGGGGATGCGGTGGAGGCATGTGAGTGTTCTCTAGGTGTGTGCGGTGAGGGGCAGCAGGCTCCGGGATGCGGTGGGGGCGTGTCAGTGTTCTTCAGGTGTGTGCGGTGAGGGGCAGCAGACTCAGGGGAGCCATGTGGTGGAGGCATGTGAGTGTTCCCCAGGTGTGTGCGGTGAGGGGCAGCAGGCTGCAGGGGGATGCGGTGGGGGCGTGTCGGTGTTCCCCAGGTGCAGGAGGCTGCTCTGAGGGTGTCGCATGTATTTCATTTAATCTTCATAACAGCTCCATGAGTTAGGTTCTATTTTTGTCCCCATTTTAGCAATAAGAAAACAGACACAGAGAGGTTAAGTATAAATAATTTGACAAAGATGACATTAGTGAGTGGCTATTTTTATTATGTGAAGTTAAAATTGTTTATGTGTTGACTTCATCATTTAAAGTGAGAGGAAGAACCTGAGGAATATGAAATGAGACGAGGAAGAGAGCCCCAGACTCTGCGGCTGGTAGAAGTAGGGAGTGTGACCTCATCCCCGGCTTCTTCCAGCTCTGCTGATGCCCAGGGCTGCCCCAAGTGCGCGGCCGGCCCTGGGCGGGATCCATGCTCTTGGTGACAAAGTTCCTCTCCCTGCCTTCGCCCCAGCGGCTCCTTTTTATTCATTCAGCACAGAGTGTGTAACTGATAGTCCTCAGTACCGCAGTCTAATATTTTGTTGGGGTTCCTTTTTTTCTTTTCATTTAAAGGTAAAACCTACATTTAGTGAAATGCACATATTTTAAGTGTGTCATCTGAGTGTTTTCACCACTTCAGTTTTTTTTGGTTTAGTTTTTTTTTGTTTTCTTTTTTGAGACGGAGTCTCGCTCTGTCAGGCTAGAGTGCAATGCAGTGATCTTGGCTCACTGCAACCTCTGCCTCCCAGGTTCAAGCAATTCTCCTGCCTCAGCCTCCTGAGTAGCTGGGATTAGAGGTACGCACCACCATGCCCTGCTAATTTTTGTATTTTTATTAGAGACAAGGTTTCACCGTGTTGGTCAGGCTGGTCTCAAACTCCTGACCTTGTGATCTGCCCTCCTCAGCCTCGCAAAGTGCTGGGATTACAGGCGTGAGCCACTACGCCCGGCCACCACTTCAGTTTTGACAGAAGCAATAAGCCTTGATGGGGGTTTGTGCAGTATGACCGTTGCCCAGAGAATTCCCTCCCACCATTTTCCAGTCAGTTCCCACATTCTCCCACCCCCCACCCCCAGGCCTTAAAAACTCTTTCTCCCTCTGTTCTGTTTCTTTTCCACCATTGATTAGTTTTGCCATTTCTAAAACTTCATTTAAGCAGATTCATGGAATTCCGTTTTTTATCTGTTGGCTTCCTTTGTTGCATGATTTTAGTGGCTGGTCTAGAGATGACACTGTAGATACTGAACTTTCCACAGTCTGCTTAGAGTTAATACTGTACCCCGCCTTGTGCAGTGTAAGAAGCTGGTCACTGTCTTGCAACCAGGTGCCTTCCTGGTCCTTGCTGTGGCAAGTGTACATATTACATCTATGCTATAGACATCACAATATATATAGTATTGTTGTTTGCTTCAGTATGAATGTACCTTTAAAAAAATTACGAGGAAAATATTGTCTTTTATATATACTCACATATTTACCTTTTTTCCCCCAACCCCTAAGAGTGGGGGGACTCTTGCCTCACCTCCCTCTTCTCTCACTCCTTGTGCCCACTGCCCCCTTGGTGTCCTCTCTGGTTGACTCCAGCCGCCCCTCCCTCCACAGGGCCTGCAGCGTCTCCAGGTCCCTGACCCCTGGGTGGCATCCCCTGCCTCTTCCTCAGGGCCCTGCAAATCTCACCTCTCATTTCACCAGGAGCTCCTTTCCTTCCCATATTTGTGTAAATGAATTCACATATTTTGACCTAATTGTCTCAGAATGGCCCAATTTGGAGTTGGACTTTTCTGATGCTCATAAAATTCAGGAGGCGGTTTTTGATCAGTTAGTTCTGCTACGGCTGCCTCCTCAGAGAAGGAAACAGTTTATTGTTCTTCTATTTTTTGTTTTTTAATGTTGTTGCTGAGGACAATTTAATTTGATCTCTGAATCATCCATGTATCCATCCATGCACCACCCCCACACCCATCCTATCCACACACCCCCATACCCATCCTATCCACCCACCTACCATCCCCCATCCTATCCACCCACCCATCATCCACTATCCTAACCACCCCCATCCTATCCACCCACCTGTCTATCCACCATCCGTCCACCACTCCCACACCCATCCTATCCACCCACCTACCCATCCACCCACCTACCTATCCTATTCATCCACCCACCCACCCTGTCCACCCACCCACCCACACTGTCCATCCACCCACCCACCCATCCACCCACCCATCTATCCTATCATCCATCCACCCATCCACCTATCCTATTCATCCATCCACTCACCCACCCTGTCTATCCACCCACCCACCCACACTGTCCATCCACCCACCCACCTATCCTATCCTGTCATCCATCCACCCACCCACCCACCTATCCTATTCATCCATCCACCCACCCACCCTATCTACCCACCCACACACCCACACTATCCACCCACCCACACACCCACCCTATCTACCCACCCACCCTATCTATCCACCCACCCACCTATCCTATTCATCCATCCACCCACCTACCCACCCAATTTATCCACCCACCCACCCACCCACCCTATCTATCCACCCATCCACCTATCCTATTCATCCATCCACCCACCCACCCACCCTATCTATCCACCCATCCACCCACACTATCCATCCACCCACCCACCCACCCATCCACCCACTCACCTATCCTATTCATCTACCCACCCACCCACCCAATCTATCCACCCACCTGCCCACCCTATCTATCCTCCCACCCACCCTATCTATCCACCCATCCACCCACACTATCCATCCACCCACCCACCCACCCATCCACCCACTCACCTATCCTATTCATCCATCCACCCACCCACCCACCCAATCTATCCACCCACCTGCCCACCCTATCTGTCCACCCACCCACCCTGTCTATCCACCCATCCACACACACACCCACACTATCCATCCACCCACCCACCCACCCATCCTATTCACCCACCCCCACCCACACTATTCATCCCCCCCACCCACACTATCCACCCAGCCACCCACCCAATCCACCCACCTACCAGTTCTATCCATCTACCCATCCATTCTACCTATCCACCCACTCACCACCCATCCATCCATTTATCCATCCTTCCATTCATGCACCCACTCATCCATCATCCATCCCTGCTTCCATCGTTTCATCCACACATCCATCCATCCATCCATCCATTCTTGTGTTGGGTGCTCCATCTTAAAGTTATCAGAAGTGTTTCTGTCCGAAACTGTAGTTGCAGTGCAGAGGTTTTCAGCCCAAGCTTTTTATTCTTTTTGGACTCCCAGTAGACACTGATGAGTTTTCAGGGTCAAAGAGGAACATTTTAACAATGGTGTTAGCTGATCATTTTTTGTTTGTTTGTTTTTTTATTTTGAGACAGAGTCTCTCTCTGTCTCCCAGGCTGGAGTGCAATGGCACAATCTCGGCTCATTGCAACCTCCGCTTCCTGGGTTCAAACGATTCTCCTGCCTCAGCCTCCCGAGTAGCTGGGATTACAGGCGCCCACCACCGCACCCAGTTAATTTTTGTATTTTTAGTAGAGACAGGATTTCACCATGGTGGCCAGGATGGCTTCAAACTCCTGACCTCAGGTGATCCGCCTGCTTCAGCCTCCCAAAGTGCTGGGATGACAGGCATGAGCCACTGCCCCTGGCCTGATAATTTTCTTTCTTTCATGATTGGCTTGTTCATGCTCTAAACTTAAGACTCGTCGAGGAAGTAGTACGTCTCTGTATTTTCAGTTGCTAGCACTAGTAGCCTACCAGGACTTGGGCGTTTATGAATATCTGTTTAGCAGACGGTTCATCTGGGCAAAACTTTTGTAGGCAGTGATAATTTTTCCTTTTCTAGAAATACGTTTAGAAAATGGAAATCCTATTTGAAAGCATGTTTCTTACATAGAAGGAAGTAATCTAGTTTTGTGCTACATGCGTTCCTTCTTCTAATGTAGCTTATGATGCATGATTGCTCCTTCATCACCTATCTCCCAAAGACTAAATACTTTCTATTTTGCTGAATGTCTAAGGATATTTGAGATGCTTATGAGGAGGTCTTTTCTGGTATGAGGTTTGACCTAAGAGCGCTGCAGAGAATATATGGTAATTGTTACGGTTTTAGCATGACCAAAGAGAATTTTCTTTTTTCTTTCTTTTTCTTTTTTTGAGATGGAGTCTCGTTGCCCAGGCTGGAGTGCAGTGGCGTGATCTCAGCTCACTGCAACCTCTGCCGCCTGGGTTCAAGTGGTTCTCCTAACTCAGCCTCCCGAGTAGCTGGGACTACAGGTGCCCACCACCATGCCCAGATAATTTTTTGTATTTTTGGTAAAGATGGGGTTTCACCGTGTTAGCCAGGATGGTCTTGATCTCCTGACCTCTTGATCCGCCCACCTCGGCCTCCCAAAGTGCTGGGACTACAGGTATGAGCCACCATGCCTGGCTGACCAAAGAGAATTTTCTCTGCATCTGAAGCATATAACTGCAAACCAATTTGTTTGTGGTTGTTAAGTAGAGAGGACCAATCTTTTGTTTGTTTATATGCACTGTTTCCTTTCTCGCCCTAGTTGCATGAGAAACAGAAGCTTCTTAGATTGATCAGTTGCCTCCTTTTGTTGCATTTGAGCATTGAGAACAAGGACCATGAGTTTTCTCCTCCATTGTGGTTTTAGTTCTAACATCTGGCACATAGTATTTAGTAAAGATTTGTGGAATAAGTGAGATAGGGTATTGGGGAAGATCATAAGAAAAACAAAAGATGAATTATTTATTTATAAATTTATTGTTAGGTCTATTCCAAAACTGACTTAGAAAGACAAAAATTTTTCCTGCTATAAAATATTTGTAAGAACTGTGTTGGGTTGGAGTTTGGGATTCACTTTTCCCATTGCAGATGCTTAAAAACCTCAGACTTTTCTTGTTGGGTTTCTTTTTGGGGAGGACTTTATTAGGGATACCATTTATAGTAGAAATTTGGAAGACTGTAAAAACCACTTAATATTCCCGAAAGATGGAAGGTTGTTTCTGGAAGCTGTTAGGTTTTGTTAAGGCAGAGATAATACATTTTCTTTTCTTTTTTGAGACGGAGTCTTTCACCCAGACTGGAGTGCAGTGGTGTGATCTCGGCTCACTGCAACCTCTGCCTCCTAGGTTCAAGTGATTCTCCTGCCTCAGCCTCCCCAAGTAGCCAGGAATATAGGCGTGTGCCACCGTGCCCAGCTACTTTTTGTGTTTAGTGGA
Organism: Pan troglodytes; assembly: GCF_028858775.2. Classification (NCBI taxonomy): domain Eukaryota; kingdom Metazoa; phylum Chordata; class Mammalia; order Primates; family Hominidae; genus Pan; species Pan troglodytes. Next base: position 13,111,914 of record NC_072414.2, read on the forward strand.
GACAGGGTTTCACCACGTTGGCCAGGCTGGTCTCGAACTTCTGACCTCACGTGATCCCCCCGCCTTGGCCTCCCAAAGTGCTGTGATTACAGTGTGAGCCACCATGCCTGGCCAGTAATACATCTTTAGAGAGATCATTTTCCTTGGAACATAACTGAAAATGGTAGGATGAAAAGATGTGTAAAATGTAACTGAAGGTGGAAAAATCTTGCTCTGAATCTCTCACTTTCGTTTGAGTTAAATATTATTTTTATTCTTGAAGGAAGTTCTGGGAGTTTGTAGAAGTAGCCAGAAAATATCTTTAGAATATAGTGCTCTATGCAATATCCTGAGACTTTTTTTCTTTTTTTCTTTTTTTTTTTTTTGAGACAGAGTCTCTCGCTCTGTCGCCCAGGCTGAAGTGCAATGGTGCGATCTCAGCTCACTACAAGCTCCGTCTCCTGGGTTCACGCCATTCTCCTGCCTCAGCCTCCTGAGTAGCTGGGACTACAGGCGCACACCACCACACCCAGCTAATTTTTGTTGTATTTTTTAGTAGAGACAGGATTTCACCATGTTAGCCAGGATGATCTCGATCTCCTGACCTCGTGATCCACCTGCCTCGACCTCCCAAAGCGCTGGGATTACAGGCATGAGCCACCGTGCCCGGCCTATCCTGAGACATTTTTGACAGTGCTGCAAAATATTACTATTTTTTCAGGTAGAAATATTTTATTTTATGTTGGAGATGGGATCTCGCTTTGTTGCCAAGGTTGGTTTTGAACTCCTGGCTTCAAGTGGTCCTTCTGGCTTGGCCTCTCAAAATGCTGGGATTACAAGGCATGAACCACAGTGCCTGGCCTGGAAATAATTTTTACTACAGATTCTTTCCTCTTTAAATTAATATTATGGGTTATGAAGCTCCTTTTGTATAATAATATCCAATATATGTTGTCAACCAGGGTACTGCTTTGCTTTTTCTTTAAAAAGGAGAAAACATGTAAGGTAGAGGAAGTGTAGTTTACTCTTAGGCATTCAGACAGTTTTTATTATTGGTGTCGTAGAAAACCCCAAACCATTTGCTGAGACCAAAAACTGTATTTTAAAAATTTTAACACTTAATTTTTCTCCTGTGGCTTGTGCGAAGTTTTCATTTAACAAAACATTATTTTAGGAAACAAATATGAAAAAGCGTTAAAACCATTTTTTTTCTCTCCTAGCATTTTTGAAACATTGGGGTTGTTGGAGTGGTTGGATTTTCCCTGGAATTGAGTGAGAAATTCAGAAGACTGAAGCCCAGGCTTACTGTCTACCTTTCACGGAGGCCTAGCCGTGAGAGGACAGAAGAAGGCACGTGGCGAATCATGACAGCAGACAAAGACAAAGAGAAGGACCGGGACCGAGACTGGGACTGAGAGAGAGAGAAAAGAGACAAAGCAAGAGAGAGTGAGAATTCAAGGCCACGCTGGAGCTGTACCTTGGAAGGAGGAGCCAAAAATTATGCTAAGAGTGATCACAGTGAAGATGAGGACAATGACAACAATAGTGCCACCACAGAGGAGTCCACGAAGAAGAAGAAGAAGAAGAAACCACCGAAAAAAAAGTCTCATTATGAAAGGACAGATACCGGCGAGATAACATCCTACATCACTGAAGATGATGTTGCCTATAGACCAGGGGCTAAGGAGCCTTACGTTTGGGTCTTGCCAGTGTTTACAATGGGGGAATGATCTCAGCATTATGGTGAAATAAATACGCTTTGTACACTTTAAGGAAGGCTTGGAATCTAGAAGAGTAGGAAACTTAATTTGGTAAACATGTGACCCACTTTTGGTCAGTTAGGTTTACCTGCTTCTTGCTTGTGTCTGCCTTAATTTGGTCTTGTGTCCTGGTTTATGCATTCATGAGTTCTTTTCTTATTTTCCTATGCTGCTTGTTCTCTAACTTGACCATCTGCTTAGTATTTTTTTGTCTTTTGAATTCATGCTTGGTTTTTAATCTTCAATCATAAATGAGACTGTGGTGACCCTGCAGAATTGACTGCTTGGTGGAGACAAGTAAACCTTAAGATTCTTGGAAACAGGAAATTTTACCTTGGGACAGGATCGACCAGACTCTAGAGAGGTACTTTTTAAAAATGGCCTTTAGGCCAGGCATGGTGGCTCACGCCTGCAATTCTAGCACTTTGGGAGGCTGAGGCAGGTGGATGACCTGAGGTCAGGAGTTCGAGACCAGCCTGACCAACATGATGAAACCCTGTCTCTACTAAAAATACAAAAATTAGCTGGGCTCGGTGGTGTGCACCTCTAATCCCAGCTACTCGGGAGGCTGAGGTAGAAGAATCTCTTGAGCTCAGGAGGGCAAGGCTGCAGTAAGCCCCATTCACATCATAGCACTCCAGCCTGTGCAGCAGAGCAAAACCCTATCTCCACCCCTCTCCCCACCACACACAAAAAAGTCAGTGCTAGAACTTAATACAGACAAATTTGCATTCACAACTACAATTTCTTGGTTGAAGATTAACTGAGAAGGTATTCGTGTGATATAAATTGATCAGAGTGGAGGTTTTAGAGCAGTTAAAAATCTGCTGTGAGGATTAAATGATGTGTGTAGGTTACAGTACTGTCTGTATTTATCTTTGATTTAGACTCAGCTATTGGGCAGTAAGAATTTCTTAGTGACTGAAGAATCTCTCAGAGTTACCACAGATTGCTTGTTTAGGGCGTATGCCCATCTAAATCACAGGAAAGGAACAAAATATGTTAACTCTTTTTTATTATTATTATACTTTAAGTTTTAGGGTACATGTGCACAATGTGCAGGTTTGTTACATATGTATCCATGTGCCGTGTTGGTATGCTGCACCCATTGACTTGTCATTTAGCATTAGGTAGATCAGCACTTTGGGAGGCCGAGGCAGGGGGATAGCTTGAGCCCAAGAGTTTGAGACTAGCCTGGGCAACATAGTGAGGCCCTGTCTATGCAAAATGAATGAATGAATGAGGCATTATGGTCACTCTTACTAGATTTGATTGACTGTGCCTTTACTTTTCAGTAAATAATACATAGACTTTCCTGACCCAAGCTTTATGATGATCTCAGATTGTGATATGGGGGTAGGAGGAGGTTAACTCTCTCTATAGCCACTGCTTTCCTTAAAATCATTGCTTTTTATTTAAGTGTCTTAACATGGCATTTTAAAAAGCAACCTTGGCCAAGCATGGTGGCTCATGCCTGTAATCCTGACACTTTGGGTGGCTGAGGTGGGAGGATTGCTTGAGCCCAGGAGTTGGAGACCAGCCAAAAAAAAAAAAAAAAAAGCAACGCTTTACACTCCAGTCATTGAGAGCATCAAAAATTATTTTCCAACCACTGCCATGTCAAATATAATTTAAGAAAGCACCCTTCTTCCCTGAAGAAAATGAAATTTGGTTTACTTTATTCCATCTCTGATTAGTGGCATTGGTTTTGTTTACAATTAGAAAATAAAATGTATTTAGAGTACAATTTAATGGCAAATTGTCTATTAAGAGATTAGTTTTCTTTCTCTTTTTGATTAGCTGAAAAGGTCATTGTAGTAGCATGTTCAAGCTAGTCATCTTTGCGTATTTAATTTATTTCCTCACAAAATATTTATTACAAATATAGTAGCACGTTTCTCTTTTTTGAAGACATGTGAGCATCTATCTGAATAAGATACTCAAGATTTCATCTTGATGTGTGATCTTGAGCAAGCGGTTTCTTTTATCTAAATGTCTTCATCTGAATATAGATAATCCCCTGGACTCCTCCCCTTCTTCTTCAGGGACTCTGAAGAAAATAATTTAGGCTTCATCAGATTCTTTAAATTATTAGAAAAATAATCAGAAAGAACCAAAGGGCTGTTTTCCTTTAGCCTAAAGATGTTTGCAATTTAATATCATCTTTTGGAAAAAAATTTACAATAAAAGATATATGTTTTGTCACTTATTTATGCAGTGGCTTTATGGGCCCTGTCTTTGTTCCTTAAAGGTAAATGCCATTGTTTTAAAATTTCTTTTTCTTTTAAAGACTGTGTGTATATCGAGAGTCGGAGGCCAAACACACCGTATTTCATCTGTAGCATTCAAGACTTCAAACTGGTAAGCATTTTTAACGTGCTGTTCGCTCTGCTCTGTATTCTCTCTTTTTCCAGTTCCATTGGCTATCTCTTATTGTTCCTCCATCGCTGTTGACGTGGTTACCAGTTCACCTTTTGAGTGCTAACTGCCTCGTGGCAGTAGCACTGAAATGAGGGTTACTAGTTCCATCTTTTCAGCTTTGTAACACTTACTCTCATAATGCTTATATTGTAAACAATATTTCTGAAGTTTTTATCCCTTTAGTAACTGTTTTGACAATTTCAGATAGTCCCTTGAATTTCTAAAGTAGGTTGTTTCTTCTCAGCCATTGTTAAGAGCCTAAAGTAAAGTAAATTCAGTAAATTGATGAGTAGGGGAAATAATATAAACGGGTCAGAGAATAGTTTCCAGTGGAAATCTGTCACTTCCTTCAATATTTCGGCAGGTGTAGAGTATATGTTGAAATTGTTGTGGGGGTTTCCCGGGGTAGCGGTTGAAAGAAGTCTGGCTTGGGCGTGGTAAAGCTGTTATACTTTCTTTCCAGTTTTAGTGCATGTGTTGCAGAAGCGAGGACATAGCTACTGTACTTTCTCGTTAAAAATTCTTCCTGAATATATAAGTGTTGATGTTCCTTATTATGAAATCGCTTTTTTAGGGCCAGTGGTTCTCATACTTTAGGCTTTGGATCCCTGGATGTCTGCAGAGATTTGGCAGAGGTCTGCAAATAAACATGCTAAGCTTTATATAAATAAATTGATCTCACACGTCTGGACAACGATTTTTCATCCTGTTTTCAGTATGCTTTTATGATTTTTAAAAATTTCACTTATTTAAAAGCAATACACAGTTAAGAACCACTATTTGTTGTTGTTGTTGTTGTTTGAGACAGAGTCTTGCTCTGTCACCCAGGCTGGAGTGCAGTGGTGCAGTCTTGGCTCACCGCAGCCTCTGCCTCCCGGAAACAGATGATTCTCCTGCCTCAGCCTCCCGAGTAGCTGGGATTACAGGTGTGTGCCAGTACAACCGGCTGTTATTTTTATATTTGTATTTTTAGCAGAGAACAGGGTTTGTATTTCTAGCAGAGAACAGGGTTTCACCATGTTGGCCAGACTCGTCTCCAACTTCTGACCTCAAGTGATTTGCCTGCTTTGGCCTCCCAAAGTGCTGGGATTACAAATGTGAGCTGCCATGCCTGGCAGGAACCACCGTTTGTTTGTTATTTTCCTCAAACAATTGGTATTTGAAATAACTACTGAAGTAGTATCATTTGGGAATCTTTTGAAACATTTTGATCTTACAAGGGACCCTAGTACTTTGAAGACTGTGAACCACTGTCTGTACTCTTAAGGGTAGAGAATTCCTAATTCCTTAGCTTTGTAGAGATGTGTATCACTATCTGTGAATGCTGTTATTTCCAACACCCTTTGTAATTCGACAATATTTGTGTTCTGACATATGTTGTATGTGATATTTCAGTCTAAAGAAATGTAGTTTGAAAAGATCTTTCTCTGCATCTCCTTTGTTTTTTATCATTTTTAATGGCCCAAGTACCAAATTAGTATATTCAGTAAAAAAAAAGTCACATTATTTTTCTTTGTTAAAAAGTTATTGCTGAAGTTATTGCATGCTTACTGTTTTAAGATGAAGTCAAATGTGCTATTTACTTCTAAGATGGGTCTATTCTTAATAGGCGGCTTTTACCCTTCCTGGTTGCATTGCAAGGTGGCCTTGCAGTTTAATCTTGTAAATCAAATGCTTTCTATCCAATTTTTATGTCTATATGAATTTTTAAAAACCATTTTTAGAGGTCTTTGCTACTTACTGTATCTTTCCTTCCAAAGTTTTTTTTTTTTTTTTTTTTTTTTTTTTTAACAGATACAGCACTGACACCTGAAATATGGGTATAGCCTTATTCCTGAAGAGTTTTGTTTTGGTAGTGGCTGCTGCTACTGCCCTTTTCCTGCCCATTGTCTTTGTGTGTGATTTTTACTAAACCAAACATCAGTGCACCGTGAAAAATATATAGCTGTGAAATAAAATTGTAAATATTTTTATTTTACCTATTAGATCTTGAGCCCCCTTTGTACAGTTTTTGCACATTAGCAGGTGCCTTCATGTTTGAACAGGCATCTCTTATGAAATGCTGATTACAATGTGATAGTTGCTGTTCTGGGCAGAGGTTCCTGCTGAGTTACGGTAATTGCTCAGGGTGTTAACAGCAATAAAAGCTGAAGCTTCTGTTGTCAGTATTGGTCTAATACAACACATTAAAGCTATCTACAAAAATATGTGGGAAGTAGGGTGCAGTATGTTTAGATACCTTTTTCTAAATCACACACTGCTGTTTCTCATGTTTTTGTTTGAGGTTCTGTATTCGGCACATCCTCATAGTTGTTGTGTAAGAACAGCAGATGATGAAATATTTGCTCTGGGAATAAATATAGTTATTTCCACTGTCTTATTTTCTTACTTCTCTGTACTTATTAAAAGATAATCAAATAGATGAGAATGATCAAGATTTTTTTCTCCTTCAGTTTACTGAAGCTATAAGGGAAAAAGATGAGCAGAAGGAAATAAGCTTTGTTTCTCTGTGGGATTTTAAAAAGAAGAAGAAATTGAATTTGATTTTGCTCACAGCAAATAACATGACTAGTGGAGCAATGAAAGAAACAAAAACCCGATAGCTTTTAAATGTTGAGTAATTAGGTATTTTATCTTTTCAATAATCACAAAATAAAAAGTTGGTTTGGGGTTATAACTGAGAGACGTGTTTCATTGTTTATACTATAAATGAGAATCCCTTTGCCGTGGTGAAATTTTGTGTATAAAGTATGTTTGGGCACTGTAAAAATAACTGGGTGAATGCCCTTTATGATACACATTAGTAGGTATGATTACGATGTTAAAGACAACAAAAGCTAATGAGGTGAGGCGTGGGGAGGAGGAGACATGTACCGCCAGTCACTGAGACTAGAATAATGGCAGTTTATTAAACCGAGGGCCTTAGGTCACATTTCATGAAATAGTTCTATATGAGATAAGGAGAAGGGTCTTTGTATTTTATGTGGGGACCTGGGTCGTCCTCTCAATTCTGCTGCTGCATTCCCTTAGAATCGAGTCTGTGGTATAGAACACAGCTGCCTCTATGTCCTGATCCCTGTCTGTTGTCCTGCCAGACTATTAAACAGCCTCCCCTTTAACTCTCAAAAATGTCTGAGTGTGGCTGATAGGTTGTGTGGTTATCTTGCCTATGGGGATAGGATCCATGGCTTCTGTTTTATTAATATTCAACCATCAAAACACATAGGGACACCACCATCCTACACTAGTAGGTGTATTTCGAGCCCACGCTTCCACAGGGTAGGTGGAGGCTATGATAGTATCAAGCAATTAAGTTCCTAACTGAGCTGAGGTTTTAAAGGTAGGAATTATGTATTCTGTTAGGAAGCTTTCATTCTCTTAGGAAGTATTCATTTGATTGGGCTTATTTACAAACGGAGATGTCTGATTTTGTTTGAATGTGCTGACCAAAGTATTTATGGAACAAGTAGTCAAAAGCAGGAGCTCAGGTGAGCATAAGAGGCAGGGTAGAATTATGGACAGTGCATACTTAGAAGCAGGAGAAAGAAGTATTGTTGATTAAAAAGGTCACTTCACACCATAGATTTCTGAACTAATTAGTAAAATAGCTGGCAAAGTCTTTATTTAGCTTTTTGAAGGACTAGTAATTCCGAATGACAGTCTGTGATCCTTGTGGCCTGGCATGAAAAGATTAATTGAGCCAAATTTCATTTCTAGAATTTAGAGTTGAGAAACTGAGAGACTGAGGCAGTTAGCAGAGGGGAAAGGTGAATGGATAATTCAAGAATTACCCCTAATATATCTGTAAAAATTAAAAATAAAAAAAGAATTACCTGAATGACAAGAGCAAGGTTAGGGCTGACACAGGCAAGCTCACTTGCTAGGGTAGGAAACTGGGAAAAGCAGAGGACAGGGAAGCTGTGGGAAGAGCAGCAGACTGCCAAGGGAAGTGCATGCACAGCCGTCTCTTCCTTGACTCTCCTGGGTCCCACTGCACTGATGTTCTTCCCACAGGATTCTTAGATTTTCCTGTTCGCTCTGAATAGAGAGCTCTTATCTGGGCTAGCTTGAGTGGATCTTCATGAATTGCAATGGAAAGAGCCTAGGTTAACATCTCCAACCCTTCTGCTGCCCTCCCATAGCTTTTAGAGGTCACCGTGTGACTTAGTTACTTTGAGGGTTTTGTTCTGAATGAGTCAATATCATTGAGCATTATATCACAGAGTGCAAATAGGAATGTTTTGAGCTATAATCAGGGCCTTCCACAGGCATTTACTGAATACCTGCTTTGTGTTCTTTATGGAACTCAGCACTTAAAGGGAGACTGAAGAAGTATAAAATATTGTTCATTCCCTCAGTGATCTTAGATTCTAAGTGACAGACAACTTGTGGCATTATTGAATGTCAATCTTCTTTGGAGAACATTCTGAATAGGATTGACAAGAAGGGCATTCACTTTTAGATCTAAAAGAAATGATTTCTTTTGTGCGTTTATGAAAAACAAATCATATTTTTATGGAAACCCAGGCATTAAGAAGTATAATACAAATAATTTGCCATCTGGAAATAATCATGGAGTCTGAGAATGCTAACAAGGTCATGGAGACAGTAATTTTCATTCAGTATAACACTGAGGAGTTCCTTGTATAGTAAGTAGTTCCTTGTAGCAGTTACCACCTTTCTTTATTCACAGATAAGTAAGCAAACTCACTCCTGTAATATTCTCCATGGAAATTCAGTGTGGATTCTTGCATTGCCGTCATTCATACAGTAGAGGAAAACATGCTTTTGGTTTCCTCAAGTTACATAGGTGTTTCAGCTGTTACTTATACCAAATGAGTTTCTAGGTAGTATATGTAGCTATAAGTACTATTTTGGGTTAATAACATTGATTCATTTTGGTTCCTTAACTGTTTATTAAAACTTGGAAAATTGTCCTTAAAGTTAAGCCAGATACAGAGATTCCTTAGAGTTGGGGGTGATAGTTAGGGATGTTAAAGTGTTTCAGGTGATGGTTAGCTGGGCTCGACATATTGTTACGGCTCTGCATAGATGATAATGCCGCTGTATCATTTGTGTCCCCAACAGCCTACTTTCTAAGTGCTAGTTCTGAATGTGGAGTAGCTAAGGATGCATACTACTAGTTACCTTGGAGAATGCACATTTCCATTATTGCTGTGAATGTGGGGGCCAAGTTATTTATCGTTTAATACCATATCCCTCTCGTTGTTTCATTGTCAAATGTGAGCAGCTGGAGGAAAAACACTTGGAATTTCTCTCTGATCCCTGGTCTGTACTCATAAGTTGTTTGCTACTCACTACCCTTTATTCATGCCTTCCCCGACAGTACAGCAGCAGAAGGGCTGCAGAGAAATTAACTTCATCTTAGGTTCCACTTGCCATTGAGATTGCCCGCCCTCCACCAAATTTATTTTCTTAAAAATGAATTAAAAGTAACAAGAAGCTATTTCTCCTCCTTTGTAATAAAAACTTACTGAGGATGAGTAATTATGTCTTCTTTTCTTATTAGAACCATAGATGATGCTGGGAGATATCAGATAGCGACTTAATTACCCATACTTTTTGTGCACACATTCAAGTGTACACACAGTGACTTAATTATCAGACTTACGCATTATCTACCGCATTTCTTTAATCCCAGCTTGGCTGTTACCACTTAGCACAGAAGGTGTAGTGTCTGGACATTCATGGAATGGGCATTCGTTTAAAAGGAGGTAAATCTTGCATTAGAGCCCTTTTTTGGTTGGCGGGGGTGGGCAGGAAGGTCCACATAATTTGAACATGGCTAATTCAGAATTTAGGATCTGTTATTTTGGGATTGAGATGAGGGATGGTAGATTGCCCAGGTTCAGAGCTCGGACTTCGACATCAGGTTGTCTGAGTTCACATACTCCGTCCATCAGTTGCCATCTTTCCTGACCTTGGGAAATACACTTAACCCTCTTAACTTTCTTTAGTTACCTGTGAAGTTGGATATAAAGTACCTACCTTGCCAAGTAGATTGTTTTTAGATTAAAAGGTCAAACTTACAAAGTGTCCAGTGCCCCATAGAGTGACACTGATTGTGATGTTGATGTTTAGTTGGTACCTTAGGTTTATGCTTTTTATTCACCGATGTATATATTGTGTGCTTATCACATTGGCTGGCTGTATTGTCCACAGTAAGTATTTATTGAATACTGAATGAAGTAACATTTAAGTGGAATAAATTCACTGGATAAGTATTTTTAAAAAACTTTAGTAGTAGTTGTTTTATACAGTGCATACATCAACACAAATTAACATTCTCTTAAACAAGCCAAAGAAGTCTACTCACTTACTTTTGGTTAGCCTGCAGTGCATAATGTATAGAAATAATAAAACTTTATTTCTTTTAAAATACTTGAAGAAAATTCAGTTTCTTCTTTTCTTCACGAATTTGAATGAATGTAGCCTAAGTCATAACATTTTTTAGGCATCATTATATTGTTTTGGGTTTTCCATATGACTGACTTTCAGCAAAGATAAATGAGGGCCTAGTATACGTGTGAACCTCCCAGAAAAGGCCAACTGTTATGAAAAATGCCTTACGCTATGATGATTTGTTTCTGTGTGACACATCAGTTGTTTCTGTTTTTGTTTTTGACGGTCCTTCAAGGTAGGCCTGCAAAATTGAGTATTTCTTTCTATAGCTCCTTCTTCTCTTTACTTTCTTGGCTTGTACCATACAAAAAGGTCAGTATCACCCAGTTACGCCTTTGTGACTTGTTGTGTAGTGTTGGATAATGAAGTAAAAACTTTACATTAAAGTTCATTATCAAGTATTTTCAGCGATTATATCCAAGGACCAAGTGGCCTTTTCACATATAAATTTGTGATTTCTAATTTTGTTTAATTCTTTAACGAGGCAAGAGGCAGGATGGAATTCTTTTTTGGAGACAGAGTTTCCCTCTTGTCACCCAGGCTGGAGTTCAATGGCGTGATCTCAGCTCTTTCCAACCTCCGCCTCCGGGTTCAAGCGATTCTCCTGCCTTAGCCTCCCAAGTAGCTGGAATTACGGGCACCTGCCACCACCCCCAGCTATGTTTTTGTATTCTTAATAGAGATGGGGTTTCACTATGTTGGCCAGGCTGGTCTTGAACTCCTGACCTCGTGATCCACCCGCCTCGACCTCCCAAAGTGTCAGGATTACAGGCATGAGCCACTGCATCAAGCAAGATGGAATTCTTTAGCCCTGAGTTTGGTGGACTCAGTCAGAGGAGGTTGTATATCTACACTCCCCTACCACCACAATTATAGAGTAATGGTGTTGAAAGTTTTTTGAACGACCACATCCTTTTTGCATGATATTGATGTCAACCTCTAAATGGACAGGGTGGTATTAACATAAGTGGAAATCAAAATGAGGCCTTGGGAATAAATAATCCCAGCATTTTATTGGCTCCATTTTCTGAGCTTCCAAGCAATTTGTCTTCACTCGTGGCTGCCAGTCAGGGTAGGGCACTTGGGATTTTAAGTTTTAGTGTTTAACTACTATTGTGAGGTTGGGTAATTCATTTTCTTCTAATTTACTTGGGTCAAGGGACTCTAAGAAACTATTGAAAAAGTTTTGTTTAATTATATGTATTTCCATAAACTATATTTCTGAAAATGTTATTTACTAAAATTGTTAACTATATGTGAAATTGTTTTCAATGCAGAAAACTCATCTTGTGGCCAATATAATGGCCAAATATAAAGGCCAATTTATATGGCTGTTGGAAACTGAAATGGGGAAAAAAGGGGGTAAGTTTGAGTTCAAGTGTGGAATGTGAGTTTCCCCAGGCTCATTGGGACTCATGACCCACCAATCTAAACTATTTTGGGTGTTGTCCTCTCGGGTGACATTTTGTAGGGTATTGCTCAGAAATAGCGAGGCTTTTCTCCAGTGCTAGATGCAGAATAAGCCCTTCACGAGGCTTGGGTCGGGCTGTAGCTATACTTCTTAACAGCTATCCCTTGGTTACTCCTCTGTTACTAGTGGTGGTCCTGAGGGATGTGTAAGAGGCAGCAGGATGAAGTATCTGTAGTGCTTTATCCCTTAAAGCACAGGGACCCGTGTGGGTGATCATAGGGGTTATTATCGTGTAGTGCATCTCCCGTTTTAGGAAAGTTCACACTTGTCTTCCTTTTTTTTCCTGTAATGGTAGGACTTAATGGAGGATTTAATGGTAATGTTTTCTGAAAGTCGAGTATTTATTATTCTGAGTGACTACTGGGTTAATATGAAAGAAGTGTGGTTTCAGTTAAGCATTGACGTCAGTGTGAAGAAGTGACTGTGGCACCCCAGTTCATACTGAATTAGCAAATAATACAAGAGGATAGCAAGCTCTCTCACACTTAGACACACACAATGCAGGATACTGTCAATATACGGTGAGTTGTTCAGTTGCAGTGTAGAATATTAATATCTTGGGGTGAAGAAAAGAAAGTGCTCCAGATGCGATGTGGCACTTGGGGAAGTTCTGTGAAGGTGGGTAGGTTTTGAGGAGCTGGGTATGTTTTTCACACATCAATAAGAAGTGGACAGGCAGATTATAGGAGCCTTGCAGGTGTACATGGCAGCCTGTCCTTATAAGCAACACAGACAGTGAGGCTGACGAGTCTGGGAGTCGTGAGAAGATGACCCGCAGGACGTCACTGAAGAGCACAGATTAGTGGATTTTGGGAGGCAGATGTGGAGATAAAAAATGGGGCTAGATTATAGAGAATCTTCAAAGTTAGCAAAGTTAAGATTTTGTGTAATAGGCAGTAGAGAGCTTGTGTAAGCTTTTTTATTCAAGACGAGCCACCTTGCAGACCACTGCTTAAGCAGTTTGCAGTGTGGAACGGGAAAGATGGTGAAAGTTCCAAGTAGGAGGCTAGGGCCGCCATTCATGGGTAAGATG